>NW_028227266.1:101170526-101770526 GCF_978045245.1 Mus caroli
TTTTTGAGTAGGCTCTTACTTGGCCTGGAACATACTGATTAGTCCAGGCAGGCTAGCCAGAAAGCCCCAAGGTCTTCCTGTCTCTGCTACCTCGTGCTAGGACAATAGGATCATGCCATCATTTCTGGTTTTTCACATGAATTCTGGGGCTGGAGATCAGGTCCTTGTGCTTTTAAGGCAATCACACTATTGACTGAGCCATTTCCCTGGTCTCACACAAACACCAACCATCTTGCATTAGCATCCTCTCTAATGTCATCCTTTTAACTTGATTACCGTTACAAAGACCCTGTCTATGGATATGGTCATAGATAGGGTCCTAGATTGCTTGGAGATAGAGCTTTAGCATATGAATTGTGAAGGTGGAATAATTCAACCCTAAACATCTCTCAACCATACTCCCATACATTCTTGCAAACTACGAGTGAGAAAGTAATATTTACTTGGAGGGCCTCTAACAGAAAAGTGCCCAATTCCAACTAGGATGTAAGAAGTTTCCAGTCTTCACATGGTATCCACCCTTAGTGAACCCTATCCCAGGGAGGTTCCCTGGAAAGGTACACATTTCCTATCTCAGGTTGCTTTTCTTTAGTTGCCAGTGTTTTAGAGATCTGGGCTCATAGGCAGGCCTGTCTTCATAAACTTACTACTGATCAGACAGACAAGGTCCTCCTCTTTGTACAGATGGTGACACTGGTGTGTCCCCTTTCACAGTAGACACTATATATAGCCTAAGGATCGATGGCTAAGGTTTCTCACCTCTCAATTGTGCCCAGCAAGCTACAAACCGTTCTCAGAACTGTTCAGTTTCAGGCTAAGAACTGCTGGAAGGCTTTGCTCCGGGATGGAAGGACAAACAGCAGGTGGTGAGTTAAACAAAGTTCAGCGTTTTGAGTAAACCGCAAAGAGAAAGTCTCCCCAGGCTCCTCTTGCCTTAGAGCTAGACACCTGAGCTTTACAGAGCTCTCCCAGCAGCCCCTGCCCCCCTCTGCCCCTACCTCAGAGGCAGGCAGAGAAGTGAGGGGCTCTCCTTCTTGGAGATCAAATGGAGGGGAGACAGGCATCTTGCTGTCAAGTCTGTTCTGAATATCTTTATGCATGCTCTTTGGAGCTTCTCGCCAGGGCTGCATGGAAGTCATACCAAAGAGCCTCTGTATCCTCACTTCTCATTGCCCAGAGCACACAAGATGCCTGCTATGCTGCCTGCTTTAGTCAAAGCAAAAGGTCACAGTTGTTGTGTGACTTGGTCTTTTGGATAAAATAAGTTTTTCTTAGCTCAACTTAAAAATCAACTAGGGGACCCCTTCTCGGGTCATCTTCCCTGATGGCTCAATCCAAGAGCCATGTAATGTCATGGACCTGAGAGCTGTGTGCCTCTGCCTTGGAGGACGTCCAAGGTCTGACCTTCCCCTCTAGCTACAGATGATTCTCTCCCAGCCTTCTTCGTGTTTTGGTCCATGTTTGTGATAATTAAAGGTCCTGAAGATTTAATTAGGAAACCGTGTTGAGAGAACCAATGGGCAGAGCTTGGTAGCTGGCCAAGGGATGCTTGTGGGCTGGAAGTGAGGTGTCTGAGTGGGGAAGTGGAGAACGTAGGTGTTCAGAAGAGTCACCTAGCAATGACAGAAGCTGTTCCAGGTCTTCCACAGACAGAGCAGAAGCACAAAACCTGTCATCTAACTGAAAAACAAAATCTCAGTATTTTGTTGGTGGTCGTGATGGTGGTGGAGGGTGGTGATGGTGGTGATGGTGATGATGGTGATGTGATGGTGATGTGATGGTGATGATGATGGTGATAATGACAATGTTTCAACAGCTCCTTGAGAATTTAGCTGATTTGTTCTAGAAAATTAAAATCTGCAATACCTGGAGTGTGTGTGTGTGGTGGTGGTGGTGGGGGGGGGTTGGTTCCTGACAGGAGAACTCAGCGGATGGTTCAGGGCAAGTGTCCTGCAGACACTAGAGGACTAAGTGCAGGAACCCTCCAAGCCAGAGGCCCTAGAGCGGCTCCACCTCATGAACATCTACAGAGAGTGGCAGGGAAACTGTGTGCAGTAAACTCTGAGACCCTCTCAGGCCTAGAGAAGGGACCATTCTTGCCCTGACACGGCTGCCTACTCTTATAAGTTGTGGAACCTGAAACAAGTCCCTTAGCCTCTCCAGTGTCATCTCATGTTATTGTTACGAGGAGTAAACAATGATCACACACTAACACCTTCCGTGAGGGGCACACAGTCGCTGTTCTGTAGAAACTATCCCTCTCTAATATGCATTTACTTCTCCATAATGCTAAGCTAGGACTGTGCCTGTGGTTATATCATGCATGGGCGTTTAACAGGGACGTCTGGCTTTTTCCTGGATCTGCTGATTTTATCTTCCTCCCCTCAGCAGGGGAAGTGAGGATTCTTCCTACAACTGTCTATAATATCACAAATCACAATGATTATAGTCGGGTCAAGAGTACACTCTCATGTCAGCCTTGTCTGGTCGTGGGTTCTAGTTCTGCATTTCAAGCAATTCCTTTAGCTCCTTGTGCTCTGTAACAGGTATAAGCAAAGCAGACCCATTCCGGGCTCTTATGAAGAATTTAAAAGTGTGTGCGGAATGCTAGAGTATGTGTCACATTGCCAACACAACGGGCATTATCTGATGTCCTACTTTAGTTAGTACAGTTACTGTTGCTATTGCTACCAACAGCACACATGGTGATTCCTCTCAGTTCCGTCGGGCAAGCTAAAATCCAGGTGCCACAGGCCTGTCTCCTTCCTGTTCAATGAGTTTTCTATTCCAGTATCTTCCATTGGTAAAACTAGTTGAGGGTATTGTTCCCCTTGACAGGAAATTCCAGTGAGTGATGGCACCGGAGAAAAAGACATGAGCCCTGCGCAGGACTGATTCATGCAGCAGCTCTGGTGAGTTGGTGTTGGAAGGAACTTAGTAAGAGGATAACAGATCCCAGCCTTAAAGTCACTCTTAAGAAGCAAAGAGACTGTTTGATTTAGTTTCCCATTGTTGCCACAGGTGTTGCTACCAAAACAACATAGATATATCATATCCTCGTATTTGAGCCCAGAAGCTGTTCTGATTCAAATGAGAAATATCACCACCACCCCCAGCCCCAGAGGCTCATTATTTGAATACTTGGTACCTAGTTGGTGGGTTGTATTGGTTAGTTTTATGTCAACTTGATACAAGCAAGAGTCATTGAGAAGATGGATTCTCGATTGAGAAAAGGCCCCCCATAAGACTGGTTTGTTGTGCCTTTTCTTAATTAATGATTGATGGGGAAGGGCCCAGCCCATTTTGGATGATGTCATCTTGGGCTGGTGATCCTGGGTTCTTTAATAAAGCAGGCTGAGCAAGCCAGTAATATGATGTCTGCATCAATTCCTGCCTCTGGGTTCCTGCCTTGAGTTCCTGCCCTGACTTCCTTATGGTGATGGTCTGAGATGTGGGAAGGCTATGGAGTCTTCAGGATATGGTGCCTGGCTGGAGGAAGTATGTCATTGGGGAAGACCTTTGCTATTTTATAGCCTGGACTCACTTCCTCTTTGTTCTGTCTACTTCCTTGATCAGCCTGCTTCCTGTCAGGCTGAGCTCCAACTGTCAAGTCTCCCCTGCCATGCTCGACAGCGAGCCAGGATAAACTCTCTCTTCCTCAATTTGCCTCTCATCAGGGTATGTTGTCATAGCAACAGAAAAGTAATAAATACGGAAGCCTAGTATCCGGATGAAGCCAAGTCCACATTCCCCATGGAGTTTCTAAGAGAGAATTGTGTCCTTGCCATGTCTAGCTTCTGAGCGCACCTTGCTCGCCTTAGATTTGACCTCTTCTTGCACTTTCAAAGCCAACATCTGACTTTCTTACATTTCTCTCCTGAGACCCCTGTTGTCACAGTGAACTAACTGGAATAATCTAGAATAATCTCCCCCATTTCAAAATCATTATTATCACACCTGCAAAGTCCCTTCTAACCAGGACATTCATGCAAGCATCAGGCAAAGTCCCTTCTAACCAGGACATTCATGCAAGCATCAGGACTCAAGGTCTTAAAGGAGCCATTAGTCAGTCTACCATACGGACTAACTGTAGATACTCACAGACCACATCCAAAATTGCCTAGGATAATCTGTGGACATCAAGGTAGGATCCTGAGATGTCACTTTGAAATGGTCTTTACTTATATCAGAGCCAGCATGTGGGAGTTTGAAAAATGTCCCCGAACTCAAGATTCAGGAGCCCCAGGACAGGATATATATACTTAGTAAATATTGCAAAATCCCACAACAGGGTACACCCAATATATATTATAAGACCCCCCAGAACAAGGTATACCCAGTAAATATTGTAAAACCCCAGAACAGGGTATGTATACTCAGTGACTATTGTAAAACCTTAAATGACTAGTGACCTGACTTCCCTATCTGAGTCTTACTTAGTTTTTATTAGTTGGCTTCCTTGTTGCTGTAATGAAATGCCCAACAGAAAACAAGTTCACGGAGCAGGGATTTATTTTTGGCTTACATATTGAAGGCACACAGTCCATCAACACAGGGAAGGTTCAGCAACAGGAGCATGAGGCCGCTTGCTCACATCCAGGTAGACAGGGAAGCAGGAGAGATGGATGCTGGAGCTCAGGTGGCTTGCTTTTTCCAGGTTTCTACTCAGCCCTAACCCTCATGCTATGGGAAAGTGCCAGGTCTTACCCCCTCAGGTAATCATCTCGGGAAATGTCCTCATGGACATACCTAACAGTGTGCCTCAACTTCCTGATCTGGTCAAGCTGCTGATTGAAATTAACCATGATGGATCTCACATGTGTCAGTTGGAAACCTCCACTCCCCATACACCTTCCTGGGTTTTCAGAACTGTCTTGTGAGGCAGACACGGAGACAGCATCATGCAAACTACAGTGCTCTCACCCAAATCCTGCTGCTGCTGCTGCTGCTGCTTCTGAAGTCAGAACAGTGCATTGAGGTGCCTAGCAGAGATAATCATCGTCATGTCTGCCATATGCCTCTGTTGCAAAAGCAACAGACTTGACACAAGGCTTGTAAACTCCATGATCCTAGACCCCTAATCTAACTACCATGACCACATCAACTCTAGTTGCAGACACCAGAAAGGCAGGGACCTGGTCTGTCTCACTCAGTCCCTACGGCGTGTGGGAAATGTGCCAGGAAATCTTCATTGAACAGGAGAGATGACTTGTCTGTCAGCTCTGAACTTCTCCATGGCAGAGACATCTTGATTCAACAGCAGTGGTACAATGCCTAGCACAGGGGCAGCCCTCGGGGAGCTGTACTTATTCCCTGTGGCTGTCATAAGAAACTACCACAAACTTAGTTGGGAAAGAAAGTGTTCTCTCACCGTTCTTTAGTCTAGAAGTCTGAACCCAAGGTGCGAACAGGGCTAACCTTCCTCCACACACTCTGATAATCCTTCCTTACCATTTCCATCGGTGGAGGCGGTGGGTGTTTGTCCAGAGTAATAGACCCCCAACTTCTATTTCCCTCTTCCTGTGGCTTTGTCATCTCCTTCCTGGGCCTCTCCCTTGTCTCAGAGTCCTTGAGGTGAGCAGCTGGGGAGATGGCTCAGTAGGCAAGAGCGCTTGCTGAGCAAGCATGAGGAC
Source organism: Mus caroli (assembly GCF_978045245.1). NCBI lineage: Eukaryota > Metazoa > Chordata > Mammalia > Rodentia > Muridae > Mus > Mus caroli. The sequence continues at coordinate 101,176,160 of NW_028227266.1, forward strand.
CTGAGTTTGGATTCCCAGCACCCAATTGAGAGAGGGGGAACGCTGGATGGATCCTGGGAGCTTGCAGGCCTGGCTGGCTCAGTGAGAGACTCTGTCCCAAGGAAATAAGTCAGAGAAAGATAGAGGAAAACAGCCAACAGCATTCTCCAGCCTCTGTGTGCGTGTGCATGTGTGTGTGCGTCCGTGTGCGTGTGTATGCACACAGTACACGTTATAAATAACTAATACCCTTAAATGGATACTTCTGGAAAATAAAGCAGCCTTTGTATCAAATAAGGTAACATTAATAGGTCCCAGAGAATAGGACCTGGATTTATGCGGTCACTTTCCAATTCACTATGGAAGTTCAGGTTGAGCATTCCTAATGCTAAAATACAAAATTCAAATGCTCTGAAATCTGAAACATTCTATAAGCAGATACAGTACTCAAAACTTTTCAAGTTTTGGAATATCGCAGACTTTTAGCCCAGCAATAAAATCTAGGCAATTATTCCAAAGCACGAAACAGTCTGGATTCTGTAACTCTTGATCCCAGACATTCTAGATAACAGATATTCAGTATATAGTGGCTGAATAAACAAGTTAGTAAAATAGGTATTCCCTTGGCTTCTGAGGTACATTGTATAGTCTTGGCCTTGTCACCTAGAAGGCCCCAGAGCTCCTGAGTCCTACAGCTGAACCTGAGCCCCATCAAAAGGAACAATTCTTGAGCATTCAGACATGGATCCCAGGACTCTCTGGACTTGGGTGAAGATGATTCCACCAGGGAAATGGAGCTGCCTGCCCTTGATTAGGGAAGCCCATGGTTGGAGAATATAGAACAAAGTGGACATGTTTACACATACATTGGAAGGACAAGATTACCTGCAATGGTAGAAGGCCCCAGTAGAGCTATATGTATGAAACAAGGTGTGGTTACAAAGGAATTGTCCAGGCAGGGTCAATTGGAATGATTAAGACCTTGGATAAGTGGGCTCAGCATCCTCTACAGAGTGGTTAATGAGGCTGGGATGACAATAGCCAGGCTCTGCACCATGGAGCCAGCCTCTGCAGACTCACTAAACAAATTCACCTTTAAAAAGAGGCATTTATGGCACATTAAAGAAGTCCTACCCACCCCCCCCCGCACCCCCCAGAGTACAGCTGGCCAACGGGACACCCACGGCTCCTTCTTCTGGCCCAGTGCTTTTCCTTCGCACAAGACACATTACTGAATCCTCTGTGTGGGCACCGTAATCACGTGATCATGTGACCCAAAGTCACCCAGGTCCCATGAGTGGTAGAGAAGGTGACGGATGTGATCAGAGTTCAGTGCCGAACCCTAGTGCTGCTTAAAATAAAGCTAACCCAGGGCATGAATAATAAGTGGCTGCTGAAAAATTGATTCAGTGAAATCCTTCTGGTAGAACATGCTATCCTTTTTTGGAAGAAATTTTTGATACATGTCAACCGGAGTCATGACTTCATGGGAAGGGGGAACATGCCCAGAAGACTCAATAAGATACCAAGAGGAGAGAGGGGGAAGAAAGCCGAGAGAGGTAAGCGGGGAGAGGAGGCAGAGGTGGCAAGGGCCAGGAAATGTTGAGCAGTCCGTGGGGTTTTTTACAGAAGAGGTTGCAGGAGAGCCCCAGAGGTCATTTCCTTGTCTCTGCCAACACTCCTGCCCTAGCCTGCTGCTTCTGCACCCCAAATTCCCTTTCTCCCCGAAAGCCCTCCACTCTGTTGTGTTCTTCTCAGTCCTTTACCGTGGCCCTTCCAACCTTCATATGACCGTCCTTCCATTCACTGTCACAGCGGGTACATTCATGTCAGCACCCAATCCCATGTCACACCACAGACTGCTAATGATGTCCTGCAGAGCCAACTCCCCTCAAGAGGATGACAGTAGCTTAGGGATACCCCTGTGCCTTGCCCTTCTGCCTGGCTGGGAACCTGTTGGGCTTTGCTGACACACTCTCCCTGGGAGCTTCCCATCCTTGTTAAAGGAATTGTTCCGCTGTCCCGAGTCCCATCTTTCTTCCTTTCTGCTCCCCTGCACTTTGTCTTCTTACCTCCATGGAAGGTCACAGAAGGCTTAGCTCTCATCCTGGTTTCTCTCCAGCTCTTTGCTCCACAGACCGAGTGACTCCCATGGCACCAGAATCACTGTCCTCTGCCGAGCTCTATGGCTGTATCCTGTGAGTGTTCATGTGTCAGGCTGCAGAGCTCCTTGCACCACTGTAGGGTCCCTTGTCCGCACATCCCCAGCAGGTCTTCCCATAATCTACAATACACACACACACACACACACACACACACATGAGAGAGAGTGAGAGACAGAAACAGAGACAGACAGACAGACAGACAGACAGACAGACAGACAGAGGCACACATGCTTACGCACACAGAGGCTGTGGAGCAGCAATCAGTACCTGTATGCACATTTCTCCCTCCTGTCCTGGGCTCATCCCAGAACTGGAAGGTCAAGGTTTGGGACAGGCCCTCAGAGACACATGTGCCCTAATTCTCCAGGTGTTTCCATTTTTGGACCCAGCTAGCCCATCAGCTGTCAGGACAGAAGTGGTTTCCAGTCCCCAAATTGATTCCTCAAATGCATGATGGACCAGCCCTCCGGACAACGATATACTCTCCCTACATGTTTAGGGTCGCTCTGAGCCTTTGACAATACTTAGTGCTCGAAAGAGAGAATTCCTTAGCTGTCTGTGTGTCCACATCCCATGGGGATGTTTTCATGACCTCCTGGGACCTCAACCTGAGTTTGGGGAGGCTGGAATATAGAGGTTAAGAAGTTCAGGCCAGGAGAAATGGCTCAGCTGGTAGAGTGCTTGCTGTGTAAGCACAAGAGCCTGCCTTTGGATCCCCAGTCCAAAGAGGAAACGCTGTCACAGTACTGCTGTATGTCTGTAATCCCAGCAGCAGAGAAGTGGATCAGAGACAGGCAGACTTCGGAAGTCCCTTGGCCAGCCAGTCTAGCTGAATGGTTGAGTTCCAAGTTTAGTTAAGAGACTCTCAAAATAAATAATAAATAAAAATAAAGAGGAAGGTGACTGAGAATGACAGTGGATCTCTGTCTCTCTCTCTCTCTCAGATACACACACACACACACACACACACACACACACACACCACAACCTGAGCTGCCATCCAAACAAAATATAGTTGAATCTGCCAATGAAGTGCAAAGCAGAGAACCTCCCGCTGGGGTTGGGCAAGTTCCCAAAAGTGCCCAGTCAGTGACTATCCCAAGCTCCCTTGGCCACCCTGACTAATTGTCACACTGACTCATACTTCACAGCAGGAGCTAACCCTGGATGGGGCACAGATCACCCGCAGAGCCAGCGGTGGGAGCCTTTCTCCAATGGAGGACCAAGTCCCTCATCCAGGGCTCAGACTGTTGCTGAAGACTGAGCATTCAGCTCACAGGTACCCAGCAGCAGGTATCCTGCTGGGGAAGCTGCAAAGCTGTGGTTTCCTTCAAGGTCTTCTCCCCACCTAGCATCCAGGCTGAAAGAGGGCAGGAGGAAGGATGCTGAAACAGAGCCACAGCCACAGAAGAGGAACCCGAGTAGGACTGTGGGAAGCGGGCGCTGTGCAAGGACGCGCCAGCCCCAGACAGCTAGCAGAGAAGCCCAGACTGAGCAGGAGCCAATTCCATTCAGAGGCCAAGTTGCCCACAGTGTAGCCTGTGGCTGTCCTTAGCCAAATACCAGCCCCCTTGTCCGGCTGAACTGCAAAGTGCAGGCCACGGAAGATAAGATGCCATTGACAGATACTCCACTAGAGGGCAGGGCTCAGCACGTCCTCCTGGGAGCTCCCACAGATGCCAGGTGTGGAGACCGCAATGATCCAGAATGAGCAGAAGAGGATGACGTTCCTCCACCCCTCTGAGCTTTTGTCGCCTGCCGGGTCCTCCATAACGGACTCTCAGAGGCAATGTGACCCACTTAGCACCCTTCCTTTGAGGTCAGAAGCAGCTGACTTGACACCCGCCCAGGGGTCATCTTGTCTTGGCTAAGATTCCCATGAAGAGGGAGCCCAGAGTGCAGCTGAGATCTCAGAGTCATCTGAGAGTTGCTGACATGTCCTTGAACATCACTCCCAGCCCTCTCAAGGGAAATAGTGGAGGGGCTGGATGTTTGCCTGTCCCCAGCTCAGGGTCCCGGTGACAGCAAGGCAGAAGGCTGGGCCCTTTCAAGGAACACTAATGAAAGTGCAAGACATATTGCTACTTTTCTCGTCACTGTGACCAAATGCCTGATGGAAGCGGCTTCAAGGAGGAGGGGCTTATTTTGGCATACAGTTTGTGAGGATCCAAGTGCGTTGCTGTACAACAGGCATAGTGTCCGACTTACAGTAACACCATCTGCATATCTTAGCCAATCAAGCAGCAGGCTCTGGCAAGAACGAGAAGCAAATCTCCGTTTCAATGTCACCACCAATGACCCTCTCTGCTAGCTAGGCCATACACCCCAAAGTTCCACAACCTCACAAGACAGTGCCACTGGCTGTGGGCTAAACGGTCAAACGCGTGAGCCTGAGACATTTTTTCATTCAAACCATAGTACAGTCAAGTCAGAGTGAGAGCACAACCATGTTCTTACTGCTTTGGTGTATAGAGCACATAAAAATCAGAATGCCTTGGTCAGAGGAGGGAGAACAGGTCCACATCCTCTAAACCCACTCACCTTCTCTACTTCCAGGATAGTAACTGAGGTCCCCAAGAGATACTAAAATTTCCAAGACCACATCTGAAAGATGTAGATCTCAGCATCCTATAGACTTGATCAACTCAAAGCCTGGGCTGCCTCCATCAACACACATGGGGAACCGAGCTCCTGACTGAGGCATGACAGGGCTGTAAGGAGGGAGGCAGTCCTCACACCAAGGCCATTCTGTAACAACATAAGATGTGTCACCCTCTAGAACAAAGAAGACTACAGCCAGGACTTGTGGGTATCTGATAACCTACCCCACTGCTCTCTTGGATAGAGGGCACAGCTAGAAACCTCTGGGCACAAGAGGGCAAGAAAGGAAGTTCAGGGGCCAAGACAGAATCTTACCCCTGTGGCCCAAATCCTTGCAAGACCCTCCATGACCCCTATCGTGTGTGTGTGTGTGTGTGTGTGTGTGTGTGTGTGTGTGTTAGACCTGGCAGGTACAGATATGGACCCTATCAGGCTTTGTTTTACACTTAGCAGGTCCTTTGGACTCAAGGGTACTATTTTGTCAGATTTTCCGAAGACTTAACAGTAGCACTTAATGTTGCCTAAAGGAATTCCCTAAAAAGGAAATCCAGATCTTAACATACTGTAGCAACACACATGCCTAGACATCTCCCCAACACCTATACACACACACACAAGCACATGCACACGCACACACACACACACGCCTCACAGATACCCACAAGATGCACATCCATACCAATGTGTGGCTTGCACATATTCTTGTCCCACAGAACAGTGCCCTAAGACAGCCTTGCGTTGCAATGGAGTCAGAAATGCCAAGCTAAGCGTTTACTGGTTATCTAGCCCTGTGTTCTCAGGAAATGACCCTCCCTCTCTGAACCCTTATTTGCCCATTTGTCAAAGTCTGTGTGCAGAAACTCTTCATATCCAGGACACTTAATGAGGAGGACTGAGAAAGACATTGTCCTAGCCCAAGATCTGTGCCTGTGTCTGACCCTTGACCACCACTGCAGAGCAGATGCCCAGGAGGATCCGGGTGGCAAGGCCCTAGCCCTGGCCCTGACTCTGGCTGCTACTGGTGTCTTTAAGTCACTTTTCCAATTCTTTGGTTCCATGTGAAGTGAGGGTTCTTAGTCCATCCAGTGTCAAGGAACGGAAGCATGGGGACTCTCAGAGGGGCAGTTTAGGCATTACAAGCCTGTCTGCTGCTTACTCAAGAAGGGCTAGGAGTCAATGACAGATTGATTCTAGTGGAGGAAGATCCTGACCACATCAGACAACGAGAGGAAGAGAGCTGGGATAAACAAAGGGGAAGAAAACTCTAAATAAAGTGGTGAGAGGTAGAGAGCCAGCGCAGAGATGGTCTGTACATAGTCAATTTAGCAAGACCATGGGGGCCAGCCAGCCAGCGACCTGCAGATGGGCGGGAGCCGGTGAGGGCAGGTGGGTGGGGCAGACAGGTGGGCGGGGAAAGTTGGTGGGCGGGGCAGACGGGCGGGCGGCAGAGAGTAACCATTCTCCTGAAAGGAGGTCCTGACTGATTGTACGTGTACAGACACCCACAGCTGAGGACAGACGGAAGAGAGTGCAGACAGAAACGCCTGTCTGCCTATGACCTTTGTGCCCACTACGTGCCTGAACTCTGCAGAAGCCCTTCCCTCCAAACAGCGGCCCTTCTGCCAGGCTGCTCATCACCAGACCCACATTATGCTTAAGCAGCAACAGAGCAAGAGTGGATAGGGGTGGCAAAGCAGGTCAGCAACCGGCAGAGGCAGGAAGAGGGAACGTGGTTGCTTCAAAGGCTAGTTCCCCAGCACAGCCATAGTCAATTACCAAGCAGCCTTCGCTTGTCAGCCCTGAATCTTAATGGTATTAATGAGACCTCAAGTAATTTTCTCCCTGGATAAAGTGTTTTTCTTCTATAACTCCTGTACTCAGGGAATCTGGACCTCTCTGTGGTCCTGGTTATGCCCAGTCTGTTGAAGTGGGGCAGGTCCTTGAAATTCTTCCTATCTTCTCTACGTGGATGTAATTAATTCTTTCTAAGGGGAATACGTGAACGTGCTGTCTTCATGGATAATCACGCACACCCCTGGGCCTTGCACCTGCAGGAGAAAATGGCTGCCATCCATCACTGTGGTACATGGATGGAGGAAGGGAGAGGTGATGAAGCCAGACTCAGGCTAGGAGATGGCCAGCCCAATCAGCTCCTTTGCCAGTCCCCCTCCTGGATAGGAAGCCATTTTTCCTCATCCACACAGTTCGTATATGTTGCGTGCACACAGCCCTCAGGCACAGTCTGGCAGAAGTGACAATGACACATCTGATATGGCCTCTACCACCCCATGGACTTCTGCCGAAGTGTCCACATACAGGCTGCTGGCGTCTCTGAAAGGACTTCTTCTGGACTCTCTGACCCCACTCTTCCCTCTCTGGGCATCTCTCTTGGTCTTTAAATTATCATTCTTTAAATGTCAGGACCCCTTCGTTGTCGCTCTTGCCTCTGTTCACCCTAAAGCAGTATCTAAAGAAGGTCACTCTGGGCACACACTGAACATGAATGCCAGCCTTCACAGAGAGATGAGGAGCAGGCTCCCCTGGGAACACATCCAGATACAAAGGGATGCTAACAAGTCATGAGCTCCGTATCTGGAAAACACTTGAAGGTCCAAAAAAGCCGGGAACCCTCTTTAAGATACAAGTGACAGGGTAGTTGAGACCCTCCTTAGCCTCCAACCCAGGCCTTTCCTGTGGTCTCAAGCGATCATAGCCAACCCTTCCCAGCCATGTGGGCACATAACGGGCACCTCAGATCCAACAGATGCACCCTATGACCGACCACAGCAGCTGTACTACCTCCATCCCTTGTCCCACTGCCTGAGCTATCACCCAGAGCCATATCTCTCCCACACTTAAACAGTTATGGTATCCTGAGTATCCTAGATATAAAACCCCAGCAAACCACAAGCATGTGGGTCCCTCAAAAAGGTGAAGCAGTTAATGAGCACGTAGCCTGGTGCTCACAGCTTATGGGTGTTGACATGGGTCACTGGGTAGTACCTAGGGAAAGAACTTCTGGGTGCGCTTCTGAGGTGTCTCCTGGGTTGTGCAAATTGAGATGGACTCAGCCTAAATGTGGACACACCATTCTACCGGCGGTTTGTGAACTGAATTAAAAAAGAGGCAAGAGACTGAATAGTAGCTCTTATCTCCATCAACTTTCTGCTGTGGATAAGTGACCAAACACATTCCTGATGTCATGATTTCCCTAACATGATGGACTATGCCGTGGAACCATGAGACAAAATGAATCCTTTCTTACCTGTGTTACTTTGGGAAGGCATTTTTTTTTTGTCATAGCAATAGAAAACTAACAAAGGTTTACAACCCAAATAATTCATGGGGGCTCAAACAAGTTTGCATGCAAATACTCCTAGCAGCAATGGTCACACTAGCAGAAAGGTGTATAGTATCTATATGTCCATGAATGGATGAGTGAATGTATTAAATACATACATCATACATACACATCAGAATATTGTTTATCCATAAAAGGAACAGAATGTACGCTACACCCTGTAGCGTGAAATCATTACACTGAAAGGACTCTGAACAGAAATGTCATACATGGCGCATCGCATTTCTATGAAATAACCTAAGTAGGGAACAGCTTTCCGAAAATATGTGGATGGCAGTGGGGAGAGGGAAGGGGGAGAGGGGACTGTGGATGGACGCAGGATTTTATCTCACAGTGAGGGGGAGTGTTTCAGAGTTTGGAAGAGATGGTGATGGCACAAGATTATGAGCAGAACAAATGCGGAGCTCATTCAGGGGACCTGTCTGTCTTGAATGGGAAGCCCTTTGTGTGACCAGCTTTGAAACACTCAGCACATCTAAGCAGAGAGACATACAGTGTGGAGTTGTATGGAGCAGAGAGGGTGAGCATACAGCTCGCAGGATCCCCTCATTCCCTCAGGTCCTTCTGCAGAGGAGTTGACCCTTCCTGCCTTACTGGGGAGATTTCAGTCCCTCTAGCATGGGCTTGGGTCCCTCTATGGCATCCAGACACCAGCACTGAGGTGGACCTAGCTACCCAGAGATGCAGAGCAGATGTGATCATAGCCAGTTCCAGAAGTCAGAGGCAACTCTGGCCTACCCTGTGAGCTGCTGAGAGACAAAATCCAGGATGCTAGACTGGGCTCATCCACATGCTACTTCACAACTTTAATTTACTACTGCTATGAATTTTAATATAAATATCTGATAAGAAGGATGTCTGACACAAGATCCCTGTGGGGGGTCTCGACTCACAGGTTGAGGAACTGCTGATCCACAGTCTTTTGGAGCAACCTCGCTCTGGGCGATGAGCTGGAGATGACTTCTGTGGGGCCACTCCTAGAGAAGGTGCCTACAGGGATACTGGTCAGTAGGCAATGAGCCCAGTAAGAGACGTCCTTCCCACCACCCCTGACATCTCCATTCAGTATCTGGTATGGTTTTGGATAAAACTGCTTTCTGAAGGAAACAGCCCTGAGGAGTTCACACTGAGAAAGCAGGTGAGCGAATGCTACTGGTGATTCAGCCCAGAGTGCTACAGGCTGTGGTGGAATGGGGGAGAGAGGGTAAGATGCCAGGGCCTGTGGGATGCAGGGGGCTGTGGGATGCACAGGGAATGATGAAGTGCCATTCAGCTCAGAGAGCTAGCCCTGGCTCTCTAACACCAGCCTTAAGGTCTGTGGGTGCTGGTAGGAAGCACGTGAGTAACACAAGAAGACAGACCTTATCACAATTATGTCCATCGAGAGGGCCTCTGGGGTCCCTTCCCTCCAGCACAGTGACTGGTGCAGAAAGCTTTGGTCCTGAGTATCTCTCCCCGGCTTCCTGATGGTGAGCTCTACTTGCCTCTTATTCTTCTTTCATTCCACAATATGTTCCTTACAACTTCGTGTGTGTGTGTGTGTGTGTGTGTGTGTGTGTGTGTCCATTTCCTACCACTTTCTCAATTCCTTAATGTCAGTCAGTCCCTACTTGATACCCATAACCTAAATCTTAGACACAGCATTCCCACAATTCAACCTCATGATCAGTTAACAAAACAGTCCCTTTGCCCTGCTTTTTAAATGTGATCCTGCTCAGGAGACTGAGATAGGGAGATCACAAAGCCAAGGACTGTTGGGGCTTTAAAGTAAGTTAAAAGCCAGCCAGGGCCACTTAATGAGACCTTTTTAAAATAAAAAAATAAAAAGTAAAGAAAAGGTCTGGAGATACAGCTCTGAGGTAGAGCATTTGCTTAGCATTTTTGGGGACACGAGTTCAGTCCCCCCTGTATCGAGCAACATGATCATAGTAGTTGTAAAAACAACAACAACAACAGTAATAATAATAGTAGTGAGGTGATGGGAACCCATGTCCTGCAACTTGCTTTCTTTACACAACCTAACATTTGGAGTCTTATTCCTGTTGATATGTGTAAATAGTTCATCGGGTTTTATTGTTGTCTTTCAGTTAATACTGACATAAAAGCCATTTACAATGTCAATAATGCTACCGTGAATGCTTCTAGCCTCCCGCTATGATAAGGGTTTCAGGGATGCTCTGTGTTTTTTAGTAGATGGGTCACAGCGTTCATACCACTCTGACTTAGACATTCCGGTCAAATTGTCTGAAGCAAGACACAGTCACAGCAACTCTGTTTACGGTTCTATGAGTCCACGGCCTCACTGATTCCTGTTGTCCTTTTTACATTTTGCCAACCTGAGGGGTATGAAATTTCATCATCGTGTTATGCTGCATTTCTCCTATGTGTTACGCTGTTAACTCGGTGTCCTTCAGTGACACACATGTCAGCACTGTGGCCTTTCTATCAACTCCTCCTCCTCCTGAATCTCAACCGTCCCTGTGAACTGCCTTTGCCCAACAGAGTACAGCAACGGGGAAGCAGGGCCAAAGCTGGCCAGAAACCTCAAAATCCTTCAACGTACTTGGGAGCCTGGAGTTGGCGTGTACAGTTTCCACATCCAGTGCTAGAGAGTACATGCAGAGAGACATCGAGCGGTCACGCGGAGAAAGAGTGGCCCTAAGAATGGAGGGGTCAAGCCCAAAGAGTTGCATAACCACCAAGTCACTTTACCTGGCACCCCACTACTAACCACTGGGCCGAAGGCCAGCGTGGGGACCAAGGAAACCGTACTGCATCTCCAGATCCAACAGACGCCATGTGAGACCAGGATAAGCTGTCCTCACTGGGTCCCTGCCAACTTTCTAAGCTACTGAACACTGGAAAACAGTTCAGTATTTTAGCATCTGTTTTTGAAGCCGTCAAGTTTCACGGACTTTATTAGGCAACGCGGTGACTGAATGACTTAATTAGTAAGCCTGAACATCCTTCATAGGTTTACTGACTATTCGATTTTCTCTTCGGGAAATTATTTAACCTTTTACTTATTTTTCTATCGTAGTGTCTTCTGGTTTTGGTTTACCAAAGTTATTTTATACAGTACAGACATGAATCCATTATTAGTCGAATGTATCATAATTTATCATCTATGGCTTCTCGTTCAACTTTGTATAATCTTGTGATAGCAGCAAGATTTTAATTATGATGCAGACTAACTCACCAGTATTTCCCACTTCATGCTTTTTTATGCTTCTTATGCTCCGTTTCAGAAATCCCTCCCTATCCCAAGGCCGCAAACATTTATCTCTGTCTTCTGGAATATTTAATGCTGGGTCTTTTCATTTTTATTTTAAATCCATCTGAAATAGTCTTTGCTTGTACTAACAGGCAGGAATTCAATTTTGTTTTGTTTCCATGTAAACAACAGTTGGCCCGGGGTTATAATTGAATAGTCTCTCCTTCTCCATTCATAATAAGTTCACCTCTGTCATAAAGCAAGCTTCATACATATGTAGATATGGTAGTTATATATACATATATTGTGTACATAAGTAAACACACATGTTGTATGGGTCTCTTTCTGGGCTCTGGGCTCCACTAGCTTCTTTCCTCAGCCCTGTAGAGATGACACACTATTTCAATTATTTATATTATGTTTCTAGAAATGTTGTTGTTCAATAATGTGCCTCATCATTGCTTGTTCTTTAAAAAAAATAATTATTCTGCCCACTTCAGCTAAGTCTTATTTTATTATCTGGGATAAATATTCTTCCATGTAAATTTTAAAATCAGGTTGGCCAATTCCAGAGTAGACCCTATAAAGAATTTGATTTATAGAATGCTGTAGAGAAAATTCATATTTATAGTATTGAGCTTTCCTGTCCGTGGATGTGATATATCACCCCATTTGTTTAGGACCCACTCAATGTCTCTGAATGAAGTTTAATAATTTCTTTGGAAAGGTCATGAGCACTTGGTCTTAGATTTATTCTTTTGTACCTTACATCTTTGTTGTTGCTAATGCAAATAGCATTTTCAACTGTATTTTCTGACTATTCGAGGATGGTTAATAGGAATGCATTTCAACTTTGTACGTTGACCTTATATCGAAGAACCATCCCTCATGATGATTTTAATGTTTCTATGGAGATGACCACATCACTGCCAGATGGTAATGGTCCTTTATTCCTTAACAATTATTTTATCCTTTGTTTCTTTTTCTGGGCCTGGCTGTGTGAGCCGAGAACTCCTGTAAGATGCTGAAGGAAAGTGGTAGCTGAGAGGTTTGCTCTTTTCTTTCCCCTAATTTTGAATACATCGATTCTAGAGCTCCCACCCAACGACATGGCGTCTCCAATAGGTGCCGTGAGCACCCGCACAAATTCTCTGCTCTCCGTGGGTTTTAAAAATACATTCATGAAGGTAATATGCTTTTCTCCCTTCATCTGTAACCACGTACACTTCAGTTTTATTCCACAGCCAGCCATGCAGGGCCAAGACAAAGTTAACTTGATCATGTGCTCTGTTTTTCTCCTGCTTTTACATTCAATTCTCTAGTGTTTTGGTTAAAAATCTTAAACTGATTTACAGGGTATTTTTTTTTCTTGCATTACCCTCATCTTGTCTGGCATCAAGGAAACACCAATCTCATAGAATGTGTTAGAGTGTGCCCTCTGATGCAGTTGATTCTATACAACAACCTGACGATGTATACAGACTCATTAGCTTGGTTCTGCTCTTTGATTCTTAGAGTGTTTTGGTCGACAGAATCCAAATTACTGATTCAATTACAATCGAACCTCATAATTTATGAATTCTGTCTCTGCAGATTTGCCTACTCATGGAAAAGATTAAAAATCCCCAAGTCAAACACCTGTGACTCATGGGTGGCTGTATGGGGTTATGTGGACAATGTGGAAAGTCTATATCACTCAGCATGCATGTCCCATGTCACACAAGGCAATGCTCTGCCTTCTCACTTCGACGTGCATGCTGGGAGCTGTGATCTTTTTCGTGACCTATTGAGTGCCACATCTTTCACATTTGGGGGCTTCTGCTTGTAAGTTTTCTGCTTAGAATGCCCCCAGCATAGGAGGCTGCATAGAGCGCCTGCGTGTAGCCAAGTTGTCATGCGCTTTCTAGAAGAAATGTGTCCATCAGATCAACTTAACTCAGGCTTGAGTTATAGTGCGGTTGTCTGCTAATGAATCAATAATTCAGTACCCTCAGGAAAAAAAAAGAAGAGGAGTTCACTGACCTGTAGATGAAACTTCTCTGGAAAATGCTGAGGAGTGTCTGCTGTCACAAGGTGAGCCTACAGAAAAGACCGAAAGCTGAAAGCCGCTGAATTTGTGGTGTTGGCGTTAAAGGCATAGCTGACAACATTGATAGGGGGCTAAAAGCCAAAGGAGATTTTTATTTCATGCAAGACAGAAGAATGCTAAACCCTTGTCAGCTAGAGCTCCCTGGAAATACAAGGTCAGACCAATCTGTGTATGGAGCGCTAGGCAATCAGGGCAAGAGAAGGAAATCCTGTCTCAAAAAATTCATAAATAGGGGCCTGGAGACATGACTCAATGGCTAAGGTCACTTGGTGCTCCTCCAGGGGACCTGAGTTTGGTTCCCAGAACTCACATGGCAGCTCACAACCAGCTGTAACTCCAGTTCCAGAGGATCTGACGCCCTCTTGTGGGCTCTGCAGGCACTGCACACAGGTGATCCTTGGAGGCAAAACACTCACACACATAAAACAAATGGATAAATCTAGAAGATAAATAAATAAGCTAAAGCATACACACATAAACACATATTAATTGCATAATATCTGGCATCTCAAAATTGATTTTCCTACTGAAAAAAAATACTGTTTGAGGTACCATTACAGTTCATTCACATTGTTTAATGTACCCATAGTCTGTTTTAGTTGTGAAGAGTAGCCACTAAGCTATGCAAGAATGTTTTGGTATACTTCGGGGTGGTATAAATATTATAAGTATGTCCTATGTACTTTAGGGTATTGTAAGCAATGCTGCCGTTAGCATCAGCTGCAGGGTTGTGGATAAGTTGGCATTTCTCTGACGTAAATGCCCAGCTGTGGGACTGTGGATCTTAGAATAAGTGTGCAGAAGAATAAGTGTACTTAAGTCTTGTGATTTCTTTTCCCTGCTTAACTCTTCTGGCTCTAAATGCCCATTCATATCTAATTACACTGGCCAGGACATCAAGAATAATGCTTAGTCATATTAAAGACAGTGGCACCTTTGCCTTGGTGGGAAGACCTCCAAAATTTCCCTATCCAAGGAAGATTCTGGCCTTTGGGTTTGAGGTTTACAAATGCTACCCATGCTGAGGGTCTATCGATCTTGATTAGTCTCCTAAGGCTGGCCTAAATACCACAGACTGTGGCTTCAAGAAATAGAATCTTCCTAAAGTCTGGAAGCAGGAAGCCTTTGGGAGAGTCACCATCTCTCTCCCTGCCTCCGGGTGTCTTGTGGGTGATCCTTAACAAGGCTTAGTTTTACTACCTCATTCCTTCAGGTTCTGCTCCTTGGCCACATGGTGTCCTTGTCTCATGCCCTAGTTTGCTCTTCTGCTGCTGTGACAAAGCATTAATCAAAACCAACTTAGGGAGGGAAGGGTTTCTTTCCACTTACAGGCTAGTGTTTAGGGAGAAAGAGGGCAGGGGCCCAAGGCAGGAACCTAAAGTAACTGAAGTAGGGGCAGATGCATGCTACTCACCAGCCTGTTCTCTACGGCTTCTCAGCCTGCTTTCTTTTATGATCCAGAACCTCCTGCCCAGGCAGGGCACCACCCACAGTAAGCAGGGCTCTCTCACATCAACCATCAATCAAGAAAACGCCCCCTCAGACAAGCTTACAGGCTCACCCACTGGCAATTTCTCAGTTGAGGTTCCTCTTCCCAGGTGTGTCAAGGTGACAACTGAGGCTAACTAGGACATGTCCTGTGTCTTTTATCCTCTCAGCACACTGGTCATTTTGGATTAAGGACTCAGCCTGTTCCAGAGTGACCTCATATCTGCAATGATCCATTACCGAATGAAGCTGTTCCCCAGCTTCCATCCTTCCCATCTTTTTCTACAGGAGACTAGCAAGAGCTTAATTCCTTAGCCATTTAAGTAATTTGATAGTTTCACCTGGAAGCCCCGGCGATTTTTTCTTTGTCTGTAATGCCCGCAGTTTTATTAATATAGATTTTGTATTTGAGATTTAGTC
Source organism: Mus caroli (assembly GCF_978045245.1). Taxonomy (NCBI): domain Eukaryota; kingdom Metazoa; phylum Chordata; class Mammalia; order Rodentia; family Muridae; genus Mus; species Mus caroli. Next base: position 101,191,477 of record NW_028227266.1, read on the forward strand.
ATTCCGGAACAATCTTCTAAGTACACGTGTAAGGAGACAGCCCTGCGTAGGCTGCTCATGTGCTTGTGTTCCCTCACATATTGCAAGGAGGCACCAGAGCACTTTTCCATCAACCAGCCCCTAAGGGAGTCGCCATCTCCCTCCAGAGCAAGGGCAAGACAGGCCTGCTGCCCGGTATGACAGAGAGAGAGGGAGGAAGCATATTCCTATCTATTATAAGCACGGGTCCTCAAAGCATGGGTTTGTGTTCTGTAATGCTCTGTGCACAGACATCACCTGACCCTTTTTACATTACCCTGTGATTATTGGGGTTCAAAGAAGCAGTATAAAAACAGCAAGACTTAGGGCACTGCTTTAACTCTACTTAATAACTTTGCTCTCTGTGTCTTATGCTGGCTTCTGTAAAACTGTGGTGAGCTAAGGGGGTGACTGGTAAGTAGGAAAACACATAAGGCCCAGCACAGCTCTTGACATGATGGTCCTCTTTGATATCATTAATTTCTACATACATAAGGAATGTTTTCTTGGATAGAATTTTAAGTATTGTGATTTTTTTCTCTTTTATTTCACTCATAGGTGGCAGAAACTTCTTGGCTCATCTTTCATGTCAACCATTTTCTCTTAGAACAATTTTAGTTCCTTATTTTGCTTTCATTATTTTGACTGTTTTTTGTTGTTGTTGTTTGGTTTGGTTTGGTTTCTGTTGGTGGTAGAGAAGGAGGCAGTGGTAATAGTGGTCAACTTTTTTGACTTTCTTTAGCCCTCTGTTTAAAACTCTATTTCAATGTATTTCATCTTCATTCATCTTGTAATGCCAGCTTCATTTCTGAAATCCCATTGCTTCTTCCTGTTTTTTCCTGAGTTTGCTCAGTTCTCACTATGTTTGTTCTCTCATTTTATTCATTTCTGAGTTTAGGATATATATATATATATATATGGGTCTAGTTGTTTTTATTTGTTTGTTTCTAAACTCCAGCCACTTGCTGATGTGGATCAGAACATTGCATTTTAGGTTTCTTGTCCTTTGAGTGTTGGATAGAGGACAATTGTCACAGCTAACAGTGGTGTATGGACTTAGCTGAGCTGGCTTATGCCCTTCCCCTAGTCCTAGTCCTATACATGGTGTGCAGAGAACTGTGGTTGGTGGCTTCTTTCTGTCTTCTGTCACACACTCTCTGGATAGTAATAAGGCAGATGGGAAGTGCTGGTCTATCTTAACCTTTTCTGATCCTAGGTCAGTGTCTTTCCTCTCTTATTAGCACCTTTACCTCTACTGCCACATCTACAACGGACATTACTCATTCCTGTCCTGGTTAGACCTTTTTGTCAACTTGAAACAAGTGGAGGCCATTTTGAAAGAGGGGTCCTCAATGGAGAACATGTCCCAACTAGATTGGCCTGGAGGGAGGCCCATGGGGGCAGATTTTTGGTTAATGATTGATGCAGGAGGCAGGAGGTATATCCAGCTCGCTGTGATTTGTGTCACCCCAAGGCAGGTGATTCTCAAATGTATAAAAAATTCAAGGTGAGCAAGCCAGTAATCAGTGTCCTGCTGTGGTTCTGCTTCAGTTCCTGCCTCCAGGTTCCTGTCTGGAGTTCCTGTCCTAAATTCCCTTCTTGATGGACTACAACTATAAAATGTAATAAACCCTTTTTTTCCCAAGTTGCCTTTGGTCATAGTGTTTTATTACAGAAGTAAAGAGCAAACTAAGGCAATCCCAATCTGTTTTACTGTCTCCCGGAGTCCCTGTGTCTCTCTGAAGCTGCCAGTTGAGTCCTATTGTTTTTGAAGCCATTTTGCCCTCAGCAGGAGCTGAAGTGAACTACAGAGACCCAGAACCCCTGTTTGGACCGTACTTTGACATTTCCCATCAGACGTTCTTTTCTGGGTGCAATTGTGCTTGCTTTACCTCCGTTCTGCTCATTTCTCTTCTCACAGATCCTCTTAAGCTCCTCCTAGCCAGAGGCCCACAGCTCCGCGGCAGCAGGTGCTCTGTCTGAATCTGGTCCTTATCAGTTTATGCTTCCTTACAGTGATGTTGCTCTTTCCCTGGTCAATGTGAACATGTGAGTTGCGGGAGGTTCTATTTCCTCTCTCATTAGACTTAATTGGTTTTTAGAAATAATGCACAGAACAGCTTCAAGCAGCTCTCATTATCCCCAGGGATGTGTTAGATGGCCTCCATTCTGAGACTCGTATATATCCATTTTGATTTTGGTTTTGACCAGAGCGTTACTTAGGGGTACGTTTTAAAATGTCAAAATACAAAGCTTTTAAGGTTGCTTTTATTTTCTAGGTTCTCACTTACTGCATGTGGATTGGATATGCAACCTCCAAGTTTCTGAATTGCTATTGCTGTGATAAAACACCACGACCCAAAACAACTTGGGGAGGAAGGGGTGTGCTTCATCTTACAGCTTAGAGTTCATCACTGACTGAAGTCAAGGCAAGAAGTTAAGTAGAGATGTAACCTGGAGGCAGGAACTGAAGCATAGGCCTGTGGAGGAATGATGCTGACGGCCTTTCCCCTCACATCTTGCTCAGTCTGCCTTCTTAGAGCATCTGGGACCAGCAGCCCACAGCGGCCCCTTCCTCAGCGAGCAGGACACTCTTATATCAGTGATCTATTCAGAAAATGTACCACAGGCTTGCTCACAAGCCAGTCTAGTGGGGACACTTTCTCAATCCAGGTTCCCTCTTCCCAAATGACTAACTTGTGTCAACTTGTTATAAAACTACCCAGCACACTGATTCTGTAGGGAAAGCTCCCCAGCGGCCACATGGAAGAATTTCCATTCATGATCCTTGTGTGCCTTTGAAGAATACGTGCGCTCTAATTCTTGACACAGGATCCTACTCTGGGATACATTGGACTTACTTTGTTATATTATTGAAATGTCCTTCAGAACTTGTCTGCTTGAGATTTTAATTACTAAAAGTCTATTAAACCCCCCCCCATTGTGAGGTATATTTGTCAGCTTATACTTGTGTGACTGTCACATTTCATTTTATATGACTTCAGATTGTGTCATCAGGGATATTGAAGTTCATGGTGACTGTTTGATCCTAGTAAAGGCTTCATCAGCGCATCTTGATTCATTTTTTAAATCTGGTAATAGTGTTCCTCTCCTAGTTTATTTTGACTAGTCTGTAAATACCTTTTTTTCTATCATTTTACTTTCAGTCTTGCAATGTAGCTTTATTTACTGTGTTTCTTGCAAGTTCCATATGGATTGCCCTCAAAAATGTGTTAAGACATTGTTGGCCAATAGTGTATTTGTCAATTTAACCTGCCTGTTCTGTATCTCCAGTAGCAAACCAGAGCTTGGTATATTTATATTGCATCGGACATGTATTTATGTAGGATAATTTCCCATGCTATTGCATGCTTTTAAAAAAAATTCTGATCTCACTGGTTTTTTTTTTAAGGTTGGATTTAAAAAAAATTGATTTATTAGGGCTGGAAAGCTGATGGCTCAAAGGTTAAGATCACTTGTTCTGCTTGCAGACGACCTAGGTTTGAGTCCCAGTACGACATGGCAGCTTACAAGCACTCAAAACTCCAGTCCCAGGGGGTCTGATGGCCTCTTCTGAGTCCTTCAGGTACCAAGTATGCACATGCTACTCAAACGTTCATCCAGACAAAACATTCATACACATAAAATAAATAAGTAAATCTAAAACAAAATAAAACAAAACAAAAACCTTTTCATTGATTTCTCTGATCGTGAATGGAAACATCTGTCTGCAGTCTGGTAGCTCCCTCAGTTACACAGCAGTATTTTCTCTGTCAAAGCCAAGTAAATTCAAATGTATTGTTACATCTTTATGTGTGTAACACACTGGCACATGCATGCACACACACACACACACTTTTTTATAATGAATATATTTGACTTTTACAATCCAAAAGTTATTTGGAGACAGGTCGTTTAATGTACAGATGGATGAATGAATAAATAAGATTTATGTAGGAATTATGTTATTATAACTAGGGAGACACCTACAACCGTATAATGGGGTGGTCAGGAGCCTGTCAGGACCCACCTCTCTCTTCCTGAAGTACTTCCACCTGTGATGAATAAATAGTTACAGTAAAAGAATTCCTGCTGGCAAGGATGCCTGATCCCAGCCCCTCAGGTAGCCTTGTTTAGCAAATTAAAACATTGCATGATACACTAAAGTCTCATGTCGGTTACATAAGCCTCAGGTGTGACTGAGTGTCCGTACATTGTCTGCTAACCCTGTCTGGTGGGTCAGCCTCACACAACCATTATGGTGGGACACTAAAGTCTCATGTCGGTTACATAAGCCTCAGGTGTGACTGAGTGTCCGTACATTGTCTGCTAACCCTGTCTGGTGGGTCAGCCTCACACAACCATTATGGCGGGAAGGGGTAGGATCCTCTAAGCTCCTGACCTCTCGGCTAAGCGAACCCGAGGTGCTGGCATACAGACTTCACCTGGACACACACTCTGCATCTCCAACTTCATGTAAAGGACTCCTTTCCTCGAGTTTATTGAAGAGAACCAGAATGTACTGCAGTATGACTTACAGGCTAACAGAACCAACACCCCAACACGCCCCCAAACCCTTGCTGGCGACGCCAATGCAACCAATCCCCACCTTACCAAACATTTTACCAAGGTGAGACCTCACAAGCTGGACTAGACTAGAAAAACTCCCAGAGAAGGATCATGGGGAGGCACTACCTTTTCCTTTAGCCAAGAAAAAAAAAAAAAAAACCTGCTAACTGCTTCAAATTCCTGACGCCCACGGATGTGGATCTCCGCTGAGGTCCCCTGGGTCTTCGATTATCCCAACCCCTCTCTAATTCTCAGCCACGAGTTTTCCTGCTCACAATTATCCAGAGGTCTTCATTGCTTCCTCTTCAATCTCAGATTAATTATAACAAGCTAACAATTCCCCCGTGTGGAGCAAACCCTAAGTTCTTTTGTTCCTGCTTCATTAAGTCTGGGATGCTTACCCTTCTTCCCCTACAACCCTGATGGAAAAAGAATGCCCGGGCCCCTGTCTCGCTCAGCTTTGAGATCTAGATCTATTCTTCACAAGCTGTGGGGCACTGGCCAGCTCGGAATTTCTCTGAGATTTCTTTCCTTCATTTTGTAAAACAGAATGAGGATTCTATCTAGTGGGAGTCAAGTCAACTACTGTGGGAAAATTTTCCAGGTACATATTTGAGGCAGACCTTATCTTTTTAGAACTCAATAGATTCACAGAAGAAAAAAAAAACCCACATTGCAAGCACATCTGCAACAGAATTAAATCCTGGCACCTGTATGGAGTAGAATATCCAGTGGGTATCAAAAATGAGCAGGCACTTTGACCCACACAACTCTGAGGGACTGGATATTTTAGTGAGAAAAAAAAAGATGTTAAACAGTAAGGGTAAGGTCTTGCTTTTGGCACACACAAGAAAGAACTGTAAGACTATATTTTGGTCATTTATCTTAAAGTGACAGGGACTAAGTCTTGTGTGAGGACGCACAGATGGTGGATGAGCACAGCGGGTCAGGGCAGAGGTGGAGACAGGACTTTTCATCTCCCACCATTTTAGATTGGTTGAATTTCAGGACCACTTGAAGCTGTGACGTCTTAAAATAATAAAAATTAAAAGCTAAACATTTTTTCAAAGTAAATATGAAGCCAGGCATGGTGCCGATTATGCCTTTAATCCCAGCACTTCAGAGGTAGAAGCAAGCAGATCTCTGTGAGTTCAAGGTCATCCTGGTCTTTCTCTGTGAGTTCCAGACCAGCCAGACTCCAGAGAAAGAGAGAGACCCTATCTCAAATTTAAAGAACACATTAGGAGGCAAGAGGCAAGAGGATCTCTGAGTTTAAGACCAGTCTGGACAGCCAGGGCAGCAAAGAAAAACACTGTCTCAAAACACACACACACAAATACATACAACAACAACAACAATAATAATAATATAAAATTAAAACTGTAGTCTTTCTTATACTGTTGTGAGATAAATAAGAAGCCTGTGTGTACAGTATGTGTGTTGTGTGTGTTGATGTGGGCATCAGTAATAACAAGTGTCCATGAAATTTACAATAAGCACTGATTAAATGAAATCTAGTTCTCTTTTTATGGTTATCTTTTCTAATTATAAAATTATGTTTTCTGATTAGAGAAAATTTCAGAGTAAGAGAGAAACCCTCAAGAGATCATGGTCACTTGTTAGCCCATCAGTCAGAGATGGCTATGCATATTTTTCATTTTGCTTATTAATCACTCATGGTTCTGCATATTCATTTTATAGACGGTAATATATATGCCCAATGTTCTACTCTATACACACCCTAAAGCAAAGCCACCCCTTACAGCTGCTGTTTTTAACCTCTGCATTATAGGCCATCATATAAATAGCCTTTGCCACCTGTGATATGTCCATGTCCCCACACCCTGCCAGCTCCTTGGGGTTTGGGACATTGTCTGATGCTTCTCTATGTCCCCTGTGTCTGGCATATGGAGGGATCTTGACAGATGACTATGGAATGGACACAGTAATTATCTGAATGTTACGTAACTGGTAGCCTTTGGTTGGCATTTTGAGTCCTCTCCAGTGGCTCAGTCCTCTAAACAGTGTCAGCAAAGTCACAATCCACATAAATCACCAATGGCTGAGCCCGTCTTCACCGGTTTTCTTAGGCAAAATTCCTAGATGTGGAATCACTGGCTCCCGCGATAGGAAAAAAACTCTGGCTTGTTGAAATCACACTGCTAATTTGCCTTCCAAAACATTGTCCCAGTCTGCACTCTTATTAGCAACTGACCAGAGAACTAGGGACCAACACTTCCTTATAGAAACTTCTGGTCTTCATTCCTTGTCTGAGAAAATAACAGGACCCAATAAACCAGACACAGGAAGACAAGTGTGGCGTGATCCTGCTCATGCGTACCACCCAGACTAGTGGACCTCATTCCAACTGAAGAGAGAATGGTAGTCACCAGAGACTAGAAGAGGAGGGGGAGAAAGGAGGAGAGGCCCCTCAACGGGCAGCAACTTGTAGTTACATAGGAGAGATAGAGTTCTGGTGTTTTGTGGTCGCTTTAGACAGAAAATACCTACTGTGTGTTCAAAAAGCCAAGGGAAAAGGATTTTGAATGTTTTGTTGTTGTTTTTACCACAAAGAAATGATGGGTGTTTGAGGAGACACATTTAAACATGCAGCCACGGCTGCTGAGATGGCTCAGTGGGTAAGAGCACCCGACTGCTCTTCCGAAGGTCCCGAGTTCAAATGCCAGCAACCACATGGTGGCTCACAACCATCTGTAATGAGATCTGGCTCCCTCTTCTGGTGTGTCTGAAGAGAGCTACAGTGTACTTACATATAATAAATAAATAAATCTTTAAACATGCAGCCACATGTACATATTTTAAATATCATGTGACACCCAATAATAATTACCTAATAATGTATAGATGGCTGGCTCATTTTTTAAGGAGGGGAGGGGGACTGAAAATCCAATTGTTTTCGCTTAATTACTTGAAAAGGGTTCAAGATGTTTTTGAGTCTTAAGAAATGTGCTTCTCTCTCTCTCTCTCTCTCTCTCTCTCTCTCTCTCTCTCTCTCTCTCCTAGAAATGTAATTATGCATTTGTCTGTTTCCTGGGGTTCACGTTTTTTTCTTCTGAAATGCTCTCTTGTTCTGAGGGTCGTGCTTGGCTCTCCCTTTACTCGATTGTCACTGTGGAATTGTTGTGGAGAAAAAATATATATGTTGTAGAATTTTTCCAACATGCACAACAGAAAGCAACCTCTGTGGCCCAACTTTGACAGTTTGACTATCCAACTGTGGTTTCGTCATGGTGGGGGTGGCAGCAATTCAGTGGAGGCTCTGCACATGGGAGGCGAGCCTGTTCCCTTTAAGCTAGAATCCCAACCCTTTGTAAACGTTTTACTATGCCACAGAGTCTTGCCAAGTTGCCCAGCCTGACCTGGAACTCCCTGTGTAACCAGGTCAGAGGTCCTCTCTACCTTCCTGCATCCCGCATTCTTGTGTGCCACTGACTCGCCAGCAAGAACAATGCTGCAACAGGATCCTTCTGCACACGTTTATTGGGAGAGCTTGATTGCAGAGGCAAAGAGACCCCAAGCCCAGACCTGGTGCTGCTTATATAGGCCTAGGAGAGGCGTTTCTCACATCAGGATTGGTTATGCATGGGTTATGCTTACCCTTTCATTTGCATGTCTCACATCTGATTGGTTAACTTGTCTCTCATCTGATTGGTTAATTCTCAAAACCTCATCTTGGCAAAAAAACTTTACTGCCTATGTATGCATGGTGGCCAGCGGTAGCCAGTGCCACCCTGCAATGGCACATGTGGCTTCCCACACCGCATAGCTAAGATTACAGGCCTGCACCACCAGGCCTGGCTCCTAATCTTGTTTTTTACCTGTTTCGTCTTTACCACACACATACAGATAACTATTTGTCTTTGGGTTTGGGTTTTGTTTTGCTTTGTTGCTAAAATAGTTTAGAAAACTCTTAGACCCCGTAGCACTTAAGGGACAGCCAAGGCGCACTGAAGTTGTTTCCTGAGCAAGAAACTCCCCTTAACACCACAATGGCAGGCTTCTTTATAGCTTCTCCAAGCGCTCCCTCCCCTTCATCACACCTTCGAGTTTCATTTCATCTTTGTCGATCTAAAATGTGGTTTTGCCCTTTTTTTTGGCCTACCAGCGTGCACTCCCCGGCTCACTTGTAACATATTGCAGCCGTGTACTTGGGACATTGAATGGCCAAGGCCTTGTCAAAGTCACCCAGATCCAAGGGAGAGAACAGTCAGTTTGCATTTGTGGAGCTCATAAACAATGAGCCCGTGTTTGCTAAATGATCGGCCACTTTAATCAAACCCATAATTCAACAGCATTAACACTGTTAAATCTTAATTCGTCTTCATTACAGGGTAGCTTGCAGCTCCTGTTGAGGGTGGAAAGGAGGTTTCTCTCTTCCTCTCTCTCACTCAGCAGGATTCCTTTGTCGTCCTGGGGCTGCAGATCCTTCTACCCCTCCTTCTGCTTCCAGGGGACACCAAGATGGTGGCAATGCCTTTCTTTTTTCTTTTTTCTTTTTTCTTTTTTTCCAAATCTCAGTAGAAGGCTGCTTCGCACATGCAAACTGCCGGCAGGCAGAGCAGAAAAACAGAGGGGCAGGGAGGGAGAGACGGGAGCAAGGCATGTCTGCAAGACAGCAAGAGTAGTTTTTAAAAAGCAAGTGCTTGCAAAGACATAACCGCAGCCAGGCTGGAAGAGGAGAAGGCCACTCCAGCCCCGCTGCTTCGGCAGGCCGGTCTCTGTGCTAATCCCAGTGCGAGCAATAGGAGCTGCAGGAATCTGAGCCTCCTGCCTGACTTCAGCATCTGGCTTGGTAGCCAGGTTGTGGATGTGGACAAGCTCTCTGTCCTGTGAGTGAAGAAATACCATCGTCCTTTATTAACCAGTGTTTGCATTCGGGTCAAGCTTTAACTCTGCCAGTGCTTCAGTAAATCCTGGTCTGGGTTTATGAGAATAGGAGAGGGAAAGAGGGCGGGGAATCGGGGCGGGGCGGGGGGGGGGGGCAATGGGGAGGGGAGATAGTGCAGCCTTCACCCAATAATATCAGGGTATATTCTGGCTGCATGTACACACACACGCACACACACGCACACGTGTGTGTGTGCACATAAGTTCATCTATGTCAAGCTGCAAGCTATAGAGAGCCTTGTTCCAAAATGAAAGCAGCTGTCAAGTGGTAAACAAAGAGGATTCTGGGGGATTAAAATGCTGAGGCCTTCACTAATGTGCACCGCGGCCAGGTGGTGCCCGGAAGGGTTTTGAAAGGCTCGAGGCCGGCACGAGGTGTGTGAAACCGGAGCTCAGCCTTTCCGTGGAAAAAGTCAGGGGAGAACAAGGAGACAGGCTCTCTAGCCCTGAAACGTGTTTCCAGAAGAATCTCTTGAATTAAAATAGATGCACTCCCAAAATAATCTTGTTTTGAAACATCAGAAATCTTAGGAAGAGGAAAAGGCCACCAGCAAGCTTACCCTTTGACTCCGGTGTGGCCCTTGCTATTTATAATGTATTTTTCCCTCGCGCATCTTAAAATAATCAACAGATATTATCACATTAACTCTTGCAATCCCCCTGTCCTTCCTCAGACTCCTGTCCTTCAGGGACTACAGAGGACAGAGGCTGGGCACTGGTGGCTACACCCTCTGAGGCTCTTTCCCCTCTGAGTCCCCAGGACTCTTGGCCAGGGACAGCCTCCTGACAGCACGGTCAGTCTTTGGTCATCTGCACAAATGCCCAGGGAGAGGGACTCGTGCAGGAGGGAGATGCTGGAGCATGGAGCTGCCAAGATCCCAGCAGTTTCTGTGATCCGGATTTCTGCTGCAGGGTCTCAGCTGACCAGAGTCACCATGCGGGTCAAGGCAGCGAACTGATCTCTGGGGCTTCTTGACTACTTATTGCTTCACAAGTAGAGTTTTGAAAAAGTTATATCCAAGTACGCGTCCAAATGATCCGTATGAACCAACGTTTAAAGCTTAGGAGTCAAAGTCAACAGGTTGCTTTAATTAGAAATCCAGCTACTAGGCTGGCTTGAGGGACAGAATAAAGCAGCTCGCCTTGATGTGCAAGCACCTGAGCTGGGTCTCCAGGACCCTCATTTAAAAACAAACAAACAAACAAAGTTGTGCTCACATGCTATGCGCAATCCCAGAACCCAGCAGGCAGAAACAGGGAGATTTCAGGGGCTCACAGTACAGCCTTCTTAGCTGCATAAGATTTTAACCAAAAAACCCAATGTGGCATGGTTTCACCAAGGTCGCCCTTGGAATGCTACATGCATGCTCATTGCACTCACAGGTGCGTCTGTGTACACACAAACACATACATGCAATCTCTCTCTCTCTCTCTCTCTCTCTCTCTCTCTCTCTCTCTCTCTCACACACACACACACACACACACACATAATCTGAAAACCCAGGACTGGTACCCACTTGTTATCTCTCAATAGGAGCTAGGTGAGCCTGTCCTAACAGCCAGGGGGCTCTCAGGATGACACTGGGGGTTCCCTGGGGAAGATACTACCTGTCCCCCAAACTAGCTCTAAAATCTATGCAATTGGGCTGGGACACATTTACAAATACTTCTACATAGATCACTACATACATATGCAAAGCGCCTTAGTTTGTTTTCTATTGCTATAGCAGAATATCATAGACCAGAACATTAATTTTTTTTAAAGAAATTAAATTTTTCTATTTTTGGAGGCCGAGAGGCCAAGTCTAATGAGCATGCTCTTTCTGGTGGGGCTGCTGCAGAGTCGGGAAGCACTGAAGGATGTTACAGAGTACGTGGCTACAGAAGGGACCTGAGCCAAACCCACACCCAACAGCATCCTAAATGTAGAAAACTTGCAGCAAGCCCTTTAAAATCAGAACCATGACAGGGCTATCCACTACCCCAACTCCTTTTCAATAGTGTGCTTGAGCACTCCCTGGATCAATAAGACAAGAGAAGGACACCATACACTTTAGACACAGGACTTGGAGACTTGGAGTTGGATCTGGCCTGAAAGTTTCCCCTCTGAGGTGTATGCAAATTGCCCAAGGAAGGGAGGCAGCCAGTAGACCTACCCAGCTATGACATCTGTGAACCACAACAGTGACCAGAATGACAGGCTATCCTGAGGTTACAACAGTAGCACACATACATTGTCGATAATCAACAAGTTGTCTAATTGGATTAAGGTCTACTCAACAGGAGAAATACCATGGCTGGTACTGGAAACCTGGACAAGAGCCTGTTCAGGAGTAGGCAAGCTAACATGATAGGGAGAACTCTCACAGGGCCCCACCCTAAACAAAGAACAAAGGCAACCAAGGGATGTGGACAACAGATTAATAGTCTTCCTCAGTGAAGGGTCGCTCACTGGTTATCCAATGCTAAATGGTCAGCCCTGAGACCAGGTATATACATGGAACAGCCAATGAACTGAGAAGGCTCTGTGTGTGTGTGTGTGTGTGTGTGTGTGTGTGTGTGTGTGTGTGTGTGTGTGTGGTTTGGTGAGATGATAACAAAAAAAAAAGGCCACAAATTTCAGAGTGAGCAAGGGAAGGGGGACATAGGAACATTTGGAGAGAGGAAAACAAAGGGAGATGTGATACAATTATATTTTAATTTCAAAAATTAAAAACAAATTTACAATTTGAATGACAAATATCAATAATATTACAGATTACAGTAAGATAAATCCATGCATATCTCTAAGTCCCAAAAGCTCACATCATTTGGAAAAGTAATGTCTCAGGATCCAACATGTTTCTTAATGTTTTTTCCTATATTTGGGGCCATAGTTGATTAAGTCTTCATAGGCAAATGATTTTGTAATATGTTCTCTGGAGAAATAGATGAAAACTCATTTTTCCCCTCCAGATTGTCTGGTTGTGTTTTAAATTATTGATAGTTTAGAAAAAGCTCCTTTTAGCTCCACTGCTCCTTATTGGCAACACCGTTTCATTTTTAGTATTATTGTCAGGTTTAGGGACATGATTAGCAAATTTCCTTCCTGTCTGAGCAGTCCCAGCTGTACCTGTGGTCTGAAGTGTTGCTGGGGCCATGCCTGCAGGATTAGTATTCTAGTCAGCTCTGCTTATCCATTCACCTTATCAAAAAAAGAAAAAAGGAAAAGAGGGTCTGTGCCCCAATTACAGCAGGAGGGAGGGAGGGAGGGAGGGAGGGAGGGAGGGAGGGAGGGAGGAAGGAAGGAAGGAAGGAAGGAAGGAAGGAAGGAAGGAAGGAAGGAAGGAAGGAAGGAAGGAAGGAAGGAAGGAAGGAAGGAAGGAAGGGATATAGTCTTGTTTTTAATTAATGGAAGAAATTCACCAAAGCACAAGTGTGCTGGACCACTAGTCAGTGGGAAGAAGACAGTCATGTATGTAAGGATGGTCTACCTAAGGAAAGGCTAGATGTCCCTCAGTCTGAATAGAATAAGAACCCCAAAAAATGCATAATAGGAGCGACATATGAGCCACCATGTAGCCCTTCTCTGAAACTGATACCTCTTCTAAAAAACATCTGCTTCCTGGGGGATCTACTAGGAAACAAACCTACAAAGTAAAGGGTCTGGATAAGCCGGAGCAGAGTGGCATAGCTTCCTGCCCAGTGCCTGCCTAGCCTAAAGACAGCACTCCTGTGGGAACCTACAGCCACAAAGGAACCGCTAAGGGAGTCACCGCTTCCAGGCGCTGCAAAGAGCCAGACACAGTAATTAATGGAATCTTATAAAACAAATTCAAATTGATCACTCAGTAAATTAGAGGATTGCCACCCAGTTGGAAACCGATTTAAAGAACATAAATTGAGTCAATAATAAGTGTGGAAAGAGATGGAATTTGGGAGAAAGTGTGCGACGTAGCATTGCTGGGGTTTATGTTATTTATTATGGGGGATTAGCAGTAATAAAAAAGGCTCCCATGACAAAGCCTTTGAAAGAAACTACTTAGATCTATAAGAAAGATCTGGTTTTAGGAGCTTAATTGAAAATATTAAACAGAAGACAGCAATTTAATTAAATATAACGATGGTGATAAATTGGTGGGTCGTATCTAGTCACAGGAAGACAGCTCTTGAACAAAGGGGCTCAAGTGTGATCAGAGAACTCAAGAACCAACATCCTCATAAAAGGGGAGAGCATCCGTTTTGAGCTTACTTCTATCTTTCCTTTACCGGGAGACTCGGCCCAGCATCCTTCCCAGACCCTCAGGAGAATGCATCGTTGTCATGATGCTCTACGTATTGTGAGACTCCCCCTCTGTCCACCTAGCATCTCACTAGACAAAGAGAAAACCCTTTCCCTGGCTTCAAAGTCCTCCCGGACCAACTCCACCCTCACATCTGCATCTGTACACTGCCATGATCACTGCACACAAAGCGGGCTAGCCCAGAGTCACCCGGTTTCTGTATGTAGACCGGGAGAAGTGCAGTTTGTCGCTCAGAGTCCTAGGTGAGGAAATCCAGGAGAGAGCTGTGCAGGTGTTTAATAACAGTTCCACAGTTCTCCCAAGCATCCCTCAGCCATGGGTGCTCATTCATAAAAGGCTGCAGCTAAGCATGATGGGTCTGTATGGAGGGGAGATGGCAGCTGTGTCTGGATAACTGAACCAGAGGGATGTGTGAAGGTTACAAGAAACAGCCATGAGCTAAGAAGAGTCAGGGTGACCCCAACATCCAGAGATGGAGATCCCAGCACCAAAGTGGGTAGGGGCTTCCATGAATGTCTTCTTTCTTCACCTGGGTTACAACACCTCGGATGAGTTCCTCTGACACTAGATTACGCTTTCCCTGAGCAGCTAGTCTGTTGTCTTACGGCAACCAGTTCACCAGCATGAGATCCCACTTGAGTGCGTTCCATTCACCACTATCTCCCTAGTACCCAACACAGGACTGGGCACCATATTGTTGACTAAGTAAGTGACCAGCCAGAAGACTGGCTTCCTAGAAGGATTAGCCTTCAGAGTCAGACACTATGGTGGTTGTGGACACCTGTGGCTCCTGGATGTTCACTTGAGCAGCAGGCTAGGGGTAGCTAGATATTAGCTACCTGGTGAGGGGAACAGTGTATAAGGATGACAGATACACATTAGGAGTATCAGTGAATGTCAACGATCATCCTGGTTGGTCATCTCTCCGTACAACTGGACCTCAGTGAAGGTGACGTCTTTATTTGTGCCCATGTTACAGAGAGAGGACACACACATGTGAAAGACATATCTGTGATTTGGATACCAAGGACCAATGCAAGACAATCTAGTGGTAAACTTCATTATGAAGAGATAAGAGGAAGTTTTACAGGTGGGGCTTAGCAGATCTTTTTAAATTAATTAATTGATTAATTAATTTTGTGTCAATTTAGTGTATGCATGCACGTGAGTGTGCAGACATGCACAAAACCAGATACAGAGGACCAGCAACACCCAGGAACATTTTAGAAATGTAAATTTTCAAGCCCACCCAGGCCTATTGAATCAGAAAATTTGGGACCGACGAGACCCAGGAAGCTCGGCTTTATGTGCACCCCCAAGTAGTGACACACCCACAAGTTGAGGGCTACAGCTCAGTGTTCTAACACTGGGGTGTGTTCTAAACACACAAAGGATATGTTTCTGGAAAGAAGGTAACAAAAGTAGCAACAGTCAGGAGTAAATAGTAAAAAATGAGAGCAGCCATGGCATCAGATGGCTCTGATCAGAAGCACCCGACATAAAAGAATGGTGTCGTGCCTCCCAAATGACAAGAAACTGGAACTGAGATTTGAATCCTGGTGGCAGTAGAGACAACTGTAAATATCGGAGCCCCCAACGCCTCCTGCCCTTGCCGAAGAAGCTCCAGTAAGTCCTGTCAGTAAACAAAGAAGTTACAGGAGAAAGAGGAAAGGATGGGATTCTGGGCATGGGGACACTAGAACCACAGTGAAGAGAGGGTCAGCAGATGCGCCTAAGACCTGGGAGAGTCCAAGGTAACATCAGAGAGGCACAGGAACATGACAGGTGGCCTGCATGTGAAGAACTGGGAGGGCTAAGGACAGAGACAGGAAGTAAAAAACAAATGAGAAGTGAGACCGCCATTCACATTCCCCACCTACCAAAAAACCAGGTCGTTAAAGAAAGGGAATATCAAAAAAAATGGGTTGCTCAGTTGTCAATTATATTTATAGTCAATTCTCTTGTGAGTATTGCATATTTGTTTAATCAAATCTTGTGAGATGAACAGACTAAGAAGAGCGCAGAAATGGAGTCCTCTGTGTGTGTTTGTGTGTGTGTGTGTGTGTGTGTGTGTGTATAAAGGCTAAATCCAAACCTTGAAATAAAACAATAGATAATATCTAAAAGTGGAAAATTAGGACATTGAAGCATAATTGTGTAATTAAGAAATGGAGCAGGAGAAGCAGGTGAGAGGTTCCCTAGGGAATGGTACCAGGAGAGGGAGGGAACGAAGCAGGGTGAGGGGAGCATTTCCTGGCCATCATAAGCCCAAACAAAATTAGACTCTTTGAATTATTAAACCAAGTTCATTTTATTTTTGAAGATGGAAATTACTTCCACTTGGCCTGAGAGATCCTACTGTGAGCCTGTGGTGCTACCTCCCCTTGGAAACAGTGCCAGGTCTCTCCTCGGCTGCTATAGAACTCGTCATTTCAACAAAGGGCATGACCAGAGCTTTGCAGGTCCCTTGGGAGAGACCAGTGAGCTATTATCCTGGCTGGCCTCAACGCTGCAATTTGACATCCGTGTGCCTCTGAGACCAACAACCCCAGGCCCTCTGTTCTTCGTCTGAGAAGCAGGGGATAATCCTGGTACTTAGACACAACACCCTGACCCTGGAACCACATGGCCTTTAGAATGTCAGCCCAGACCAGGTGCCAGCCAGGCTCACTGGGGACTGAATCAAGGTTCCCACACCCTATACAGCCCCAGGCTCTCTCACGGGGCGCTTGTCACAACCATTTGCACCTGGTCCCAGCTTCTTACCCATCTCTCAGAACCTTAGTGAGACCAGCAGGGTACAGGGAAGAAAAACTGAATTCCAAGGCTAGGGTTGTAGCTTTGTTGGTAGAAGGTTTGGCTAATGTGCACGAGGTTTCTGGTTCAATCCCCTGCGCTGGATAAACCAGGCACCTTTTTTGTCACTACGAAAAAAATATTGCTACAAAGAGGTCCATGTCACTAATCCCACCACTCAGGAGGGGACCCAAGAGGACCAGAGCCATCTTCAGCTGCATAGCAGTCTGAGGCCTGCATGAAAAGCAAAGCAAAACAAACAGAAAGACTGCATTAACACTGGAAAGGGCTTCCATTCAATCCTGTGCCCCATACTCACCAGCTCTATAATCACGGATTATTAGTCTCTCAGCTGCCTCTGAGCTCTGCGTAGTCTAGTAAAGCCAGATTCCTTCTCTTAATCAAGACATTAAGTGGTTCCCTTTTAGCAGCATAGGTAATAGCTGCTAACTCAGCCCTGTGGGCCCGAAGTCTGGATTCTTTCCAGGCTTTCTCTGTAAATGTGGAAGGATGTATCTTATTCCCAGGAGGCTGCAAAGCTTCACTGAGAGGATATTTATGAATAAGTATGGCACCACACAAGGGTTTACTTGTTAACTCAAGGTTTTATGTGGCGCCTCCTCTGGGAGAAGTTCATGTCCTCAAGGAGGGTAGGTTGCGTGTTGGGGGAGGACGCCAGAGCAAATCACGATTGCTCTTAAAAGTGTGGCTGAACCTCCGCCATCTCTCAGCCATTTTCCAGGATCCCCAGGTGTCTCTCAAGTCTGTGAGCATGTCCCATGCCTAGTCGTATAACAGCAATCATTAGCAGTTTCCTATACTCCATCTTTCCAGATCCGTGTGCTTGGCTCTCCATCTTCCCAGATCCATGTCCTTGGCTCTCCATCTTCCCAGATCTGTGTGCTTGGATCTCTCCATTTTCCCAGATCCATTCCTTGGCTCTCTCCATACATCCCAGATCCATATGCTTGGCTCTCTCCATCTTCCCAGATCCATTCCTTGGCTCTCTCCATACATCCCAAATCCATGTCCTTGGCTCTCTCCATGCATCCCAGATCATCCCAGAGCCATGTCCTTGGCTCTCTATACATCCCACTATTCGGTTTATCCATTCATAACACACATCACCTCCAGCCCCATAGCACTGCCCACTGCTCTGCAAAATGGAGTAATGGATCCTGGGTCCCTGATAGACAGAAGTCACACTGCTATGAACTTCATCTGCTCCCTCCCTCCTATGAGATCTTGGTCACCTGCGGTCAAAGCAAGATTCCCCCTATACCCAAGATTGCCAAGGTCTACACTGAAAACTCTCCTTGGCCTTAATGTGTTCATGGGACATAAGCTGGAGAAAATCCTCATGACAACCCCATGAAGACAGGGGTTTTACCCATGAACCTTCTACGTGGCTACTTCTCCTAACACCCCATGAAACAAGCTCTCCCACTCCTCCAGTCTCTCCAATATCACTGACATGGCTGATACCACCCAACACATAGGTGTGTGTGTGTGTGTGTGTGTGTGTGTGTGTGTGTGTGTGTGTGCTCGCGCGCGGGAAAGAAGTATACACAGAATCTGCATCCCCTCCTGAAGCATCCTGCTTGCCTGCTTTCCATGGTCAAGATGCAACACTCAAAGCCTCTCGTCAGAGGATCAAACAGGGCAGGAAGTCAGCTGCCCCCCCTCCCCAACTGCTTCTTGTGTCTTAGAGAAAAGGTCTACAACTTCAAGAGGTACAACTACCTAATAATTGCTAACTATGAAACAGAACACGAATTGTGATAGCATGAACATGAGATAGGGATATAGGATAAATATGCAGAGCTGTGTGTGTGCCCTGATGGAAACAAAGGTTAAAAAAAATAAAAATAAAAATCTTCCTTCACCCAGCTAGATGTGCCCAGAAGGAAAGTAGGTCAGCCATTTCCAGTCCAGAGAGACCAGACCCTGTCCAGGCCCTCCATGACCGGTTCTGTCACACAGAGCCTGTAAATTTCCAAACTTCTTTCTCATTCCCTCAGTGGCCCATCAAGATAATGAAACTCCCCCCACCCCCAGGCCATTCCCTTGAGACTCTAGTCTCTGCCAGGCAACGCTTTATTGTTGTTAGAGATCCTTGACTAATCGGACAAATTAATCTCTGATAAAAGATTAATGCAAAGATGCCAAATGGATTTCATTCGGGCTTGCAACAGTGATTTATTGGTTGGGGCTGCCTAAAGTGCTCATTTAGGAAAGACGGCTTCCAGAGCTTAGATCAGCAAGCAAGAGCGCCAAGATTGATTTTCAATGTCTGAACTCTAGGACTTTAGGGATGGTGGCATCGGATGTGCTCTTGGGTTCCAATCTCTCCATCACTGGGTGCGTATTTGCATTTTGCCATGGCCACATGTCAATCAACCAACTTTGAGCTCCTAAAGATACATAAGGAACCCTTTGGAGAAGAGCCCTTTCCTGGTGCCAGGAAGACCGGACCTCAGTAGCAGCATAGCAGAGAGCACTTGGAGCTCCAGGTCAAAATGAGAGGAGGACGGAGCAGACATCAGTCCCAGGTCGCATCAAGATGCATCATTCCTCAAGAGAAGGGAAAGAACAGAACACAGAAATGCCTCCTCATGTGGTTATTCTGTTCTGCTGCAGAGGAGGGCTGTGTGCTGCTGAGCTCCACCTGAAGGGTCAGTCTGCATCTAACAGTTTGTGCGAGCTTTTTCCTTGCACAGGGAAGGGTAAGAGGAACTAGCAGTAGAGTAAACCTGAACGGGAAGAGAAGTCAGCACACTGAGGACACTTGAAGCCAAGAAGGACAGGCAGAAGTCACTTAAGTCCGAGGTGGGCAGCTTTCTGGTCCCCAGGCCCTTGGGCCTTCCTGCTTGTCTTAGTTTGGTCAGCGTGAGCTCCCAAGCAAACCTCTGCACATCTCCACCATGGCAGGCACACTGTGGACACCATCTGTACAGAAACAGAGGCCCACAGTAGGTCCTGGTATCCTGTAAGACGGTGAAGTTGTTACTTTGTTGCTGTGGTGGCGGTGTGAATAATGGAACTTGGAGTAAAATGTTGAACTATAACCCCAAAAGAACCCATCTAAGTACTGACTTCTACAAATGTGGCTTTATTTGGAAGTAGGGTCTCTGTAGATACAAGGTAAGGTTCTCAGGGCAAGGTCATCTTAGACTAAGGTGACTCCTAAATCCAGTGGTTTTATAAGGGAAAGGAAAGTGTTAAATAGAGCAGCTGTGCCCACTGACTTAGCATTTCCAGCCAAGGAGGAATGGCATGGGTTGCTAGAGAAACCAGAAGTATGGAAAGTGAGGGAGCAGAGTTCCCCTCAGCATTTCTAGAAGGATCCAATTCTGCCATACTGATATCTGAGTCTTCACCTGCAGGCCTGTGTGAGAATAAATGTCTGTTGTTTCAAACCAAGTCTGTGGCACTTTGTTATAGCAGGCACAGGAAACAAGACAGACTTAGAAATGGCTTCCCAGAGGTCTTAGGGAGATGGCTACCCACTGAGGTCAGGCACCTGCTGCATAACCTGAGAGGCTGTAGGATGCATCTGTGAGCCTGACACTCCTACCGTGACGTGAGATAGCAAGCAGGGGCAGGAGAACCCTGAGCCCCTTGGAGGCCAGCTGGCCTGGCACATGAAGTAGTGAACAAGAGACTTGTGTCAAACAAGGCAGGAAGAACCAACACCTGAAACTGTCCTCTGTCGGCTGATGCTGAGGTGCATGTGTGCCTGTATTTATACACACGTGCAAAGACATGTACACACACACACACACACACACACACACACACACACATATACACAAGTGCTCCCTCTTCTGGCCTCCTTGGGTACTGCCTGCTGGTGGTGCTTCAGGTATACCTGAAGGTAAAAACATACACATAAAATAAATAAATATTCTTAGACTCAAGTATCCCAGAGCTCAGCTCTAATCTCAGAACCCCATTGTTGCCTCCCAAACTACAGCGGAGCTCACAGCCCACCTGGGAACACCCCTTCTCTCTAGCCTCGTGGCTGAAGGACCTCTAAGCTCAAACTTACCCAATCTGTAAGGGGGGAGACTAAGACCTGTGTACGTAAAATGCCTCGTCCTAAGTATTAAAACCAAAAACCAGTTGAGTATCTAAGACTATAGTTTATTTTTGACTTAAAGTTCTAGAAATATCCTCAAAGATCAAATAGTCTCCCTGAGTTCCTACTAAACCAACATTAGCTTGCCTAAGGCCTCCATGATCACATCCAGTTTTGTTTTGTTTTGTTTTGTTTTGTTTTGTTTTGTTTTGTTTTGTTTTGTTTTGTTTTGTTTTGTTTAAGACATGGTAGAAACAAATGCACTTAGAAAAGCTAGGAGATTTCTAGAAGGTTCTCTGAAATTCCTCCCACTCAGTCCTATTCACACTGATCTCATTTGCCACGATTCCCTCCCCTCTCCTGGCCTGCCACACTAAAAACCTCACAGGCAATGGCAGCTATCCACCTGTGGTTGGAAAGAACTGCTGAGTGATCGGGTATAGGTGGCAGCTGCCGTGATCTAACCAGGTATCCACAAGCTGAAGAGAGGGAACATCAACCTTCAAGGTAAGCTGGGGTCAGGTGTGGTGGTGCACACCTTTAATCCCAGCACTTGGGAGGCAGAGGCGGGCAGATTTCTGAGTTCGAGGCCAGCCTGGTCTACAGAGTGAGTTCCAGGACAACCAGGGCTACACAGAGAAACCCTGTCTCGAAAAACAAACAAACAAACAAGTAAAGTTGGGGCTTTTTCAAGTCGCTGCAGTTCAGATCTCAAAGTAGACATGAACCCCGAGCTTCCTGCCGGTTATTTTGGTTTGACTTTGCTCTCCCAGGGCAGCCCATGTGCTTGCTGAAGCATCCTGGATACAGAGTTCTAAATGAAAAGGCAGGTGCTGCAGGAGGGTTTTAGGAACTTGGATTCTGGATCTGATACCTAAGATGTTAAAGGCGAGATGAGCTTATTCTATTGTGCTTCAGGGAGTCTGGCAAGCTTGGAGTTGTCTCTTCTGTTCCACCTCGAGCTTATAACCTCTGCCAGGCCCCGCCTCTCCAGCAAGGCCTGACCCTTCCATTCTGGGATCTGCACACTATTTGTAGAAGTTTCCAGAGCATGAGCAAGTCCACGCTTGCCCAGAGTCCAAATAAAGCCCCTGGGTGCCATGTGGGCTTGTTGGTTTACAGAGGACAGACACTGCTCTGTGTCTGAAGTGGACTCCTGCAAACAGCAGGCACAAGCTGGCCCTGGCTCCAGGAGAGAGAGTGTGTGTGCTGTCGCAGCGTCTTCTCACAGCCAACTTGGGGTTGGAACCATTCCTAGCCATACTTGGTCGCAGATTTAACTTCGATGCACATTAAAAATGGGCTTCCATCATTTTCTTCCTCTTTCTTTCTTTCTTTTTTTAGTGCATGGATTTTGTATGCCTTCCCTCTTCTTGCTTTTGTCTTCTGTCAAGTATAGAGCTCTACTGGATATGGGTATCCATATCTACTGGGGACTGGGAAAAGACATGAATAAGGTCCACATCTCCTGGAGCTGTGAGAAGGGAGAAGGATAGCAGACATTTCTATCTTCAAGAGATATAAGACATGGTCCGGTGGTGGTGGTGGTGGCACACACCTTTAATCCCAGCACTTGGGACACAGAGGCAGGCAGATCTCTGAGTTCAAGGGCAGCCTGGTCTATAGGTTGAGTTCCAGCACAGCTAGGGCTACACAGAGAAACCCTGCCTCAAAAAACAAAACAACAGCCCCGCCGCAGGATTTTGGGACTGCTGGTGAGTGGAACACAGCTTCAGCTCCAATCCAATTGCGCAGGACCTGAGACTGCATTAGTTAGGGAAGCAGAAACCGGCCTGAGTAGGGCCACAGGCCTCATCCGGCCGGATCAGCACCGGGGTAGCGGGAGCGCAGGGTTGCCTGACACCCGCCAGCTACCCACGACCCCCGCCGCAGGATTTTGGGACTGCTGGTGAGTGGAACACAGCTTCTGCTCCAGTCCAATCACGCGGGACCTGAGACTGCTCTGGTTGGGGAGAGAGAAATCCGGCCTACATAGGGCCACAACCCTCTTCCGGTCAGAAAAGCACCGGGGCAGCTGGGGCGCAGGGTCTGCTGACACTCGCCAGCTACCCACAACACCCGCAACAGGATCTTAAGACTTCTGGTGAGTGGAGCACAGCTTCTGCTCCAATCCAATTGCGCGGGACCTGAGACTGCATTAGTTAGGGAAGCAGAAACCGGCCTGAGTAGGGCCACAGGCCTCATCCAGCTGGATCAGCGCCGGGGTAGCGGGAGCGCAGGGTTGCCTGACACCCGCCAGCTACCCACGACCCCCGCCGCAGGATTTTGGGACTGCTGGTGAGTGGAACACAGCTTCAGCTCCAATCCAATTGCGCGGGACCTGAGACTGCATTAGTTAGGGAAGCAGAAACCGGCCTGAGTAGGGCCACAGGCCACATCCGGCCGGATCAGCACCGGGGTAGCGGGAGCGCAGGGTTGCCTGACACCCGCCAGCTACCCACGACCCCCGCCGCAGGATTTTGGGACTGCTGGTGAGTGGAACACAGCTTCTGCTCCAATCCAATTGCGCGGGACCTGAGACTGCATTAGTTAGGGAAGCAGAAACCGGCCTGAGTAGGGCCACAGGCCTCATCCGGCCGGATCAGCGCCGGAGTAGCGGGAGCGCAGGGTTGCCTGACACCCGCCAGCTACCCACGACCCCCACCGCAGGATTTTGGGACTGCTGGTGAGTGGAACACAGCTTCTGTTCCAGTCCAATCACGCGGGACCTGAGACTGCTCTGGTTGGGGAGAGAGAAATCCGGCCTACATAGGGCCACAACCCTCTTCCGGTCAGAAAAGCACAGGGGAAGCTGGGTCGCAGGGTCGGCTGACACTCACCAGCTACCCACAACACCCACCACAGGATCTTAAGACTTCTGGAGAGTGGAACACAGCTTCTGCTCCAATCCAATTGCACGCGGGACCAGAGACTGCATTAGTTAGGGAAGCAGAAAAACGGCCTGTGTAGGACCACAGGCCTCTTCCGGCTGGACCAGCACCGGGGTACCGTCAGCTACCCACGACCCCCGCCGCAGGATTTAGAGACTGCTGGTGAGTGGAACACAGCTTCTGCTCCAATCTTTAAACAGTGACAACGATAACATCTAACCCCAGAGATTACCAGATGGCGAAAGGTAAACGTAATAATCTTACTAACAGAAACCAAGACCACTCACCATCATCAGAACCCAGCACCCCCACTTCGCCCAGTCCAGGGCACCCCAACACACCGGAAAAGCTAGACACGGATTTAAAAGCATATCTCCTGATGATGATAGAGAACTTCAAGAAGGACTTTAATAACACACTTAAAGAAATGCAGGAGAACACTGCTAAACAGGCAGAAGACAATAAAGAGAAAGCACAAAAATCCCTTAAAGAATTGCAGGAGAACACTGCTAAAGAGTTACAAATCCTTAAAGAAAAACACGATAACATAATCAAACAGGTAGAAGTCCTTACAGAAAAACAGGAAAACACATCCAAACAGATGATGGAAATGAACAAAACCATACTAGACCTAAAAAGGGAAGTAGACACAATAAAGAAAACCCAAAATGAGGCAACACTGGAGATAGAAACCCTAGGAAAGAAATCTGGAACCATAGATACCAGCATCAGCAACAGAATACAAGAGATGGAAGAGAGAATCTCAGGTGCAGAAGATTCCATAGAGAACATCGGCACAACAATCAAGGAAAATGTAAAATGCAAAAAGATCCTAACTCAAAACATCCAAGAAATACAGGACGCAATGAGAAGACCAAACCTACGGATAATAGGAGTGGATGAGAATGAAGATTTTCAACTCAAAGGACCAGCAAACATCTTCAACAAAATTATAGAAGAAAACTTCCCAAATCTAAAGAAAGAGATGCCCATGAACATACAAGAAGCCTACAGAACTCCAAATAGACTGGACTAGAAAAGAAATACCTCCCGACACATAATAATCAGAGCAACAAATGCTCTAAATAAAGATAGAATACTAAAAGCAGTAAGAGAAAAAGGCCAAGTAACATATAAAGGCAAGCCTATCAGAATTACACCAGATTTTTCACCAGAGACTATGAAAGCCAGAAGATCCTGGACGGATGTTATACAGACACTAAAAGAACACAAATTCCAGCCCAGGCTACTATACCCAGCCAAACTCTCAATTAACATAGATGGAGAAACCAAAGTATTCCACGACAAAACCAAATTCACACATTATCTCTCCACGAATCCAGCCCTTCAAAGGATAATAACAGAAAAAAAACAATACAAGGACAGGAACCACGCCCTAGAAACAACAAGAAGGTAATCCCTCAACAAACCTAAAAGAAGACAGCCACAAGAACAGAATGCCAACTTTAACAACAAAAATAACAGGAAACAACAATTACTTTTCCTTAATATCTCTTAATATCAATGGACTCAACTCCCCGATAAAAAGACATAGACTAACAAACTGGCTACACAAACAAGACCCAACATTTTGCTGCTTACAGGAAACTCATCTCAGAGAAAAGGATAGACACTACCTCAGAATGAAAGGCTGGAAAACAATTTTCCAAGCAAATGGCATGAAGAAACAAGCTGGAGTAGCCATTCTAATATCTGATAAGATTGACTTCCAACCCAAAGTCATTAAAAAAGACAGGGAGGGACACTTCATACTCATCAAAGGTAAAATCCTCCAAGAGGAACTATCAATCCTGAATATCTATGCTCCAAATACAAAGGCAGCCACATTCATTAAAGAAACTTTAGTAAAGCTCAAAGCACACATTGCACCTCATACAATAATAGTGGGAGACTTCAACACACCACTTTCACCAATGGACAGATCATGGAAACAGAAACTAAACAGGGACACAGTGAAACTAACAGAAATTATGAATCAAATGGATCTGGCAGATATCTACAGAACATTCTATCCTAAAACAAAAGGATATACCTTCTTCTCAGCACCTCATGGTACCTTCTCCAAAATTGACCACATAATTGGTCACAAGGCAGGCCTCAACAGATATAAAAATATTGAACTTGTCCCATGCATCCTATCAGATCACCATGGCCTAAGGCTGATCTTCAATAACAAAATAAATAATAGAAAGCCAACCTTCACGTGGAAACTGAACAACACTCTTCTCAATGATACCTTGGTCAAGGAAGGAATAAAGAAAGAAAGTAAGGACTTTTTAGAGTTCAATGAAAATGAAGCCACAACATACCCAAACTTATGGGACGCAATGAAAGCATTTCTAAGAGGAAAACTCATAGCTCTGAGTGCCTCCAAAAGGAAACTAGAGAGAGCACACATTAGCAGCTTGACAACATACCTAAAAGCACTAGAACAAAAGGAAGCAAATTCACCCAAGAGGAGTAGACGGCAGGAAATAATCAAACTCAGGGGTGAAATCAACCAAGTGGAAACAAGAAAAACTATTCAAAGAATCAACCAATCAAGGAGCTGGTTCTTTGAGAAAATCAACAAGATAGATAAACCCTTAGCCAGACTCACTAGAGGGCACAGGGAAAGCATCCTAATTAACAAAATCAGAAATGAAAAAGGAGACATAACAACAGATCCTGAAGACATCCAAAACACCATCAGATCCTTCTACCAAAGCCTATACTCAACAAAACTGGAGAACCTGGATGAAATGGAGAAGTTCCTAGACAGATACCAGGTACCAAAGTTGAATCAAGATCAGGTTAATGATCTAAACAGCCCTATATCCCCCAAAGAAATAGAAGCAGTCATTAATAGTCTCCCAACTAAAAAAAGCCCAGGACCAGATGGGTTTAGTGCAGAGTTCTATCAGACCTTCAAAGAAGATCTAATCCCAGTTCTTCACAAACTATTCCACAAAATAGAAACAGAAGGTACTCTACCCAACTCATTCTATGAAGCCACAATTACTCTGATACCTAAACCACAAAAAGACCCAACAAAGATAGAAAACTTCAGACCAATATCCCTTATGAATATTGATGCAAAAATCCTCAATAAAGTTCTTGCTAACCGAATCCAAGAACACATCAAAACAATCATCCATCCTGACCAAGTAGGTTTCATCCCAGGGATGCAGGGATGGTTCAATATACGGAAATCCATCAACGTAATCCAGTATATAAACAAACTCAAAGACAAAAACCACATGGTCATCTCCTTAGATGCGGAAAAAGCATTTGACAAGATCCAACACCCATTCATGATAAAAGTCTTGGAAAGATCAGGAATTCAAGGCCCATACCTAAACATGATAAAAGCAATCTACAGCAAACCAGTAGCCAACATCAAAGTAAATGGTGAGAAGCTTGAAGCAATCCCTCTAAAATCAGGGACTAGACAAGGCTGTCCACTTTCTCCATACCTATTCAACATTGTACTTGAAGTCCTAGCCAGAGCAATTCGACAACAAAAGGAGATCAAAGGGATACAAATTGGAAAAGATGAAGTCAAAATATCACTTTTTGCAGATGATATGATAGTATATATAAGTGGCCCTAAAAATTCCACCAGAGAACTCCTAAGCCTGATAAACAGCTTCGGTGAAGTAGCTGGATATAAAATTAACTCAAACAAATCAATGGCCTTTCTCTACACAAAGAATAAACAGGCTGAGAAAGAAATTAGGGAAACAACACCCTTCTCAATAGTCACAAATAATATAAAATATCTTGGCGTGACTCTAACTAAGGAAGTGAAAGATCTGTATAATAAAAACTTCAAGTCTCTGAAGAAAGAAATTATAGAAGATCTCAGAAGATGGAAAGATCTCCCATGCTCATGGATTGGCAGGATCAACATTGTAAAAATGGCTATCTTGCCAAAAGCAATCTACAGATTCAATGCAATCCCCATCAAAATTCCAAATCAATTCTTCAACGAATTAGAAAGTGCAATCTGCAAATTCATCTGGAATAACAAAAAACATAGGATAGCAAAAACTCTTCTCAAGGATAAAAGAACCTCTGGTGGAATCACCATGCCGGACCTAAAGCTCTACTACAGAGCAATTGTGATAAAAACTGCATGGTACTGGTATAGTGACAGACAAATAGACCAATGGAATAGAATTGAAGACCCAGAAATGAACCCACACACCTATGGTCACTTGATCTTCGACAAGGGAGCTAAAAACATCCAGTGGAAGAAAGACAGCATTTTCAACAAATGGTGCTGACACAACTGGTTGTTAACATGTAGAAGAATGCGAATCGATCCATTCCTATCTCCTTGTACTAAGGTCAAGTCTAAGTGGATCAAGGAACTTCACATAAAACCAGAGACACTGAAACTTATAGAGGAGAAAGTGGGGAAAAGCCTTGAAGATATGGGCACAGGGGAAAAATTCCTGAATAGAACAGTAATGGCTTGTGCTGTAAGATCGAGAATTGACAAGTGGGACCTCATGAAACTACAAAGCTTCTGCAAGGCTAAAGACACCATCAATAAGACAAAAAAACCACCAACAGATTGGGAAAGGATCTTCACCTATCCTAAATCAGATAAGGGACTAATATCCAATATATATAAAGAACTCAAGAAGGTGGACTCCAGAAAGTCAAATAACCCCATTAAAAAATGGGGCTCAGAACTGAACAAAGAATTCTCACCTGAGGAATACCGAATGGCAGAGAAGCACCTGAAAAAATGTTCAACATCCTTAATCATCAGGGAAATGCAAATCAAAACAACCCTAAGATTCCACCTCACACCAGTCAGAATGGCTAAGATCAAAAATTCAGGTGACAGCAGATGCTGGCGAGGATGTGGAGAAAGAGGAACACTCCTCCATTGTTGGTGGGATTGCAAGCTTGTACAACCACTCTGGAAATCAGTCTGGCGGTTCCTCAGAAAATTGGACATAGTACTACCGGAGGATCCAGCAATACCTCTCCTGGGCATATATCCAGAAGATGTCCCAACCGGTAAAAAGGACACATGCTCCACTATGTTCATAGCAGCCCTATTTATAATAGCCAGAAGCTGGAAAGAACCCAGATGTCCCTCAACAGAGGAATGGATACAGAAATTATGGTACATTTACACAATGGAGTACTACTCAGCTATTAAAAAGAATGAATTTATGAAATTCCTAGCCAAATGGATGGACCTGGAGGGCATCATCTTGAGTGAAGTAACACAATCACAAAAGAACTCACACAATATGTATTCATTGATAAGTGGATATTAGCCCAAAACTTAGGATACCCAAGATATAAGATACAATTTGATAAACGCATGAAACTCAAGAAGAATGAAGACCAAAGTGTGGACACTGTGCACCTTCTTAGAATTGGGAACAAAACACCCAGGGAAGGAGTTACAGAGACAAAGTTCGTAGCTGTGATGAAAGGATGAACCATTTAGAGACTGCTGTATCCAGGGATCCGTCCCATAATCAGCTTCTAAACGCTGACACCATTGCATACACTAGCAAGATTTTGCTGAAAGGACCCAAATATAGCTGTCTCTTGTGAGACGATGCCGGGGCCTAGCAAACACAGGAGTGGATGTTCACAGTCAGCTATTGGATGTATCACAGGGCTCCCAATGGAGAAGCTAGAGAAAGTACCCAAGGAGCTAAAGGGATCTGCAACCCTATTGTTGGAACAACATGATGTACTAACCAGAACCCTGGAGCTCTTGTCTCTAGCTGCATATGTATCGAAAGATGGCCTAGTCGGCCATCAATGGAAAGAGAGGCCCATTGGACTTCCAAACTTTATATGCCCCAATATAGGGGAATGCCAGGGCCAAAAGAATGGGAATGGGTGGGTAGGGAAGTGGGGGGCGCTATGGGGGACTTTTGGGATAGTATTGGAAATGTAATTGAGGAAAATATGTAATAAAATAAAATAAAATAAAATAAAATAGATGAAAAAAAAAAAAACAACAAAAAAGATACTACACACACACACCGTATTAATTAATCAAAATCTTCTAAGATATAAAAATCAGCCAGAGGTGGGAGAATATGCTGAGTTTGGAGAAGTGACAATGACCACCTTCTAGGCCAAGGTGCAGAGGCTGAAGCACAGTTGTTGAGTGAGCACCACCAGAAGTCATGGGGGCGAAGAGAGATGAGCCCAGACATGATAGAAAGTACTGTTTGAACAGGAGAGTAACTTTGACAACATTTACCTCTGTGTCCAGGAAGGAACTGAGGGTTGAAGCAGGTCAGTGCTCCTGTTCCATCCACTAGGAATGAAAGGGTAAATTAGAGATGAGATGAGCTGAATAGAATGGCTCAGCAGTTAAGAGTCCCGGCTGCTCTTCTAGAGGACCCAGATTCAATTCCCGGAATGGAACCCCAGGTTGGCTCACAACTAACTACAACCCCAATTCCAAGGGATCTGACACCCTCTTCTGGCCTCCACAGCAGGCAGCAGGCAGCAGGCAAGTGGTACACAGATAGACGTTCAAACAAAACACCCATACACATAAAAATAAAAATTAGCGGTAAGGACAAGAATCATATTTTTTCAAACAGAGATCTGTTGTGATGGTTTGACTCTGAAATGTCTCTCAGAGACTCCAGTCTGGGATGTTTAGTCACCAGCCTGTGACACTATCTTGAAGATGGTGGAGATCTAAGAGTCCTTTGACCTGGTTGGCCAAAGCAGCTCACCAGGGATAAGACTTTCAAGGTCATACCTGCGCCTGGTTCCGATTCTCCATTCCTGTCCACGCCATGTGACAAATCTCCACCACAGGCACTGTGCCTTCCCAGCTGTGAGGGATGGAAAGCTCTCTAAAACCATGAGCTTTACTAAGCATGCCCTCCTTTAAGTTGTTGTCAAGAATTTGGGTCACAGAGGCACAAGAATATCACGTGTGTCGTTGTAAGCAAT
Source organism: Mus caroli (assembly GCF_978045245.1). Classification (NCBI taxonomy): domain Eukaryota; kingdom Metazoa; phylum Chordata; class Mammalia; order Rodentia; family Muridae; genus Mus; species Mus caroli. The sequence continues at coordinate 101,221,986 of NW_028227266.1, forward strand.
GGCATCTCATGAGTAAACTAGCTATCCAGAAAAGGAAGAACATCACCTGTGGAAGCTGGTCACTACGCTTCTCCTCCCCCTTGGGAGTTCTTGCCAATTCAGGACACAAGCTTGGTCCAGGCAGAGGGCACTGACTGAGGAAAGAGAGCAAGAAAACTCTTCAAGACCTCATGGGATTGGCTTCAGAAAAGAGAAACCAAGGAAGCCAGGATGATAATACTGGCTTGTCCCTAGGTGCAACACTGGAAGCTGACCATTAGAACTGAAGGAAGACATCTCTCTTTTTGTCAGACAGAGGCTTGTGACAAGCCCATGCTGGTGTCGCTCTGTACAGTTGATATATTTGGGACCATAACCAGGAGGAAAACAGAGATCTAAATTCAAATAAACAAGGATGTTCACCAATTCATGTTGCTAACTTACAGGTGTCATTTTTAGACTCCTCTTCCCTACTTGATTGAGAGTGGTCACAAGGTAAGTTTGTATGAGGCTTGGAAAATACATTTCGGCACCAGTTGCTGCATCAATCTATAGTGACCTCTGGCCTAACCAATGGTTACCAGCACAACAGGTTTCCATAGATGTCCTCTCCATACATGCAGAAGATCTAATTCCAGTAAATTCCCTTAGTCTTGATCAGGAGTTTTGTGCTTGCTTTGGCAGCAGCACATATACTAAAATTGATCAAGAGTTCTGATCCCCTGGTCTGATCTTGTCTGACACAACTGTCAATAAGTTCCACATGGAAAGAGTCAGGCAAATGCACTGATTTCTTTGATTGTCAATTTGATAGGACCTAGAATGACCAAAGAGATGAACCTCAAGTTATACCTGTGAGGGCTTATCTAGATTTGTTTAGTCTCTGGGAATGCCTGTTGTCGGAGTCATCTTGATTAGGTAAACTGAAGTGGAAAAACCCTCCCTGATCATCTGAGACAGTCTTCTCTGGGGTGGCACTATTAGAAGGTGTGGTTCTGTTGGGGTAGGTGTGCCACTGTGGGTGTGGGCTTTAAGACCCTCATCCTAGCTGCCTGGAAGCCAGTCTTCTACTAGCAGCCTTCAGATGAAGATGTAAAACTCTCAACTCCTCCTGTACCATGCCTGCCTTGATGATAATGGACGGAATCTCTGAACCTGTAAGCCAGCCCAATTAAATGTTGTCCTTATAAGACTTACCTTAGTCATGGTGTCTGCTCACAGCAGTAAAACCCTAACTAAGACAGGTGCGGAGCTGCATAAAAAGTAGAGCTGAGCTCTAGCATCATTCTCTGCTTCCCGTTGTGGCTACAATGTAACCAACCAGCTGCCTCCTGCTCCTGTCACAAGGTACCTCCTCTCCCTGCTATCAGTGGGAGCTATGGACCAAAATGAAACCTTCCTCTATTAGGTTCCTTTTGTCAGGATACTTTTTAAATACTTAAGTAAAATTTTAATTATATTTGTTTATTGCGTGCATGTACATATGTGTTCATGCACGGGCTTCCCATAGCATTCCTAGAGATCAGAGTTTGCAAAGCCACGGGAGTTAGCTCTCTCCTACCCTGGGAGTCCCAGGAGTTGAACTCAGGTGAGAAGCTCCCTCTGAACCATCCTCTTGGCCTCAGAGCACTTTATCACAGGGACAGGAAAAGGCAATAATTCTTTTAAGCTTTATAAATAAACAAAGAAAATAGAATATTATAAAGTAGCTTAACAAAAGATAGAATGAATTCCCATAGGTATTTTGCACTAAATTTAAAATTCAATATTAGTTGAATATACTTTTTGTGATGCAAGTTTGCTTGGGAGAAAAAGCATTTGGGAACAAGACACTTTGAGTAATATGGATTCAGTTAGTATTTACTACTGAGAAATTGATTCTGAATATTCATTTGTCAAAACCATTCTTAACTGTGAGCCATACAAAAAACAGGCAATGGGCTTATTTGGGCTGCCGTGGATGCCTGAGGGATTAAGATGCTCACAGCTGAGGAAAGAGAACCATCTGAGACTCCTAAGCAAAACCTCAGGAAGGTTCTGTCTAATGAACAAGGACAAACTAAAAGTGAATGGAGCCTCACTAGAATTCCACCTCAGGTGGATTAAGTGGCATCTTTTTTTATACTATCTAATGTCTCCCCAGGCTAGCTTTTCCTTGCACAGGAAAAGACACAAGAGACCCCCAAACTCTTGAAGCCTGCTGAATGTCTTGTCTGTGACTGATCCTGAAAGCCCAGGCCAAGGCTTTCAACAACCTTCAACAACCTTCCAGGAAGTCACTAGTTTCCAGCTCATAGGAAGTTCTTATATTTAGCTCATCTTCATTTGAGCAGACAATCAGTCCACCTTAAAGACCAACAGGGACCTATGGGCAGAGGTGGGTTTGGGCAAGAGAATTCCCATTCTCAGGGGAGGGTCTGTGTGATGGTCATTTGTTCAGCAGCCTAGACCCACTTACATGTGCCAGACACCATACTAGGCCCAAGGACACCTCAATAAACAAGACAGGCAAGGAGCTGGGGACAGAGTGACAGCCCTCTAAAATAGCTCAGATATGTCTGCGGGTTTAGACATAGCAAACACACATAAAAGAAAACATCCTTTTGAAGGGAGAACTGTGATGACATCAAAGCAAGACAGCATGACAGAAGCTAGAGATCTGCACTGTCACAGAGACGTCTGGAGCTGGTAACATTTAAACCAAGAAGGAGAAGGCCGTGCAGAAGCTGGAGACAGTATTTCAGGCAGAGGGAAGAGCTGGGCAAATATCCCAATCAGGGAACAAATTTAGCAGAAGGCTAGTGTGTCTGGAGCAGTGGGTGCTGGGAGGTTGTTAGAGAACTGGTGGGCAGGGTGGGCAGAAGCCGGATCATGCAGTTTCCCCATTACACTATTAACTCGCTCCTGTCTTTAGTGTCAGACTCTCTCCCCCAGTGTGGGGAGAAGGCTCTGCAGCAGAAGAAGGATTCCTATCCTTTGGCATTGGACCAGTTCTCCTCCCTCCGAGTCCAGGGCTCTGGCTGGGGAGGTGGCTCAGTTGGCCAAGGGTCTGCCACACAAGCTTGAGAATCTGAATTTGGTTCCCTATCACCGCGTGAAGGTGCGATGTGGTGGCACACATCTGAACTCTAGTGCTCCGAGGAAGGCCTGCAGATCCTTAGAGCTCAGAGGCCAGCTGGTCTCAAGCATGGTGAGCTCTGGATTTTGTGAGCAACCCAATCTCTCAAAGTAAGGTGGAGAGGGATCAAGACAAAAATCTCCATGTGGCCTTCTGATCTATACACACACACACACACACACACACACACACTAAAATAACTCAAAGTTCCATATCATAGTAGGAAACTTGCGTGATCAGGCTTCTGCCTACCCTTTTCTCCTGTTGCCTGGCAATCTCCCATCACCCAGAGCCCCAGGCTCACTAGCCTTCTGCCTTCTGCTAAGCTTGTTCACTACTTGGGGTAATTGGTCAGCTCTTCCCTCTGCCTGAAATGCATCCCGACTGCGATTGGAAATTTTAACCAGAAAGAAACCCCCTCTGCTTCCTGCTACCTTTAACATTGATTACCTGACTTCTGTCTTAGGTCAGATTCTGTTGCTGTAAAGAGACACTGTGAGCACAGCAACTCTTAGAAAAGGAAACATTTAACTGGGGCTTTCAGAGATTTAGTTCATTATTATCATGGCGGGAAGCATGGCCACATGCAGGCAGATGTGGTGCTGGAGAAAGAGCTGAGAGTTCTACATCAAGATCCACAGGCAACAGGAAGTGGCAGTGACACACTGGCCAAGCTTGAGCTTCCAAGAACTCAAAGCCCACTCCTAGTGACACACCTCCTCCAATGAGGCTACACTTACTCCAACAAGGCCATGCCTCCTAATAGTGTCATTCCCTATGAGCCTATGGGGGCCATTTTTTTAAAACCATCACACCATCCATACTGTAGACATTCCTAAATCCTACTCATTCTTCTTCCAGCCTTTGCCAAACTTCCAAATTACCAGAGACTTTACTAAAAGGTAAAATTATTGGGACCATTCTAAATTCCTCTTATTCTCTTGCACTATTCTTAGGAACTTGGCGGGGATTCTCTGGGGTCTAACTTGTATACATATTCAGTGTTCAAGCACTTTTCACCAACTCCACTGCTGTCGCTATCCTCAGAGCCATTGTCATCTCATGCCTGTGTTACTACCAATTCTGTTTATCCCCTTGTCACCAATAATCTGTTGGCTACATGAAGAGATAGCTCACAACAGCCTCCATCCGTCCTCTGCTCATTAGTCCTTTGAGGTCACCACTTGGTGGAAACTCCAAGTTCAAACAAGAATTTACAAGACCTTGAGGCACGTGCTTCCAGAGACATCTCTTCCAATTCCATCTCCAGAGTTGTAACCTCTCTAATACCAGTGTGCTGCACTGGAGCCTTCACATGGCTGACTTCCTTCCTTGAAAACTGCTGTCCTTCCATACAGCTCACAGCTCTTTCTCCATCCTTTAGTGCAGTGGTTCTCAACCTGTGGCTCATGGATGACACTGCTGGCGGTCAAAAGACCCTTTCACAGAGGCTGCCTAAGACTATTGGAAAGCACAGACATTTACATCAGGATTCGTGATGGTCGCAATGCTACAGGTATGAAGTAGCAACAAAAATAATTAGGGGACTACCACAACATGAGAAACTGTATTAAAGGATCATAGCATTAGGAAGGTTGAGAACCACTTCTTTATAGAGGGTCTCTGCTCATAGACCACCTCTCAATGAAGCTTTCCCTGTTTACCTATTGGGTGATGTAAACTGCCTTACCTCCTGACACTCTGCATCTTCCTTAACCCGTCTTACTTTTCATCTTTCATAAAATTATCAGTTTCTAACATGTTTTATAACTCACCACATGCTAGGACATTTTTTACCATATGGCCACCCAACAAGAAGGATGGCACCTTCATGAAAGTTGGCATTTTGTGTACTTGATTCTCTTTACGTCAAATGCCTAAAGAAATATTCAAGCCGGGCGTGGTGGCGCACGCCTTTAATCCCAGCACTCGGGAGGCAGAGGCAGGCGGATTTCTGAGTTCGAGGCCAGCCTGGTCTACAAAGTGAGTTCCAGGACAGCCAGGGCTACACAGAGAAACCCTGTCTCAAAAAAACAAACAAACAAAAACAAACAAACAAACAAACAAAAAAAGAAATATTCAGCACATAGTCGATTAATATCTTTGTGTAGACAGTTTTAGATCTTTGGCATTTTTTTCAAAGTATACGCCACGGATGTTTCATGGCTGGTAAACTACTGTCTTAGCAAGCACAAAACTCTAGGTTCAATGCCAGGGCCACTTTAGGAAGGGTAAGGATGGTACTGTGCATCTTCAGTCACAGTACTACGACAGGATTGTCTTCTCTGTCGGGTCAGATTTGTCTCACCACTCTAGAGAAATGAAGCAGACAGACACCTGAAGGGTGAGTGCAGCAGGGAGTCTATTTGCATGGAAGGGATTGCTTTTTTTAAAATATTTTTATTAGGTATTTTCCTCATTTACATTTCCAATGCTATCCCAAAAGTCCCCCCATACTCTCCCCCCCACTCCCCTACCCACCCATTCCCACTTTTTGGCCCTGGCATTCCCCTGTACTGGGGCATATAAAGTTTGCAAGTCCAATGGGCCTCTCTTTCCAGTGATGGCCGACTAGGCCATCTTTTGATACATATGCAGCTAGAGTCAAGAGCTCCGGGGTACTGGTTAGTTCATAATGTTGTTCCACCTATAGGGTTGCAGATGGAAGGGATTGTTTTAAGCTCTTGGTAGCCTTGGATGAAAGCCAAGAGGGTACAAGGGCAAAGGTGACGGTTCTAAGTTCTCCTGGCCATGAGATTCCCACCAAGTTCTCCTGGTCCATTCATGAAGAGCAGCAGTAACTCACCTTCTAAAGAGCCCATCCTCAAAGGGTGAGAGAACCTTCCACTGAAAACAGAGTCTTCCAAGGGTCTCTCCAAAGTCTTCCATGGAAAAGCAGGCCAATCTACAGATAATTTGTCTTCTTCCTCCAAAGAGCAGATCTCCCACTCATGACTAGGAGAGAATCTGCTGGTGTCAACTCTGCTTCTAAACATCAGGAGCATCCAAGAAAGAGTGATGCTCAGGCTGACAGCCAAAGGAGCCAGAGAAAAGGCTGTGTCCAGTGGTTTGTATAGACTGAGGCAAACTCTGATTGTCTGTGTATGCAAATGAAGTGAAGATTAAGGACCAAGCAGTAGATAAATGGAAAGTCTGCTCAAATGTGGGCAGATTCTCAATTAGACCCACTGCTCTAGCTATCTTACCTTCTTTTGCTATTTTAACAGAAGCTGGAAAAATGAACAAGAAGGGTGGGTAACTCCCCACATTTTTAGCATTTGTTTCTAGCTGCAGGTACCAACTGTCATCCCATGCCAGGCCTTCTCCAGTTCCTATCAACACCACTACCGCTGCCCCACTTCAGGAAAAAGTCCTAAATACCATCAGGACAGGGGTGACAACCACTCTGATTTATTCATGCTGAAAGAGGTGTCATAAAGAGGCAGGCAGAAGTCCGTTTCTTCAGAGGCTCATTAAGGGGTCCCTGACAGAAAAGTCAGGGGATGGGTGGACAGCTTCTATACATCATTCCATCTGCGTGACATTCTAGAGTCTGAGTAATTTTAGGTGAAAAGAAAGAAGTTTGATAATAATTTCAGTCAACAATGCTCAAATAGCAGGCCCCAGTAGAGCATTTGTAAAGACCCTGTGAAGGGAAGCAACCAGGATTCCCAAGGCCACATTTTTAGACCAAGAGCCCTATGTGTCTGCTAGTTGTTGGTGGATTTGAAAAACATTCTTGGTTGGTATCTCTAGCTATTCTTGATTAGCAGGATACAAACAACATTCCTTCTCCACAAAGAGGCGTAGTCTCTGCCACATCTTTTAGCAGTTAGAAGATCAACTCCCCTTCAATTCTGGAAGGTCATGGCTGCCAAATAATCTATCTGGCCCTGGAGTGCAACAATATGTTGTGCAATCTTGTCCAGGCTATCAGAAAGACCCTTCAGCCACACTCGAAGACTGGGAAAGAGAGGTAATAAATCCTCCCACACTAAGACTTAACCCAGTGGGGACTCCCAGTGCCAAGCAAGAGAAATGGCTCATACAGCCTCCTGTGCCCTGATGTCTGCTGATGAAGGAGTCGTCAGAGGTTGACTACTGGGAGCTGTGTGAAGTTTACAGGATAGGTAAATGAGTACTTTGGTAGAAAGCAGTTCCACATAAAAAGAAAATGTTCTTAACCATGAACAGGACAAATATATTATTGTCATTTTCCCTGGTCAATTTTGCCCTGTCAGTGATATTCAGTAGGTGGGGACAGGACGACCGGGAGTTCAAAGCTATATTACAGAGACAAAAATAACCAAGGAAGATCATCATGGATAAGGTGCAACAAAGGAGATATAGAAAGTAGATAGACAAGGGGAAGGTATACTGGCAGACCAGCCAAAAGTGAACAATGCAGCTCTGAAGAGAGAGGACCCAGGAAGGAAGCCAGATTCCACTGCAGAACCTGGAGCCATAACAGGAGGAGACTGTAGATGAGGGGACAGGGCACAGTGAGGTAGAAGGGGTGACAGAGAGATTAAGAGATGTAAAGATGTCCATGCCCTTCCTGGCCCACACCTGTTGTATAATTTTCCTTAGAAGATTTAAACAAATAAATGGTCATCCCAGATAAGACACCAGTGGCAGACCAAAGAAATGATTCTACCTAAAACCAGCTTAACACACCTCCACCCCCCATGATTATACTGTGGTAAGTGACAGGGACATGAGCCAGGGCTCAGTTACAGGAGCACAGATGAGTTCAAAGACAGGTGCTTCACCAGAAGGCCCACCAAGCATAGAGGAGACCACTCACAGCATCAGCATTCCTGGACAACTTACAGGAAGCTAGACTGCCCCTCCCCTGTCCCCGCTGTTGTTACCTCTTCTCTAACCTTGAAGAAGAGCCTTGTGAATCATGAAACACACCCTTGTGAGTTTTACTTCCCGAGTCTTAAACCTCCCTCCAGGAAGGATGTTTTCAGTTCCGAGCCCCTCCCGTGCCACAGCAGCAAGCAACCGACCCAGAACTGGCAGCTTAATCCGACTTTAGAATGACTGTATTGAAGAGATGTTCGAGGGAGACATCTGGGTGGTTTGGCATGGTGACAAGAGAATACATCTCGCCCCGTGGCTTCAATTCAGGAGAAAATAACTAAGAACCTAAAAATCAAATGTTAGCAGGGTAAGTAAGGATGGTGGGAATTGCCGACGTGCTGAATGTGTTCTCCTCCGGGAAGTGTGAATTGTGACTGAGGAGAGATGGGACGGGAGCCTGCTGTTTTCATTATAAGCTGTAGAGAACCATTTGTCTTTTTAAACTATGTCCATGTGTCCCTTTTATAAAAAAATAAAAATTGAATCTCTGGCTGCTGTGTGGATAATAGGTTGGACACGGGCAAGAATGGTACCAGGGCAGCCCATTGAGTGGTCCAAGGGACAGAGGAACAGTAGTAGAGAGGAATGGATGTGTTTGCAAAGTTTTGGAGACAGATTCAACATGACTTCCTGAAGGGTTGTACACAGGCAGGGAGACAAAAAGGAGAAAAAAAAAATTTTTTTTAATGCAGATTGCTGGAGCGGCCTGGTAAATGTAGAAGAAGGTAGGATTAGGTAAACTACCCACCAGTGCATGGAGTCTAGGGAGATTCTTGTTCTTGATGTCACATGGGTGCAGGGAGGGCACCTGCAAGTGAGGGCTATTATAGGTTAGGCCATCCTTTTACCCACAGCACTGGGCGCAGGCTCTCCATCTATGGTGTCCTTGACAGCTCCTGGCCTCCTTTTGCCAGCCTTAATCTGGCAGATTCTTGTGTCCTTTCCTGAGATAGATAATAGTAGGGTAAAAAGAGACATCATGGGTAGGACTAGAAGGGGAGGTGTTTTCTATTAGAAAAGTCACAGTTGAATCATCTATTGGTGGGTCACAGGAAGTCACCAGTCTTGGAGATTGACAGCTCATGGATACAATCAAAATGAAGGTCAGAGACACGCTCACAGCTCTCAAGCATAGATCTGATGCCTAGAGCCACAGCTGGAGATGGGATTGCTGTGAGAGAATGGTTATAGAGAGGACAGGAGGTGCTGGATCAGACACATTCTGACATTGGATGGTTAGGAGAAACCTGCAAGGAAGGCAGACTGTAGGGAGACAGACGGGGAGGAAAAGAGAAGGGAGGCTAGAACAGGAAGGGCAAGCCGGGGGTGGGGGGGTTCTTCAGAAGCTGTGATGAAAGCATTCGCAGGCAGGATACTGCCCTGAGTCATTCCCACCACTCAGCCCAGAAAGTGTGCAGTCAATAGAAGTATGTTTGAGTTTCCATCCTGCCCACACTTGTCTGCTCATGGCTTCCATGTCTCACTGTCCTCTCTACCTGCCTCACTGTCAATCCTGTCCCATTCCACCCTCCATGCTAGACCACTTCCTGTTTCTGGAGGAAACAGGGGGTCCTTTTCCCCAGGACCTCACAGTCTAGCCCATCGACCCCTTGCTGTCTTCCTAGGTTGAATTTTAGTGATCCTTTCAACAGCTTTTTATCAAGAACCTAATAAGCCAGGAGCAGATTCTGGGCATGATGGATACAGATGTGATTAAGACAGATGTTGGCTTTTAGAAGGACTCCACATGCCTTTGGGATCCTTCCTGTTTTGAGCCCATTAGGTAGGTCAGGTCACATGCCCACATCTGATTTCCTGTCCTATCCTAGTGGTTAGAGCCCCAGGCAAGTCTGCTCAACCTGAGTGTGGAGGAAGTGAAAATCTCAACGCTTCCTCATGGGCCACTAGAACCCTACCTTAGGAAATAGCATACCAGGGATGGCTGAAGAAAAGCCAGCTAGAACATGGTACTATGATGCCTAAGATGACGCATAAAAAAGGAAACGTTTGTCCTATGTTGGAATACAGAGGATGTCCAGCAACCAAAATAAAGACACGAGGAATGTGTCTGTGGGAGATGCTGAGGCAGCAGAGGGTCAAGATCATCCACCTGAGACCAGGTACGGATGAGGACAACCAGAGATGTGCTATTGTTGCCCCTGAGACTTGGTCAACCCAGGCAGACTCAACGTACCTCCTTTCCCCTGCACTTACAGTCTGATCCCACTCAGGATCCACCCTGGAGCTGTCCCAGCACCCCATTTTCCACAGCCTGTGGCCTTGTTAGAGATTTGGAGTCGAGAGCTCCAGCTAGCGGCAGCTGCAGAAGGCCCAGCTAAAGGTCACATCCTTGGCCTCCTGAATCCATCTCCATGGAAACTAGCCTTGGATGTGGGAGATGCCATACACTCAAAGGCAGCCTTGGCTTTCACTCAAATCTTCCTCCCTTCACTGAGATGCCTGAGAAGCCAAAGAAATGTACCTCACTCTCACTCAGTCTTACTCTATGAGGGCGGGGCTACATGGTGCTTACCCCTCCCAGTCCTGGACAACTTTCTGGACTCAGCTGCAGACACCCATATCCAGCTATCCCAAAGGTTGAGAGTTCATCCCCAAGACCCATTGATCTCAGAGTGGAGGTGGCAAGAGCCCTAATATTACCTATACCTCAAGCTAACTTTGTATTGATGGCCTTAACATGTTAACTTCTAATCTGACTTCCATAAGCTCATCTCAGGGCATGGGGACACAAGTACACAGCTTTATGGCTTTAAAACAAATACTGCTAGGGCTGCTGAAGATGAGAACTCTGGGAAGTATGTCATCCTTGCTATGACATGTCAGACTGGTGGGACATCTACCCATGTGCTCACAATTCCAGCACACAGCCTGTGCAGGACAGCGCACTCATGCAGGCAATGCCCTGTGTCTGGACAACTGTGCACACCAACACTGCCATCACTCCATCAGCTCTGTAGCTCCACCCACCAGCCCTCAGGTACTCCCATCTCAAGCCTGTGCTTCTCTCAAGCATTTCAATAGCTAGTTCATTGTAGGATTCTATTAATGCTTTGTAAAAAAACAATGAAGATGGGAGGGTATGGGGGACTTTTGGGATAGCATTGGAAATGTAAATGAGGAAAATACATAATTAAAAAAAACAATGAAGATATGAGAAGAAAAATCAAATCAATCACAGTGTATTAGAGAGCTCATAAACTCAACCCAGGAGCATGAATGTGGGGTTCTATAAGCAACTATTAAAAGAAGCAAACGGGAGTCTTTAAACTGAGGCTCATTAGACTTAGGTTCAGGAGGGTGTGTGTGTGTGTGTGTGTGTGTGTGTGTGTGTACTCGTGTGTAAGCATTGTGCCCATGCGTGCATGTGTAAGCTCATGTAGACACATATGTATTGTGTGTATGTATACATATGTATGAATTATAAAACAAAATAAATTACATAGCATAAGTGTTAGAAAATGCATTTTCAAAGCAGGTATCTAATAACTCTGCGGTGTGATTAGCATTCTAGGATATGCCTCCTTCCCCCAGACCTTTAGCTTGATTGCTTTTTTTAATTGTTGTGCATATATGTGTGGGAGGTATGTGTGCAGGTGTGAGTGCATGTTCACACCTGTGGGAGCACACACAAATGTGCGTGCGAATGGAGGCCAGCAGCTGAGTGGGTGTCTTCCTCAATCTCTCCTCCCTCTGTTTACTGAGGCAGGGTCTCTCACTCACCAGAGAGAGCCAGCTTGCCCAGGGGATCCAAGGATCTGGAATTACAGGCAGAGCATCATACCCACTCAGGTTCGCTTGTTCTCTTAATGTAGGAATTTCTGCCATCACACCTTCATGGTAAATGAATCTACTGATTCATCTCCTCAGCCCTCCTTCTTATGTATGACTCTATTGTATAACCTATACACCGTCCAACTACATTCATGTTTCAGTAAAGCACAAAGCTTTAAACAATATGTTCTGTAAATACCATGTATGACTTGCTATCGAAACAACTGGGAGTTTTATCATGAAATGTTGAGACAAGTTCTTTGTCCCACGCTGAACTTGTCTCTACACACACACACACACACATTGTTCATTATATTAAGTTAGATCCTATTCAGATCAGCATTAGTGTCTCCCACTTTCCCAAGTGCTCTTTCGCCGTATGGAGGATTCTGTAAAAATTCTTCTTTCTTCCTCACAGGAGAGTTCTTTAAATGGGAAGAACAGCTGCTGTGCTCACGGGTCCTCCTTTGCAGATGAAGGAGCTCCCACTCTCCACATTCCTCAGGGGAACTGTCCTCTGGACCCGCCACTCACGCTGGGTGTATGCCATTGCAGCTAAGCCTCTTAAGCTAGGCTGGTGTTTCAACAATGCATGTTGATGAGGTGAGTGGTGGCCTTGGCTTTTATTTCTAGAACTTGACTTCCAAACATCCATCTTAAGGAAATCATCACACAGTGGGCCAACATATTAGAAAGCAAGTGGGTAAAGTATGTTACATGCGCATAAGATTTAGCATTGCACAGCTACCAAACGCTACTGTCTAGAGAACAATTGTTACACATTTCCCATGTGCACACTCACATGTACGCATATGCACAAGCACACGCTTTTATAAAAGAAACACATCACTGGTGGTATTATATGATAACTCTTTTATATTCTGTATGCATTTCTCAAATATTCTACACAAGATGTGGAGTACTCCTGATTCACACACACACACACACACACACACACACAAATAAAAAAATAAGTTAAAAAACCAAAAAACTGGTGTGGTGTTGCATGCCAATAATCCCAGTACTCAGGAGGCAGAGGCAGGAGGATCAGGAGCTCAAGGCTTGTCTCTGCTGCAGAGTCTGAGGCCAGCTTTAGACCAAGTTTCAAGTTTTCAAAGTCTTTTTTTTTTAATTTAAGGATATTTAAAATAAAATGAAACAAAAACTATTTAAATAGAAGGAGAAGAAAGAGGAGGAGGAGGAGGAAAAGAAGGAGGAAGGAGGAGGAAGAGGAAACAGAAGCAGCAGTAGAGGCTAGGAACTGGACCCTCTAGTGCCTCCCATTGTCTGGAATAGCACAGGAAGTGGTCTTGTCCCAGAGCCTGGCTGATGCTATAGTTTCCTACTACAGTGACTTTCAACCAGCAGCCCTGAGACACAGCACTGCAGGAGTTGCCCGTCACCACCACTGTGTACTGACGGCACCATGACTGTGGCTTCTTTTACCCCAGTCAGGAAAAGCACAAGCAACAAAGGTGTCCAAGACTGAGGAAACCTGAGTGAGTGAGTGAGTGAGTGAGTGAGTGAGTGAGTGAGTGAGTGAGTGAGTGAACAAGACACTGCCTGCAGCAGTGAGTCCCTATGTCCCCTTAGAGACGGGCTTTCCCAGCCATTACCATACATTAAGGATGTCCAAGTGAACAAATCTCACCTACAACATGTGACCTCCTGGTCTCTAAAACAGCCTGTTCAGGTGTTGTCTTAGATCAGGTGTGTCCAACCTATCGACATTGCATCATGACTCATGGTTATAGCTTTCCTAGGAGGTGTGTAGCCTAGAAGCCACAGGTTAGACAAGGCTAACACAGGTAGAAAGCTCTGGATGTCTTGCTTAAGCAGTAATCAAAAGATCAGGAGCACTGATTGGCCATATCTTACCCACTGTCTCTGAGCTTCAGTTTCCACCAGTAGAAGAGAAAGACTCTACTAAACCCATATCTCTGGGTCACTGTGAGAACTCTTGACTACCAACAACTAGTGGTCATAAATGACATGTGACATGTCACAAGGAGACCTATAGTGCCTGTCCTTTCCTGGAGAATTCAAATGGTTGTCCCTGCAACCTTCTTTGTTCCTCTGTCTTCCAAGAAAATTCCCATGTGTGGATGACCTGTAGACACAGAAGTGCTCATATTCTGGCCTTATGCAATTCTCTAAGACAGATCCAGAGCCCTTTCTTTCCCTCTGGCACTCCCTGGAACCCTTCTTGCAAGACCCTGCTATGCAATGCCTCCGCCCGCCTTCCTCCCCAGTCAGTCATATGATGGGGCTAGCGCCAGCCAGGACCCACATCTGCCTGCCCACAAAGACCAGATGGGCCACATGTTCTCTTGTGAGCCAAGTGTCTGGTCCGAGAAAGCCTGAAAGGTCATCACTGTGTACGGGCAGGTCCCCCCTTCAGCAAAGTCATCCCTTAGTAAACGATGAGCCCTGCCACCTCTTGCTGGAGCAGTCAGCACACTGTGTGCTCAGTCTTTCCAATCAGTTTTGTTTCCACTGGCTTTGGCGACTGTGTGTGTGTGGGGGGGGGGGGTGGGGGGGGAACGTTTAGTGTAAAACGAAATGGGATTTTTCCCTTCTATATTCTTCTTGGATGACAGGTCTGTGATTGGAATCAGGGCATGAAAAATCACGCCCTGGTGGCTGTTTCCATTAGTGGCTTTTTGACTCTGCAGGGACACCTGGAGCACAGCGCCCAGTGCCTTCCACCTCCCACCCCTTACAGCTCAGGCAGGTCCCAGCAGGCTGACCCATAGCCTTTTGCTCTATCTGGGCCTGTGATATCTGGCTGGCATCTTTGAAAGAACCCACTGTGCCTTTATTCCCTTTATCCTTGTCTTGTATGTCTCTGCTCTCATCCAAACTCCTTCCTCTCCCTCAAATGTGCACATGAACACACAAGTACACATAAATGAATGTCCACTTGTGCATACACACCCACACAGCAGATTCTTGACTCTTTACAAGTAATGAACTTTGGAAAGTACTGCTTTATCATATATAATAAGAAAAAAGTTGTTTTCTTGCAAATGTTGCAGGGCCCTGGAGAGGGGGGGAAAAGATAGGAGTTGGGGGAGGTTAGATGTTTGAGAGGAGAACAAAACAAAACCACACTCCAGGAGCTCTTAAAAGAAGATTCTTTAAGAAAGAGCTGCAGAAGTAGCAGCTTCACAAGAGCTGACTCAAGACTGCCTGGGCCTGGAAGACGGCCACACATCTCCACGGCCCTCGTCTGCAGCATGGACAAAAGCACTCTGGGACTCTTGGTGATGGTAGACAAAGAGAAGAAGCAAGTATATGGGTAGAGCCCCAGCTCAGAGATTCTAGGGTGATGCTTCTGTACCTTAGGCCAAGGTTCAGAGAATAACAGCGAGTTTACTGAGCAGGCTGTGCTCTCAGAGAGCTTGCGCCTGTGGTCAGAATGTTGTAGATAAGGAGATGCCTCCTTCCACACCCGCTCCCATCCCAACCATGGCAGCCACTTCTGTTCTTGTGTTCTTGGAGGAGAATTCACACCAGGCGCAGGCAAAGCAAGCAAGTGGTCAAGGTTTCTTTTAGCAGGTGAGACTGCAGAGGCAAAATACACCTCTAGAGTGGAGGGCTGACCAACCCGACTCTTAGAAGACTCAGCCTACTATTCAGTTCCCTTTGCCCGCCCTTGGGGCCATCCCGTTCCAGGTATGGGCAGAGACTTTCTTGCAAGCCCTCTTGCACACAGTTACCCACAGTTATTCTGCTACTGCTAGATACAATAGGTGCAAGTATTTGTATAAAATTGTAACTACCTATGGAGTTGACAAGTTTACGGAAGGGAAAGAGTACTTTGCGCATGCTCTGCGCACGCTCCCCTGGCGCTTCCTGGGCGCCTACTCAGAACCGGTGGAGACCTGTTTTATTGTTTTTCCCAGCTCCCTTTCGTTGTTTCACAATTAAGATAGTTAAAAGCCTAATATTTGTTTTCATTGTAGCAAAGAGGAAAGCAGCCTAAGATCTGTAAGGGCAGGGCGCCTGCGCAGCAGTCCACAGTAGGTTTCTGAGCCAGCAGGCAGCATGAGGGTGTATCGTGGTGTCCAGGGGTGACATCCTTGCCCATCTATGGAGCTGTGATCAGTGCAGTGAAGTCCCCACCATGAAACCTTGCAATGACAGAAAAGCCCTCTCAGAGACCCGGAGACTGGAAGACTTGATTTCTGCAGTGGTCCAAGAAGACAGTGGGACCAGTAGGCAAGACTAGCCTCTGAGTGAAGACAGCTGCCTGTGTGCCAATGGATATCTGTGTGCCAATGGATATGGCAACACTCGTGCCAGACACCCTTGCCCTCTACCCTAGAGCCTGAGCATGCTAACTAACACTCTAGCCCTGAGGTGTGACTACAGGCACACCCGCAGTGAGTGGCAATCAATGGGGGCCACTTCCGACATGATGCTAAGAGAAAGAGGGTTCTGATCTCACCACCAGACCACTTGAAGTCAGTCCAGGTGTCTGGGCAAGGAAATGAAACATCCCAGAAAGCGAGTGGAAGGCAGCATTCCCCGCAGGCCTCTTGTGCCGTTTCTCTGAGTTCTTCGTGATGACAGTTCTAAGAGTGTGGGCAGAACTGGGCAGTCACTTAATCCAGCCTGTGGTGAAGGAATCATTCGGCTGCAGAGGTCCCTGCCTCCTGGGAATGTATGAGTCCTTAGCACAGCTAGACAACAGCCATAAATGAAGCCATGTTTGTTTACAGCCTGTCATCTTCTCTACATAAACTTTCTATGCACTAAAGAAACAACATCTTCCATTGATCACGAATGACGTTTGCCAACAGAAATCTGGGAAGCAGCACGCAATGGAGATTTTAAAATCTATTTCCATCCGTTTACTGACAGAAGAAATCTAGAAAGAATTAATTCACCAACGGCTTTTTGGACAGCCCTGCTAAACCAGTGGGGAGCCAGTGCCCTTCTAGTCCTCAGCCTTGTTTATTTCCCTCCAGGCCCAGCCCTGGTCTTCGTGTCTATAATATGTCTCTGAAAAATCCATCTAGCCCAGGTGAACTCCAGATAGCAAGACAAAAAAGAGCAAAGGGCAAAAACCACCTGTGTTCTGTGGAACCATTCTGCTTTGTTTGTTGTGGTCCTGGGGACTGAACCTGGGGCAGCATGCATGGTCTGCAGCAAGTGCTCGACTACTGAGCTAAACCATTAGTCCTATGCACTGTTATTTTATTTTTCTTTAAGTGTGAATTTGTGTGTGTGCGTGTGTGTATGTGTATGTATGTGTGCAAGTGTGTGTGTGTGTGTGTGTGTTGTTATGATGGTTAGTTTTAACTGCCAACTTGACACAAGGGAGAATCGTGTGAGAATAGGATCTTAATGAGGCACAGTCTAGGACTCATACTGGCCTGTGGGCGTGTCTTGGTTGTACATTGGTGTGGGAAGACCCGCTGTGAATGTGCGTGGCACCATTTCAAGGGCTGGGCCCTGGACTCTATGAAGGGTGATGAAAGCTGAAAGCCTTTACACAGGCAGCAGGGGAGCACTAGTCTTTCTCACGGCTCCAGACTGTGGGTGTGGCAAGTTCCTACCTTAACCTGCCTTAATAACGGACTGTAGCCCAGGGTTGTAACTCACATATACCCTCCTGCCCTCTGGTGCTTTTTAGAGAAAATATTTAATTGCAGCAATAGAATGCAATTAAAACAAGTAGGGTATTCCTGTGTAGGGTATATGCATTCGTGTGTGTGTGTGTGTGTGTGTGTGTGCACTCTCTTGCACTGTGCACACTCAGAGGCCAGAGAAGGATGTGGGATATCTTGCTCTATCTATCACCTTATACCTTGTCTCTTTGGCACTAGAGTTTCACTGACCCTTGAGTTAATCTGGTGGTGGTGGCCAGCAAGCTTCAGTGACCCTCCTGTCTATGTCCTCCACAGAACTGAAGTTCAAACACACACAGCTTTTAACATGGGTGCTGGAAGTAGAGTTCTGAGTCCTCTTTCTTGTACAACAAACACCCACTGAGCCTCCTCTCTAGCCTCCTTTCTATCCTTTTGTAAATGAGTGGTCCTTAAAATCCTAACTCAACAAATTTCTCGAACATCTTAGTGCTCAAAACTATGTCACATGACCATCTAATCCATACAAGGCCTGGAGATATTGTTTTTCCTGGTCACTTTTGACACAGCAAAATGAGATTTCTGTGACTTTGGATGAGGAGAAAGGACACAGTGGGCAGCTGGCTGTCTCTACCAGGCGTCTCCATAACAGCCCTCGCCCAGGTTAGTCGGAGGGTCTGGGAAATGGATCAACAGGAAAAGAGAATGGGGACCAGAGGTATAGAGGAGACGGGAGAGGTTAGTGTCCGGATGCCCATCTCAGCTGAGAGCAGGCGTACCTCTTGTGATGACCAGCAGTCGGTTTGCTGAGGATGCAGGGCTTTCAGTGCTAAAACTCAGGCAGGAGATGAGCTCAGTGGAAGCCTGGTGTGTGTGAGGCTCAAGGTTCAGTCCTCAGTACTTCAAGAAAACCAAGACAGTTCCAAGCAAACTGGGGAGGTAGTCACTCTAAATGTTTATAGGCCAGCGTGAGGCATTATTAAGCAAGCTGCCCTTGACCAGTGCTCCCCAAAGCCCTCCACAGGTCCCCAAAGCCCATTCTAGAGGCTGTAAGGTCAGCAGAACTTTCCAATGACCTGATTTGTTCATGCACTTCACACATCTCTTGCACTGTTACACAAAGGAGTTCCCCAGAGAGTCTATGGCCGGGAAGCAGTCAGCAGACAGGGTCCGCAGGTGGAAACGGGGTCCAGCTACCTTCAGCTCCTCAGGGAAAAGGAAGGGAAAGGTATAACTTAAAGAAAGCCGCCAAACACCAGAGAGTTTCCAATCTATGTAAAATAATGTTGCTCTTCTTTCTATTCGATCTTGATTTAGAAAACAGTTATTTTCACTAAAAATCCACTAACTTGTTTTGATTTATTGCAATGTTAGTTTCAATGAAATTTTACAGTATTTCCTTGTCCTCCATCTCTAATCTGATAATATTAATAGCTGTATATAGCATTATTTTTTTTTCATTTTATGCTTTGCCTGCTCGTATGTCTGTGTACAAAGTGCATGCAGTGCCTATAGCAGCCAAAAGAAGGCAACAGATCCAGGCCTGGAGTCGCAGACACTTGTGAGCCATCATATACAGGTTCTGGGAATCAAACCCTGGTCCCCTGGAAGCTCAAGCACTGTTCTAATCCAATGAGCCATTTCTCCTGTCCCTTTATGTTGAATGTTTTAAAGCCCTTTGATGTTATCAACAAATTGTAAATGTTTAAAAGGAAGCTGAGAACAGAGATCCACTGTCCTAAACTAGAATAGGGATGGGGGGGCGGTTCAAGTATAGAATGTTCTGGAAATTAAAGGATTGAACTAAAACCAAGAATAATACACAGATCCAGGCATCAGGAAGTACTTCCAGGACCCTTGGCAGCAGTGCGTGTGTGTTGGTGCAGCAGTGGGGTGGGGAGGTGGTTGTGGGAGCATGAATATACCTGGGTGTGGAGCTGTGAGTTTTTTGTGTGTGTCAATGTCTTATTGCTGTACAGCTTAAAGTGTGGTTCACAAACCAGCTCCCCAGGGAACTCTTCAACATCAGTTACGGTAGACGTGAGTACAGAAGTGGGGGCAGCTAGGAACACCCAAGATTCAATTCACAGAGCATTTGAAAAAATAGGAGAAGCTTTAGAAACTCCTACGGTAGCTCCACAAAGCAACGTGACATTCGTCGGGCTGAAATCAAGAATCTGGGCGCTTATATTGTTTATATTTGCTGAACTTTTTTTTCCTAGAAATTTCTCTTCACAAAAGTATCCCATGATGCTTTGAGAAGCTGAAAAAATATGGTCATGTCATGCTTGAGATGAACTATACAGGATAAGTACTAACTATTCAAAGAGGAGGGATATAGAATGATATCATGGAAAATGTGTGCTTTGGGGAAGACTCTGCACGGTCTGTGACATACTCCTCCTTATCACCTGATCTTAGCATTCTCCCTCTGTGGGGACGGCCAGCTCCACCTCCATCTGTTCCCTACGTCAAGATTCCTGGCCTTGATATATATATATGGTTTGAATTCTCTTCAGACCTAATAACAAAATCTTACAAATTTCTCCAACCATGTATTTTACTTAAAATCATTAATTTGCATTCATTAAAAACAAAACATTATTTTCCCTTATTGAAAAATTGTGACCCAGTTTATGAAGCGCTCCTTTTGGATCCCACCATTGATGTAACTCAGTTGCTCTCTGGAATTCTTCTCTCTCTCTCTCTCTCTCTCTCTCTCTCTCTCTCTATCTCTCTCTCTCTCTTTTCATCTATTCACTCCACTCCATACATTCTTTTCTTCTATCTTAGCTTCTCTTGCATGCTATATTGGCTGTGAAATAAAAGAAAGAAGTCATAATAAGCCAAAGGAAAGATACTTGAGGTTGGCAGGAGGAAGAAGGAGGGCTAGGGAGTGATACAAAGAAAAAAAAGAGAGAAGAGAGATGGGTGTTGAATACAAGGGAACCAAGGGATCATTCCACGACAACTCTCATACATGAACTACAGATACTTGTGGTCCAAGATTTCATAGCTATTTATTGTTGTAGGTGTTCAAGACAGGCTAATTGTACTGGGCTTAGAGTACTAACAGCCAACAGCTAAAATTACTGTCCTGAGCTGTGGTTGTCAGGATCCTCAGCTCTTCAAATCTTGGCAGCTCTCTCAAGTTCTTCTTGTGTTCAGAGCTTTTCAGTCCTTGTAGTTTGGGCTCCCACCCTCAGCTCTTGACAGCCACTCATCTTCCCCAATCCCAGTTTCTCTGCCATCCTTCATAGTCTTAACACCTCAGATTCTGCCCTGGGTTGCTCTCTGGAACTCTTCAGCTACCTACTAATGTTACAGCTCAGAGCTCTGGGTATTAGGGCCCTTTGCTTTAGTGGCTTTTTAGAACTCTTACTTACCTCACCCCCACCACTGTCACTGCCAAACCTAAAGACTCAGGGTCTTGTCTGCTTGGTGTAATAAGCCCAACCTTCTCTACTTGTGACAAAGTACATAGCCAGGCAAGAAGAAAAGCTTTTATTGGATCATATTGTCATAACACTGGAGCATAGTACCCAGGAAATATATCTTAAAAAAAATAAAGAGACAAACAGCCACCTCATATAGCCATAAGGGGGATGAGGTATGCTTGTAGCTAGATTATAATTCCACCAGTCTTAGCCTTTTATATGCATGGCTCCCAAGTTCACCAATTACAAGCTTTATTTACCTAAAGAACAATTACAAGCCAAGGACCAATTACAGGCTTTTTGTTGAGTCACAGAAGAGGCACTTTACCTTTATTTTATTTTATTTTATTTTATTTTATTTTATTTTATTTTATTTTATTTTTGAGTATAGCTGCAAGGGAAGCAGTGTCATCTTGAGTCCACAGATAGGTCTTGTCCAAAGTGGAGTCTTCCAAAGCAAATGCAAGCTGCATGGAACTGTCATGACTGGGAAAAGGCCTCCTAAAGTATCGGAGTCATCGCTTTAACAACAGCTATAGTTCCAGTGGTCTACAATTGGAGTGAAGCTTCCTCAGATTAAATATGAAGTGTTCAGAGTGCCGAAAGACGTTTGCTTGTCTGACAGATCCCCATTGAAGGTTGTTAGACACAAGTTAAAGGTTTATCAGCTATCATTCAAGAAGCTTAGCAGGTAGTCCTAACAGCTTAGCTTATGTGGGGGATGGACATTAAAGATGCTTACAATAAAGACCTATCACAGAATTCTCAACAGAACCTAGCAGTGCTTAATATCTAGTCATCTAGCCATGGGCTCTTAAGAAGAACTGGATTCACTTTGATCTATCTCATTAAGGACACGTGTAGTTGGGATGTCTAAGGCTCTGCCAATGTTATTCCTCTTACTCTCAATATCTACAACACCTTTCCCACAGCTGGTCTGGGTCCATTGCCTTATCAATACAGACTCTTTTTACTATCAGCCCACTTCTAAAACCTCTTCAACTCTTCTATAGTCTCCTTAGTTTTGTATATTCCAGTAACTTACATAGATCTGTATATAGAGATATATTTCATGCATGATATGAGAGTTAATAATTAACATTCAAACAGAAGAGTCTACATTGTCTCAACCAGATTACCAAGGTACCCAGCAATGTGTTGCTACTGAAAATGCAGCACCTTATAGATTTATTATTATTCAATAAATTATGACATTGTGGAAAGACACAAATATGTTTACCTGCATTTCTGGCAGTGTATTCTCTATGATACTCAGTTGCTACAAACTCATTCTCAGACCCAGAGAAACTGACCTACACACGCATGCAGCACCATGCTCTTTCAGAAACAGACAGAGTGTGACACAATAAATGCATACAGAAGTCAGTTCACTTCTTGGCTTGCTGTAGTCTGAGCTGAGTTTAAATTAGAGTGAGTCCACATGTTTTCCAGGGGGTCACCTAAAGTGGCTTTGAGAATTTGAGTGAATAAAGAAGCACATTTACAGAGTACCAGCAAGCATGTTCCCCTTTGCCTTTTGAGAATTTATCCAGGCTACATATTTTTCTGGGCCACTAAACTTGTGCAACAGAAGTACAAAGAGCTGTGTGACCTAGAGTAAACCATTTAACCTCTCTGATCTAAAGCTCACAGTGAGGCATGACAGGAGGCAAGGAAAATCTGAGAGGAGCCCCTCATCCCCAAATTAGTTAGAGCCTTTTGCCAGCAGAGAAGGAAGAATCCCACACAACAAATAACGAGGCCTTTCTCCACAGCTTCTCACCAGCAATATTCTAAGAATCTCACTAGAAAACACAATTACAGGGACAGGCGTGTATTAAACCCCTTGTGCAACCCTATACCAAATGATAAAGCACTTCTGGACCCAACAGATAATTTCACTCATTAAAGGAGAAAGAAAAGGTTTGGGGAGTTTCTTAGTAACTTTTTTAGCTGTAATGTGTGAGCTACCAAAAAGCATTTATGGCTAATGCTAAGCTGTTGTGACTTCCTCATGAGGAGTCGGTGCCCAGGCCTGATCTATCTCAGTTTCCACAACTCCCCTTGGGGAGGACATGCTCATATCTGCCCTCTGGGTTGTGCCTTCATTTCTTCTCAGCACCTCTTTTTCTCTTAACCCTCATGATTAAACTTAGGCTAAAGTATCTTTAATAATGGGGTGTAGAGATGGCTCGTTGGTGAGCAACATCTGCAGTTTGCTGAAGACCCAGGTTCGGTTCTCAGCACCCATTTGGTGCCACACAGCCGTCTGTAACTCCAGTCCCCAGAAATAATCATATGCTTCCTCTGGCTTCTGCATGCCCCTGTCTGCATGTGACACACATACATGCAAGCAAAACATTCATATGCATAAATAAAAGAAGTGCCATCTTCAAAGGTAGATCTTTAATTAAATCCCCAACTCGTTCACTGTACCAGGTAGTTGTGAAATTCTTTTCCGTATCAAAGCCATAAACCTCAGTCTGGTCTGAGTCAAGTTCCCTAAAAATATAGGAGACCTTTTCAAGCTGCTGTGGGTGACAGTGTGGAACTATGTCTCGGTCTCCTCTCTGCTGGCAACAGACTGCTACAAAGGTCGGGGGCGGGTGGGAGAGGGGCAACACGATGACCCCTTTCCCAACGTGTGTCACTACTGACATGTGTCATTGCTCTTAAATCTGCTGAAGAGACATTAAATGGCTTTCTCCCCTCCTCCATCACTGACTCCAGGGCGGGGGTGGGAGGGTGGTGGTGGGAAGGCTCTGCACCATCACGGCTGAATGAATGGGTACGCACTCCGAGCTGTGTTTAGCACAAACCATACCATGTTTGCAGCATGTGGTCAGGCAAATTAGCCATTTTCTTTCACTCGATTCCTAACATGGTGTGTCTCTGGCATTGCTTCATTCCATAGGAGTGTGGTAAGGCTCACATGAGACAGTGAGCAGAGAGCCATCCCTATCCTGTACCTTTAAAACAAACCTCCAGTTACTTGTTCATAGCTGACGCCATTCGCTCAGGCAGAGGCTATCCTCATGGCTACCGCAGAGTCGGCTAGGTGAAGCCTTGTGTGCGGTCTGGTGTGGGTATTGATGGAGTCAGGGTGAGATAAGGGAACCTTGAAGGCCCAGAACAGACCCGCATTCCCTGCCAGCTAGAAGCTCTTGGAAGATTAAGACCATGCCTGCCAAGGACACTGCTGACCCCAGCCCGGGTCAGAAGCGCGTTCCCACTTTGGAGCTTTCCAGCCTGTCCCGGCACAGAACAACAGGTGTGTGTATGTGCTCGGTAACTTGAGCCTATCTTTGGAGCCTTCTAAAATTGAGAGAGGACAGACAGCTCTTTCTTCAGACAACCACAAGACCAATAAACAACTTTTCAGGGAGATCGGGGCCAACTCCAGACTCAGCACGGATGGCTGTCCTTTTAGGGACTCTTGAACCTGTATTTTCAGTAGAGCGCCATGGCAGCAGTACCACCGCCATGCCTGGCTAGCCGCTGAGCCAGGTCCTTCCTCTTTATTGCTCTTACAGACCCAGGAGCAGAGTGGTTGCTCAGAGTTCCAGCAGATGGGTCCTGGCAGGAGCCTTAGCCCTACCACAGGCTCCTTGCTGACCTTGAAGAAGCTGGCTAACTAACCTAGGGCTTTTGAGAAGTTCGTGATAGAGCTACAGTAACATTAGCAGTCCAGAACTTGGCACAGAGTGAGTCTCAGCACATGACAGAGCACTGTCCCTCCACGACCCATGGGGACACTGAAGCCCACTCTGGCCAAAATCATGCTTTAATCTATCACACAATCCCCAGCACAAGCCTGGCCTGTTATCCTGCCTTTCTGTGGAAGCCCTAGGGCGGTGATTCTAAACCTTGCTAATGCTGTGCCCCTTTAATACAGTTCCTCATGTTGTGATGATACCCAACCATAAAAATGATTTCCTTGCTACTTCATAACTGTTATTTTATTACTGCTGTGAATTGTAATGTA
The DNA here is from genome assembly GCF_978045245.1 of Mus caroli. NCBI lineage: Eukaryota > Metazoa > Chordata > Mammalia > Rodentia > Muridae > Mus > Mus caroli. The sequence continues at coordinate 101,246,763 of NW_028227266.1, forward strand.
AATATCTGATAGTTGGGGTATCTGATTGGTGACACCTGTGGGGTCACAAGTCACAGGTTGAGATCCTCCATCCTAAGGTGAGACACTTGTGTCCCTCTCTCTGCTCACCAGCCTTTCTAAACAATGTACCTCAAAGAGTGGAAATCTCCGAGGTTGTGGGCGGGGGGAGGGGAAAATCTTGCCATTTCCCTCCTAGGAAGAGATAACTCTGGAAGCTTCTTTCATGATTAAATTAACATATGATATTGCATATGCCAGCAAGATTTTGCTGAAGGGACCCTGATACAGCTGTCTCTTGTGAGGCTATGCCAGTGCCTGGCAAACACAGAAGTGGATGCTCACAGTCATCTATAGGATCGAACACAGGGCCCCCAATGGAGGAGCTAGAGAAAGTACCCAAGGAGCTGAAGGGGTCTGCAACCCTATAGGTGGAACAACAATACGAATTAACCAGTACCCCCAGAGCTCGTGTCTCTAGCTGCATATGTAGCAGAAGATGGCCTATTCGGCCATCATTGGAAAGAGAGGCCCCTTGGTCTTGCAAACTTTATATGCCCCAGTACAGGAGAACACCAGGGTCAAGAAGTGGGAGTGGGTGGGTAGGGGAGCAGGGCAGGGGGAGGGTATAGGGAACTCCCAGGATAGCATTTATAATGTAAATAAAGAAAATATCTAATAAAATGTTTTAAAATAATAATATTAAAAATTAGCATATGCACATTCCCTGGCTTTTGTTTTGTCTACTCTACAATATTATAACACTGCTACAAAAAAAGAAAAAAAAGCCAAAAGAAAGCTAGATATCATAGTGCACGGATTGGCCAACCTGTAACTAAATCCATTTTCTGTTACTGACTTCTGTTGTCTAATATTTATGCTGCGGGTTTCCGAGCCTATGGGCCCTATAATAGGAAAGTCTGGGGTAGAAACAAGAGAGTAACCCTCTACTCCAATGATCTACCTAGGACATGGAAGTGACTGGCTAAGACAGGGCCACAGCACCCCTCAGCCAGGCTCTTCCCCGAGGCTCTACCAAACCAGAATGTTCTCTCCACATAGCCTAGGGCGACCTCGACTTTCTGACCCTCCATCCTATTCCTCCACTGTGCTGAGATTACAGAAGCACACCACCAGACTTGTTTTTCACAGTGCTGTGATCAAACATGCAAGTATTTTACCAACTGAGCCACATCTCCTCAGCCCAGGGACATTCTTCAGACAGGGCTAAAGAGCTAAAGACAACCCTCCAGAGATGCAGCCTCGTGTTATCTTACTCCAAGCACAGATCAGAATCAATATTCAGAGTCAGAGACCACATGTCTGTGCCCAGACTTTGAGATAAAGGGTAAAGGTTAAAAATAGATGAGAATGCGCACACACACACACACACACACAGAGAGAGAGAGAGAGAGAGAGAGAGAGAGAGAGCTATGAAAAACACCCAACAGAGGCTGCTCAGCAGTGAATCACTCTCTAGAATCTTGTACACTACCATGTTGCTACCCACAGCTATATGTGTGTTCTGATGATCACAGTTCCCCAAACAAAACCTTAATGATGTCACTCGTTACTTCTTCTTGGCATACTTTAAGTTGGTATAAACACATTTATAAATAAGCTGTTTGGCATGAAGCTATGAATTTTCTCCACTCGGGAGACTTTATACGTAATGTTTACAATACGATTTTGACTCACAAAGGTCTACTTAACCCACAAGATGTTGGTAAGTCTGTCTTTTAGGGAAAAACACTTACATTAGAACACATAAAACATGTACAACCCAATTAAACATAGTCTAAGGTCTACCCAGCGTCTGATTCTCCTCCCCTTACTCAGATCATGTGGCCTCAGGGACCAGTCCCAGACCCAGGGAAGGTCATGATTAGCAGGCCCATGGTGATTAGCCCGTCTCTGGTCAGTGCCATGCTCAGGGATAATGTCACCTGGTGTTCCTCTGAACTCTTGAGGTCCCTGAACAGAGGAGACCTGAGGTGGTTCAGTTAGATCAAGGACCATCCCAAGCATCTGTGAGTGTAACAAAGGGCTCTTTATTGTCTGGCTAAAAATTAACATGGATACATGCAGTCATTGTTGCTGCCAGAGGCCATCTTGCTCCATCGTGCTCAGCTGAGGTCTGCCTGAAGATAAAGTACTGCAAGTGAACAAAAAGGTGGGGAAACCAGTTTTGGCTTCACTGAGCCACAGCCAGCTTGTTTTGTGCCACCCCCACCCCCCACCCCCGACTTCTTGTTTTACAAGTATGTTAAATGTGAGGGAGTTTTCTAGCATTCTAGGAAGAAAGAATCCATTTTACTGGCAGGACCTAAGCCTGGAGATGAATGGAAGAGAAAGAACTGTTGAGATAACAGCCAAGCACTGGCGTGCATAATCCCAGCACTAAATTGAAGGGAGGGGGGAATGGCTAAGTTGGTGGCCAGTGTGGACCTGTGCAGTAGAAACCTATCTCAAAAGCAGTTGACCAGGTACTAGAAGAAAGGAGCAGAGAAGGAGCTTGTACTTAAGCAGTGAGGTCATTTCCCCTCGTGAAATGACCTGACTAGTGAATCCCAGAAATCATGACAAGGAAAGTCGGGTTTGAACACCAGAGAAAGAAGAGATGAGACAGTATTCCTGGTTCCCGAACCATATACTCAGCCCAAAGCATCATGGTCCCCATTGTTCAAGAACAAAAGCAGAATGACAGGGCCGTGGACGACATGGTGCCCCAGGGACTACCATGGTCCCAGAGAGCTCATGAGTCCCTAGAAATATGTACTTTCTGGAGCTAAAGCCCTGGTAGGCAGCTTGCTTCCTCTCCCACGAACTTCCTTCCAACCTCTGATAGACATGAAGATCTACTGACTCTCCCCTCCAGCCAATAGATGTTCTTCACACTTCCCCCAAGACTCAGTGAACACAGATCTCCTTCCATAACAAAATCCAAATGAGAAGAGGAAATGCCAGACCCATCTGTGATGGTGAAACCTCATAGCACACATCTGTGGTCTGCCTGCTGCAGCCTGCTCCTGCTTCTGTTAGCAGCACCCATCATGCCTGAGACAATGTGGACTACAGAGGATGCAACAGGACCCCCGACCCACAGATGAGCATGTGGCTCAGGTCTAACCAGTGTATCTCCCTCATTGTTCCAGATAGAGGCAGAGGAACCCCAACCACTAGCAAAGTGGAGGAATTGGTATTGGGAGGGAGACTGGATTCTTTATCTTTACCCAGGAAGACATGAGGTTTTGGGGAGTTACTGGGACCAGGTTGGTAATTTATGAGAAAAGCCTTTCTGGCAAGGAAGCTAAGTCAGAGAGATGTAGGCAGAGCGAGAGAAAAACTGCATCCTGACTACATCGTTGGAGCCCCTTGTCTGAAGCCAGCACCCTACATCTTACACTTAGATGAATTTGTGTGTGTATGTGTGTGTGTGTGTGTATCTGTCTGTGTGTGTGTGTGTGTGTGTGTGTGTGTGTGTCTGTAATTTTCACATGGTTGATATGGTTGGTTTTTCTATCACTTGTAACTGATGGAGTCTGGGTTAATAACAATTCTCAACCTTAGAAAAGAATGGCATTCCCTCTCTTACAATTCTGGGTTTTATGTAAGAGACCTAGGTTGTTCCTAATGGGCATAACTGCCCGACCTTGAACAAGTCACAACCAAGTGTTCTCAACAGCAAATGAAGGTGTTCAATCTCCCAGGGTTTTTTTTCTTCTGTTCTGAAATTGTGTATAACTATGAATAGTCTCTTAGCAACCTTCACATTCACAGAATTAGATGCAAGATGACTTTCTTCAAGTATATGGATTTAAAAATATTAAAATATAATTTCAATACTTTAATTACATGCCAGATTTTATAGACTATTGAAGGCCTCTTTGCTTTAGCAAGGTACATAATAACACCACATTCATGGCACACATGTGTCATCTCTAATTTCTTACTCTTTTAAAGATTTTGTTTTTATTTTTAATTATGGGGAAGATTGTGCACATGAGGTTGGTACCCATGGTGGCCAAGAGAGGGTATCAGATTCCCAGGAACTGGAGTTACAGGCAATAATGAACCACCTGATGTGGGTACTGGGAACTGAACTCATGTCTTCTGCACGATGCACTCTTAAACAGTCAAGCATCTCTCCTGGTCCTTTTCTCTCTCCAGCACCTGAGAACATCCACTACCCTTGCCACTTCAGATGAAGAACACCCAGTGTATCTTTGCTAATCTATCTTATGGTTAACCTGTAAGCTTTTATATAACATAGGTTATATCGGTACACAGCTCTAGTGTCCCAGATAGAAAGTTAACAAGTCAGAAGAGACAAACTTCAGGCTCAGCTCACCTGACTACATCTCTGGCTACTTCCTAGTCCAAAACTAACCTCTTTTTTGAGAGGTTTTGCTCTCAGCCAAGAGGGCTGGGGTGTCCATCTAATGTGACTTGCAGCTCTTAGTGTGAATTTGCTCTTCCTGGCATCTAATTTGAGCTCCTCTCAATACCACCGCAGGTTCATTTCTTGGTGCTCTGTTCTAGTTGAAAAGCCCTCAGAGCGGACTCAGTGACTCAGAACTCAATTCTCTGGGGGCACTCAGAGGCTGCAGAACTAGAGAACTGATTCTTCTGGCCTGCTATTAAGTGAAACCAACTGATGCCTTGCCTGACCCATTTATCAGGTGTAATGGGCTGGAGCATGCTCTGAAGAACTCGCTCACAGAGGCTGAGCCACTTAAACCATGCTCTCAGAGCACAGGGTGCTCTCTGGTTGAAGAACAGGAGCAAGAGGCCAGGTGAACCTCTAGATTCCTTGAAGAGTGTGCCCATGGCAGTTGTGGGCTCTGGCATGGCATGACATTGCTCCTGGAAGATCTGCTTGTGCTGACTAGCTCTAGACACTTTTCTTATTTCAAGTCTTGGTTTCTTCTAATGTACGGTAGGGCCTCAAAATCTGGAGTAACTGATGTCATGTGTGTAATACATCTGCTACATAGTCAAATCACAACAGTTATACCAATCAAGAGAAAGTGCTGTGCTGGCCAGAAACAACAACAGTGCCAGGTGCCTTACTGTCCTCACCCTACCAATAGGATGGGTAAACTCCAAGGAGTTAGCACGATAGACTCTGCTGCCTCCCACGACAGCTTTGTCATGGTCCCATCTCCAGGGGAACTCAGCAGTCTCTCCTTGATTATCTTACCCCATGTTGGGGCTCACTTACATTATTGGGGTCAGATTTATCAACCTTGTAAGAGAGAGCAACACATTTCCTTACTATTTTTCACGGGGCTCATGGATTCTCAGCTAAGGTAAGATATTACTTAAGATGTCCTACCTTAGCTGACCTTCAGCACCTCCTGGCTAACCCATCGGGCCAGTGTTCCTGTGGCTCACATGGTCATGGATCACCTGAAGGCATGGGGTATCAGTCCCTCACTTCACAGTTTACCAAGTGTCACAGAGCAAAGTGACAAGCTTTCTCTTCAGCAAAAGTGGAAGCCAGTTCCTCCCCCCCCCAACCCCCCCCCGCTGTCTCCCTTTTATGGCTTCTCCCTCCAAACACAGGCTTTCTTGGCTTTCTCTCAAAATTGGTGACCCCTCACAGAACAGGAGGTCCTGAAGAGGGTCTACTCCCCGCATCCTGGGTCCTTTCCAGGCTTTGAGACACATCCTGCTCCAGGCCCGCCCCTACATGTCCTCAGTGCCACCTGTCCCGTGACTTCACTAACAAGTGCCACTGTCCTGTGTAAATCTCCTCTGGGCTCAACCTCCAGGGCAAGAGAGAAGAATTAGGACACCAGAGTTGAAAGATGCTGGCTTCAGAAGAGAGCGCTAAGCAGACCTGAATAGCTGAGCGTTTCAAAGCACCCGTGGAAGTCCGTGTAGAACTGCAACATCTCCTCCAACCACTGGCAGTTCCCGGCCCTCCTGGATTCCTTTGAGCAGTAGCTCTGAATTCTGCATCCTACAAATGCACCTTCTGCATTTCAATGGGGAAAGACTGGGGACAGCTTTGAGCCTTCAAACCATACGTTTGCCTCTCCAAATCATGAAGCCAGAGATTCCCCTTGGGTAATAATAGCAGTTTTGAGCTGGAAGACTTGAAGTCATGTGATGTTCAGGAATGTGATGTTTGGTAAAGTCCACTTCTTTTCCCAGACCCCATGCAGGGGTGAAAGCCAAGCTGACTTACCTGCAAAGACTCAGAGAAACAGTCCTTGCCAGAAATGCTCAGACGGCCCACAGTTATTCCTCCTCCAAGAGTACACACAAGTCTACAGCTCAAAGAATAAATTCACTCTACCATGACACACCCATTCCTCAATGGCTGCTTCTTGCATGGACTTGACAATGTAAATGGCCCACTCTCATGACCTTACATTGACTTAATACTGTAAAGATTATTTCCAAATAAAGTCATATTCTGAGATATTAGAGGCTTAGGAGTTCAAAATATGAACTTAAAGGTGGGGGCATTCCAGCCCCCAACAGTATGTATATTCATAAAGGAGAAAAAGCAAAACTGTCTTGGTGAGATAGAACAGCAGTATGGCCTGTGAGCAATTTTTCTTAACTGTGTGGGAGCATCCTGTTACACCATGGTAAGGACAGCACTCCTGCTACAGGAGGCTTCTAAGCACAAGAACTCGTCCATTCTCCACCCACCCCCTCTGCTGAAGGAGGTTCTGCTGGGGTCTGTCTGTGACCACATGGTGTTTAAACACATCAAGTCAATATAGGTATCCACAGACAAGCCTGGCTCCTAATGAGCTATGGGGTAACTTCCTGCTGTCAACATTCAGATTTCTCATCTATAAAATGAAGCTAGCCTGTTCCAAACACTCCTCAGAGAAGGGGAAATAGAATATAGGACAAATAAGTGGTACTGTGTGAGTACAGTAATTACACCAAATAAATGGAAGGTGGTAAAACTTTTCCTTGTCCTTTAAACAACCATGCCCCCCATCTGCAGGCATGCAACGCATACAAATACAAGCACGCATACACACACAGTATGCATATATATGTGTATATATATATATATGATATGTACACCATATATATCATATATATACAAACATACACACGTACAAACATGCATGCACACATAGACACAAACATATGTGTATATACACATCAAGCACAAACATGTATACATGCATGCATGCATGCATGCATGTACACACACACACACACCATTTCCACAAGCAGGTATATCAATAGTGGTATTTCACGGTAGCCCATTAGATGTGGGGAAATCACTCGGGGTGGCTAACTCTGTTTAGTTGAGGTCTGAATGAGCTTTAAAGACAAGACTCTTAGTTCTGCTGAATGGCATTTGCTGAGAGCTCACTTGCGGCTGCCAGGAAGTTCCGTGGGTGTTGCTCATGTTGAATACGTGCCAGCCTTGGGTGTGGCAGATCTACAGAAGCACACTGCAGTGTGGTTGCTGTGCACTGGGCTTCTAGAGACAGGCTTGAATCCAGCTGCATAAACTTGGGCAAGTTGCTTAGACTTCTGCCTCCGTGTCCTCACCTGTGAAATGGAGCCAGTGATAACGCTCACACTCTAAATGCTGTTGTGAAGTTTAAGTGAGGTTAATCTTTGAATGCCTGGCATGTAGCCAGCGACCTGTGGCTGCTAACCACTGCGGCTCACCCTGTTCATTCATGAGCAAGAACTGATCTGCTGGTATGTGCCAAACTCTATGTCAGTCATACACACAGACTTACCCTCCCTCCCAAGCATGCAGTAGAGGTGCACACCCAGCTTGCATAGTGCTTTAAGAAGAGTCACAAAGACTGTCCCAAAAGTCATGGAAAGCAAGTGACTAGCACATGCCCTGACCTGGATGGAGACCAGACATAGAACTGGGTGTTTAGAAAAGACCCCCAAGACCTGGTACAGTCTTAAAGTAAGAAGAAATGTGTTTGGGGGAGGAGATAGGAAAGATATGTGTGCCTACAGAGGCTCCATGGCAACCAACAAGCCACCCTAGCTTAGAGGAACATGCGTGAGCAAGGGAAATGTGTCTGAGAAGCAGTTGGGAAAGAGGGCCTGGTGGCTCAGTGGTTTCTGCTAAGGACTTCAGCTGGATCCCTTATTGGTGTAATCAGAGAGTGGCACACTCAAATCTGTTTCAAGCCCAAGAATGGTTACAGGCGTGAAGGGGAGGGGTAGGGAGAATACTGGAGATGCAGTTCTCGGCCATTGATGAGAATGGCACAGGTGGCGATTATGAAAAGAGATGCAGAGAGGGGATGCTGAAGAGGGTTCATGGCATGATTATATGGCAAGATAACAACTGAGGAGAGAGAGCTGTTGCAAACATGAGTGACTGTGTCCTTGGGGTGCTTCTAAAAGAAAAGGGAGGGCAAAGGGATCAACCTAAAGCCCAAGTCTTAGAAATCAGGCTACAGGCCCAGGGTGAGGAAGTAGGGGAGATCAGGAGCAGAGCCTGGGGCCAGAAGACAAGGGTCCAGGGGTAACTAGAAAAAACAAGGCCCACTGGAAAGCCGAGGGACACTCAAAGAACTCAGCCGCATGGAGTTAGGATGTGACCACGTGGAGTCAAGGACTGACCCTCTCCTACCTCAGAGGACCAGGAGCATGGAGCCCACGAACGCAATGTGGATTTAGCCACCAGAGGGCAATAGAGGGCCCGGGGAGTGTGGGGCAAGGACAGTAGGGGAGGGTTAGAAAGAAGAGGGATGAAATAGCGGGCAAAGGCAGGCATCCTTGGCCACTCTTTGGGAAACTGGAATAACAAGGGGAGCCAGTAGATAGGGATGGAAATGCAAGAGGAAATGGTGCTGCCCACGGGGGTAACAGAATATCTGTTCCTCTCCTCCCTGATCTAAGCCGCTAAGGTGTTGGATTGCATAACTGAACCATTTTGGTTGTTGTGGTGGTGGTTGTTTTTCTGCCTGACTTTCCACAGAAGCGGGTATAGAGAGTCCAGGAAGTGGCGGAAGAGACTCGTTCCACAGGTCCTGTTCTGATGCCCCGCTGGGGACCTCATTCTCAGAAAGCCTCAGCAGTGTTCGGTATATCTTTAAAGCCTTATGTATTTATCAGTTTAATTACTGATTTTTATTTCACAGTTAAAAATAATAAAAATGTGTTTCCCAAGGTCATGTATCCACGACTACTAATTCACTAATTTAAAATAATTTCATCATCTCTCCAAAAAAACCTGTGCATATAAAGTCACACCCTCATTTCTCTAGCCGCAGGCACTAATCTAACACTATCTCTTTGACTTGGCTCATCTTAAACATTTTCTACCAATGGGATCGTGCGGTGTATTTTGTGACTGGATTCTTTCCACTCAAGACAGTGCTTGCAATGTTCATGCCTCTTGCCGTACCAGGACCCTGTTCCATGTACTATTTATTGGACATTGGTACCACTTTTGGAGACGTGAGTATTCAAATCCTTTGCCTATGGTTTATTTGGGCTGACTTTTAATTCTTGAGTTGTGTGAGTTCTTCACATAGTCTACCCAGACTTTTTTTTGTGTGTGAAATTCTAAGTGTTTGATTTCCCTTGGTGAGTTGTCTTTTTCACTCTCTTCATGGTGACTTCAGCCGCACAGCTCTTTTTACCTTGAAAAAGCCCAGCTTCCACACTCTTTGTTGGTTGTCTGAGAAAAAAATAGCTCAGTCCAGGACCTGAAGATTATATCTGTCTTTTCTTCTAGAGATTTTGTGGTTTGGGTTCTCACATTGATGTCTGTTATCCATTTTGAGTTAATGCTTCGTTTACATTGTGATACAAGAATTCAAATTTATTTTTTCCATGTGGTTATCCAGTGAGCTCAGTACCATTTTTAGAAAATAACCTCTTTCCCTACCTTATTGTCTTGATGCTTGTCAAAGGCTAAGTGACTACAGATGTATTAGTTCCAGACACTCAGTTCCTCTCCACTGATCTCTGTGTCTATCTTTATTCCTGACCACACAGTATTGATAACTGCATGATTACAGTGAGCTTTTAATTTGTAAAGTATGAGTTCTCCAACATGCTTGTTTTTTCAAACTTATTTAGGCTTCCTGGAATTTTATATTACCATGCTAATTTTAGGCTTAGGTTATCAATTTCCACCACCCCCCAAAAAAAACCTACTGGAAATTTGATATGAATTGTGTTAAATATGTAAAATGATTTGAGGATCTTAATATTAAATCCTCTATCCCACGGATCCAGGATGTCTTTCCATTTTAAGGCCTCTGATTTCTGCAATGTTTGTGGGTTTCATTGTTAAATTTACTCTTAATCATTTTGTTCATCTTGGTGCTGTTATGGACAGGATCGTTTTCTGTATTTCATTCTTGGAACATTCACTGAAAGGCTACAGAAATACAATTGGCATTTATGTTTTGATCATTATTCTGTTGTCTTACTAACTCATCTATCAGATTAATATACTTTTCCATGGCTTCCTTAGGACTTTGCATACCTGAGATCCTGTCACCTTCAAATAGTTCTACTGGGGTTTTGTTTGTTTGTTTGTTTTCTGAACTGGATGCTTTTTACTTCCGTTTCTTGGCCAATTTTCATGAAGACAACTTCCAGTACAGTGGTGATAAGTGAGGAAGAATAGTCTTTTCTTGTTCTAGACCAGTGGTTCTTAACCTATTGGCCCCAACCCCTTTGGGAACAGAGGGACACTACTAGACCCATATAAGCCAGGGAACAGCAAAGTAGAGCTGCATTGTTCAATCACCCTTCGCTCCTAAGAGAATACAGTGGGAAGGAAGCTGCTCCATTGTTCAGGTAATGATCAGTGGGATACTTGGGCCAGAACACAGTAGTATGAACTACAGTCACAGAGAGCATGAGCGGGTGAGAAGCCAACATAGGAAAGGATGCAGCAAGAGGAACACTGAGAATCAGTACAGGTGGAGGAGGCCAGGGAAGGGTGATGTCATGACTAACATCGCTGTCAATATGATAAGGTTTAGAAACATACAGAAAACACACCTCTAGTCACGTCTGTGGGGGCATTTACAGAGAGGTTTAACTGGGGAGAGATGATCTATGCTGAATCTAGGCAGTGCCCTCCCATAGGCAGTGGTCTGTGACTGAACAGCTGAGCAGCAGTATTCGTCCCTCTGCTTCCTGACTGTCCTGTCGTCATGCCCCCCCCCCACCATGATGGACTGTACCCTCAAACTGTGAGCCACAGTCACCCCTTCCTTCCTGAATTATTTGGTCACAGCGACGTGTACAGTAACTAATCCAAGAAGGAAGAAAATTACCTTAGGCAGTGACTGGGATCTCCCCAAATAAGAATGATTCCATGGAGAGGGGTCTGGCAGTGTGGACAGCCATATTTTACCAGATTTCTGATGGTCCGTCTTGCTGTCTTCATCAAAGGCATAATTCCCAAAGTCGGTACAGATCTAACTAGGAAGAAGGTGACATTATCACAACTTGGAATTTAGCAGCCACATCCCCCCTTGGCCTTAATTTCAAGTTGTATCTGTCATAGGATCTGAGCAACCAAAGGTTCTCTGTCACTCAGAGGGAACAATGTTCACAGTCACAGTTAGTCCGCCAGAGAAGGTTTGCCCTGCACCAGAGTTGTCCTAAGGTGTCCCTCACAAGGGGGATGGGGGACAGCACAGGTGGCACTCCTATCATACTTGATTTTAGAGGCAGGAAGAACTCAGAGGTGACACAGTAGACAGATAGTAGCAATTGAGTGGCAGTTAGGACACAACCTGACTCAAGTATGCAACAATTTAATCCCTCGTGTATACAGTAGCCATAGGGCCTTAAAGAGATAGGAAAATCATTTTCAAAAATGTCTTTTCTCTTTCCAATAAATTGCAATAAAAGTAGAAATTACAGCTGCACAAGGTTCTGAGAAGTGACAGTTGCGTGCTCAGCCATGGACAAGACATTTATACCATCTCCTCCAAGCTCAGGAAATAGAGCAGGCGTTGGGAGGTGGGGAGATTGTAAGAACTGGAAGGTAGGGGAAAGGACTGCAAGATTCCATGGTCTGGGCAGTCCACAGCCTTCATGATGAACTCTCAGCTGCTGCAGGTACCTGGTCTGGTCCTGCATGGGAATGGGCCATTCACAACCAGGCAAGGATGGAGGAGAGATGCTAAGGCCCTATCTCTCTCTTCTTGCTGAGCCATGTCCTATTGAGTGAGTCACAGAAAGAGGAGGGAGTCTTTTCTTCCAGCTGTGTACCTCTGATGGTGACCCTATCAGCCTCCAATAGATAATCTAAATCTGTTACACAGAAGGCCTTGGTTAACTTAAAGGGATGATGTCACAACAAAACTTAGTCACGAATCTAGGAAAGAGGCAGGTAGGGAGAAGGGAAGGCTGGTAGAGGTGGGAGTGAAATGAATAAGTTGGTAGAGGAAGTAACAAGAATACAGTGTGTGACCGAGTGTGTCCATGCCTGTGTGTGAGCATGTACATGTGTGTGTGCATGTGTGTGAGCATCTGTGAATGAGTGTGTACATGCCTATGCTTGTGTGTGTATGTGTGTGAGAGCATGTGTGTGTACATGCCTGTGTGTGTGTTTGCGTGTGTGTGTGTGTGTGTGTGTGTGTGTGTGTGTGTGTGTGTGTGTGCTTATCAAATAACTTACTTAATATAAAACAAAATCACTTCAATGGTCATCTTACAGTTTTACCCACTTGACAAGCTGTCTGTCCCTGGAGGCATGTCTGACCAACTGACCCAGGTCAGCACTCACCTGGGTGTGTCTGCAGTCACACTCAACCTTTCTCAGAGACAATACCCCATTCTGCAGACTGCCACAGATGATAAACAGCATAGGGGAACAAGGGTCCCACATCCACAAGTACCAAGACAAAGGCTCTCAGCATGTTCAGGAGGCATCCACAGACTCACTGAACACAGGAGAGCCTTGCTCCGTTTCCACCTGAACACTCTCATGGAAGCAGGACTTCTGTCTTCCCTTTGCACTGCTGTGGGAAATATTAAAAATGAACCCACCAACTCTCCATGAGGCCGGACCACACTCCCACGCTCCTACAGGCCTAATAACTCTTTGGCCATGCCAGGTTACAGGGCTGCCGCCAGGCCATCTCTCCAGAGAGCCCCTCCCCAAGTTCCTCTCACTACCATGCAATGCCCCATGCACCCCACGGTCAGCCATCTCAACACCTAATTACTCGGTAGAATCAAGACTCTTAACCAATCAAATTTATATATCAATAATAACACAATTTACAAGATGCCAATACAATAATTTCAGAGCCAGTTGATAATGATAAAAGCCTTATCCCAATATTCTAACCTTACAATGCCACAACTGCTTGTGGCTGGGAATGCCACACAGGTTGACGCCTGCAGCCAGCTTCCTTCCTCTCCTCTCTCTAAGAGGCTCTCTCTCTCTCTCTCTCTCTCTCTCTCTCTCTCTCTCTCTCTCTCTAACTCTTAGCTCTGCCTCCCCTTTCCTTGTCCAATCTCAGGCCTCCTCTGCAATTAATGTAATTGGACAGGGAAAATCCTCCGACATTACACACTTACTATTTTCACTATGAAATATTTCAAATACACCAAGAAGTGCAGTTGATAATATGACAAACATCCATGTGCCCACTGGGAGAGAGAACAAAGGTTAACTATATTTTTGGTGTTTGCTTCAGATCCTTTTTGGAAGAAAGTAAAATATTACAGATGTATTGATGATCATCTCTATGAACCTTTTTCTAATTCCTCCCCTCTCCTTCTCCCCAGAGGAAGAGCTACTCTGAATTATCAACATAGTCTACTTATTTGATTAAGCTATTCTACAAATACCTGTAGATAGTGTGTAGTATTGTGTTACCTGTTTTAGAATATTTCCTAGGTATTATGGCACATCTTTTAACTCCATTTATGCACTTAGTTTTACATGTTTATAATTAAATGTTTATGCTTTATGTTCATGTATATATTACATACCATACCATAACATATGACATATGTGTGTGTGCATGTGTGTGTGTGTTATGTATATGCTTACGTTACATGTTTATGATTCAGTTTTCTATGTTTATGGCTTCTGTAGATCTGGACCATCCGTAGTAATTCCTGTTAGTATTCTCATGTGAAAGGGCTCCGTGGTTTATAGAATCATAACCCTGACATAGCTGTTGTCCTGGTTGGTTTTTTAACAACCTGTTACAGGTAGAGTTATCTGGAAAGAGGAACCTCATTAGCAAAAAAAAAAAAAAAAAAAAAAAAAAAAAGATGTCTCCATTAGATTACCTGTACACAGTAAGTCCAGAAGGCATTTTCTTGAGTGTTGGTTGATATGTGAGGGCCAAGACCTCTGGAGGTGGTGTCACTCCTGGGCAGGTGTTCCCAGGGCATAAAAGAAAGTAGGTTGAGCAAACCAATATGCAGCATTTCTCTATGCTTCTGGTTCATTTCCTGCATCCAGGTTCCTACTTTCAGTCTCGGCTTCCTACCGTGATGGACTGAACAATGAGCCAAATAAACCCTTCCCTCCCAAGTTGGTTTTGCTCAGTGTCTTAATACAGCAATGGAAAGAAAGCTAAGACAGTTGTTTTCCTGTTTGTCATCTTATCAGCTCCAACCTGGTGCATGACCTGAGCTGGTCATGGGGTACGCATAGTTCAACTTTACTAAATAGTACCAAGTTGCCTTCTAGATTGCTGGAAACTTTCTTGGTTTAGTTACTTTTCTCATTGCTTTGAGCATATACCTGAAAAATGCAACTTTTTGTTGTTGTTATTGTTGTTTTTGAGACAGGGTTTCTCTGTATTGCCCTGGCTGTCCTGGAACTCACTCTGTAGACCAGACTGGCTTCAAACTCAGAAATCCGCCTGCCTCTGCCACCCAAGTGCTGAGATTAAAGTCGTATGCCACCACGCCCAGCCTTACAAACGCAAGTTAAGGACGGAAGGGTGGTCAGAGAGTATGGTTCATTACTGCCTGGGCCTGCCAGCAGGAGCAGGAGGTGACTGCTCCCTTTGCTTCCAGAGTCAGGAAGCAGATAGAGTGAATGCTGGTGCTCAACTCACTTTCTTTACCCGGTCTGGGACTAAAGCTATAGGGTGGGGTTCCTCCTCCATTACACCTCTCTGGAGACACCCTCACAGGCACACTAGGTTTCCTAGGTGATTGCAAACACTGAGGTTTCACCAACACAACCCTCTACTGCCATCAGTCACATACAAGCAGTCTGTGCACCTGCAGCAAGCCGGACTTGACAGTCCTCAGGTGAGCTGAGGGGAACTCACTTCCTGACAATAGCATGAGTTCCCGTTCCTGAGCCCAGTCTGTAAGGGGGCATCCCTGCTCTCAGGAAGCCTCACCTTGATTTCCTCTGCTTCTCTGCACCCTGCTTTCTTCACACTGGGGGCTCAGCAGCAGTCATCTAAGGTTGTATTTTGGAAGAAGCATGTACAGATTGAAAGCAAATAACCCCTAAGACAGTCTGGGCAAAGAACTCAGAGGGCCGGGAAAATCTTACTTGATTGAGATTGTTGACTTAGTTCAGCTACTGTAAGTTACTGTAGACTGGGTAGTTTATAAGCAATGGCGGTTGATTTCTTGAAGTTCTGAAGGAAAGAAGTCCATAGTTTAACAGACTAGAAATTCAAGACCCATCCTAACTGGGCTCCAGTGAGAGCTTCCTTCCAGACTGCAGGCTGCCAGCTTCTTGCTCTGTTCCTATACTGCAGAAGCCGAGAGAGAGAGATCTCTGGAGTTTGTTTTTATAAGAGCACTAAGAACATTCGTGACAAATTACCTCCTTAGGCATCCCCCACCCCATGCCTGTCACACACTAGGGCTTTAACATGCGAGTGTTACAGGAACATGGCCATACTGTCTATAGCAATCATCTCGTTAGTAATAATTGAAAACCTTGTGTTCAGAAATCATTTGTCAGAACCCAAGCCCAGTCTTTTTTTAAACAAACATCGGTACTATTTTTAGCTTAGATTTTTCATTTGACTATCCAGGCAAGTCTATCCCCCCAGAAGCCATGGATCAATAACTAAGGAGTTTTGCCATTACTGAAACTATCGGCCTCATCAATAAGTAACACAAACTGAGTCACAGTTCACCTGGCATTGCTTTGGCACCTGCCAACAGCCTAAGACAGCCACACCATAACAATGAAAGGCTAGCTGGCCTGGGAGCCGGCTGGTTATTACTGCACTGCCAGACATTGGGAGTGTGTCCCCTCAAAGGTAGACTGTGAGGCCAGGATATCTCCCCAATATGGTGTTTCACAGAACCTCAAAATCGGACCGATGAAGAAGGAAGGTTTCTTCACCAAATCTGTGGCTTGTGTTCCTCTACCTACACCATTCCTCGTCCCTTTATCCTCTTACTGCTTTGGTATGTAGACATTTTTGGGGGGTGGGCAGTTGGCATGTGAGAGGGGAAGATGTTAGAGAGGGTGCAGAGGAACAGATGGTACAGGTGATGAAGGATGGTGGTGGTGGTGGTGGTGGTGGTGGTGGTGGTGGTGGTGGTGGTAGGGTGGTGGTGGTGGTGGTGGTGGTGGTGGTGGTGGTGGTGGTGGTAGAGGTAATAGTGGAGAGGATGGTCCTGAATAATGTTAGGTCAACTTGACACACACTAGAGTTATCTGAGAGGAGGGCACCTCAATGAGGTGCCTCCATAAGATCCAGCTATAAGGCATTTTCTTAACTAGCAACTGATGAGGGAAGGGCCCAGCCCACTGTGGGTGGTGCTATCCCTAGGCTGGTAGTCCTAAATGTTATAAGTGGGCTAAGCAAGCCACGAGGAGCAAGCCAATAAGCTGTACTCCTCCTCCATGGCCTCTACAGCAGGCCCTGCTTGAGTTCCGGTCCTGTCTTCCCTTGATGATGAACTGGGATGTAGAAGCATGAGTTGACTCAATTCTTTCCTCCCCAAGTTGCTTTGGTCATGATATTTCATCATAGCAATAGAAACCCAAACTAAAACAATGCTCATTGTGGGACCGTGAAAGGCAGCCTGTTTTCTAGGTTTAAACCCTGGAGTCCCAGCAGATAACTCTGCAAGGGACGGAAGGAAGTTTGCCATGCTCGAGGAGCTAGCTCCATAATTCTGTGGCCATCAGTCACATAGGGCAACACCCCAAGCTCCTGGTATTCTGTCTGGACTCCACCCTCATAGTTACCTGGCAACAACCAGGTATGCTCCTCCCCACAGTTACCCGGCAACAACCAGGTAGGCCTGGTTCACTATAAAAGGGGCTGTTTGCCCCCCTCCTTGCTCTCTTATTCTCTTGCTCTTGCTCCCTTGCTCCCTATCTGCCTTCCATTCCCCTCTCTCTCCACGTGGCCATGGCCGACCTCTACTGCTCTACTCTCTCCCTTTCTCTGCCTTTCTACAATAAACGCCTTAAAACTATGAACTGCCTCTTCTCATCCAGATGCACCATGCTAGAGCAATGGAGCAGGTCTTCCTCTAAAGAGCTTTGTCTAATCTCTCGGGAGGCCTCCCTGCCTCCCAGACATGGACACCACCAAACCAAGCGCAGGCCCACACTCCATTCTCAGCACTCAGCAACGTCTGCGGTGCCGTCCTCGGCCTCCATGCAGGCCCAGAGACCTCAGACTGTGCTTCCCCACCCCTGGAGCTGGGTCCTGAGGCTTCTCACAGCCTGACACCTTTGCAGTCAAACTTCCCATGTCCACCTCCACAAGCAGCCCTAGCCCTGTGTCAGGCCAGATGCAGGACACCATTTTAACCCACAGCTCATAAGTTTTTGTGTGGAAACTACCACATATTAAAGAGCTGGATGTCAGTGCTGTGCCTCCTGTAATGCCTCTACTCAGGACCTCGGGCTCACTGAAATGCAGTTTCTCCTCTCTCTCTCTCTCTCTCTCTCTCTCTCTCTCTCTCTCTCTCTCTCTCTCTCCTCCCTCCATTTCTCTCAAAAAGTATTAGCATAGGAATTTGCCTCAGGCCCTAACAGGAAGGATGCTTACAATGTCTAACTTCCAGCAGCAGCTCACAGAACACCTTTAGCTGGGATTTAATGGGAAGGTGACTGCCTGGGCTAGAAGCTGGATTTGGACTCTGTGCCTGGGATGTAACAGAGCCACTTAGAGAGACAGAGATGGAGAAGGGAATAGAGAACGCAGATTTTAGGGTCAGACAGACCTGAATTCTGCTGTTTATTTTCTCTGAGACCTTGGCCATGTTACCTGTCATCTCTGGCCCTCACTGCTTCACCTCTGAGGTTGGCTCAATGATGATCCATGGTCTACTTAAGAGAATGAAACAAAGCAAGGCTCAGCAGAGTCCAGCAAACATGTGCTGTCGCTGACCTACCCCGCTGCACATAGTACTGGGACTGAGTCAAGACCTCTAAGGTGATGCTGCCCACCTGCCTGTGCAAGGGCAGAGAGAGCATCTCGCATCCCATCCCATTCTGGTAGTTGCAGATGAATGAAACAAATGATGGAGAAGCTGCCCACTCATTGAAGAACTATGTTCAGATCCCTCCTTGCTCTGGCTCCAGCCCAACCCTCACCTACTCAGGGACTTCACAGGTTGGGATGAGAAGGCTGGAAGGAAGGAAGGAAGGAAGGAAGGAGGGAGGGAGGGAGGGAGGGAGGGAGGGAGGGAGGGAGGGAGGGAGGGAGAGAGGACCAATCCTGGTG
Organism: Mus caroli; assembly: GCF_978045245.1. Lineage (NCBI taxonomy): Eukaryota > Metazoa > Chordata > Mammalia > Rodentia > Muridae > Mus > Mus caroli. The sequence continues at coordinate 101,265,401 of NW_028227266.1, forward strand.
AGGGAGTGGGGTGTATCTACCAGTGGTTCTATCCCTCCCCTCCCACAGAGCCTTCTAGGAGCACGTTGTCCATGCAGGCTCCTGGTCTCAGCCCGACTAGAGTCAGATTCTAGAGCACAGCTTAGAAGCTAGAACTGATTCTGCTGCCCATCAACACCTGACAACCACTGGCTGATTGCTGGTGCCTGCGGGTAGAGGCTCCCACGTGACATAGTCGCTTGGCATGCTGAGGCAGAAGGGATGAGTTCGAGAGCATCCTTTCCACCAGGGGGCGTGCTGAGAGCAGGGCTACCCCAGCCCACCCCCACCACAGAATGCAGCCCACTCTTCACCTGTCTCAGAGGATTTCTTGGCCTCTCTGCCCAAGTGACCTCTGCCTCTCATCTTAAGGATCTCTCTCCTATCTCCATCACTCACTGTCTGCATGTCTCATTCTCTGATTCTGTCCCTTTATCTTTCTCTCCCTACTCCTATTTCAGGACCCCTGTCAGCTCTTTCTCCTTCTCACTCACTACCGCATCCCTCTCCCCTCCCTCTCCCTCTATCTTCTCTCCCACTCCTCTTCCTCTCCCTCTCTCCCCTCTCTCCCTCTCTCCCTTCTCCTCTCCTCTTCTTCCTCCCCACTTCTCTCCCTCTCTCCTCTTCCTGAGCCTATCCATGCTTCCTGCTCTGTGTGTGTCTTTCTCCCTGTGTCTCTGAGTCTCCCTGTCCCTTCCCTGTCTCCTCCCTCCCTGGAGGCTTCCAGGCTGGTGACTGGGAACAGATGGCCATTAGCCTTTGGCCAGAGGCCCCTGTCATCACTGAAGCTCCTCCCTCGGTGGCAGCTTGTCAGAGACCACCTGGGGAGTGCAAACGGTCCTGCCACAAACAAGTCACTGTCACCAGTGATTCAGGGCCTGGCCCTGTCTAATCTCGGCCTGCCTTGGGTAACCCTGTGAGTGGCCAGCTCCCTGCCTTGCTTGCGCAATGGCTGCTGTAGGGGCTAGAAGCCAGGAGTGGGCTAAAGAAGGACAGTGGGAAATTTTGTACCCAGTAGGCCTTGCCAGGCCCAGAGGAAGCACCTGGAGGCAACAATCATCTGTGACCCATGGCCACAGTAGTTGCGATGCCCTGGGCCTGTGTCCTATCACCAGCCTCCCATATCAGAACATAAGAGATGAAACCAGGCTGCTCAAATACCCCCAAGCCCCTGCCTGATTTCTCCTGGACCTGCATGGTGGAGCCAGAGTGGCCTTGTTTAGGTGCCTTGAGGGCAAGCCCTAAAGAACACTGCAGTATCCAGTGAGAAACTGGTACCCTCACCCCGCCATGGCTCTAGCTGTACCCCCACCACCTGAAGGGCCCTGAAGTTCAGGTAGCCTATCTACACCCATGTAGGTACACATATACACATATCACACACACATACATCACACACACACACATCATACACACACACACACATGTGAATTGCCATAAAGCAATACCTATTATATACCAGAACACTTGTTCTCTAAAACATAAACAGACAGGCAGGATCATCTCTAGAAAGGTCCCTGCACAAATCCCTGACACACACTCCTGCACTCTAGTACACCTGAGATACCAAAGGGAGATGCTGCTGTGTGGCCTGCTTGCACTCCTGTTCTTCCCATATCCACACAGTAGATGCTCTGAGGGGAAGGTGAGCATCTGTGGCTGCACGCCTGCAGTCCGCCTGCAGTCCTGCCCCAGGTTCAGGGACAGTCTGATGTCACCCATGCCCTATTCAATACAAGGCATATGCTCCTTTTCCTATCTCCCATCTATGTGGGCAGTGGGTAAGATGCTCCTGGTTTACCCAAGAAGGCTGAGGCTGCAACTAGCCTGGAAATGCAGATACTTCCACCTTCTCCTTCCTAGATGGCCTTGTAGGAATCCAAAGAAATCTTGTAGGATACAAAGCAAAAGCCCCTATCAGGAGCCCCCCTGATACAGAGGAGCAAAGGGGATAATTGAGAACCACTGGGCTGGCCCCGCCTCGCAAGTGTGAGCTGCAGGAGGCCAAGTGGACCGATGTGCAGCCTCCAGAAGTAAGGCTTAGGTCCTGCAGCTGCCATGCACCCACACCCTACGAGCTGCCTGCCCTGCAGCAGCCAGAGGCAGTTGGGCCTGGGAGCTCTTCCCCAGGCCTGTCCTCCCCTGTCCCCACCCTAGTCACCCCCCTCCTAGTTGGAGGAAGGACAGGATGGCAGGATACAGTGGGTGCAACCCCGGCTCATGTTTCCCTCCTCTCTTCCTGGCAGGGATTACACGGTGAGCAAGGAGGACAGCTGAGCTGGCAGGTGGGTGGCCGGCCATGCTGAGGGGCGAGCTGGGGTGGAAGGACGGGACAGCTGAGGTAACTCGGGCCTGGAGCAGCTTCATTCCCCTTTCCCACATCTCCCCTCCTGGCTCCCCTGGGGAGTGTGTACATCAGGAATGAGTCTATCAGACCAAGAACCCACCCATGTGTAGGCACCTCTCTTGCTTTACCCTAATTCTGCTCTCTGAATGGGGAAAAGTAAAACACATAGGTTTAAAGAATTGAACTCAGAGAACTGAAGATCTGTGGTTTGGGGATGGGTAGTAGCAGGCCTGGAGTGGGTAAGGTGTATCCAATTCTAAACCCACTCATTAGCATTGACACTCCTCCCTCTCCCAGCCTCCACCACAGCCCCAGTAGAACCGTCTCTACGGCTGTGAGAAGGCATCTGTCCGTACAAATGCAACTGCACCTTATCCCAGCCTTTACCCTGATATGGTCCCGAAGCCTGTAGTTTCTTGGGCTACCTACCTGACCATTTGGAAATACTCAGCTTCAGAACAGAGGATGTCAATCGTTGACCCTTAGATATTTATTAGAATGACTGGAGACAATTTGGGGATCAAGCAATAAAAATTAGGTGTGAACCTAGAAAATTCAGGAATCGTGTGTCAGCAGAAAGCTGTGACCTAGGCTCAGGTCTTGGTGGAGGCCTGAGTGACAGTCTCGTGCAAGGGAGGTAGGCGGAGGCCCTGCCCTTCTCCTTCCCACCCCACCCACAGGAGGACATCCACAATCAGAAAAGTAAGGGTAGATATTGAAGCTGTTGTGTGGATGCCCCCAGATCTGACCCAACATCAGCTGGTATATTCCAGGCAGCGACAGTCTAGCTGATCTCTGGGTCTGCTGCAACCACGAAGGGGTGTTCCAATGCCATGGCCAACATGGAACAATCAGGTACCCGACTCCAACAGCTGTGCATGCTCTCTAACCTCCTTCCCACATGGTGCTGCTTGAGCCGGTAGACTCCATGGTTCCTCTCTATATCTACCCCGAGCAGTGCAGTCCAGAAGTTCCTGCCAGGTAGCATGTTTTCCATCTGCCCTAAATGTTTGTCTCAAACCCTCATTCTGGTGTCCTATATTAGCAAGCCTGTACAACCCAGTGCTGTTCTTCACACATCTGTGCATATTCCACAATGACTTCTCTGAGCCCTGCTCCATGAGCGAAATGTGATAGCTACTTGAAAAGTCTGTTGGAAAACATTCAAGACCAAGTAAAAGCACCTGGCACAGGGCACCGCACAGAGCAAGCCCCAAAACATGTCATAACGGCTATAACAAAATACCATTAACTGGGAAACCTACATATTAGGAAAAAATTCTCATAGTTCTAGAAACTGAGACGTCAAAGATCAAGATCTCAGAAAATTTACCATCTGGAAGGCCTACTTCCTGTGTTAGATGGCACTTTCTCCTTCTGTCCTTACACACTCATCTGGGATAGTTTGCTAAGAATACTAATACCATTCATAACTGAATTATCTTCTAAAGACCCACCTGCCATCACTATCACACTGAAGATTAGGATTTCAATATATGATTAGGAGTTGAAAGAACACAAATGCTCAGGCCATAACTGACACTCTTCCCAAACCTTCTTGCCTGCCTGCCTTCCATCCTTCCTTCCTGCCTGCCTTCCTTTCTTCCCCATCGCAATCCTTCCAGAGAGTCCTGAGCATCCTAATTAATCCCGCCTCATCTGCCTCAATTTCACTCCATCCAGATTCTCAGTGAGCCTCTGAGGTCCTAATAAGCTCTGTTGCCTTCCTAAGTGGAGCTGCACACAATTTTCTAGGTCAACTACAGAGAGGGACTCATTCATCTTTGTGTTCCCAGGCATCCAACGCAGACCTAGAACATAATGTCTGGTTCCAGATGGAATGAAGGGGTTGTGATTGGATGGGGATGGAGGACAGATGGACAGATGATGAATGTGTGGGCGAATGGATTGGGTTAGATAGAATGGATACAAGGATAGAACTGGCAGATGGGTTGAGGACCTGTGTCTACATAGAGATGTAGGGATGGGTACATTAACAGCTAAGTGAAATGGATAGATGCGAATATGTGGTACCCAAGTATTGAAGAGGAGGGGATAGGAGGATGGAGAAACAGATGGCTGCAGTCACATGCCAAGTTGGCTTTGGGCCAAGACAAGAAGGCTTCAAGGAACTCTCTCTAATACTTTCACCTCAATCCTTGTCACATCCTGTTTGCCATTGCTGTCACAGCACAAACTTGGGGTGGTGGTGACTGACGGTGGTGGGTGGTGGGTGTGGATGCTGCCTCCATTTGCAGTTTTGCCCAAGACCTCACTTATTGGTCCCTGCCCCAGGCTCCATGTACCACAAAGCTCAGAGCACAGGCATGGGTGGTGGAGAGCACACTTGCCCTTCCCCAGCCACCTTCCCAGCCCTCAAAAGTTGCCCCGGAGAAGGATAACTGAACGTACCAGTGGAGATGCTGCTGTCCTCAGGCTCGGCACCTAAGTCTAGATACCAGCCAACCAGTCTTCTCCCCAGGGTGAGCTTGGATTCCGGCCACACGGAGGTTCAGCTGGGCTGACACTCCTATGAGAGGCCTCAGTAAATCCAGAGGTCCTTGAGAGCAGGCATGGTATCACCCTCCCTGCCCAATCCAGTCATGCAGTCTTTGACACAGAGTTGGCAGAGCAAGTTTGCGGGCTAAAGAAAATGAACAGGGCATCCTAGATACAGCCAGCTGTAGCTACGAGAAAGCAGTGGTACGCGCCCATCCGAGCTGAGAAGGTGAACACCAGCTCTGCTGCTTCCCAGGTGGGTGACCTTAACTGGTCCCTGGACCTCTTTGACCTAGCCTCTCTTCATCTGTAAACTCATAATAACGGGTGATACCACTCAGCTCTCGCCTGTGCTTGCTTGGACCATGCAGAAAACCTCTGATGTTGGTCTTTTGAAGGACCCTAGTCTGAACCAACAACAGTTCCTGCCCCCCGCCCCCTGCTCTTCTCCACCAGGGCAGGGCAGGGCCTGTATAGAGGAGCTGGTGAGTTGCAGGCACTGAGCATACACCATTTCCAGGTTTCTGCAGCCAGGGCTATCTATAATCACCCTGACCCCAATCTTTCCATGTGAATTATGGAAAGAGAGTTCTCCAAAAAAAAAACAAGACCCATGAAAAGTCCCAGCCTGTGCTTTCCAGCCCTCATGTCATCTTTCCCAACTTGATAAGGACCATGGCTTATTAGTCGTTCCTATCCAGCTCACTCTGTCCTGTGCCTGCACACGTGAGACTAAAAATACCCATGGCTCCTATTAGACACTCTGCCCTAGGGACACGCCAAGCCTGAGTCTGCAGTGACACCAAAAGCTGGCTCCTTCACAGCCCTCGGATCCAGGCCACTGGGCTCTTTTCCCCAGCAGCACCCTCCTGATGGGCCCCTGAGGGTCCACGAGATTGATCAAAAGGTTGCTGTGGGTTTGGTTGTAGCTCTGTGTCACTCTCCAAAGCCTCCTCCTCCATCTGACTCATCTGCCTCGTAGACAGCTTCACCCCGCCCAGAAAATGGTTCTTTTTCAAAGAACTCTCATCTCTCTGAGTGCTTCCCTGGACCCTACAGAAATTTAGTCCAAACCTCAGCCCCTGGAAAAGACACCTGTGCTTCTCACTGAAAACATATGCAATAACAAGGGTGTTGGGTTCAACGAGAAAGTCAGACAGGCCTCCCCGAAAGCCTTGGGGTAGACCCAAACTTGTGTGCATTGTGTGCGGTGTGTGTGTGTGTGTGTGTGTGTGTGTGTTGTTTCATGTTGGTGAATGTGTTTACACGTGCATGTAGGTACACATGCATGTGTGTATGTATGACTGTAGAGGTCAGAGGTCAATGCCAGTTGACTTCCTCAGCTCTCATGTTTGTACAGCAAAAATCTTTACTGACTGGGTCATTTCCCAAGCCTCCTGAACCAATCTCGTCATCCTTTATTGTTTTCTATCAATAAAATGGACACAAATCCATAGGTCCAACCTCTAGCTGTTGTGAGACAATCAGGATCACAGGCTCTGAGCTCTAACCCAGAACTGGCACTGAAGCGGGAACAAGGGGTGGGCAAGGTCTCTTACTCACAAGGAACATGCCAGGGACATGCCAGGGACATGTCAATGAGCCAGTGATGTATGCTTGGCAGGCCTGAAGAGGTGATCTCTCCTCAGGCTCTTATGTGCTACTGGATATCTCTCTTGGCATTGACCAAGCTATTTTGGAAATGGTGGTGAGAGACGAATTGATTTTCATCATCTCTATACCCAGGAAAAAGCCAAGACCGTCACCGAGCGGGACTCCTATAGTCAAAGTACTTGAGGGTTGGACCAGAGTGCTTCCAACATTTGCCCGTGAATGTATGCAACAAGACATGACTATAACGAGCTCTGGAGAGAAAAAAAACAAAAACAAAAAACAAACAAACAAAAATAAAAAACCAGAAAGCTAATAAAGGGGTCACAGAAAGTTAGGCTGAAATGGAAAGCAGTGAATAGCAGGCTGGGGAGGCAAACGCCAGAAAGGCTGAGAATGGAGATTGAAAAAAAAAACCACTCATGCTTTGACTCTTGGCAGCAGCCAGGGTGGGGGTGTGTGAACAGGACTAAGCAACTCTCTGAATGAAGCTCTCCCCAAATCTGTGCTCCAGAATGTTCTGCCAGCAGCCAAGGAAGGTGTCTTTAGAGACGCTTGTCCTCACATAACCTTCCTCTCCTCTGGGCACTGAAGGTCTGCAAGAACGATGCAGAGGAAGGAGCAACTGCTCTGCGGGGCTCAGCGGTTTCTCCAGGCTAAAGCCAGAAGTGCCAGCTTGCTGCAAGCTCTCATTCTGCCCAATTTGGCTCAAACATTTATTGAGCACCTCCTGTGTGCATGGAGAGGCAGAGGGCTGAGGAGCAAGGGAGGCAATGACCTGGTCCTCAAAGAGGACAAGGTCTGGAGAGGACGTTATCAGAGTTCACAGTAGAATAAGGAAGATCATGTGTAGAAGGAAGAGTGTTCCTCCTTCTGGCTAGTGTTTAAATGTCTGTGCCATTACAGGAGAAAATAGGAAAGAAGACTGTGAGCCTTAGAAAGCCAACAGCACACACATGTAAAGTTGGGCAGGGGTTTGGGGGGGCGGGGGCTGGCTCAGTTGGTAAACTACTAACCTTGCCACAGAGGACCTAAGTTCAATCCTCAGAACCTTTGTAAAAAAAAAAAAAAAAGCTGAGCAAGGTGAGGTGCTGACCTTTGTAATCCCTGAACTGAAGAGATAGGGATGGGGGAAGGGAGGTAAGAAAGAAAAGAAAAAAATTATCCTCTGACCTCCACATGCTTGCCCACAAGCAAGGGCACACACATGTACCTGCACATAAATACACATAATAGAGAGAGAGAGAGAGAGAGAGAGAGAGAGAGAGCGAGTTCTCAGAGGTAATAAAAGTTCAACTAAAAATATGTTCCATGCATTAATTATTCTAATGCTAAGAGCTTATGTAATGACAGCATTCAGTCGGGGGTGACAGGTGACCGGGAGTGGACATACAAGGCTAGTGAGTTTGTAAGTGGACACAATCTTTTTGGAAAGTCATTTGACATTGTATATATCTCAAGCCTTAAAATAGTCATAACCTTTTGAGTGAGTGATCCCACTTCCAGGAATCTATTCTAAGGAAATAACCGGCTAATGTGGCCAAAGATGTAGGCACACAAACATTAACCGTGGCATCACCCTGGGGAGAGGATAATATGAAACAAGCTAAACTCCTAACACTGGGCAAAGGGGAAGCAGGTGTAACCACTGATTAGCCCTTTAAATGAGTTTTGAGGCGGTTCACTGTGTGTGCCGAAAGAGGGAAAACCGTGACACCAACCTGTACACGATGCCACCCTACTGGCATAAGGGGCTCACACTCAACTATATGCAGCAACAATAGGAGAGGAAGTGCTAGTGAACAGGACACTGAAAAGTGCTCACACCTAAGTGACAGGGTTCGGGTGATACAGTTTCTCTCTTGCCTGGTCTTCTGAATTTTCAGTACTGGTCATGAGTTTGGCAGAACTCATGGGCTTTCGTGTGCTGGAAGATCATCATGACCTCGCTCATCCAAAGAGGTCACCTTGCTCTGAGGACTCGGTCTGGTCACCTTCCCTGTATCCCCTCGCTTCCTGTAGCCCTTCCCTAATGCATCCATGGAGGAAAAGACGCTGTACCAGCAGACTCCCTGCTAAAAGCTTTCTCTGTACAGACTGGTGCCTGATGCCTGTTTCTGTGGGGGAAGAGAGAACTTTGCCTCTTGGAAACCCTAGGGAAGAAAAAGGGTTCAAACTGGAAGCCCCAGAGAGCTCCTCTTTCTAAGGACAAACAGCAGTGTGAGGTAGAACACAGGAGAACACTCCTCTCCTGTGGGAATCTATAGCCAGGAGCAAGTTCCTCCCCAACCCCCCACCCCTACTTCAGCTCCAAAACAGCAGCCCCAGCTCCTGGCCTAGAATTCAACAGACAACTGACAGGTCCACCTTCAAGCAAAGGAGTAGAAGCGGTGAGCCTAACAGCTGGACGTGCCTTCATGCCAAATTGGGAAGAGGAGGCTGACAACAAAGCAACAGTCATGCACTGTCTGTCTAGAGCACTGTGGTTTGAGGAGCACATTATTAAGTGATGTCATTGGTGTGTGAGCATCTCACAGTATATTTAACAAGCTGGAGCAAGCATAACAAGGCTTCAAAACATTTCCCTCGTGTGACCTCTTTTCATCCCCCCAAAAAGTTGTATTCAATCACAGGTATATAAGTATGTAAAATAATACAAATGAAGCATTTACAGTCAGTGCTATATCTATAGCTCTTGCTATTAATTGAGGATGAAGGTTAATTTGCATACTGATAACATGATTGTTATTTCTTTCCACATAAAGAATTAAAGTGTGTCTGAGTATTGGATAGGCTATCTTCAATGGTTTTCTTCGAGTTGACCAGTGTTTGGATTTTATAATCATCAATCCTGAGATCATGGCTTCGCTTAAACAGGAAGGACCAAATAACAGAAGAATATTTAGGGTTATTGTGAAATTGTTGGAGAATCGATCTTAATCCCAAACCTAAATGCAGCGAATCATTTTTTAAACAAAACCCAGGTCAGCAACTTGAGAAGTAATTTTTAAAATCAAATATTCTGACAAAATATACCGGAAAGGTAAAGTAATTTGCTACTTATATCCTGAGGGATAATAGTAGGAAAATAGTTTTAAAGTTTTTTATTTTCCATTAATAAACTGTTATGTTTCTATATGTGCTGAAAATTCTGTGTGTGCAGTGAAATGCCACAGTTCATAATGTACAGTTGTCTAACGCTATGACTATTGTCTTGAATCTGAGCCCATATCTAGGGCAGCATGGGTGATGCCTCGTGAGTGATGTCATGCACAGTGCTAAGTGTGCGTGTTGTGTATTCGGAACCAAGGCTGCAGTGAAGTCCCACAATGCACTGAGGCCGAGCACTACCGGAAGTACTCAGACTAATTACGCGTTGATTTTGAGTTAATCTTCGGTCATTGTTCATTTAGAAACTCTTGTTATTGCCAAGTTTTTTCTACAACTCACACATTTGTGGGCTCCCAGCCCAGTTAAGAAGCTTTGATGTAGCCTGCTACCTATTTTCTCTCTACGATATCAATAAGTAGACATGCAAATACATGATAGATACCGAGGGGGACAAAGGTACGTGGGTTACGGATATAGAGTAGTCTGTTGCCTCTGGGTCATGATAAACAAATAAACAGGAGGTTGAGTCAAACCCAAGAGGAAATGACACAATCAAAAAACACCATAGTGGAGCAAAAATTTCTTGCTTTTTATAAAAGTATTTACATTAGCATATAAGCTATAAGATAGCATTACGGCATATTCAAAGTCAGATTTGTTTTATAGTGAGCATTTTTTATAAATACGAGTATAGTCTAACAAGAAAAGTATAGTGTAAATACAGGAATGAGTAGCATAGTCACTATTATCAAGTATGTACTTTGCACAAATATACTGCTATGGTTGCTGGCAGGTAACAGGCTTGCCTTCAGCGCATCAGCAAAAACGTGTGTGTGCTGTGTAGTGTCACGGTTGTTATAATGGAGACCATATCCCTAGGACAGAAGGAGTTTTCAGCCCCATCATAACCTTGTGAAACCCCCCCTCGTACATGTGGTCCATCATTCTACGGAAACATTACCTATACAATGCATAGTGAATTCTGACTGTTTTGTGTCATTTAAATTCTGAAATTTCCAGTTCACTGTAAGTTAAATAATTAAGGATTTAGCCCAAAATGCAAGTAGTCTCTGTTTTGGCAGACCTAAGGCAAGGGTAAAGTACAGATTAATTAGTGAGGTCAGAATAAAATCTCTGAATCCCATTATTCAACATGGTATCAGGATGCAGGGGCTACCTCTTAGAAGAAAGTCTAAAAGCAGAAAGGCCAGGGGCATTTGAAACTAAGAGATGGTTATTGCTGCAGCACAGGTGCACATGAGGCTGGTCCAGGGTGAACCTAGGCAGGGAGCAGTTCTGCAGGCCACAGGAGCTGGGTCTTGGCACTAAGGACCGTAAGGAGGATGAGCCCAAGTGCCTGGCAGCATCAGGACTCAGAGTCAAGGTGACCTGAGTTCAGCTTTCTCCAAAGCAAGACTCTCAGTGCAGTTCTGGAAACGTGTTGACATCTAGATACAGTCTAGGTCATTGGGATTGGGAAGGAGGTAATATCGCATCTAGTAGGGTGCTGCTAAGTATCCTACAACACATAGGAAGGCTTCCGACAGCAAAGACATCTCCAGCTCAGATCTTCAGTCATAAAGATGGGAGGCAAGCACTTCTGCAGACACTTGGATTTCACACCTGGACAGCAGGACCACACACACACACACATATACACGCTATCTGCCTCTCTCTAACTGATATACTTCAGCTAACCATGCTTCCCAGGGATGGCTCTAGGAGGGGGCACTAAGCTGAGTCCTTAAGAATGGTACTCTGTGGCGTGACAGCAACGGTGGAAGGGACTGAAACATCTCTGTATGTTATATCTCGGATGCTAAGAGGGTCTGCCCTTAGCCTGCATTTGTCACCGTTCTTGTCTCTGGTACAAAATACCTGGCAGAGGCAGTCTAGAGAAAGAATGGTTGATATCACCTCAGCTTCATGACCTGTTCCTGGGACACAGAGAGGGACCTCACAGAGCACTTGAGGTGGCTGAGGACATTAGGGTAGATCAATCAGGGAGGGGAGGGGGGAGCTGAAGAGAAGATTGGGGATACTGAGCCTTTAGGCAGAGTGGCTACTCCACCTGCTCAGAGCCTGTCTCTAGTTGACCCCTCAAGCAGAGCACAGTTCACAGAGGTATGCATGGCTTCTGCCCATGGTGTGGAGAATGTGGCAACTTCCTTACATCTCAGTGGCCAGCCAGGATGTGCAGCTAGTTCCAGCGAGTGATCCAACTAGGCCCTGCTTCCTGAAGGTTCCACAGCTTCCTCAAACAGCATCAACTGTGGGGGGGGGGGGGGCAAATCTCTTAACAATGGCCAGGTGGGGAACATTTCACATCCAAACCCTGTCTCTTGAAGGACTTAGGCCAGTGGTTCTCAGCCTTCCTAGTGCGGTGACCCTTTAGCACAATTTCTTGTGTTGTGGTGACCCCCCCAGCCATAAAATTACTTTTGTTGCTACTTCATAAATGTAATTTTGCTACTGTTATGAACTGTAGTGTAAATAGCTGATATGCAGGATACCTGATCTGATGTGTGGTTCCTATGAAAGGGACCTTTGACTCCCTGACCCGAGGGGTCTCGACCCACAGGTTGAGAACCACTGACGTAGGACACACTGGGTAAAGGAGGTGAGTGCAGGTCCTCATGGTCTTCAGGTCCTCAGGGTTGCCTAAACCACCTCCAGGACTCAGCAGGTTTGTATAATCCAGTCCTTTCTTTCTCAGCCTGTGTGTGTGTGTGTGTGTGTGTGTGTGTGTGTGTGTGTGTGTGTGTGTGTGTTGACACACATATAGTCAGGGAATAGGACTCACTTTAGCAGAATGAAACCTATCTAGTCCACCATCTGTCTCCCCTGTCCATCAAGAGACTCAGCTGTCTAGCTACACCAGTTCAGCATTGTTAGAAGCCGACAGACACCCAGTTAGAGAAGACACAGTGGCGACCCGATGCTGAGACAATGGAGGGAAATGGTCCAAGGTCACATGGCCAGCAAGTGGTGGCACTGCTGCTGGAACATAGCTTGTATCAGAGTGGCTATTTCAAGGACAAGGTGGAGAGCTCTCAGGAGCCATGTACCAAGGTGGAGTCACAGAGCAAGCAAGGCCTCCTGCAGAGGTGGCATCTATTACCTGTGTCAACACAAATTAGGGCATTGTCTCCCACCTGGTTGAACCACAGTGCCAAAGGCTCCCAAGCAAAAGCCATGTAAACACTCCTTGGACCCACAGCCAAATGCCCTGTCGCTGTTGGCTGGGCAGAACAGGCCTGGCTAAAAATAGAAGGGGCTCTCAGGTCCAGCTCCCTGACAGCAGCTGGCAGCTCCCAGTTCCTTTCTCTCTCTCTCTCTCTCTCTCTCTCTCTCTCTCTCTCTCTCTCTCTCTCTCTCTCTCTCTCTCTCTCTCTCTCTCTCTCTCTTCCCCTCAGGCAAGAGCTAGTCTTCCCGAAGGAATGGGGAATTTTAAGACCTCCATCTCAGGAAAAATAAGATTGTTAGCTTGATGCCCAGTACATATGACCCAGGGTCTGACACAGCCATCAATGAGAGTTGGGGGCTTCACCATAATGCCTCAATCTACAATCTACCCAAGGGAACAAAGAAGTCAAGGCTAAAGATGTGGCCAACATCTGCTCACTCTGCAATTCAACCTTCTTGCCTTTCTTTTCCAAAACTAAACCAGCTCTGATTTGAGGTTTCAGGGTTGGCCAGTGACTTCTCTTAGGAGAGAGATGGTGGCTATGAGGCAGCACTCAGCCCAGCCACAGAGAAAACTTTGCTGGAGCCCAATACCTGCACTTCCGTTGTACAGGGAGGAAGGGTCATAAACCCTGCAAAGTGCATCCTGGGTGCAGTTCAAGGCCAGGCCCGGGGATTTCCTTTCAAAGGTGACTTAGAGGCACTTCAGGAGGGTAGCGCCCTCCCGGGCGGGTTCTAATGGTGAATTTGGCAGAGTCAGCGAAACTGCGCCCAGCGGACCTGGCGGCGGGGCAGCGCCCTCTCCCGCGCCCTCGCCCTCTCCCGCGCCAGGCAGCGGCGCGCACAGGGCCATTTGCAGCCTAGGCAGCCTCACGAGCAGCCGCTGCGCGCAGGCCTGGAGGGAGGCGGCACCATGGAGCTGAAGAAGGACAGCAACGCTGTGGCCATCGACATGCTGCTCATCGTGCACTCCGAGAAGCGGCGCGCGGCGCAAGCCACGCACTTGGACCCGCAGGCGAACTCGGGCGCGCTGCTGCAAAACCGAGGAGGTAACACCCGCCTCGCCCGGGTCCTCAGAATCCCTGGGCACCTCGTCCCCGGGTCCTCCCGCCCAGGGGCGCCTAAGCAGCACCCCCCTCCCCAACGAGGCCAGTCCGAACCTCTCCGGGGCCGCTGCTTGTGCCCTGGCGCCAGGGCACCTGCGTTCCTTGGCAACGCACAGCGCACTGGTTGCCCCAGGCCTGTTTTCTCCCGCTATTCTCTGAAGGGTGCAAAACACATAGAAAAACGCTCTTCAGAAAGAAGCCAGGGCCTTAGGCTGATCACGTGTAGCAGAGGCCTAGTCCCCAATCAGCATGCAACTCACCATAAGTTACCAGGGACCCCAAAGGGTCCCTGTACTGAGTCAGACTTTAAGATAACTTAGAGTCTCAGTTTCCCCTTTCTCGGAAGCCTCTCTTTCCGCTTCCAAAAGATATAAGGACTGAATGAGTGAAGGGAACCTGGGCTGGGGTGGAGTAGGGTTTGAAGTCTCCTGACCGTACTTGAATTTAGCTTCAATTTTACTTCTTCTGCAGACTTGGGAAAACGAAAACTGAGAAGTGATTGCTTATAGGGTGATTGTGGAAGGCAGAATCTGCCTCTATTCTACACACACACACACACACACACACACACACACACACACACACACACAACTTGTATAGCGTATAGCGTAAAAAGGGTGCCGAACGGACACTCAGGGAATCCCCGAAAAATGTAGGGGCCTCGTGGCGCTGGTCTTAGAGGGAGCCTCTGAAGCTGACTTGAGGGTCTAACTCCACACCACTTCTTTAGCAGAGATGCCTGCAGGCTGCACAGAGAAAGATGACTGCTACCTCCCACTCTCCCTCCAGCTCCCACGTTCCTTGGGACACCCTCCCGCTACTCTGTCTGCCCCCATTCCTCCACCCTGCCAGAGCTTCTGTGCGCATGATGCACCCACACCTGCTGTGCTAGGGCAGCGGTTCTCTAGACAACCTTGATCCACCAGCCACATGCGCTGGAGCTATGATGCAGCCCCTGGGGACCTGGAAGGGAGGCATTAAGGGAAAGAGAGACTGGAGAACTGAGTGTTCCCCGCAGTTAGAGTTTAGGAGGGAGTGTGAGGACAGGAGCTGTTTAGGTGAATAGATCCTGTAGTTCTCCGATGCTGCTCCTGGGAGAAGGGATTAGACCCTCTCAGGGTCTTTGAAGGAGAAAGAAAATGTCCTCCGCGTCTTGATGGGAATGAGATGGCGCCCATTGCATGTAACACAATCCAGAAGACCGCTCCCCAAGTGTAGTGAGGCCTAGGTCCAAGTCAGCCCAATAGTCCCCACCGCCCAATCATAGTCCCTTTGCTTCTGCACCAGAGAGGATAAAGAGAGAAGCCCTAAAGTGCTGGCTATCAAAACTGCTCTCAAGGTACCCAAAATGTCCATGACTCCAGAAGAACATACACATTTTGACCCTACTTTACTTGGGGGGTAAAGCACCCTTACTTGAAAGGCACTGGTATTTTTCTAGAAACATTTTCCCAGAGAAGGTTTCTTGAAGATGCTGGGCAGTAGAGAGAACTGTGTCCCCTATTCTTTACCAAAGTGAAAAAGAACAGTGTAGGGTCTCCAAGGTCTGCCATCCATGGAACCCCCAGGCTGTACCGACCTGTGTAGCCACACTTTAGGGCATAGCCTGAGGAAGAAAAGCATTAAGTCAAACTACTTGTTCAGACGTCTCACACAGATGCACAACAACCCAAAATCACCCTGCCAACTTTCAAGTCTCTTTCTGTCACCTGCAAGAGAGTTCTCCCCCTAAGGAGCGGCCAAGGAAGGCCTTAACGCTCCCCCTCCCCACACCCATCAGCTATTGTCAGGAGGCAGACACTGTGGCCTTGTGCCACAGAGCAAGGAGGAAAGGAGTCGGAGGGACAGGACAAGAAGAGTCACCAGCGATTTAGGCTGCAGGGCTGGCCTGGTCTCTCTTCTTTTCTCTAAGAGTCCAGCACGTTCCCAGCTATTTACTTAGAACAGCACTCCCCACAACACAGACTATGCAGAGTAACAGACTTTGTAGAAAAGATCAGGGGAGGGGGAAGCTGAGGAAGATATGGGGGCTTCTGGGCAGGTGAAGGGTTAGAGAGCCAGACCTGAGACTGAGCTTCCTGGGAACACTGCTATCAAGTGTGCCACAGAGCTGGTCTTGTGGTGGCACCTCTGCTCCCACTGCCCCCACTACCCCCACTGCCCCCACTGCCCCCACTGCCCCCACTGCCCCCACTGCCCCCACTGCTCCCACTGCCCCCACTGCCCCCACTGCTCCCACTGCCCCCACTGCCCCCACTGCTCCCACTGCCCCCACTGCCCCCACTGCTCCCACTGCCCCCACTGCCCCCACTGCTCCCACTGCCCCCACTGCTCCCACTGCTCCCACCCGACGCATGCAATACATCAGGTTGCATGCCAGGGACTCAATCTCTCAACTATCAATTCCAGCCACTGCCAGGGAGAGAGCTTCCCTTCCCTTCTGCATTACATCATTGCCAGAGCGAAACATGGGTGCATCTGATGGGCCATGCTGAGACCTAAACAGGTCCATACTCTAGCTGCAAAGGATGCTGGGAAAGTAGGCAACTGTGGCTCTCCACTCCCATAGGAATGGGCACTCTTTGTCCGTGCTTTGTCCCTGCATACAGAAATGGGCAGGCAAAGTAGAAAGAAAACTCTCAGAAAATAATACTTTCATACTTACATATTGGAGCTGTGGAAATGGGTATTGGGCATCTGTATAGCAAAAATTCCTTCTGGAAAATCCTGATAGCCGATTCCACCATCACTAAAAATTACAATTTTTTTTTTTTAAATTTAAGGATTGCTTTGTTTCCTCAAATGTGTCTCATTCAAGGGCAGCCTATCTCAGATCCTGAAAGAACTGGTTCCCACAGCCTTGTTTAGCACAGATGGGTGTCTAAGTGGAACAGTGATGCATGGGACTCGCCCTAGGGCTCCCTCCACAAAAAAGTCTCACACCCAATCCTTCTCTCACAGGATTCCAAGGTGTCAGAAACGGAATCCGGAAGTGGCAAGAGTTGGAAGAAAACAGCTTTCAGGGTAAATCTCTTTTTCTTTCTATTTTCTGTTCTGTCTCTGTGATTCAAAAACCCTGAAAAGTGACTGGAAGAGTCGGGTTGTCCTCATTGGGAAACTGGCTCTAACATCTAATCGGTGAGCAGACATGGCTGCCTATGGCTCGGCCAAGCCTCTAGGCCTCTGTGAGCCTGGAAAACTTTGCCTGGCACCGGGGCTCCTGTGTTTTTGGAAGCTGAAAGTGAGGCTGTGAACTTCAGCACCCATTTGTTTGCTGGCTGAGCTATATAAGAGGATTTGGCTTTACTTGGGGTATTGAGGGCTGTGTGTGTTCCCACCAGAGGCAGGGCTGCTGACATCACAAAGACTAGATACAGCTTTAAAATGTGTTTG
This sequence comes from Mus caroli, assembly GCF_978045245.1. Classification (NCBI taxonomy): domain Eukaryota; kingdom Metazoa; phylum Chordata; class Mammalia; order Rodentia; family Muridae; genus Mus; species Mus caroli. Next base: position 101,282,672 of record NW_028227266.1, read on the forward strand.
AGTTTTTGTTGTTGTTGTTGTTTTATTTTTTTCTGGTCAGACTGGGATAGTGGCCTGTCTTAAATCTGTATTATTTGAGGACTGGGCAGAGCCAATCAAAGGTTCTATAGTAGTCCCTACTGCCCTGAGCTTCTGAATACAGCTAGAAGTTCATTTCCAAAGCCTCTTCTTTCTGGTTCCAGACAGCGCTCTTTTCTGGAACACAGGCGATGGGCCAAAATAGCGGGTTTTGTTTTGTGTGCCTCAAAGACTGATTACCCCAGCTTCCAGGGGGACGCATGAGCGCTAACATGCATGATGAGAACACAGACTTCTACTAGGACCCCGACCTCCACTCCCAGAATGTTGCGGAGGAGTTCCAGCAGACCCCATCCATGTGCACCATGGAGTCAGATGTCTGCCCCTGCACAAGAGCACAGCTGAGGAAGAGTGAATAACTCCGACTTCGCCAGCCTTCAGACAGCGGCAAAACGGAGACGCAAGCTAGGAAAACCAATCTTACCTCTATGCTTATTCCTTCAACAGCTCCGTTCGCATTTACTTTGCGCCAGGCCAAAGTTTGTTAGAGATTGAACAATTAACAAGCAAGTCTAGAACCCTATCCTTGTAGAGCTGTGTTCAAATAATGGTCATTTCCCCATGTCCCTTATGCTGTTCACAGGAAGGAGTCATCTTCAAGATGCAAACACACCCATTAAGAACATCTGCCTGTGTCCTGGCTAGTGGATCCATGTAAAGGCTTCCTTAATTGGGGCTAAGCTATAGGGAAAATCTAACTCACTTGGGGTGGCAAAGATTGGCATTTTAGCTAGCGAAGCGATACTCTAGGCCAATAAGAAGCCTAAGAATGAGAGTCCAGGAACTCAGCCCTAGGAATGGCCACTCAGAGCCTGTGTGCTGCATGCTGGGTCCATGTGTGAGCAAGAGAGTGAGTCAAGTGGGAACACTGGACAAAAAGAGAATATCCTTTATGTTGCTTTTCTCTCTTGCCTGGGTGAGCCATCTGTCAAGCACCAAAGGCCTCTCAGAAAACCCTGGAGTCATTCCACTTTGGGCATCTTCAAGGTTGGAATGGAGATTAGTGAAAAACTTCACAAAACAGAAAGCAATACAGTAACTCTCAAGATGATTATTTTAAAACAAACAAACAAACAACAACAACAACAAAAACCCCTGAGGCTCTTAGTATCGGTTCACAGAAGGTGATTTAAATAGTCCATGAAGAAAATCTAGCGTTTGAAGATTTGATATGACTCTGGCAGCAGAGAATGTCTGTAGAAACCCTAAATCCAGGAAACATGATGGTTTCGCCATCCCACCAACATGTGTAATTTTAATGTAAGATTTGGTCTACAAACCAGGCAGTGGTGGCACACGTCTTTAATCCCAGCACTTGTGAGGCAGAGGAGGATGGATCTCTGAGTTCAAGACCAGCCTGGTCCACAGAATGAATTCCAGGACAGCCAAGGCTACACAGAGAAACCCTGTCTCAAAAAAACAACAACAAAAAAAAAAAAACCACAAACAAACAAACAAAAGACTCGATCTACTTTTTAAATGACATGCACATATGGAGAAATATAGCGGCCTCTTTCCATGGTTCTTGATGGCAAGCTCCAGGACACTCGAGTTGAAGCTGATTTCATCACATATGTGCCTTGCTGGTACCCAAATCACCGAGTCCTGCTAACCAACAGGCTGTCCAAACCCGGCAGTTGAAGAAATTTCATCTCAGAAGGAAGTGGCCCAGTGGCATGTGCTGACAGAGTGTGCACAAATGGAACCAAGTGTGGGGTTGATCCAAAAGGGCACATTTGTCCTCCTGTTGCTGCTCTGTACCCTCCTTGGGCTTGGGTGTTGGCGAGAGGTAGGGTGGGGAGCCTGAAACTCTCCAAACTTTTGGAAGCAGCAGGTGTTTGGGCTCAGCCACCCCTCTCCCAAAGCTTGCCCAGCAACGGGCTTCCCCTGCTGTGATTGGCTGCTCTCCTTGGTCCTGGCTGAAGTCTGCCTAGCAGCACGGTGTCTGGTGCCCTACCGCTAGAGAGAAACCACTTGTGCAGCCCTGACTATAAATACCTCCCAGGAGCTGTGCCAGCCAATCATCCTCCTTAAGGATTCCCTTCCCGGCTCCTGTTTCCTCATGGAGGTACAGCCAGCCGTGCCCACAGAAGGCAGCCTCCCTGTCCTCACCCGAGTGGCCTGAAGCTCCAGCCCAGCATGCCACATCACCCCACGTTGGCACACGATGACAGTGCATCTGGCCTTGGCCAGGCAACCATGTTCTAGAAGTCCTGGGGGCCTGACTCAACCTAATCCTAGGAGAAGACTAGAGCGTGCCGGTTCCCCAAGGCAAACCTCTGCTGGGTGGACCCCAAGTCTAGCCCGGCTGAGTGCCCCACCCATCCACCTTGACCAGCTTCCGCTAGGGAAGCACCGAAGCTGTATCATGGGAAGCACAGAGTTGCCTTCGTGATTGGCTCCACTCTGCAGACAGCAACCTTAGGGAAATGCTAGTTCCCAGGCTGAACCACTGTTTTCCCCTAAAGTGAGGCTCACTCTAGGTCACAGGCAGATGACGAATCATAAGGGGAAATGTAGACTGAGAACTTCCTTCTGCCATAATCCTGGCCCTTCCTCGATTCTTCCCACATCCATGAAGACAAGGTCCAGGGGCTGGCTCAGTAAGGACAGTGCTGGCACAGCCACAGAGCAGCCATAAAGCAGAAAGGAATTCATGCCTAGGAAGGGCCGAGAAGACAGCGATGGCCTGTAGCAAGAACCAGGCATCTCTCTTCAGCATCCAAATCCCACTGGGCCGTAAGGACATGTAAATATCACCAGTGGACACAGAGAACTCAAACATGTTGAGTGCTCTGTAAAACTGGTGAAACTAAACCAAACTGAGTATCCTCCCACCTTCAAGGCTAGAAGCAGAGGCAGGTGACTGTCCCTGTGCTCCTCAGAAGGAGGAAAGAGAGCTGAGCTAGGAGTTTGGAAGTTCAAGAGTTCAAGTACTATGTTGGACCCCCACCCGCACCCCTACCCCCACCCCCACCCCCGCGCAGTTCATTTCACAGAAAGGGATGATGACAACCGGTTAGGCATCTGTGTCTGAGAAAACATTTTGGAAATTGTAGCAAAAACTCCAGAGCAGCAGTTCCTTAGACCAGTAGTATGAATCCCAGCCTGGGTAAGCTTCCACTGGGAGGCAGAAGGGGTGGGCACTTGTGGACTCCCATGGGTGAGGCTATGCTGATCCAGAGGTGTGCTCACTATGGCAGTAGATGTGCTCAGCCCCGCCAACATACAATTATCTCAGGTGCACCCGGCTCCCTCAGCCCCCCTCCCAGGGAACATTATACCATGGTCATGGCAGTCACTTGCCATCTTCTTTGTCTTTCTTAAATAGGAAACTTGCCAGAGAAGCAGTGCCTTCAGCAGCCGCAGGTCATCACCTCCTATGACAACCAAGGTAAGAGACAAATCGCTAATGGCCATCTCTCCTGGGGCTGTGTTCCTGGCTCTGCTGCCCAAGTCAGCAAGCCCAGGATACAGAGATCAGGCTTCAGGGAGCACCTCCGCTCTGATCCATAAAAGCTATAGGGAGCACCTTCTCTGTGATCCAAGAAGGCTACAGGGAATACCTCCTCTGTGATCCATGAAGGTTAGAGCATCCTTCTGTCTCCCTGCATCCCAGAGGAAGACCTGAGACACCCTGCCCTTCCAGTGAAGAAATAAAGTCCTTGGATTACAGAGTCCCACCATTATCGATATTGTCAGTGCTGCAGCTAACACTCACTGAGTGCAAAGCATGTGTCTGCGGCTCTACCAACCTCTATACACACTTAGGTATCAAAGCAACCCTGACTGGGTGAGATGAGGAGACTAAGGCTCGAGACAGCAAGAGTCAGGGCTAGCTCTCTGGTACCTTACCTCCAACCCCAGCAGGGCCTCAGTTGTTAACCTTCCCGTGGCTGGGCTTCTGCGGCTCCCTGGAAACTGATCTCCTGCTGGCTCCCAGTATCCAAGTGCTCCCACATCCTGAGTCACAAAGGCTCCTTGACCTCTCTTGAAGCTGAATCTGATGAAACATCCCACTTAGGGCCAAGTTTCAGCAGCAAGGTGGAACAACCTGGTCCTTCCTTGAGAGCTCTGATTTTCCCAGAAGTGCTCTGGGTACTTGGAAATGGCAGGCAAGGGCACTCTCTGCTGGCCAGGCTGATTCTGCAGTTTTCTAGATCCGAGACTACCACGAGGTAGAGTTGAGGTTTCCACTGTGGCTGGGGGAGAACCTATTTAAAGGACTCCAGTATCTACCATGGCTCTTCGTCAGATGCCTGGGGTTCTCAGGCTCAACCCAGAGTTGGCTGCCATTGCTGATGCCATAACAAGCAAGAAAACTATGCCATAGCACTCAAGGGACACGGGTGTGCCCCTTCCTGAAGCACAAGAATCAATGCAGGCCAGGCTGTTTCTCTGACACTGACGTGGCTGTACAAGCCTCACGGCAGAGATACCTCGCTGATGTAGAAAGATTGCGAATGGGCTGCCATTCTCTCAACACGGGGAACAAAACAAAGGCTCCTGCATGTAGGACTGGGTCCTAGGGAGGGGGAAAGACCAAAGGGGAAATTAAGGCAGGAGGGATGGTGGGGGCAGGGGTGATAAATCAGTTTCCTGTTGCTCACTGGCTAGAAACAACAAGAAGATTTCGCCTTAAGCTTCTGGGACTGAGAAGGCCGAAGTCAGCTTTGCTGGGTAAAGGGCAGGTGTCAGCGGGCCGCAGCCTTTGAAGCCTTGGGGGGGAATCCATTCCTTACTTCCTCCTGCTCCTACAGGCTGCCAGCATTCCTTGGCTTTATGGCTGTGTCATTCCAGTGATGGCTTCTATTATCACATGGCCCTCTCCCTTTTTAGGTAGGCAGTTCTCTGTCTCCCTTTTATAAAGTTATACACGGTCACATCTAAGGCCCAACCAGATAGCCCAGAATAATCACTCTGAGATCCATAGGTAAGGCCTCATCTGCGAGATCTCCCTTGCAGTCAGAGATTCTGCATGGATACCCTGAGAATTCATTACTCAGCTCATGATAAGGAACCATAGTAAGCAGAGTAGAGGAGGCTGGGGGTGTAGCTTAGTGGTTTGGCTATCATGCAGGAGGCTTTTTAGTCTGATCCCTGGCATCCCCCACCCCCAGATAAAAAGAACAGGTCAGCAGCAACTGAGATGGAATATCTGTGTAAGAAAAGAGGGGGTGGGATAGACACGAGGGCATCTAGGGAGAAATTTTAGCTGGGAGTCATGACATGAAGGCACAATCAGGCAGGCAGGCATCTGGTAGGTGTGGAAAGTCTGTGTCTGTGGCCAGGGGAAAAGGGGACATGAGCAGAGTAAGGAGCAGGAGATGAGGCAGAAAGGATTTGAGGCAGGACTTATGGTCCTAGGTGTGGGCTGCCTTCAGTGTGCTGGCTTCTGATCAGAGTATGATCAGCAGACATCAGATGGCTTTAGATGCGGTACCTCTAATATTGGAAGAATGAACAGAACAGAAGGGAGGTGACTAGAAGCAAAGAGGAATCCCCCTAGAGGTGGTATCACGATACCCAATGGCAAGAGGGTTTCCCATGTTGTGGATCTGGGCTAGAAGGAGAAGGGGGAGTGGGGAGACAAGGATTGAAGCATAAGCCAGGGGTAGACACAGCAGACTGGGCAGGGGGAGAGGGGAGGGTGAAGGGGAAGAGTTGAATGTCGCTCTGTTGAGACTAGGCATTGGGGAAACAGAAAGGATGTCCCTATCGTGTGTTGAGCTCCTACATATCGGCAAGCCTGGGACTCCTTGGGTTCTGTTCTAGGGACCCTGTCAGCTCCAGCACAGGAGGTTCAATCATAGCCTAGATCAGAGGCCGAACACGAGGTGTGTGCCAGACATCGAGCTAAGCACTGTTCATGGCTCCTCATCTCCCTCAGCCACACTCTATGAAAGGTTTCCTTTCTCACACACACACCAAAAAATGAAATCCACTTTCTGGATGGAAAAAAAAGGGAGAAACCGAGGCACAAGGGCATGTAAGCAGCTTGCCTAAGTTATGCATTAAACAGGACAAATCAGACCCAAGAATTGAACATGTCTGTGCACCCCCTCAAAGCCAAGTGGGCTTAACTTCTGTACCACACTTCCCCCATACAGATCAGGGACCACAGAGCTGATTTGAGTACAACATTCCTGCCCACCCCAGCAAGAAGTCCAAGGCTCCAGATGGAGTTTCTTGTTTCAAATGACTCTGCTTTCCCCCCTTCTCCTCAGTGGCAGGTTTTATACAGCAGGCAATAAAAAGCCATCTCATAGTGCACAGGGGCCTTAGAAGATGAATCTTCAGTGGGCTTGTGTTTGAGTGACAGGAGAGTAGTCACCACAAGGAGGCACGATGACTTCTGACCCTCAGGGTGGTGGCTAAGGAGTCAGTTCTGAAATGACACCCATCATGCGTGTCCCCAGCTTTAGGAGCTGACTGCTTCCCAACTACTACATCCTGGAAGCATAGAGCACGCATCTTTTAAGATCTAGCCAGGCATGGTTCATATGAGAGTGCTTTTAAGATGACGAATGCTTAACTAAGATTTTTCCGACTTTAAGTGTTATAGAAAAGTATGCCCAGGTTGTAAATGGATCAGCATGTCCAGAGACTCTTAAGTCAATGGTGCTGAGTATCTTGCATAAATCCTGGGACTCCTCCGCATGCACTCCTGTCTCCCCCTCTGCCACCCCCATGCATGCATACACACCATGCACACATGCTTGCCTGGCGGTCTTTGTTAATTGATCAATGCACCTGGCAGCCACTTCCAATCAGTCAGAGTTAATGAACAACACAAAACCCACTTGCCGTGCCCACATTAGGTATTCTGAGTCAATTGAGCCGTTAGACAAATACCGACTGAAACCTGGAGCCATTAGGAGAGGTGTCGTGTGGGAGATGTCACCTGACTGGGTAAAAGGCCAGCCTAGGACAGTGCCCACACAGACTCAGGATGCTCTATGCATCTCAAATTTTGAGAGAGAAAGGAAGGAAAGTCAGCAGGGTTTAGAAAATGTCCAGCCTGAAAGCCACCTCATAGGGGTAGCAAGAAATATCCCTAAATGGCCAAGGCTGCAGTTTCAGAAGTCTTATTCAGCAAATGAATTGCTGGGGAAGGGTATTGTGAGGGAGGCCAGGCAGGACACCCAAAGTCCCAGAAAGGGTCTCTTATCCTTGACGGTCAAGGTTGGTGTGATTGGCAGCTGCTTGGGATTTAGCTCTGATTTGAATTTTTCCTGAGATTCTTCGTGTTGAGAGCTAGGTCAGGTTAATATTTTTACTAAAATCTCAGTTTTATTAGATCTAAAAGTGAGGTGGGTACACTGTCTTCCTCTCTAGTGAATGCTAACCATCTTGACACAGGGTGATGACGGCAGGCCATTCCTAGGGGGCAGAGAAGTCTCACAGATGGTCTCTTCAGTCTCTGGAGGAATGCAAAACTCTATAATCAGGGTGAGAGTTTGACAGCATTGAGAATAAAAACAGCAGCACAGCCTAGGGACAGTTGGTCCTGGGCAAGGAGATAAAGTGAAAAATTGCAGGGAGAAGAGGGGGTTCAAATGATGTCAGGGAGAGCTGGTGGACAACAGCCCCTCTAAACATGAGGCCACCTCCCCGTTAGCCCCAGAAGGGCCACAACTGTGGTTTGTTTCCCAGCTCCACCACTCTTCACAAGAAACATGGTTGGAGGAGGGCAGCTGGATGTACGTAAGATAGGACAAGTGTGAGGGGGATGCTTACTGTTGGGTCCTAGGCCCACGAACTGTTCACCTTCGCAGCTCTTTTAAGGCTACAGTTGGTTCAGCCCAGTAATCTCCAAACAGCAGCTGCACTGGGTCAGACAGACTCCTGGGTCGGATAGACCCCTTTGCTGCAGGACTGAAAGCATTGCGGGTTGCAACCCACAATAGAGAGAGCATGCAGGGGAACCTCTCATAGTTCATCTTTCAAAAAGCATCTTGTGGCCACACACCACTTTGGAGAACACCTCAGAAAGAGTTGCACAAGAAAACAAAGAGGCCAAGTTAACCAGGGCCGTAAAGGGAATATGCTTCGGATGAGGGTGGCACCCGATCTTCTGACAAGAATGGACTCACACCCTGAATTCTGAAATCCTCAGCATCTTCATCCCAGGATCATAAGGCTGGTGTCACTCACGGGCAGTGAATGTGCTAGATTCTACACTTTACAGGTGAATGCTGGGCTACAGAGATGGCTCAGTTTTAAGAGCATTTGCTCCACAATCAGGAGGACTAGAGTTCGAATCTCAGCACCCACATGACAGGGCGGGCATCCTCTGACATGCCTTTAACCCAGCTCAGAGGCTGTCAGAGATTGGAGGCTCTTGGGACTTGCTGGCTTCCAGCCTAGCTGAAACACAAGCCTCAGGTTCAGGGAGAGACTCTGCCTCAAAGAAATAGGCAGAGAGTGATAAAGATCCCCTTATGCATGAACCCCACATACAATACACATATACCCCACATACACATTAACTAATTTATTAGTTAATTAAATATTTAAAATGTTTGTTAAGCCTTTTGGTCTAGGGAGCACATTGTATCTCTAGTCTCGTTAGCATGCAAAACAAGTTTTAAAAGTGTATAAGAAAATCAATAATGGTTTTCCAAAAGAAAATAATTGCAGTATATTTTAACAAAGGATTAATAAAAAGGAACTCTTTCTTACAAAACCATCAAGGGAAACATAATAAATCAGTAAATAATAATAACAGTCAACACTCAAAACAATTTAAAGAGCAAATAAGAAATTTTAAAACTACACTAAAATTTTTTTAAATACATAAAACAATAAGGGACCCTTCATTAATAAAAATGTAAAGGGTTTATGAAGGCAGATGCCAGTAAGCTTAGCAGGCATGTTTGTGTTATCCACCACCACAGGACTCGGCTGTGAGTGCCATTGTGAGCTTCCAAGCCTGCAGGTCTGCTGGACAGTCACTGTCCACGCCATAGCCGGCTGATCTCAGCTCTTGGCTGAGCTAGTGCTGGCTGTCAGCTGGTGGGCTGGCTGGAGACCAGATGGTTTCAGATAGCCTCACCTGAGCAGCCCTGCGCTGCTCCCTGCGGTCTCTCACCCTTAGTCTGGTGCACACACAGCACAGCGCTGTGGCAGGGATGCCAAGAGTGGGAACAAGCATTGCAAAGTCTCTCCAGGGCTAAACTCAGACACTGAATGATAACACAAGTTCTACCCCATGCTAATCAGCCATACTAACTTGTGAGGTCAGCCTACATTCAAGGGGTGAAACAAAACGAAGTGTGGGCAATCAACCAGGGCAAGAATGAGTAAAAAGGGCATTCTCCACCCCTGACCCCATTGGTGGAATCAGAAACCAACGGAAAGATGTGTGGGAAAGTTGGCCAGCATTACAAAAGCCTTACAAAACCCTCATTCCTTTCCATCTGTGTTTAAGAATTCACTCTCAGGAATTGATTGGAAAAGTGTTAAAGATGTCTTCTTTATCCTGATGTTCACCACATCATGGTTTATCACAGCCAGCACTTGGGGAGTGCAGAGTATCCAATGCACACAGCAAGTCGTAGTGAATATTCTGAACACGTGACGTAAATGTGTGTTCCACTACCTTCCAGGACTGGGGGACATTCTCTACAGCACCACAGAAGCCACAGCAGCTGACAGCACTATTTAATACTTCTCCGAAGTTGCTGATTTTTTTTTAATTAATCCCTTCAATCTTTGAAAGAAGAGAGCTGATATCTCTGACTATAATGTATGTTTGTCTATTCCTCTCTATAATTCTGTGAGTTTTATTTCAGATATCTTAAATCTTTGTGTTCAGGTGACTACGTATTTGACATTGTCACATCTCCTTGATAAGCTGACGTTTCTTCACTATTATATTATACTATTATATTATATTTCTCTATCTCTGGTATTTTCCTTTCTTGAGTGGATATGTTATTGAGCAAATTGTCTTGGTCTCACTGTACCTGAAAAATGTTTTTATTTCATTCTCGTGTGGAATTTTTATTGGATAGAGACAGTGAATTCCTTTCAGAATCTTAAAGATTCCACATCTTTCTGACCCAGTTTCTGATGAGAAATATGTAGCCACCTGATATATAATGTATCACTTATCCAGAGCGTATTCAGGGACATTGTGTCTCAGTGTTGTAATTATGTCATGTCTGGACCTGGATCTTCTTTTATTTATCCTGGTTGGTTGGAACACACTAAACTTGAGTCCATACATGTATGTCTTTTCTCAAATTTGAGTAGTTTGTTATTTCTTCAGCTACTTTTCTGCACACATGGTTGCCAGAGACGTGAACAGTGGACTTCTAAATGTGGTCCTGTGGTCTCTGAAGCATTGCTGGCTTTTCCCATTGTCCAGATTGGATCCTGGCCGCTGTTCTCAGGCTCTTTCCTTTGTCATAGAAAACATTGTAGCCCATCTTCCATTTCAGTGTTAAAATCTTCACTTTGTTCTTTCCATCTTCTGTTTCTTTGCTGAGTTTTGTATCATTTGATTTATTCTGAAATGGCTGGCCTTTAGTTTTGGAGCATGGCTACTGTGCCATTTTATCATCTTTGGGTTAAATGTGGGTTGTCATGGTTGGCATCTTTTCTTCTCCAACTGAGATCTTCCCAGGTACTCTGCTGAGTAGTTCTGAGTGGTGGCCTTTGCAGGACCCGTCTGCTCACATGCACAGTGGTCAGTTCAGAAGGAGGGCATGGTTCTTCCCCTAGAGTTTGGTATTCAGACTGTGGTATAAAGTGCATGGGAACTCATTTGCAACTTTAGGGAATTACATTTCGTCAACCATTTTCTGTTCATCTGGCCAAAAAAGGTTGGAACTTTGTTTTTCACTCTGTTGGGTACTTTTTATAACTGTGTCTGGGGACAATCAGCAGGAGAGATGAAGGAGGGAGAAAGGAAGGATAGAGGGAGGGAGAAGGGAGGAGAGGGAAAGAGAGGGAAGGAAAGAGATGGTGGAGGAAGGGATGGAGAGAGGGAAGAAGGGAGGGAGGGTGGAGGGAGGGAGGGAAAGAAGGAGAGAAAGAGGGAGAGAAAATACACATGCCACTTGGGCCTGGCTACTAACCTCACAGCTACCCACATTCTTGCTTCTGGGCTGAATCAGGAAAATATAGAATAAAGAAAAAAAAACACAACAGAAGATGTCCCCACTCCCTGAGACAATTAGGGGTTCCCATTCTCACCCTTCAAGTAGAAATTGAATTTTTTTTCTTGAGTACTCTTTTACATCCATTCACCTCTGGGTAGGGATGCCTTTGCTTGAGGTGTTGCCAGAATGAGAAGGGTAGGCCGATGTGGTCCTGTCTCACAACCTGGTCGTTGCCACTCCCAACCCTGTTCTTTTCTATCACTGACTTTCCAGGGTCTGCAGATGGCTTTCCCCATGCATTCCACCCCCATGGTTAGATGGGGTAGCGAGAGTGCTTGTGTTTGTTGTTTGGGTTAGTCTGGAAAACGTGAATTATCTGCATATTCAACAGAAAGATCTAAGATGAAGCACGTTCTGCCATTTGAACATCTGTCACAAGACGGAGTGCCCTTCCTAGCAGCATTTGGCTAAGAATGTCACCTCCCCCTTTGCAGGTACTCAGCTGACTGTGGAAATCCACCCCCAAGACGCCATGCCCCAGCTGCTTAAGAAGTTCTCTTTGGCTAAACGTATGTACATGTACAGGGCTGCTTTGATCGTCCAACCTGGGAGAAGGCAGAAACATTACTGTTTACACCCATTGTGTTAGTTTCTATTCCTATTGCTCTGACCACCTGATGGGAATCAACTCAAGGGAGGAAAGATGTATTTTGGCCCATGGTTTGGGGAGATACAGTATATGGCAGCAGGAAGTTCCATAATTGCAGGACTATGCAGCTGGACTCGTCGCTGCCCCACATGGTGGTGAAACAGGAAGCAGAAAATGAACAGGAAGTAGAACTGGGCTTTAGAGACTCAAGACCTGCCCACCAGTTACCCACTTCCTCCAGAGAGGCTTCACCTCCTAAAGGTTGTACATTCCTCCAAGACAGCATTAATATCCAGGGACTGGGTGTCCACACACATAAGTATATGGGAGCATTTCACAGTCAAGTACAACACCCAGATGCTGCTGTTCTCGTGTCTCTGTAAGGAGGTCCAGGTGATGCGCATAACTAATAGTGCATTCTCTCACCAGACTGTCACTACCAGTGTTTTAAGATGCCACCTGTAGGCTGCCAAAAAACGTGGTATGCACAGTGCTAAGTACTTCCCGTGCCTCAGCTTCTTGACCTTTATGCAGGTGCTGGTATTCGCCCCCATGTTTTTTCAAGTCAGCAAAGCGAGGCTCAGAAAAGAGAAACGACTGCCCAGGAAAGTTAATCAGCCAAAAGATAAAGACCCTGGTCCAACTCCGAAGCCTCCGGTTTCAGCTATCATAGGTGGGAGTTGTCAGTCTATGTAGGCAGGCAGGATCTTGACTGCAATGACTCTTCATCGATGCTCCATCCTCACCCTGGCCTGCCTCTGGATGAAGGAGGCCTCATGAGGAAAGAGGCAGAGGAGGCTTGAGGCCCCTCCTGCTGTGTCCTCTCAATGATGCAAAACCCTCCAAGGCTATATCCTTGCAGAGGACCCCAGGACCCCTTTTTTTTCCACATAGAAAAGGAGGAAAAATAAGTAAGACACCCTTGTAGGATTTTTCTAAACTCCCATAAACACTAACTTCTCGGAGCCCTATCATTCCGTCTGAAGATGTAGGAAGAGGGGAAGAAAAGTTCCAAAGGAAAACAGAACCTACTTCTGGGGATGGAAACCACCCTCTCAGCTTTCAGTTCCTATATTTACAGCCTGAAGTGGCTCTGGGGCATAAACCGTCTGCCTTGGTGAGCCCACCCTCAGTTCTGAATGGTTTCATTAAACACCACGGCTTCCTGACCTGGCTTTGAACCAGCAGCTAAGTCTCCTTTGCTTCTTTCCCAGGGACTCCCCTGTTACTCACCATTCAAAGTGCAGGGCCACCCACTCCAAGGGCTACATGACCTTCTGGGCCCCGAGTTCCATACACATTACCTTTTGTGCCCTATTATCGCTCTTAGCTTAGTCAGTTCTTGTCTTGGCTAGACATAAAACTGCCTACATATACTGACAACTGCCACATATTATAGCTAGAGCCAAAGGGTTTGGATCTGTACTTGGGCCTTTATCTCTTGGCCAGGTAACTTTCTTGGACAGTCATTTCTCCTACCTGAGCCTCACTTTGCTGACTTGGAAAACACAAGGTGAATACAGGTCAAAAGGCTAAGGCACAGAAAGTACTAGAAGAAACTGGTTTGTACCTATAGCGTCTGCAGCTATGTTCCAAGATGGCAGAATGCAGAGGAGGGGTGAACCACAGCTCTGTGCAGGCCTGCTGCAGGGGATAAAGCCTTGAGGTCACAGCATGCTCTGACTCAGCTCAAAGACCATAGCTCTCTTTCCTGTCATTCATTCCCTGTTCCCAGTCTCTTCTCTGGCCCAGCAACCACAGTGCATGGTGGGTGGGGATGGGAGCAGGGAGTCTGTAAGAGCAAGCATGAACAGGGAGAGTGGCCAGGACTACTACCAGAATCGCCAGTGCTTGCTTTTCTGTTTCTTCCGCGGTATCTCTGACCTTTGGGATATTCCAGGTTTACAAGGTGATAAAAATGGAAACATGAGACCCCGGCAGCCTGGAGGGAAAGATGCCCACGGTGAGTCCCAGGCCTTCTCTGGGGCCTTTTAAAAACAAGCAGTGAGTTGGCCTCATAGGCCAGTCTCCAGCTGCCAATTGGTACTGGCTTGCTGCGACATCAAGAGTCTGAGACCATCTGTGGATCTGGGAGAAAGAGTGTCCTGATTGACTAGTAGTGTCGGCCACAGACACAGGTGAAGAGGGAAAACTTTTATATCATCCCAGGGCCAAAGAGTAACCCCTTTCTGAGTACAAAACAGTCTACTACAGAAAATGGTGGACCCGGGATGCAGAGTGATGCTAACTTGGAGCTGGAGACGTAGCTCTGCTGGTAGTGTACCTACCTACCTAGCAGGCATGAAGCTCTGGGATCAGTCCTCAGAACCAGACCAACTGGGTATGCCAACATACTCCTGCAATCCTGGTACTCAGGAGGTGGAGGCAGGAGGATCAGAATTTCAAAGTCACCCTGTGCTCTATAAAGAAAACCAGCCTCAACTGGAGACCTTATCTTAAAAAAGAAAAGAAAAAAAAACAGTAAAAACATAGATGAGGGACTTGGAATACAGCCCAGTGGCAGAACACTTGCCCACCATGTGCAGGGGGTCAATCCCCATTGTGACAAAAAAAAATACAAAACAGTAAATAAAATGGAGTGTCAAGTGTTTACACGGTAGGAAGCTTGTGGGTAGCAGGTTAAGGCAGATAAACACTAAATCGGGTGATATGAGGTGATAGATCGTCTGGACTGGAATCCTGCTTTTTCCTCTAATTTGTCTTCTCTAAGCCTCAGTTTCCCCCTTGGTAGGCCAGATGCTAGCAGTGGCTCCGTGCACACCTTCCTATTTTATTTGGCCTCAAAATCAGAGTAAGTTAATTAATGTTCCTGGTGTTTTAAGTATCTTGCTATAAAATCATATTCTCCTGTTTGACTCTTACATAATCTGCTCAGAAGGTAGATTTAACGAGGCATGAATCATCATGGGTATTTTGAATATAAAATATCAAATATTGTAAAAATGGAACCAGGAAAAGAGGAACTAATAAAGTGGAAATTTTAACACCATTTTAGAAATGCCATCCTTCTAAACAGGAAGGCGGGGAAGAGCTGACCTGAGCGGCAGCCTGTGTGATGTGAAAGCCCACCTGATGCCCACCTGTCACTGTGGCGCTCTTATCAGGCAGTGACGAGAAGCAGGCTGAGGAGAACTGAGATGTGAGGCACTCAGCAGGAGCTAGCCAGTTATTCCCCTTCTGGTGGGGGCAGCTGAAGTATGGCTGGGTTTCGGACCACACTAGATGGTTATATCTGCATTAAGATGCCCCAGGTCCAACTCTATGGGTAAACACAAGCCAGGATGATGTCACCTCCTGAATCCCAGATCTGCCTCCCAGAACAGACTGGGGCACTCCTACATCCAATTGGAAAATATAGGTAGACACTAGCCATAAACCAATACCAGCATCCTATTCTCCCTCTTCCTTTCTACCCCCGTGGCCTGACTCAAAGTCTGGGTGCCCTACTGAGACCCTGGTGACCAGCTCTACCAGGCTTCTTTACACCCACACGCCTTGTGGTACCTTACACCAAACACTTGGCCATGGATCCTCCCCGATTAAGAATACCATGGGCCAGCAACACTGCTTACAGAAAGAAAAAAAAAAAACTTAAACTAATTATCAGGGGTGGGAAAGTGGATTGCATCATCCTTTCAGTAATTGTCTTGGATACAATTGAGTTAGCCAAGGTTTTTAATGCTGAACCTCCAGGGTCTTCAAAATAATCTCAAGTTCCCTGTGGATCTTCAAGATGACCATAGGGGTAGTCACAGTTCCCAGACAACTTTGCCCAAACAAACGTTTCTAGGAGGTACAGCTCTTGGAATGAGTGTGTCAGTGTAAGAAAGGTAAAAGAGCCATGGATCCTCCAAGTGACTATTAGGATTGGGCTCACAGCCCTCCTCAGGGGTACTCCACCCTACCCCACCCCCGTACTGACTTGGTTTCCCTGTGTTAACAGCCTACCCCTGGGACAGATCCAGTTTGAAATCCATGCCCCTGGACCTCCGGCTCTTTGAAAAACTGGATGCCTCTGCCTCACAGGTAGGAGAATTGACTCCCTGGCTAAGGGCCCCAAAGGTGACTTGGAGTTCCCCAAGTCAGGATAAAAGAGCCTACCTCCAGGCCTCTCTTGACCATACACTGAGTAAACCAGATGGATGGTCTATGGCCGTCCTTTCACAGTGTACCTTCGTTACTTTGTAATGACTGTGATCAAATAACTGGCAAGAGTCAAGATGATGGAGGGAGAGTTTGCTTTGGCTTACAGTTTGAGGAGGCACTGTGTCTCAGGGCAGGGAGGGTATTGGGACCATGAGGTGACTAGACAAATTGCAACCCTAGGCAGGAAGAGAACAGACAGGAAATGGAGCAGGCTATAAAACCTCAAGGCCTGGCCTCCAGTGACCTACTTCTTCCAGCAAGGCTCTGCCTCCTGAAGGCTCCACAACCTTCTCAAAGAATGCCACCATCTGGGGACCAAGTGTTTAGATACATGAGCCTATGGGGGATCTTACACATTTCAACACCACCAGTGTGGGTGAGGAACAGGAGGCCCAAGGGTTGTGTTAAACCCAGAGGCAATGCCTTAGTTGCTTTTCTCTTGCTGTGATGAAACACAATACCTTGGGGAGGATAGAGTTTATTTCATCTTATAACTTGTAGTCCCTTATCCAAGGACATGGAGGCAGGAACTCAAAGCAAGAAGCCTAGAGATAGAAACTGATGCCTAGGCCATCAAGAACACTGCTTACTGGCTTGCTCCTCGTGGCTTGCTTTCCTATAGCACTCAGGACCACCAGCCCAGAGATGACACTACCTCCCATGTCAATCATCAATTAAGACAATAAGACAAGCTTGTCCACAGGCCAATCTGGTGAGGGGTATTTCTCAATCGAGATTTCTTCTTCCCAGATGACTCTAGTTTGTGGCAAGTTGACGTAAAACTAGCCAGCGTAGTTCAGGTTTAGTAAATCTTAACCATGACCACAGGCTGCTGTAGCTACCTGGATACCTGCCTGACTGGTCCCAGATGGGAAGAGGAAAGCTGAGGTGGCTCTAACACCTGGTCTTCAACTGGCCAGCACACATGCCCTGTCCAACTCCCCTATCACCACACTATTTATCCCCCACCACCCTCTGCCCTCCTGGGCCCCGTTCCAGCTTCCTCACTGGAGAAAGAGTAGCTGGCCAGATTTGGTGGGTGTCACACTCCCATCCTCCCCTGGCCCCCATAGAGTCTGATCTTTCTGCTCCCAGGTGACAGTCAAGAGTGGCCTGAATGAGCTGGTGAGTGACTTGCTCCAGGAAGCCCACAGCGATCTGGAAAGGGTCAGAGCCATCTGGATCTGGATCTGCCACCACATAGGTATGCCACTAAGGGGGTAGCACTGGGGACCCTGGATGTCCCTTCCTTCAGATCTCTGCTTCTGTTGCCTCATCAGAGTGAGGAGTTAGGTCAGGGAGACGTGCCTGAAGTAACCAAGGAAGGTAAAAGCCACCCTCCTGAACTGGGCCTTCACCCAGAAGCTGCCCTCCCTGGGTCCAGGATTCCTAGTAAGCCCGCTCTACAGAGATGAGAACCCAGGATGGCCCATCACCAAGAGGGTGGCCACAGGCTGAGGAAGACACAGCTGTATGAACACCAGAAGGTCCTAAGACAAGTGCCAGCTAGGGCAAGTGCTCATATTCCTGTCTCCTGCTGTCCCACCTGTGTCCCCAGCCGCTGGCTTCCACCTACTCCCAGGGTTCTCTAAGCCATCTTAGAAACCTGGGCCTGAGCAGCTGCCCACTGCTCTCCATGAGACAGTTAAGGGAATCTTGCCAGGTCCTGACAAATCACAGGTTCCCTTGCTGAAGCCTGCAAATGGGGGAAATGGTGGCCAACTAAGTGGCGGGGTGGACCCTTGTTCCTTTGACATGAAGAACAGCCAGTGTCCCACTTGGATTCCCCGAGGCTCTTCTTTGTCCTCCAGGTGCAACTTAGAAAATGTACTCACCCAAGGTCTGAACCTGAGGGCAGCTGCCTCCTTCCCTACACCACTACCAGCTTTCTTCCCCTCTTAGACAAGGTTTCATTAGGCAGCCCTAGCTGGCATGGAACTCACTATGTAGACTAGGCTGGTCTTGAGATCTATCTGCCCACTTCTACTTTCTGAGTGCTGGGATTAAAGGTGTGTACCATGAGGACCAGGTGGTCCTCTCTGCTTTGGCCTCGATGTCCCTTTTGCCACCTACACAAAAGGTGACCACATCTGGCTAGGTTGGCGTCCTGTTTCTGTTCATGCCACCGTTTCCTCCTGAGCACAGATGGGGGGTGAAGGCCATCCTATGAGCTCTGTGGCTTTCCCTTCCTCACTGAGCCACCCTCGCGCACCTGGGAGCCTTGCGTGCCCACAGCCGCCTCCTCTGTCCTCCAGAGTACGACGTTGAGGCTGCCCAGGAGAAGGACCGCCAGGCCTTCAAACCCACTGACATCCTGAGGACCCAGAAGACCAACTGTGATGGTTATGCCGGCCTCTTTGAAAGGATGTGCAGGTATGAAAGACAGCCTGTGATAAGCAAGAGTCCCCGGGCTGTTGTCACCCGACTGCCTGCTTCTTTCTTCTCCTTCTGTCCCTCTGTGCCTCTGCCGCCATGCCAGGTCTGGAGCTTGAGTTTGCAAACTCTGCCGGGGAATCCAAGTGAGTCCTGAAAAGGTCAATTTCTCCCTTTTTAACACCAGTGTAATTGACTTTGGACCATCTGCCGGGCTTCGCCATGCATTAACATAATGGCAGATGAATGCACAAAGATAATTTGGTTATAAAAGGCCCCTTTTCTGCCTTCTCCCTTCACTGTGCAGCTGAAGGTTAAAAGAATGGCAGGCCTGGAAGCCAGAGGACAGTGGCCGCTGACGCCAAGGAGACTATGAAAGGCTGTCCTTTGAGGAGGGAGAGGAGCCGTGCTTGGAAAGATCCGTTGGTAGGAAAGCTCAGTAGCCAGAAGGTGGTTCTCTGTGCCTTGGGGCCCCATTCTCAGAGCTATGGCACAGACACAGGCACAAGTGGGAGAACAGGCCACAGTACTTCTTGTTAACATCAAGACAGTCTCAAGTCTTGGGGAGCCATACGGATGGATCTCTACAGCTCCCCTTTCTGAGGTCTCCTGGGTTCTCCTAGGGAACAACCAGGAAGTGAGTGATTGTCTATGTCCCTGAAAAGCTGTGAGTAGGTCTCAGATACCCAGTGTCCACCTATCAGGACTGTAGGTGGCAGTTGTCAAACCATAGTAACAGATGGTCCCTAGTCAAGCAGCTGGCATGGCTTAGCGTTGTGCTGCTGGTCCCCCGTGGCCTTGTGTGCACTTGTGTGTGCCCTGTCTTGAGATGCACACAACCCACTCTTGGCCTGAGCTCCAGTGCCTCCCAATTACTGCTTCCAGGTATGGGCAGATACCTGGTTCTGGGTCCCTCTAGCCCTCTTGCCCAACTCCCTGCTCCAAACTTCCACTTCCCATCTCTGGGACCCTAGCCTCAGAGACAACCTGGGCAGGATCTATGCTGGCTGACCCATTGTTCTCCCTCCAGCAGTACCTTCTACTTCTCCATGTTCCCAATGACATCCCCAGCCCCAGAGCCAGGTGCCCCATTGTCTTTGGGTCTCCCTGTCCCTGGGTTCCCAGTGTCTTTCAAAGTCCTCCAAAACTTGACCTCAGCCACCTGTTGGCTCTGCACCTCGAAGCAACACTCACACAACACTTCTGCTTCAGCTTCCCATGAGTGCACAGTCCTTCCTGGCATTTCTCTAGGCCCCACCCCAGAGCCTCCTTCCTATCCTTTGACATCTGACCTTGTCTACTAACTTGTGCGAGTTACATTAGGTTTTCATCTTGTAGCTCTTTACTCCAGGTGATGCTGAGGAATCAAACCCAGGGCCTTTCCCAGGGAAAACAAATGATCTCCCACTAAGCCTCATCCCTCCCATGGTGCTCCAGACAGACTCTAGCTCTGGAGCTCAGGCTGGCTTTGAATTCACTGTGTGGCAAGGCTGGCCTAAGTGCTGGGATTATGGGTATGTAGCAACTGTTCTGCTAATAATTTTTTTTAACTATATTATGTTTAGTTAGTTAGTTAGTTATGCCTCTGTGTCTCTGGGCAGGGGGAGGCATATACATGTCATAGCATTCATGTGAAGGTCAGAGGTCAACTTTCAAAAGTCAACTCTCTGTAACATGAGGGAATTGAACCAGGCTTGGTGGCAAGTGCTTTTACCCACTGAGCCATCTTGTCAGCCCACTAATAACTTTTTTGAATTAAAAAAAAAAATGCTTTCTGTAAATAGTCTCCAAAATGTACAAGACAAGGAAAACAACTAGTTGGCTCTGAGTCACCTAGGTAGAGTTGAGATAGTGACGCCCACATGACTTCCCAGGTGATAGTGGCACTCATGTCCCTTCCCAGGTGACAGTGACACCCATGTGCCTTCTCTGGCTTGTTCTCAGCACAGTTCTCTCTATGTGCCTTTCTTCCTGTGTCTTAATCCCCCACCCCTCTTCTGCCTCTCTGAGAACATCTGGCCCAGATTCTCCACACAGTAGACCCTCAATTGGCATTTACACACAGTAGGCTTTTAATAGGCATTTCAGAATGGTGAGAAGCAGGAAGGATATGCCTGGCAGACGTGTGTGTTTTCTTTTGAATAACAGAACACCACCAGGTTTTCAGTGCCTGCGTGGCATCTTTCAGAATGTGGTTGTTTTCATAGGAATTTGTAAATTTGAAAACACTTGGATTTCTTTTTCTTTTTTTCTCATGATGGGTTTTGTTTTAAGGTTTATTTTTTTAAGAATTATTTATTTTATTTTATATATAGGAGTATACTGTAGCTACCTTCAGAAGAGGGTATCAGATCCTATTACAGATGGTTGTGAGCTACCATGTGGTTGCTGGGATTTGAACTCAGGACTTTTGGAAGACCAGTCAGTGCTCTTAACCACTGAGGCATCTCTCCAGACCCTGGATTTTTTTTCTAGTTGATTCATTCTTTCACAATTTCATATGCATATTGTACTTTGAATGTCTCCCCCATAGTCCCCTCACCTCCTTCCCCTCCCACTAAACCCCTTCTTCCCAACAGACTCCCCCACTCCTATTTTCATGTCTTTGGGGGCCACTCTATTTTATTAGGGTTGTCTACAAGAGTAGGGGTTAGTTAAATAAGGGTAGCTTACCACTGAGCAATTTGGCTCTCCTGCCCTCCCCCCGCCCCCCAACCCTTAACGGCCTAGAACTTCCCAGAAAGGGGTGGGGCCTCGTGAGCCCCGCCCCCATGCTTGATGGACTCACCAGCTCCGCCTCCTCAGCGCAGGACTCCTTCAGGTAGCAACAGTCTTGAGTCTTGAAGGCATGTCTGTGTGTCTCCTGAGCCTCCCGGCTCACTGTAGATGTGCCACAGGTACAGTCAGAAAGACCAGGGCCCCCATCCCTAACTGACCACTTATGAGTTTTGTTCATTTAGGTAAGACAGCTTCCTTTCAAGCCTCGGTTTCTTCATCTGTATTTTAGGGACTGCATTGCTTTCAGGGCGGAACAGTAGAACATGCCACGTGGAGGTGCCGCTCCACTGACTTGGGAAATGCTATTTTTTTTTTTTAAGACTCACGGCATCTTTCATAAGCATTGGAGCCTTTTTGTGGAACTTTCCTACTGCCTCTGCCAGCCCACCCACATAGATCCAGAAAACTGACGCTTGCCTTGATTGACTCTGTCGGCTCTCTGACCTGTTCCAGATGCTTAACAATGGCCACATCCTGCCCTGCAGCTCATCATTAAAATACACCCCCAACATTTCACATCAGCTAAAGTTAGTCTCAACCTAGCGATGACCATGCACAAAATTCCTTGCACTGCCTGGGACACTTAACAGTAGCTCAGAGTTCGGTGAACTCCCTTAAGTGTTAATGCTAGCTGCCTTAAGGATCAGTAACCCATTCATGCATGGCCTCCCTAAGCCCCTTGACCCCTGGAATGGCTGCAAATCATTTGGTAAATTCATTAGTTGGTTCCTTAATAATTGCAGACACGCAATCCACACCTGCTGATTGAGTCTGTGGACTGCCAGGGTGGCCTCTTAGAAAGCGCCGTCCTCGGAAGTCCTGCTTAACGCTCTGCTTCCTGGCCAGGGCCTCATTAAAGACTGATTTAACAGAGCAGTTTGGTAAGGACTTAGATATTCCCAGGCATTCTCTGTTTCCCCCTTTGTCTTTCCTACATTCCCGATGTGGTGTGCTTTGTTAGCTCTCTCGTCCCCCATGTAATTGCTGGTCCAGTTTCTTCCTGGCTTTCTATCATTGAGCAGTAAGTCTGTCTTCAGCCCCGATTGCCCACAGCCTTAATTGATTCTGCCTAATCTCCTTGCAGGGGCCAAGGTTAATTCCCCAGGCACCTGCCACTGAGTCAGCCTGCAGTAAATTCTCTCCCCCACTGTAATCACGGCCCCAGTAACACCAGCCAGCAAATTTTTCCAGAGATTTGAGGTAACCGGCGCTTTATTGCCAGTCTGAAGCTTTGGCACTGAGCAGGCTGGTTGTCACCAATCATATGTCAGCTGCATTTCCATCCATCTTCCATGACATCTTCTAGGGTCATGAAGAGCAAGGACAGAGGCATGCCTGCTTGGTTAGCTGCTGGTGGGCAATATGACTATAGTGGCCATCTAAGCCTCTAGGGAGATGTAGATTCTCCAGGAGCTGGGTGGTCTTATTTTCTTCTTTTTCAGCAGTATTGGAGACTGAACCCAGAGTCTTATATATGCTAGCCAGCTAAGAACCCTATCACTGAGCTGCCTCTTCGTTAAGTTTTGGAGTCAGCGTCTCTCTGAGTTACCCAGGCTGATCTTCAACTCACTCAGCAACTCAGGCAGATCCTGTACTTGTGACTTTCCTACCTCAGCCTCCAGAGTGCTAGAACTAAAGTACTCCAGAGTAGAGAGAACTAAAGGCCTGCATCCGCCCAGAGCTGCCTTAAATAATTTAATTATTGCCAGCACTGACTTTGTCACATAAGGCCTCTGAAAGGGACACCTAAACTCCTCCTCCACTGTGGCTACACTGGAGGATGATACAAGCTTGAATTCTCTCGCGGATCATCTCTTCATTTCATTGTATATCACCGACAGACCTACAAATGAAAACAGAATGTTGGTCTGCAAAAGTCCTGGCATAGTTCGAAAGCTCTCAGACTGTGTCTCAGGACTGCTGGACCCCAGGATTGTCTTTACTTTAGCTGGCTGTGTGTCCCCAAGTCAGGTAGCCTTTCTCTCAAAGCCACAGTTAGACAGGAAACCTCTGAGATCATGTCTCAGGAAGCCAGAGGTGGACAGGTGTGTGGCAAGGACAGAGAGATATCTAAGTTTGTAAGAAATCAAATCCAAGTGTTGAGAGAGATGCCGCTGCTTACACCCTACTTAGAAATCACACGCCTTCAACAAGATAATGAAAGAAAAGAACGTTTCATTTAGCATGGTCAAAGGCTGCTGTGCGCAGAGTGTCCCTGCCTGCCCAAGCCCCTCACCTACGCTACCAGCTTCTCACAGGCTATACCTGTATCACACAGCTCCTGTGGCAGGGCCTGGACCTTATCTGTATCAATCAACCATCATGGTCTGGACAGTCAACTCCTCATTCAGTACTCAGGGGACACACCACAGCAAGCTGGTATGCTCAGATCTTTGATAAGTGACAAGGAAATGTGCTCATAGCTCCAGAAGCCAGCCAAGGTCACTAGGTAACGGCACCTTCCATTTGCTTCTCAGTTTGCTTCTCATACTCAGTGCGTATTCATCAGGCTGCAGAGGAAGGTCAAGTGTTCTTCAAAGCCTCAGATCATTGGTTGGGTTCCCCGAGCCCCAGCCCTGGCTGGGAATGGGCTGCTGCTTTCTCCTGATGTTCTGGCTGTTGCAAAAGGTTTGCTCGTGAGTCCTGCATGCAAGCTGGCTTTGCAACATCAGATGCACATCCTCCCTGTGCTGGTGCCCCAACAGTGGTACTGTCAGGACTCTCAGATGGAGAAGCAGGATTCTGCAGCCTAAGGTTGTTATATAGATAGACAGCCTTGGGCTGTGTTTGGGGCTGGCTAGCCAAGCTACTCGGCAGGTAGAAACACGTCTCACCTGAGATCCCTTCTTCAGCACTTTTTTGCTTCAGTCTGGTGTTTCACTGACAGTTCACAGATCCTCCTGCTTCGCAAGCACGAGCCCTTCTAAGGCAGCCACTGAGCCTTGTGTTGGAACAATCTCTCACTGTGGTTCATTGTGTGTCATGTGCTGCCCTCCCCACCACACACACACACACCCACGCCCAGTGCCGGCTGTTATGCTTGCCACACCATTTGTACGGTCAGAGCTCTTTCAATGACGTGAAGGGGTCACGGATCGTGGTCTGATCAGGAGCCAGAGAGGCTGGATAGATAGTTCTACAATCAGATAGATAGTTTTATGCCTGTGAAATATTTAATTCATATAAAAACTACGGATTATTGACAACACTTTACATTGTGACTTCTGTCCAATTCATCTTACACATAGTTGTCAGATAATAAAATATCCCCATGTCATACTCCAGCAATGCATAAACTTACAGCTGACTTCATTTTTCATCTTAGTTCTGCCACAGGCAATCCCCACGGCCCTTTCTCCTTCTCCTCGGTCTGTCAGAGGAGAATTGCCCCCTGGAGATCACTTAATGCCAACCATCCTTTTTAGCCCATAATGAACCTGGCAAGGTCACTGCAGGTGACTGGTAGAGGTAGCAATAGAGTTCTGATTTCCTGGCTGCAGTCTATGGCCACCCATTCCAGCTTGGAGCAATATAGGTACATGTCACTCATCCCTTCTCCCTCCAATGGCTCGTTCCTGGGCTGGGCAAGACCCTTCCCCACTTGCTTCTCCTGGGTGGAAGAAACAAGCTTCCCCCAGTTGGAGGAGACACAGTCTGCCTACAGGAGAGCCCAGTTCACTCCAGCACCCAGAGAAGATGTGGATGCTAACTGCTCCCCACTCCTTCCTTGCTCCTGATGCTCTGAGCAGAAAGCCAGCACCAGACATCAATCCAGACCCCAGCGTTCCACTCACCGCTTGCCCTTCCTGCGAAGTGAGCCATTTGAAACACAAAGGTTCCCAGGACTTCCCTCCACACCAGGCTAAAGTTTACATACACAGTGTTTTCGAGCAACAATGGGGAATAATTCACTGAAGAATATAACTTAAGTTTTCCCAATCCTATAACTAACACATAATCATATTTTAAAATGTTGCTGTGCTCCCTCCCCCGCCCCACCCTGCTTCTTTTTACAGTACTGGAGAGTGAGTCTTCGCTCTTGCATGCAAGGCAAGCACTCTGGGCCTGACCTACAGCCCCCCCCCCAAAAAAAGTAAGGTGCAGAGGAATTTAAATAAACATACCTATAACCCCATTTCCGAGGGATCAAGAATCTCTCCCTACCCACCCCTGCCCTCGTTCTCCATGAATATATATATTTACACTCAGAGAGACTGTCTGCCGTGGCTTCCTGCCTCAGAAAGACCTTCTGTTCTGGGACTCATTTTGGAGCATCACCAGCAGAAAACCCTACCACCGAGGTCTAGCAACTCTTGGTGTCTGTCAACAGAATGTCCCCAAGTGTTCCTGAAATAATTTCACAGGGCCCAGCTGCTATAATATCGTGAGATTCCCTAGGAAACCCTGGAGACCTAACGCCTCTTTGGCACTGTGGACAGAAGAGGAGGGATTTAATTTAATTGGTGATTTTTTCCCCACCCTTGACCATATAGTTCCCAAATAAAAGACACAAAACATATTTTAAACAAGCCGTAACAGCACTAGAGCTGGGCAGATATCAGCCCTCTGTGTTATTTTGTCTACTTCCTTGTCAATAACCCAGAGATATCACTTGTTTGTTCCCCCTGGGCTGCTCCTACTCATGGCTGGCCCTCATGGCCATGGGGAGATCAGCCTACCTCATGGTATCTTCTTCCTTCTTCTCTCTCCTCCTCTCTCCTTGTGGTCTCTGCTTCAGACGCCAAGCCCAGAAACCAAAACCTGCCTACCTCTCTTCTGCCCAGCTGCAGGCCGTAGGCGTCTTTATTGACCAATCAGGGATAACTTGGAGGGCAATGTTACATAGCGCCAATGGGTGTACAATGAGGATTTCCTCATCTCTGGAGGCAACCAGACCTTGGGGTTCAGTACTCAGCGTTACAATATGTAACAACAGACCAAACCTCAACAGGGACCATCACATGTCACCCCCTGAAAGGAGTCTCAGTGTGAGTCGCCTCAGCGTGGCTCTGCAAGGAAAGGAGGGCTACAGCGGATGGGGTGACATACCATGGTCATCTGCATGTGATGCAATGAGAGAAATGAGAATCTCTTAATTTTCAAGCTACCACATTTGCCCCAGTGACCCGGCAAATGACACATAAGTGTAGGTCAGTGATACTCAGTGTGGCCTTCTACTAAATGTGAGCTAAATACCCATCTCCATGGGCAAGCCTCTCCCTACACTCACAGTCAGTATGTGATCGTCTTACCCCATTAGTCTAAGACCCTGTTGTTTAATGGGACTGGAGATTCAGACCCAATGCATCCTGAGAGTGACCAGGCCCGGCTACCTGATGTGGACCTCAGAGCGATGTTCAGGATCAGCATGTGTGGAGGGTGGGTAGTTGTTGAGGTGCAGATGGGGTTCCGCTGACGAATCACTTTAGGCATCCAGGACTCAGTAGACTTGTGAATTTATTATACCAGTTTTCACAAACGCAAGAAAAGTGTTGGGGCAGAGCAACTCAGCACCAGGGCCAGCAGGCCCAGGGCCAGCAGCTCCATGTAGACTGGTACTGTCCATTTGTCCATTGCCATGTTGGGGAGGAGCTGCTGAAGAGAGAGGCCAGTGGGTGGGGGAGGCAGGGCCCTCAGGGGACTTGCTGATTCAGCCTTGGAATGTTGGCCACAGCCCAGACCTGGTTTTATGAGGTCTCTAAAAGTGACAGGCACTCCAATCCCCCACAGTTCAACTTTCCCCAAAGTGATACCTGCATTGCTGCGTGCCATGGGGATACCCTGTCAAAAAGACAAGGCTAGCCAGTCAACGTTTCCACTCCTCGCGGAGCAGGTAGAGACTTCAAGATGGTGGCTGTCTCAGTCAGGGCTACTATTGCTGTGATGAGACGCCATGACCAAAGCAACTTGGGGAGGAAAGGGTTTATGCAGCTTATGCTTCCATATCACAGTTCATCATCGAAGGAAGTCAGGGCAGGAACTCAAACAAGACAGGAACCTGGGAGGCAGAAGCTGGTGCAGAGACCATGGAGGAGCCCTGCTTACTAGCTTGCTCCCAATGGCTTGCTCAGTCTGCTTTTTATAGAACCCAAGACCACTAGCCCAGGGGTGTCTCCACCCACAATGGCCTGGGTTCTCCCCTTATTAGTCATTTAGTAAGAAAATGCCCTTTGATCTTGCCTACAGCCCGATCCTATGGAGGCACTTTCTCAATAGAGGCTCCATCCTCTGATGACTCTAGCTTGTGTCATGGTGATGCAAAACTGGCCAATGCAGAAGTCCAGGCAGGTAGTCAGGGAAGGATATTAATGCACCATGGTGCTTTCTGTTCCTTCCTCATGAAGGCCAAAGCTGATGGTCAGGTCTCCTGGCAGCCAGCCCATTCTCCTAGGTTAGTTCTGGACACACCAGTTTGCCTGCCTTCCCAAGCCCATGCAGAGAGGAACAGCCAGAAATCAGAGCTCAGCTACCTCCTTCCTCATCACCAGCACCCGCCGGAGGTATGCTGGCTTCCCCGCCTCTGTGTGCAGCTCTTTCACGTTGGTTTTCTTCCAAGAACATCTCTGTCTCCCTGCTCCCTGCATTCTCGAGGCCGTCCTCACTCTTGTCCTGATTTTTCCTCCTGAGATGCTGTGCATCGGATCATGGCAAGCAGGCCCTGGGGAGACACTTCAGAAGTAAGCTGAAGAGTCTCAGGGGACTAGCAAACAACAGGGCTGCAGTCAGTCTGCACAGGCAGGGCCTGCCAGCACTCTGGATCCCTGTCCACACACCCCTAGCACTCAAGCCCCTTCTCAGACCCATGTCCCATCCCCAGGGTTGCTGGCGTGCAGTGTGTCACCGTGCCTGGCTACTCAAAGGGCTTTGGCTACCAGACCGGCCAAAGCTTCTCCGGAGAGTTCGACCACGCCTGGAATGCTGTGTACCTTGAGGGTCGTTGGCACCTGGTGGACAGCACCTGGGGCAGCGGCCTGGTGGACACCACCACCTCCAAATTCACCTTCCTGTAAGTACGAGGCTCAGTTTTGCCAGTGTCTTTCTTGTCTGTGTATGGGGTGCGGACAAGGTTGAAGAAGGGAGGCATGTGGGGGAAGGGAAGGGCCAAGTGTTAGAGGAAGGCTGGACAGCCTTGCCTAGCTACTCTCGCCTTCCTGAAAGCTGGTTCCAGGTCGCTTGCAAGGAGCTGAATTTTCTTGTCACCTCTGCCTTCTGTGACTCCTCTGACTCTCCATGAGTCCATGAAGCTAAACCCAGGAGCCCCTCCTGTTTGCCCCAGGTCACACATGAGGAGGGGCGAGGCTAAGGTGCCTCCTCTATGCTCCATCTTCTCCTCCAATTCCTGTTCTCTGAAGGAGGAAGAAGGATGCAGTTGGCAGATAGGAGAGGTGTAGGTGGGGCTAAGCCACCTGGGTCCTTACGGTGCAGTCTGGATCATCCTCCAAGGCTTGTTCAACCCTGAACTTAACCTTCAGCCAAGCATGGCATTTTCATGGGTCGTGATGTCCCTCAGCAGTCTAGATCCCCCTTTATTTGGGAAACAGACTGTTTCCTCCAATGTGTGCAAGCGAAACCTTGGCCCTGCACACTCACCCTACATAGAGCTGTTACCCTCAACAGTGTCCCCCTTAGGCGGAGCAAAGCCTCCCAAGCCCAGGCTGTCTCCCTTTCCTTCTCTTTGTCTCTGTCTCTGACCAGCCCTAAGGAGCCACAGAAGTTCCCCTACTGCATACCCCCTTCCCCCTGGCACAGGGGCAAGAAGGGTCCAGCACAACTAGAACACTGTCCCCTTGCCTCCCTACCTCTCCATCCTTTCGCTGTTCACACCCGCTCTTATGTACCATGGTTTTGGTCCTTTCAAACTACTTTTAGGCATTAAACAGAGAGAAAGCTGTCCTTTCTACCTCACCCTATCTATAACCTCCTACGGCTCTGCGAGCAGGCCCTGAGTTCATGCTGTGGCCTTGTCTCAGAAGGGACCTCAGATCCCGTGTGGCCCCAGGATCTGCACACAGCCACCCGAAGAGTCTCCAGTGCCCACATTAGGACCACAGATCATCCTGCTGACAAACTTCTGTTAATCAGCAACACCCAATCCAGTGGTTGGGTCAGCTAGACAAAGATTTCCCAAAGCTCCCCGTGAGATACCTGGATGTGGGTGATAGTGGTCAAACCTACTCTCACACCCAGCTCCTAACCAGGTCTTCCTCTACTCCAGCTACAATGAATTCTACTTCCTCACCCACCCTGCCCTGTTCATCGAGGATCACTTCCCAGACAACAAAAACTGGCAGCTGCTGAAGCCGCCCCAGTCTCTGAGGCAGTTTGAGAACAGCATGTACCACAAGAGTGAATTCTACAACAAGGGCATGCTGAGTGCCCACCCAGAGATGTCCATGATCAGAACAGGTAAGGAGAAGCAGGTACACAAGGCAGAGCCCCAGTGATGGCTGAAGCTCCCTTCCCACTAGAGTAAGCCAAGAAAATCAGACCGCCAAGCTTAGCTATCTTCCATGGCCTGAGCTGACACTCATTGTCCCTTGACACAGCATGGAAACCATGGCTGCTGGGCGTTTGCAACACTCTTAAGGGACAAGGCCTGACCCCAGGACCACAGTCATGGACCTCAAAGGACTGTTTCTTGTGCCTCTCTGGGGATCCAGAGCCTGGTCCTGCTCTTGGCGCACCACAGCAGGGGTCAGGAAGGCTGACCAGCCCACCTCCCCCTTCTCATTAAAGCCCAACCTGACAGCACCCGCTCTGCCACCAGGAGGCCTCCACACATCCCAGACAGAAGGCCTGAGATCCCAGAAGCAATCAGCTAGGCGGGCCTGAGGGATGATGGCCTTGACCCCACCCCACAGGCTGATGGGACAAGGCAGGGGGGTCCACCAGGGGGCAGTCAGGAGCAGGTACCTCTTGCCCATTGCACTTCCCCATGGATTCTTGATTTGGATGCAGAGCTGCCGTGGTCTCTGGTTAGTCACAGACACGTGGCCGCTTCAGCTGTTGAAGCAACAGCCCACGGCTGCTCACTTCAAAGCTCATTTCCTGCACCTGAGTCTGGCAGAGGTCTGCACTGCGGTCTCTATCGTGAGACATGAAACCACAAGAAAGACTCGAGCAGACCACAGCGCCCTCGTGATCATACTGCTGAGTTGAGTTTGCCTTTTTTGGGGAGATGTAAAAGTGTAAACACCAGATTTCTTAATTTATACTAACCTAAAACTCAATTCCATATTCATGCTCCTTATTGTAAGAATATTTCTTGGTGCCTGTGAGTTGCCTTGAGAATAGAGCTTGAAAAGAAGCAAGGGAAGGGGGCAGGGGAGAGGGTAGAGTGAAGAGGAAGGAGAGAGTCACGGATACAGGGAGGAGAGAAGAGGCAGAGAGGATAAAGAAGTGCCAGCCACAGTCCTTCAGTGGCCTTTGGGGTCCCCAATAATTCACCTCTTCTGAGATGCTCAGCACATTTCTGCCAAATATTCTCTAAGACAGGTGCTAAGCTCTTCCAAAGAGCCTACAGCACAGACAAAGGCAGAGCATAGAAAAAGCACTCCCATGATTCATTCTGGAAAATGGTGGGTTCTCTGGAAGAGGCCTCCAGGAGGCCTCCAGCATCCCTCCAGCACCCCTCCAGCATCCCTCTAGCATCCATCCCTCCAGCATCCCTCCAGCACCCCTCCAGCATCCATCCCTCCAGCACCCCTCCAGCATCCCTCCAGCATCCCTCCAGCATCCCTCCAGCATCCCTCCAGCATCCCTCCAGCATCCCTCCAGCATCCCTCCAGCATGTCCAGCATCCCTCCAGCATCCCTCCAGCATCCCTCCAGCATCCCTCCAGCATCCCTCCAGCATCCCTCCAGCATCCCTCCAGCATGTCCAGCATCCCTCCAGCATCCCTCCAGCATCCCTCCAGCATCCCTCCAGCATGTCCAGCATCCCTCCAGCATGTCCAGCTCACCTGAAGGGCTGAAGCAGACTCTTTGCAGCCAGGTCTTTAGGGTGAGTCCCCACCATGTATGGAATGGAGGATTAATAGTGGACGTGAATCAGACAGCCTTCTCCTTTGCCTGTCTCCATCCATGAGCGGGGCTGGAGAAGTTGCTGGGCAAGGGCTGGGGTGGTCAGCTTCTAACAGAAGCCATGGCCTGGCTCTCAGAGCAGACACTGCCTGGTGAGCCAGAGAAGCCCAGATAGAAAAAGCCTTCCTGAGCCAGTGAAAAGCAATGTTCCAGTAGAGGAGTGCAGAGGCAAGGCAAGGGGGAGCTGGCAGGAGAGATGGGTTCAGTGGTTCGCTGAGACCCAGTTCAGAAGCACAGCTATGGCTCCCTGTGTGAGAAGCAAGTGTTGGGAGGGGAATCCAGAAAAATACCCTGTTAACACTCCTGGGCATAGACTCCTGGAGGAAAGCCCGTTCTGGTTACGGTGTGGTGTTCATATGACAGCTGTTGATACCATAATCTTTACAGGGGAGTGATACAAAAGTAATACTTCAGAGTTGGGGGGGGTGGATAGCTCAGTGTTTAAGAGAACTTGGAGCTCATCCAGACAACTTGAGTTCTGTTCCCGGTACCCACATCCTTAAGTCAGCTCACAATTGCCTGTAACTCTAGCTTCAGGGGGATCAGTATCCTCTTCTGAACCATTACACACACAGGAATCAGTACCCTCTTCAGGACTCCACAGGCACACGCACACACATACATACACACACACACACACACACACACACGCACAGCATTCACACAAAGACATGCGTGCACACACATAAAAATAAATCTCTTTTTAAGACGTAAGAATTGAAGGAGACAGCACTCTTCCCATCCTTTTAGACCCCTCCCTGATCTGGAATCAAATAAAATATCCAGGCAGGCTTCATCTAATGTAAAGCAAGTGGGAGAGTAGAGGAAGGCTAGGGTAGGGTTTTCTTGCCCATCCCCCACCCCACCCCACCCCAGCTATCACAGTTATCAGCTGTCTCAAAAATATTCACCCAAATGAGTCAGAAGAATACTGCGTTCAGGGCCGTCACACTGTTAAAAAAGCAAGCTTGGTAGAAATCTTCACAACCACAGACATAGACACACACTGTAAGTCACACCTTCCCCCCTCCCCCCCCCCCAGTGCTTAAGCATCCCCCAGCACACACTGGATCCGCCTCACCTAACCACGACTTGCTCTCTGCAGTGAATGGGAAAGCCACAATCACCATGGAGAGCCGGGCCCCAACTCTGTTCATGTTCATGCTCAATGGCAAGCAGGAGCACGGGCTCCTGAGCCTCAGGAAGAACGGGATGAAGCTGGAGGTGTACCCTCCAACCATGGGCACCCACAAGCTGCAGATCTTCGCCAAGGGCAACTCTGAAATCTACAGCTCGGTGCTAGAATACACACTCAAGTGCAACTATGTAGACTTCTCTGTCCGGCTGCCCAGTGAGCTCCACCAGCCCGTGGGCCCCAGCTGGTTCTCGGAGCAGATGGGCATCACGAAGCCCTCTCACTCTGACCCCATCATTCACACCAGCGATGGCCGCTGCGCCATCAGCTTTGGCGTGGAAGAGGGCATCAGTGTCCTGGCGTCCCTTCATGGCGATGACGGCCCCATCACTGAGGAGACACAGCGGCGCTACATCTTCCAGTTGAACCGAGGGAAGAGGACCGAGCTCAAAGTCCAGCTGCCCCATGCTGGCAAGTTTGCCCTTAAGATCTTTGTGAAGAAGAGGCAAGAACAAGGGAACTTCATCTTTGTGTTCAACTACCTCTTGTGCTGCGCCAACACCAAGGTGAACTGGCCCATGTTCCCCGAGAGCTTTGGCAACTGGGGACAGGACAATGAACTGCTAGAGCCTCTCTCCGGTGTGCTTCCCGCCAACCGCAACATAGCCTTCAAACTAAAGCTGCATGGTATCGCCAAAGCTCTGGTGAAAGGACAGGACACGTGGCCCCTCACTCTTAACCCTGAGGGCTACTGGGAGGGCAGCTGCAACACAGCTGGCTGCCAGGAAGTCTACGTCATGGTGCTAGAGAATGCTAACCACAACTTCTACAGCTACATCCTGAAATACAAAGTGAATGACCAGTGAGGGGCTGCGTTTCTTCATGGTCCCCCAGGGTTACACGGCCAGCCCTGCCCAGGGAGGGCCCAAGCTAAGAGCAGAGAGCCCAGGACACCACTAATCTGCATGAAACCACTTCTAGGCCTCTGCTTCAGTCCCCTCTGCCTCAATCTCCCTGCTGTGTCACAGGCACTGAGGAATCCGTGCCGCCAAAGGCTCACTCAGTGTGGCTGTGGAAGAAGAGACAGAGGCCAGGGCCCTCTAGAAGAAAAAGGTGCTATGTAAATCCAAGGTATTGTGAAATGTACACCCCTGCCTGTGCCTGCTCTTGTGTTAGGACTTTGTTGCTGTAGAGCTGAGTGGGAAAGCAGAGGTGTTGCCGGTGCTGAAAGCTTTCCCCACGATGCCTGCCTGGTGTTTGAGGCTGAATCTATGAGAAAGGTGTGTTCCCCCTGCAAGTAACATGGTGTTTCTCCCCACTACCTTCTGGACCCCAGGGAATGTCGGGCCTGCCCATCTTCCACATTCCTAGTGCTCCTATTAGAAACTTCAAGCTCTTCAAGAGCTTGTGAAGGGGGTGGGTGTAGAAAACAAACCAGCTGACCCTCAGCCAACTGGAGGCTGTTGACTCCCGATCCCTAGCATCTCTGAGATGTGCTAAGGGCAGGAAAGCAGCCCTGTGCACATTCGGATGTCCTGGCTGGGGACCAGGGATGGAGGTCCAGCAACCCACATGGAAGGGTGAAGACCCTGATTTTATGTGCCTACCAGAGTTTAGCTGAGGGCCTGGAGATTGTCCCACCCCACCCCACCCCACCCCCGCCAGCCATCCTCAGGAGCCTCAAATGCCTACATAGCCCGCTGGGAGCCTGACTGATGACCTGGGCCCTGGGCAAGCAGATTAGCCCCAGCAGTTATCAGATACCAGGGATAGTATCTGATAACAAAATGTTACTCCTTCCTTACAAACCAAACCAAGCTGAGGGGACCACCACCTGCCCCCTAGAGAAAGTGTTGGTCCCTGTCTCTGAGGAAAGCCCTATCATAGCCATTTTCCCTCCTGTCTTTCTCTGAGATGACAACCCCTGCCCTGAGTTCAACCTTCCTTCCACTGGGAACAGTTGAGGGCCTCTTACTTGCTCTGGCCTGTCCTAAAAAGCCTGAGCTGCCTAGCTGGCCCTCAGCAGCACCTGAGGCTGGTGTTTCCATGGCAACAGCTGAGGGGGGGGAAGCAGGCTGCTGCAAGCAGGGAAGGCCTGAGGAGAGCCCCCCCCCCCAAGAGGTTCCTGCAGTAGCATCCCAGTGCACAGATGTGCTCCAGGGGGGTCCCCTCCAAACTTCAGGGTTCTAGGACTCTGCTCACTGTGCCTGTCTCAGGACACACACACACACACACACACACACACACACACACACACATCCCTCACTGCTCTCTGAGGAATGTCCTCAGGCTCAGCTGCCTCCAGAGCCAGCTTGGGATACTCACAGCCTCTGCAGTCAACTCTTTCCTCAATAAGAGCCCATCAGACTCCTTCGATAAGTGGCTGACCCCTCATGCTAAATCCTGGGACTATAGAGGTGAACACAAAGGGCTCAGCCATAGGCACCCGCATCTCTGGGTGGGCAGTCTGCCAAGTGGAACCTATTTGAAGACCTAGGATCCCAGAACTTCAGCTCTTCATTCCTTTCTGCCCCTTTCCCACAGGTCCCCACTGCTACCCATCTGATACCAGATAGCCCCCCTCCACCAGACTGGGTAACCTCACTTGCGATTAGCATGGCTGCTAGGGGCTGAGCTGCCTTGGCTCATGTCCAGGGTCCTCTGGCAGTCTCAGCCCATCAGCATCTTGTCACTCACGCCTGGAAAACGCACCAAAATGGGGTGGGGTGGGGTGGGGTGGGGGTGGCGTTGTCTCCACTACAAGAAGACGGTGGAGTTTGCACTGCCTGGAAACAGCTTTTCCTCACCCCTTTTATTTTATGATCAGAAAGAACTGTGCTATGTTTTAACGAAATAGTAAGTGCTTCGGCGGTCCCTGCCACTCGCTAGACACAGCCGCGACAGCCACTGCTAGCCCTGCAGAAAATGATCCCCATGTTTTTTTCAAAACAGCATAATTAATCTATTCTGGAGCTTGTGGAGGATGCTACCCCACAAAACAGGAGCTGTCCTCAGCACCAGAGACCCAGACCGAGCCTCTAGCAGCGGCCCGGGTCATCCACACGCCCCGCCCTCCTCGTTTAACCAGGTAGTTCCTTTGTCAAGGCAGCTGTAGGTGCACTCGGAAAAACGCCTGCGTTTCTTTTTACTGAAGCAAAGATACACGAAACCGAATCCAATCTTCATGAATTTTTACACGCATGCTGCTCAGCCTGGAAATTTGGAGGCTGCGTTTTGAAGGCTTTTTATTCAAATCCCCCTCTTTGTCTGCTGGTCCACGAGTCTCATTGGCCGATCAAATGGCACGAGCGCCCCCTGGTGGATCACATGCGAAGTTGCCACCGCTGCAAACCCCCAAGCTGGCTCTTTTTATGATATTTGTTAAAAATCACTAGGTGCTTTCTCGTCCCTTGCGGACAAGTTATGCTGTCTACGGCATTCACATCGTGGATAGTTATCCTCGTGGTAGATATGCCAATGTCAGCGTTGTCTTGCAGACTGTCCAGAAGAGCCTGGGGAGACTCCTGGCCTGGCGTGGTGAGAAGACAGGATGGGATTAAGAATTGAGCATCTTGCCCAGAAAGCCTTTCCTGAGACAGAAACCCTGGGCACAGGAATGCCTGTCTGGGGTCGCTGTGATCACACTCATTACTATGGCAATGACAGGCTGAAACTGATCAAACCCAGCGTTTTGCCAGGCAGGCCCCAGGATGGGCGCCAGGGTGCAGAAGGATGGGGCGTGGTGAGGCAAAGGGGTGCAATTAAGCTCTTTTCAGCTTGCTTCAAAAGTGCCACCAGCTCAGCTGGACTGTTCTCTGTCTGATTGTGAATATTTTGAGTTCTCCATATGTTACATTGTCCCATGAGGACGGACTCCTCCCAGCCCACCGAGATTAAAGAGACGTAAATAGATTAACTGAAGCATGAAGGATTTGAGCTAGATATAAAGAACCATTTCCTGTTGTGAAGCAGGAGGGAGACGTTGCCAATAAACTCGGCGAAATTCTCAAAGGACTTGAAAAGGAGAAAAGTTCCCGCAGTGGTCCGGCATTTTCTTTGCCGTGCTTACTGAAGCGATGGGTTCTCCCTCCGCTAACTAAACGGCACTGGTTGGCCGGCAGTAAACACCAGGTTAATGGTGTGACCACATAGCTCACTGTTGTGGGATTTCAAAGGCGGTTTATCTGAGGTCTGCCGTTTCCTTTCATCTGGAGTAAGTAAAGCCGCAGAGGTGACTATTTCTCCCCGTGTGTGCTGAGTAGTGTGGGCCACTGGCTGTTGAAGATGCTGTCCTCACATTGTTACTGGGGTTCTTTTTCAATAAAATTTATATTCATTTTTATCCAACAATGTAATTATCGATCCATCCTTATCGCCGCTCTTACAAGGAGGAAAAAAAAAAAAAAACAACCAAGGGGGGAGGGCAACACTTTCATGTTCAAAGGATGCTTTTTAAAAAAAAAGATCAATGTCCCCGCCATTTGAACGTGATGGGGAGATGCAAATGGGGTGTTGGGCAAATAGCGATTCCACATTAAAGAAAACATAATTAGGTCAGCCCCGGCCCTCCGAGGCTCACGTGCCTTTGAAGAATCTGAAGACCACGCTTCCTTCATTGAATCTTGTTTAACTTGAACATTTTAAAGTCAGCCCAAATTTCTTTTTAGAGTGGGAGAAGAAAAACGTGCCAAAAATTTTCCTGTCAACCTACTTTTGGGGTGCTGAATATATGATATACGTTTCTTGATATTCACGCACACACGCGAAACTTTCCAGGTTGCCTAAACTGATTACTCGTAAATTAGACATTTAGAGGACTGGAGGAAAAAAAAAATGAAAATCTAGACACCTCTGAGAAGCTGCTGTAACCATGGAGACCATTCTCATAGCTGTAGTGTGAAGGGCAAAAAGATTTGTGTTCCCAAATCTGGGCTTATCGCATCCCTCATTGCCAGACACAAAAACCCGAGATGTGTTACACTTCATCCTTGGGGTGGGGGTTCACAGAGGACTGCAATCCATGGGTGAGGGAAGTTTCTAATGACACACTATGGAGAAGTCGGAACAAACTGTCTCTAGGTCTTTGGTGCAGTAGAAGGACGAACTCTTAAATTATTGGAACGGGCTGCAAGTTCCCACCCAAGAGCTGGAATAGACTGACCTCCAATGTTCCTTCCAGTCCAGAGACTGTGTGAAGCTGTGTCTTTGTGAACAGATGATGGCAGGCACCAGCCTGGGCTTGTCAGTTAGGCAACATCTGAAGGGCCCTGCTGTGTTAAGAGCCTGCTCCCTAAGCCCCGGGCATGCTACACCGCAGGCCTCTTACTTGACTGCGGGCGAGGGGATGCACGGAGCTCAGCAGGTGGACAGACCACAGGGAACCAGCGGCCCAGACAGAGGCTGGTCCACTATGATTTGCAGACAGAACTGAAGAAGACTAAGAGTCCCCTGGACAGTCCTCTCTTGGACACGCCCCTGAATGTCTCCATGAAGTCTCTTTTCTTCCACCTCATCCTCAGACCTCAAGTCAGAAAAATTATTCTTAAGCCAATCAAATTCCTGAGGAGGATGCCTAGGGGTGTCCTGTGACCTCTGCCATCCTCCATGGCAAGATCTGGTCCATATGGAGGCTTTGGGGCCTTGTCTCATGTGCTTCTTCACCCACTGTGAGTGCTCAGGC
The DNA here is from genome assembly GCF_978045245.1 of Mus caroli. Taxonomy (NCBI): domain Eukaryota; kingdom Metazoa; phylum Chordata; class Mammalia; order Rodentia; family Muridae; genus Mus; species Mus caroli. The sequence continues at coordinate 101,320,725 of NW_028227266.1, forward strand.
CCACCACTCCCTCAGCGCCACTTCTTGGGCCTCTGTGTGCCAAGGTGAGTCCTGCCTAGGTCATTACTGTCCACGCCAACCTCAGATCCGAACATCCACCCCCACCTGAGCTGTGTTCAGACAAAATGCTTTTCATGATCCTTCCCAAGGAAGTTCATGGTCTCTGGAGAAGGCACTGGTGGGCAAGGTAAGTCTTCAAACAAAAATTGATTTTAGGTCTACAATCCTACCTCCTTAAACACACCTGATCTAGCTTGATCTCTGAAGCTAGGCGGGGCCAGATCTGGTTAATGCTTGGATGGGAAACAAAGGCTTATTTTAATAGACAATCAAGAGAGTGCCCAGTCACCTCCTTCTCCTCTAGAGACATCATGTCAAGTGCTTCATTCCCAAGGATAGTGTAAGGATGGCTCTTCAAAGAGGGACACAGATGAGGGGCCATGGAGAGACGTCTCCCCTGCAGTTGAGTAAGCTGTAAGCAGCAGCTTTAGTTCAAAGGCTGCCTCTCTGTGGTCCTCCTGGACCAGCAATGGTATGCACTGATCACGTAGAAGCACCAGTCAGAGCCAGCATCAAGCTTTGGGAATTCAGTGTCCTGGAGGCCATGGCTGTGCAACATAAAAGGCCAGCGATCGGGACCAGGTAGGCAGCACCTCAGACTGAGATGGGACATGACAGGAAGCCCCAGAGCACAAGTCCCCTGGTGAGTCCCCTGATGGTAGGGGCTATGGCGACAATCCTTTGGCTAATCAATAGGAGACACCACAATTCACACTACCCTGCTTTTTGAACATGTTGGTCCCTGTTGTATCGACAGTCTTCCCTCCCTCACTCCTGGAAAAGCCTTGCCTGGCCCTCATCCATCCTCCGGATTCACATCATATTTGTAACTCAGAACTCTGCACAATCAGGTGATGAGAAAGGATTGGAACTTCACCACTGAACTGCAATTTTTTCCATACAGTTTTATTCAAAAAAATATTTTCATACAATATATTCCAATTATGGCTTTCCCCTCCCAGATCCTTCCAAACTCTCCATCCCTCCACCACCATGCCCTTTCTTTCTCTCATTTTAGAAAGCAAACAAGCCCGTCGGTGGTGATGCACACCTTCAACCCTAGCACTTGGGAGGCAGAAGCAGGTGGATCTAAGTTCCAGAATCTCTAGGAGTTCGAGGCCAGTCTGTTCTACAGAATGAGTTCTAGAACAGCCAGGGGTACACGGAGAAACCTTGTCTCAAACAAACAACAACAACAAAGCAAACAAAATGGCAAAGAAAAATAATAATTTAAAAAGAAAGAAACACACACATACACCAACAAAAATTCAAAATTGTGGAGCCAAAGAGATGGCTCATCAGTTAAGAGCACTGGCTGTTCTTCCAGAGGTCCTGAGTTCAATTCCCAGCAACCACATGGTGGCTCACAACCATCTGTAATGGAATATGATACCCTCTTCTGGTGTGCATGAAGACAAAGCATGAATATATATTTTTAAAAACACAAAATTAGACACCATGATACATACATGAGGAGAGCAGTAAAACTGAAAAAAAAAAAAAAAAAAAGACCCAAAGCAAGATGAGACAAAAAGTCTACAAAAATAGCATTGAGTTGGTTTGTGTTGGCCTCCGGCTGCTGGGTCCAGAGCTTACATGTGTGGCTAATACACCCAATGACAGTCCACTGGAGAAATTCAGTTTTTCCTTTGCGAGTGGGTATCAACTGCAGAGAGCTTCTTGGTTGGAGACAGGAGCTCTGGTCCACTTTCCCCTTCTCAGAACTGAGAATTCTTGGAACACACACTTTGGTTCTGCTTCTTGGCACATGCTGGGTGCTTGATAAATGCTCAGTAAGTGTTTTCTTGGGAAAACTGAGAAGGGATGTGAATGGAGCTGCCAGCAACCATTCCTTGAACATTTGTAGAGTGTGTCATTTTCCCAGGACTGGCCCTTGTGGTTTCATTCAGCTCTGCCTGCCACAGCCTGGATGGTGAGAGAGGCCAAGAGTCTCAGGGGAGGATCCCAATCCAGGGAAGGGGGAACGGCTGCCCTGGGGGTGGGGGAGACTGAGGGCTGGTTGCTAGTGACCTTCAGAGACAAAAGTGACCCCTTTACCTAGACCTCAACTTATTCTTGAGGCTCTCTCTGAGGGGGGGGAGGCTTAGTCTGTGGACTGTGACTGAATGCAAGATTTCTATGTGAAGGTGAGCTCAGGACCTCCTCATCTGTGAAGGACCCATGAAGTGCTGTCCCCATATCTAACTGTGGCTTGGTCTGTTTAAAGGAGGTCTAGAACATGAGCCTAATGCTTCTGTTTGACCCAAAGTAACACAAACACGCTAAAGCTCCCATTAATTGTATCCTCACCTGCCCAGAGCTCAACCAACAAACCTAGCTGCAGGAGACTCTCTGAGGCCCCAGGAGAACCTATTATCGAATGGAAAAGCTGCAAAATGGCAAGTTTTGCTAACTGGGACTAAAAGGCACAATATTTTCTCCTGGCGAATCAGGAGTGTGCTGGGCTGTCACAGAAGAACTCATTATCCCTCTCCCTGTCCCTGCTCCCATCCCTATCTTCTCTCTGCATGTGTATGTGGTATGCATTTCTGTATGCATGTCCACATGTATGGAAACACATGTGTGTGCGTGCATGTGGAGGCCCCCAAGTGGACATCAGATGTCTTCCTCAGTCAGTCTCCTCTATATTGAAGCAGGGTCTCTCAATTGAACCCAGAGCTCATTGATCAGCTATTGTAGAAAGCCAGTTTACCCTGGGCCCCCCTTATCCCCGTCCCCCAACTTCTGAGGTTACAGGCACTTACTCAGATTTTGCAAGGGTCCTGGGCATTGAACTCAGATCTTCAAGCTTGCACTTTATCCACAGGGCCATCTCTCCAGCCCCGTTTATGGATATTTTAAACAAGGTTGCTCTTGGTATTGAGTGGAAAATAAACAGAATTGGCTTGCTTGGTTTGGTGACTAAGGGTTTACCTGGACAGGTCCACGGAGACATTCCTGCCTCACTGGGGCTGAAGAGATGACTCGGTAAAGTGCTTGCTCTGCAAACATAAGGAACAGAGTTTGATCCTCAGCATCCATGGAAAAGGCCAGGGGAAAGGGCAAGGATTTTGTCACCCCAGCACTAAGGATGGGTGGATCCTTGGTGCTTATCAGCCAGCAAGCCTAGCCCAGCTGGCAAGCCTCAAGTCCCAGAGAGAGACTTTGTCTTAACCAAAAGGTAGATGACACCTGAGGTTGACTTCCTGGTACACACATGTACACACACTCACATGGGTAGTGCACATATGCAAAACACACACATACAAACCATTTCCTCTCTCAAGCCAACTGGATAGACATTTGAACATCACCAACTGAAGCCCTAGGTTTACGAGGAGTCTGCGGTCCCCTCTGAGCTCAGTAGGAAAGAGACTCACAGTGACCAAAAATCATAGACCCTGGGTGGGAAGGGAGTGTTGCACATATTCGCCAAGCCTGACTAATAGCCAAACAGGAGCCAAGACCAAAGGAGGAAGGAAATTACTTAGCTTCATGGGAAGCGGGGAGCTCTGGCTCCCCAAAGTCAGTCCCATAGCTGAGAACCATCCAGACATAAAACAATAGGTCCCTGGATGCTCTGGAGGGCTCTTTGTACCCCTGGGCTCTGGGCAGGATCCACATGGCCTCCCCAGTTAAGTTTCTCAGTCCAGAGAAAAATTGAAAAGTTGGAGCCAAACTCACCGGTGGACTGCACCTCTGATTAAATACTGTCTAGCATGCAGAGTGACCAGTGATTGGTCATTTCAAAATGAAATACTAGTCCCGCTGATCTCAGTTACTCCGCGGTGTTGAGGCAAATGTTATGTCCTCCTCGCCTCTGATCTTATGATTCTGTGAGTGTTAAGAGTGCCTGGGCGTCTATTTATAATAGCCAGAAGCTGGAAAGAACCCAGATGTCCCTCAACAGAGGAATGGATACAGAAATTATGGTACATTTACACAATGGAGTACTACTCAGCTATTAAAAAGAATGAATTTATGAAATTCCTAGCCAAATGGATGGACCTGGAGGGCATCATCTTGAGTGAAATAACACAATCACAAAAGAACTCACACAATATGTATTCACTGATAAGTGGATATTAGCCCAAAACTTAGGATACCCAAGATATAAGATACAATTTGATAAACGCATGAAACTCAAGAAGAATGAAGACCAAAGTGTGGACACTGTGCACCTTCTTAGAATTGGGAACAAAACACCCAGGGAAGGAGTTACAGAGACAAAGTTCGTAGCTGTGATGAAAGGATGGACCATTTAGAGACTGCCGTATCCAGGGATCCATCCCATAATCAGCTTCTAAACGCTGACACCATTGCATACACTAGCAAGATTTTGCTGAAAGGACCCAAATATAGCTGTCTCTTGTGAGACGATGCCGGGGCCTAGCAAACACAGGAGTGGATGCTCACAGTCAGCTATTGGATGTATCATAGGGCTCCCAATGGAGAAGCTAGAGAAAGTACCCAAGGAGCTAAAGGGATCTGCAACCCTATTGTTGGAACAACATGATGTACTAACCAGAACCCCGGAGCTCTTGTCTCTAGCTGCATATGTATCGAAAGATGGCCTAGTCGGCCATCAATGGAAAGAGAGGCCCATTGGACTTGCAAACTTTATATGCTCCAATATAGGGGAATGCCAGGGCCAAAAGAATGGGAATGGGTGGGTAGGGAAGTGGGGGGCGCTATGGGGGACTTTTGGGATAGCATTGGAAATGTAATTGAGGAAAATATGTAATAAAAATATTAAAAATCAAAAAAAAAAGAGTGCCTGGGCGTGGAGCTTCCTCCCCCTGGGTGTTGTGGGACTGGCTGCAGAGTTCACAACCACGGTCTTCTCAGGGCACCTGCCCAGACTGGAAGGCTCAGGATCTGCTCTTAAGGGAGTGTTGTGAACAGGGCTGAGAACCCGCTGAGTGAAGCTTTAAAGATGGTGTCTTTCCTCCAGTCAACATTGCTACCTCAGAGTCTCCCAAAAAGAGGCTGAAGAAAATATAAGTACCAAGGCAAAGAAATGTCTTTGCAGTGACGACAGAGGATTGTTTCCAGCCTACATTTCTGGAAGACCGGGGAAGATGAGCAGGTGCTAAAGAGAAGAAATATCAATCTATTCCCCAGTGACGTGGTTTCTCAAGCACTAGTCAAAGAGGCCACTTCACTTTGGATGACATCATCCAAGGGGTAAGTAGTTCAGATACGATCCTGTGTTTCCTGGCCACCCAGGCTGCCATGGAAATGCAACCTCAGGACAGGAAAAGAACCCTCCTCTAAAGTTGACTACTGAGGCAGGGCTCATTCCCAAGCTGGTGGACTTCCTGAAGGTGACACCTCTCCCTAACTTGCAGTTTGAGGCTGAGTGGACGCTCGCCAACATTGCCTCAGGAACTTCAGAGCAGACCGGAGCTGTTGTGAAAGGGGGTGCCATTCAGCCCCTGATTGAACTCTTCCGTTCCCCAGACCTGACCGTGTCTGAGCAGGCAGTGTGGGTCCCTGGGAATATAGCTGGTGACTGTGCAGAATTCAGAGACAATGTCATTTCCAATAATGCCATCCCACATCTGATCAACCTTATTTCAACAAAAATACCAATCACATTTCTTTGGAGCATCACATGGACTTTGTCCGACTTATGCCGAAACAAAAATCCATACCCTTGTGAGGACGCCTCCATGAGGCAGATGCTACCTGCTCTCTGTCAGCTCCCGCTGAATCATGATAATGAGATCCTCTCAGATACCTGCTGGGCCCTGTCCTACCTGACTGAGGGCAGCAAAGAGTATATCCATCATGAGGTGACCACCGGTACCCTGCCCGGGCTTGTAGAACTTAAGACCAGCTCAGAACTCAGTGTCTTGACCCCTTGTCTCCACACTATGGGCAGCATTGTGGCTGTAACAGATGAACAGACCCAAATGGCCATCGATGCTGGCATGTTAAAGGTGTTGGGCCAGGTCCTGAAGCACCCAAAGTCCTCCATCCAGAAGCTGGTGGCCAGGACCGTGAGCAACGCAGCCACTGGGCCCGGGCACCACATCTGGCAGCTGGTTTTGTAACTAGCTGCCTGTCTTGGTAGACCTACTGAGGAATGTGGAATTAAAAATCCAGAAAGAGGTTGTGTGCACCATGGCTAACATGGCAACAGGGGCCTCTCAGTGCCAGCTGACTCTGCTTGCCCACTCGGGAATCTTGGAACCAATGCTGAGTCTGCTCACTGCCCCAGACATGGAGGCTGTCATTGTCGTCCTTGATACCATTTCTTCTCTCCTCCAGATAGACGACCTACAGGAGAAGAAAAGGCTGTGTTTTCAGACAGAGGAAGTTGGTGGCTTTTAAAAAGTTGAGTCCCCTGTGCCCCTTCTTAGAATTGGGAACAAAACACCCATGGAAGGAGTTACAGAGACAAAGTTTGGAGCTGTGATGAAAGGATGGACCATCTAGAGACTGCCGTATCCAGGGATCCATCCCATAATCAGCTTCTAAACGCTGACACCATTGCATACACTAGCAAGATTTTGCTGAAAGGACCCAAATATAGATGTCTCTTGTGAGACGATGCCGGGGCCTAGCAAACACAGGAGTGGATGCTCACAGTCAGCTATTGGATGTATCACAGGGCTCCCAATGGAGAAGCTAGAGAAAGTACCCAAGGAGCTAAAGGGATCTGCAACCCTATAGTTGGAACAACATGATGAACTAACCAGTACCCCGGAGCTCTTGTCTCTAGCTGCATATGTATCGAAAGATGGCCTAGTCGGCCATCACTGGAAAGAGAGGCCCATTGGACTTGCAAACTTTATATGCCCCAATATAGGGGAATGCCAGGGCCAAAAGAATGGGAATGGGTGGGTAGGGAAGTGGGGGGCGCTATGGGGGACTTTTGGGATAGCATTGGAAATGTAATTGTATGTAATAAAAATATTAAAAATTAAAAAAAAAAAGTTGAGTCCCTACAGCACCACCACAACACTTACATCAGCAATGGTGCTCTGGACATCGTTGAGAAATGTTTATGTGAGGATGAAGACAACGACAGTCTGCCCAGGCCTGGACCGAGAGCGTGAATACGTAGAGAGCTAAGACATCTCACACACCAGATTTCTGCAGAGTACTGATCAGTCATGGACTTCCACACAGCTTCTGGTGACAGCACAGACCACGGACATCCACACCGTCTCTGGTGGCAGTACAGATCTTGGACATCAGCGGGGCCCTCTGCCACAGCAAGAACCATGGACAACACCATAACCCTCAACAGCAGCACAGGTCAGTGTCGTCAACATGGCTTCAGGGGGCAGCACAGACCAGACACAATGGCATGACCTTCAATGGTAAAACAGGCCACTGACATTAAGACCTCCCCCAGCTGCAGCAGGACCATGGGCCCAAGCAGTGGTCAAATATACACGGCCAACGTCTTTTACCAGCTGAGGAGTCTAACTGACTAGGGACAGGGTTTTTTTGCTTTTGGTTGTGTTGCTGTTGTTAATCTTCTTTGTTAGTCTGTTCCTTTTGATTGGGGGAATTGAGATTATTAATAGACAGTTATTGAAAAGCAAAAACACAAACAAACAAACAAAACCCAAAATGAAATACTAGGTTACCTCATTGTTTAAAGGGCTGTAGACTGAAGATTAATGAGTTACAGCATCCTAAATAGCAATTTCCTTCTTGCTTCCAAGTAAGTCAAGGAGAAGATGCACAGCCTAGACCTCTGCCACTCCCGTGGGAATGTCTCTCTATAGGAAGAGAGGGCTGGCCACCTGGCTCATAGTACTTACCTCCAAGAAACAAATCGCAGCTTGGGCAACTGATCGATGGAACCCAGGGAGCCCTTCTTCTGGGGGAATTCACTGGCCTTGAGCTTTGCTGACATTGCCAGATGACTGCCTCCATGTCACAAGGAATCAGCCATCATGTTGCCCTGGCTATGCAGGGGACCTGGGCACTTACACCCCCTGCAGGGTGAGCAGAATTTCAGAGAGGCAGCCATGAGTGTCCAAAAACAGCTATGCTGTGTGATCAGTGACAGCAGACAGAAGGAGAGAGGTGCCTCCATAGGACAGTGGTGAAGAAAAGTGAGGAGGGTTTTATTTAAAATACAAGCAGAGAGTGGCAACGTATGCTGAAAGCCCAGCACCACAGAGGTAGAAGCAGGAAGAGTCGGAGGCTAACCGGGACTTCATGGACAGATAGGTAGATCCTGTCTCTGAAGAGGAGGAAGAGAGATGAAGAGGAAGAAAAAGTGGCCTTCCGGTAGCAAATTGTCTAGTGAACATTTTGCCAATAGATCGATATGGATGTGAACAGCAAAGAAACCTGAAAACTTACTTGTGTTGACCGTTTTTTATTACATTATACAAAATGAACTGAAGGGCCAGCGATCTGGCTCAGTGGGTAAAAGTGCTTGCTGCACCAGCCTGATAGAAGCCTGATGGCCTGAGTCTATTCCCTAGGAGCCACGTGGTAGAAGGAAAGAACCAACTCCTGATAGTTAGAGTTTAACCTCCACATCCGTGCCACGGCATGCACGCCTGAGCTCACACACATCACAAGCACACACAAAAGTGATAGCGGTGGGTACATAAAAAGTTTAAATGGAATGGAGCCGTTCCCCTGTAGGCACTTGGAGGCCGCTCCCACTCCTCCATGGCCTCGGCTGCCCTACCCTGGTGCAGGCATGTGTGGGTCCCACGCACCCTTTGTGCACAGCACAACGTCTTGCGAATCAGATCGCGTTCCACACCTCCCCCAAGGAACACTGGGAGCAAATCACTGTTAACCTGCTGCGGGAGGGAGTCTCCTCGGACTGTAAAAGCACCACTTGAGGTTTTCTAAAGCTCAGCAAGAATGTGAATGTAAAAGTCCATTTTGAAAAGACGCCAATGATCTGTTTTTCCAGGAAGATGGCCTCTTAGCTACGGGTCTCGCCTCACTGAAAGCCTCCTTGTGCCATCAGGAGCCATTAGCAGATGATTGAAGCCTCAGGTTTCCCTCTATAAACATTGATTTAACTCCGTGAAGAGTTTTAGGCTCCTCCGTACCCAGCACGGGCTGGCCTGGGCTGTGGATCTGATTCTGTTTGCCAACGGGCAGGGATGCACAAAGGTGAAAGGTATGTGCCTCAAAGTGGATTATTCTGCCCCTGATACCAGCTCAGCCAACTCGCACCTAGCCTGGCAAGAGCCACATCCTCCCTGCCTGTCTCCTCATCAGTGAGGTGAGAAAAATCATTTGCGCCTTCTCAGGAGGATGGCATGAGTCAAGAACTCAAAAAAAAAAAAAAAAAAACACACACACACACATACACACACAAAAACACACAAAAACCCAATCAGAACAACCCTAGCGTAGTGCGCATGCGCTCTCTAGCAGTGTCTTAGTTGGGGGTTTCTACTGCTGTGATGATACGCCATGACCAGAAGCAAGTTGGGGAGGAAAGGGTTTGTTTGGCTTATGCTTCCACATCACAGTTCATCATCAAAGGAAGGCAGGACAGGCTATCAAGCAGGGCGGGGCACTGGAGGCAGGAGCTGGTCCAGAGGCCATGGAGGGATGCTGCTTACTGCCTGTCCCCACATGGATTGCTCAGCCTGCTTTCTTATAGCACCCAGGACCACCATCCAGGGATGGCCCTACCTACAAAGGGCTGGGGCGCCCCCTATAAATCACTGCTTAAGAAAATACCCTTCCAGACTTGCCTGCAGCCTGATCTTACGGAGGCATTTTCTGTATTGAAGTTACCTCCTCTCAGATGACTAGAGCTTGTGTCAAGTTGACATAAAAATATGCAGCAGAGTTGACCCCTTGTCATCTTGATACACAAACACATCACTGTTAAAGCCGCAACCTTTCCTTTCTCATCCATCCCCAAAGATCTTACATTTAAAACATGAATAAACTTGAAAGTTCCCACGGTCTTTACAAATTCAAAACACATTTAAAGTTCAGTCCCTTTAAAACATCCAGTCTCGAGTCTTTTCTTTGTCACCTTCGGAACAAGATGTAGAACTCTCAGTTCCTCCAGCACCATGCCTGCCTGGATGCTGCCCATGCTTCCTCACCATGATGATAATGGACTGAATCTCAGAACCTCGCCTGGCTGCCTAGCAGGACCTGCCTGGAGCACTGTCCTATAATTCTAGTCAAGAGAACCTCCATCCTCAGCCACCACTGGTGCATTCAGGGCTGCAGTGCCATCACAGGAGATGACTGGCTACCTGGCATCAACTGCTCCCCCCCATGATATTTCCAGTCGTGTCTTTACTGCCAACTGAGCTCCTTCAATGTCCCCAGCTCACTGTCCAGACCCTGTCCTCATCAGACACCAACCAGAGGGATGAACACCAGCTGGCCAGACTAACACTCCCAACCCCACCTCGACCTACTGCTGCTACTGATGCTTACTGCTGCTCTCCCTGCCCCCGGGTGAGGGCTGTCACCCTGACTCCAAAAGTGGCGTGCAGCTGCCATGCCAAAAGGAGAGGCTGGGCTGGGAGGGACTACCTGCTGCTACCAAGGTCCTGGGTGTCACCTCTGTCCAACACTGAGAATAAAGCACTCCTTGGTCAGTTAAAAAAAAAATAAATCCAAAATCTCTTTCAAACACTTGAAATCTCTCAACTACGGACTCCTGTAAAAACCAAAATTAAGTTAAATACTTTCTTAATTCAAGAGGGAAGACCCAGGACACACACACACTCTTAACAAAGCAAAACCACACTCCAACAGCATAAATAACTCAATGTTCAATATCTGGGATTCACTCACCATCTTCTGGGCTCCTCCAAAGGGCTTGGGTCACTTCTCCAGCTCCATCTTCTGCAGCACACACAGGGTTTGGGTCACTTCTCCCACTCTGTCTCCTGCAGCACACACAGGGCTTGGGTCACTTCTCCAGCCCCATCTTCTGCAGCACACACAGATTGTCTTCTAGGCTCAGGCTGGCTCCATGCCACGCCTGCTGCTGCCTTTGGTGGTCATCCCATGGTGCTGGCATCTCCAAAATGCCTGGGTCTCTTGCTGCAACTGGACTTCACTTTCACCAGTAGCCTCTCCTCGGCTCTCTCAGGAACTCCAACCTAGCCACACAGTGCCAAACCTCAGCTCTTGTCCATGACCCCTTCCCCTTCATGTGTTGAAAACCAGTACCACGTGGGTGGCTCTTACATTACCAAATTCAGCTTCCAGTACAAGGTGCAGCCTAAGATACCTCTGGAACACAGCTTCTATGTGCTGGCCCTGAGGAAGCACTTGCCGGAAGATTTCACCTCGGTGCTGCTGCTTGCTTCTTAATCACAGCTGATTGTTCGGCCCCAGCTGACCAACATCCACCATCCCAGCAAAGCAAAGGTTTCACTTTAGTGGTTCTGGTATCTTGTTAATCACAGTTCATTTCCTCAGTCCACGCTGACCAGACCCACAGATTCTTTTTTTTTTTTTTTTTTTTTTTTTTTTTTTTTTGCTTTTCGAGACAGGGTTTCTCTGTGTAGCCTTGGCTGTCCTGGAACTCACTCTGTAGACCAGGCTGGCCTCGAACTCAGAAATCCGCCTGCCTCTGCCTCCTGAGTGCTGGGATTAAAGGCATGCGCCACCACGCCCGGCTGCCAGATTCTTTACTTAAATGACCCACTCGAGTCTTTGTTTCCCTCTGAAACTTTACAAGCCAGGCCTCCATCATCTGCACTGCTCTCAACATCCTTATCTTCCAGGTTCCTTCACAACATCCCCCTGAGCTCTCAGCACTCGATGGCTTTTCTAACTGAAAGCTTCAAAGTCTTTTCACAATCTTCCCAAAAACATGGTCATATCCGTCACAGCAATACCCCACCATGCTGGTACCAACTTGTCTTAGGATTTCTATTGCTCTGATGCAACATGACGGCCAAGAGCAAGTTGGAGAACAAAGGGCTCATGCAGCGTATGCTTCCACATCACAACTCATGATCACAGGAAGTCAGTACAGGAATTCAAGTTAGGCAGGAACCTGGAGGCAGACGCTAATCCAGATGCCATGGAAGCGTGCTGCTTATTGGCTTGCTCCTCTTGGCTAGCTCAGCCTGCTTTCTTACAAAGCCCAGGACCACCAACCCAGGGACGGTTCCATCCATGATGGGCTGGGCCCTCCACCACCAATCACTGATTAAGAAAATGTCCTATAAGCTTGCCCACAGCCTGATCTGATGGAGGCATTTCTTTTTTAATTGAGGTTACCTCCTCTCAGATGTCTTTAGCTTGTGTCAAGTTGATATAAAACTATCCAGCACACATAATAAGTAGTCAGTACATATCAGACAGTTCTGTGATGACATCTTAGTTGTCATGTGAGAGTGAACAAGACAGATTATCAGATCCTATTCCCATGACCTGCAGAATTAAGAGAAGATCAATTCCTATAAGTTGTCTTCTGAATGTCCTCTGTGTCATGCACATGTTCTCACACACAGACACATGTATACACACATGAATATATGTAATACATGAATACATACAATAAATCCTTTAAACGTAAGGATTCTCTTCCAACAAAAATGTGGCAGAAAGCTGGCGAGGGACACTTGAGATGGTGACATAAAAAGGCATGACAGCTTCCTCCTCATTTTCTCTCTTATATTTTTCCCTAGGCAAGTGGGCACCTCGCTGGAAAGCCTTGTGAGGCTCCCCCTCGGATACCGCTGCTCTAGAGCCTCTCAGCGGCACCTCATGAAGGATGTTGAGCCAGACTTTAATTGTTGATCAATTCCTGGTCCATGAAAATCACAGGGTGGTGGTTGGAAAGATGGGCTGGTGGTTAAAAGCACTGGCTATTCTTTCGGAGAACCTGAGCTCAGCATCCACATGGCAGCTTACATCCAGCAGTAACTCTTAGATCCAGAGGATCTGATGCCCTCTTCTGGCTCCCGTGGGTACTGCACACACAAGGTGCACATAAACACAGGCAAAACACTTGTGGGCATAAAATGAAAAATAAAACTCATATGATACCAAAAGTTTATTGTTTGGGGAGGGTTTGTGACACAGCCACAGATAACCAATACAGTACTTTCACAAATGAAAGACGCTCCCAAGATCCCCAGACCTGTCTGACTTATAGGAGCTTAAGTTCTCTATTATTTCTGGGCACAATGGTACATACCTATAATCCTAGCAGAAGGTAAGTGTAAAGCCAGCCTGGGCTACATGATGAGTCAGTGTCTCAAAAGAACAGTGACAACTATCCCTGTAGCACACAAAGAGCAGATGTGAACACAGACCTTTTCAAACTCTCTAGGATGAGCACCAGAACACTGAAGACAAAACAGGCCCCCTGAAAAGCAATAGGACCAGCTGTCTAGGAAGCATCAGGAATCAGAATGGCTTCATGCCTCACAGGTCAGCAGAAGCGAGTACAGTGACTTCTGCCTTCAATACTGCTGGGAAATGATATCCAGCCTGGAGGTCCTCCAGCTAAAATCCAATCAAAGACGAGAACGGAAGAAAAAAACATTTAGAGTCCTTCAAGGTCTCTAAGAAAACTGAACTCACTTGAGCCAGTTCTATGATGGAGTGCTACACCCAGCAAAGGACATGGACCAAGAGAGAGACAGAATACCTGAAAAGAGGGACTCCAGGAGTTCCTGGGACCCTGGCAATAAGAAATCTGAAGAACAGAGGTGTTGGGGGCAGGAAGATAGTCAGAAAGGTCCTCAACGAGGCTTCCTCATACAGTGGACAATACTGAGAGGGTATGGAGCACTGTTGAATTCAGAGGACTGCTTTGTGCTAACTCAGCAAGGAAAATATGTTCCAGAAACGGAACATCAATGTTTACATTGTAATAATCCAAATGCTGTCTGCTGATGTGAGAAGATGTTTGGACATCTGGTAGTGCTCTCAGCCTATCTTTGCCTCCCCCATCCCACCCCACCCCTGCTCTATCACATCTCTACTTCCCTTGGAAACACTTTGTAGGGGACAGAAGAGTTCGGTGTGTGGCGTATTTGCTGTTTCTGGGGGTGTATTGCTATAGTTTAGATGCTCTGGTAAATGGTCTTACCTTTATGTTCATTGTCTCATTGTTTGTTTCTAGTCTGTAAAATGCATTTATTGTTATGCATGGATTTTATATCCAGTGAGGCATTCCTAAATTGCCTTATCAACTGTTCACAGTTCAATAAGGAGGCCCTGTTGGGCTCTTTGTGCACAGCATCACATTGCCTGTGGATAACTTTTTTTTTCCTCCTCTCTTGTTCTATCCTTTGTTTCTTCCCCTTGTCTGATTGTTCTGGGTAGATGTGATGAAGACAGTAGGTGTCTGTTCCATGTTTTCTACCTCAGCATGTGTTCAATACTTGTCCTGGTTAGGGTGAGGCAATGCAAAACATGTATGCCTAGAATAAACACAGCCTGATCTCACTATATTCCCCTTCCTGTATATCACGTGGTTTGGTTTGGTTTGGTTTGGTGTTTTGAGACAAGTCTCACTCTGTAGTTTTGGCTGGGTTGAAAATCTCTATGTATACCAGGCTGACCTTGAGCTTGCAGCAATCCTCCTGCCTCAGCCTCTCAGGAACTAGGAGCACAGCCATGGGCCACCATGCCTGTCTTATGTTAAAGGATCTGATTTGTTGATGATTCTTATAGAATTTTTAGTCTACACTCACAAGAAAGATTGGCTTGTCCTTTTCCATTTGCCATGCCCTTGTTAGTCTCTGTGGAGGTTAAGGTAACCTTAAAAGCAATGAAAGAACTGCTGGAGAGCTGGTGCAGGCTTTTTTTTTTTTTTTCCTCCTTAAATGTTCAAAAGCATTTGTTGGTGAAGCCACTGGAACCTGTGGTTTTCTTGCTGGGAAGATTTTCAATTAAAAATCAATGACTTTAAATTTTGCGTTCTGTTTCTCCGTGTCTCTGTTTTGAGATGCTGTGGTTTTTGAAGACTCGTCCCTTGGATTTAAACTGCTCTATTCCTTGGCATTGAGTTCTTTATACCTATTTGTTAGTGTCCACAGGATCGGTCCCAGTCTGATGTTTTTGTTTTTCTTTCAAGCTATTCCTGATTTGTGCCTTCTCCCCTCCCCACCTGCTCTTCAGTGGTCAATAGCCCCACAACTAAACACAGTACAGATTATCGCTACCCAACAAGGGCTTACCTTCCTTCTGGGACATGCCCAAGAGAGCTCGAAATGGACCATAGGGCCGTTTCATTCTAGTGTTTTAGGATTTCCTTTGCTTTTATTTTGACTTTTGGCCGGGGCTTTTCTTTTGGTTTTGTATGTGTTATGTGTATGCAGGTGTGAGAAGTGATGGGCGGGTACCACACAGCACGTGTTAAGATCGGAGGACAACCTCAGGTGTCAGTCGTGGTGTTCCACCTTTGAGACAGGGTCTTATTGGTGCTTGTTGCTCCATGGGCGACTGGCCATGAGTGTCTGAGAATCACCATCTCTACCCCACTTTCCCCGTAGGAATGCTGGGATAACAGACACACCTATCATGTCTGGCTTTACATGGGCTCTGGGGATTCGAACATAGATTTTCACACTATCCGGCCAGCTCTTTACCCACTGGGCTTTCTCCCCTTCCCCCTTTTACAGTTTTGAGAGGACTAAGTTAACCAGAGCCAGGCTGACTCCTTGACAGGCTGCAAACTGGCAGTTTTGGAGACGAAGCTTAAGTTTCTGTTTCCCAGAAATGAGAACCTGCATCCAAGAACCTGTGGTCAGCCAACCCCAGCTTCGGGAAGCCAATCCAAGGATGCCTTGCCACCCTGCAAAGTCCCCAGAGTCCTAACCAATCACAAAAACACCCATACCTCACTGGAGATAGAGTCAATCAACCTAGGGGGAAAAAAGGTAAAAGTCACCCACTCCTACCCTAATGGCTTTTAATTGACCCTGAAGAGCGCACACCTGTGTCTCCATTCTGGAATGGGGAGACCCCTGCATACAGGAAATTCAGCTGAATAAACGCTCTTTGCTTTTGCATGCTATGGAAGACCTGGGTCTTCCCTCAGCAATTCTTGGACCCTTACAGGTTTTGTTTTTGTTTTGAGACCTAGGTTGGCCCTCCAGCTTCTCAGGTGGTGATGGGGCTCTAACCACTGATCCACAGCAGGCCACAAACCAGCTATGATTTAGCTTTCTGATGAATGCCGAATTATTTCCACAATGACGGTGCTACTCGCTTTTCCCACCAGCAACGCGTACGGCTGCTTTTCCTCCTGAGTCCTCACTAGGATTTATTGTTGTGTCCTTGATGGCAGCCTCTAACTGGGGTCAGCTCGCACATCAATGTAGTTTAGCACTTCCCTAATGACTGCAGATATTAAACAGTTGCCCATATCTATATCTACACCTGTATGCATAAATAATAAATACACATACATACATTATATACTGAGCTTTTGTGCATCTTTTAGGAAGTTTTCTGTTCGGGTCTTTTCTTGTGCATGATGGATCATTCTGTTCTTGTGGCAATTTTCTGAGTTCTTGGTAAATTCTGGATGTTAATCTTCTGTCGGATCAATATCCGTCCTCTCTGCCCTCTCTGCCCTGCTGTTCCCTCTGCTGAGCCAAGCTTTGGACCCTGGTGAGCTCTCCCATCACGGCTTCTTACTCACTCCTAAGCTCTCAGGTCCCATCTGGTCAAGTTGGTGCCTGTAATTATACTGATAAGTTTCCCCTGAGTTTCCCTCCAGTAGTTTCAATGTTTTCCATCTTACATTAAGGTCTTGGGTTAAACCTGAGAATCACAAGAAGAAACCAAATACACAATTGTCCAATTAAAGCATGAAGTATGTTGGGGTGTGCCCAGGACTGGCCAGCTGGTGTCTCACCTTAAGTCGGGATTTGAGAGACGAGCCTTTATAGGAGCAATAAGGTGTTCACAGATGTGAGAGAGTTGGCGGTCATACAGTATTGGAAAGATACAGTGAAAGATATAAGGGTATGCAGCATGTGAATGGGGTTGCAAGTTTAGTGTAGGTTGAAGAACATGTTTTGCAGTTCACATCAGATCTAAGAAACAGGAACTAAGTCTTAATTACAAATAGAAACTTTAACTTGCAAGGACTTAACACAGGACTCAGGAACTTATTCTTAACAGTCTTAACTGCAAGCAGAACACTGAATCTGCAAGGTATAGTTTCCCTGCTTGGGTCTCTCACTAACTTTCGAGGTCTATTGTTTCTGTTTCAGCCTCACACTTGGATCTGTTTGCAATTGGATTCTGGGCAGGGTAAGAGATAAGGGTCTGAGTGCCACCATCTGAACATGGATGTCCAGTTTTATAGTACCCTTTGTTGAACAGGCTGCCTTCCCTGCCAGGCATGGATTTTTAGTTCCTTTGTCACAGATCAGATGGCTGTAGTTCTGTGGGTTTATTTCTGGATCCCCTGTTCTATTTCAGCCATCTTCGTGCTGGTTTTCATGACTGTGCCTTGCTGGTTTTGTTGCTTGACTCTAGTGTAGAGTCTACAGTACTGTTATACCCAAGCCTTGCTCTGTTTGCTTAGAACTGCCTTGGCTGTTCGTGGTCTTCTGTGCTTCCCTAAGAAGCCGAAGAATTCTCTCTATCCTGTGAAGTGTGTGAAGAATCCCTTTGGATAGGGATTATATTGACTCTGGAGACTGCTTTTAGGATTATGGCCATCTTAACACTGTTAATTCTGCTGGGCCCAGTTGCGTGGGTGATCAATCGCTCCACCTTCCAGTGTCCTCTTCAGATCCTCCCTCGGTATGTCTTAGTTGTATTACATAGGTTGTTCACCTAGGCTGTGCTTAGCCTTATTCCAGGCTCTTTTCTTGCTAGTTTCTTGGTTTGTTTTGGGCTATATTCCTAATGGAATTGTCTTCTTGATTTCTTTCTCCAGAAGTTCATTATTGATGTCTAGAGACACTACTGATTGATTGATTAATTGATTGATTGACTCTTTGTTTTCACATTCGTATGAAAGACGTATATGTGTTGTAGGTATGCATGTGTAAGCCAGAGATCAACCTCAGATTTCTTTCTTGCTTGCTTGCTTTCTTCCTTTCTTGCTTTCTTCTCCTCTCCTCTTCCTTCTCTTCTTCTGACACAGCATCTTTCTGGCTGGCTGGGAATTTGCTATGTAGACCAGGTTGGCCTTGAACTCACAAAGCTCCTCCTGCCTCTACCCCTGGAGAGATAGGATTAAAAGTGTGAGCCACTGTGCCCAGCCTATCAGCTATCTTTTCTTAGGAGCCTTCAACTTTGTTTTCTGAGATAGGATCTTTCATTGGAATCTGGGGCCTACACTTGGCTGGCCAGCTATCCATCGAAGTTATCCTGTCTCCATTTCCCCGGTGATAGGATTACAAATATGAGACCACCACACCCTGATTTTTATGTGCCTAGGGTGATTGTGTATCCTAGTGCTTTCTGACTTTGACAGACCTAAGAGATATCTATACTGAAGCCTTTAGGGTCTTCTAAGCAAGTGATTGTATCTTCTATAGACTGGTAATTTCTCTTTTATTTGTATCTCTTTTATTTCTTTTACTTGTAAAATTGCTCTAGCTAAAAGTTCAAGTTCTACACTGAGTTAAGTGAGTTAAGTGTGGTGATCCTTATCCTTATGCCCTTAAATGGGCAACCTTATCCTCTTCCAAATTTAAGAGGAAATTGCTTCCAATTTTCTCTGCTCAGTCAGATGTTGGCTATAGGTTTGTAGGATGCAGACTTTAGTACATCAGAGTCGTGATATACCTATTTATGTATACCTATCATGAAAGGATGTTAAATTTTGTCAAAGACTTTCCTGCATCCTTTGGGATGGTCACGTGATGTTGTCCTTACCCTTCCTCAAAGCCCTTCCAGTGATGCGTCTTACCTACTGCTACGCGGTGTCTCATTTTCGTTGATTTTAAGATTGCTTGTCCATAACTGTACTCTTCAGTATCCATGTGTTCTATAGACTCTTTCCTCTCTCTTGCTGATGATCCCTAGCCTCAGTCCATCGTGACCTGTTATAGAAATTATCCCAGGCAGAAGAGCATCAGCGGAAGGGAAGGAGTGCAAGCGAGTCCAGATGAGGACCAACATTCAGGACAGTCCCACTATTGGCCACAGTCAGAGAAATATTTCTGTTTGCAGTGGCCAGTAGTTAACACATAGCCAATCGAAGTGCTGCCAGTAAGTGACCATTGAGTGTTCAGCTTTAAATGAAACATCTCTAGCAATGCCTGTTAGCAATCAGGCGTTTCCACCAGCCTCCCCTTGGGGCCCTTAGCGGTGCTTACATCATCACCTGTCACTCCCAGGTGTGGCACATCAAAGGACCTGGCCACCCCAGACCCCATCCCTTCCCACCCTGTCTCTGTCTCATCTCATTTGTGCATGCATGTTCTCTCGCTCTTGCTCTCTGTCTTGTTCATTCTGTTCTGTTCTGTTCTGTTCTGTTCTGTTCTGTTCTGTTCTGCTCTGTTCTGTTCTGTTCTGTTCTGTTCTGTTCTGTTCATTCTGTCTGTATCCCTCCCTCATGTCCCTACTCTGAGACAACCTTTCACTCTTCTCCCTCCCTCTTCTGACACGTTATCTGTTGAATGGTGTGATTTCTTAGCTGCACACCTTCCCCACCCTTCCACGTTTTATCCTATCACCACCTCCAAAGCCAAGGGAATTCGACAGAAGATGGCTCAGGAAGACTGTAAGAGCCTGGAAACGAGAAAGAACACTGTGAAAAGCTGTCTTCTGGACACAAAATGACTGTTGTGTCATGAATCCACAATGTCAGCATTTATCTACATCCTCCATGACTCTGGATTCAAAAACATTGCATCATACATAAGGGAGGGACTATAGGCAGCTAGTGGTTACTGGAGGAGGAGGAGACATGGTCTCCATTGGTGTGTGCACTAGTAAGTGGTCCTAAATGACCAATGCCAGCCATGCCGATGCAGGCAACTCTAGTTGAATGCATTAAAAGAAAGTATGGAAATAGAAGACAGACTTGCTGAGGGCTTCAGGGAGCCAGAGGAGATAAGAGGATTATGTGGGGATTTTAATCAAAGTACAAAGTATATGTGTGAAATAGTGAAGTTTTTAAAAATTATTTCAAGTGTTTAGGGTTGTTTTTATCTTTGCTAAATTTTACTTTATAACATAAAGTATCTGATTAGGAGTAATGTATGTGAGTAGCTGAATAGACTGTGTCTCCATCTGCTGTTATATAGAATGACATAGCTGTCTGTCTACTTGACCTACAGTGTACTTTAACCCTGATTTGGGGGACATTGGAGTTATTCATCACTATTATACATCATACCAGTAGTGTTTATGAAATTGAATGCATCAATATTCAATGCGTATATGTTATATATGCATATATAATGTATTATGATGATGATGTCCTGCTAGATCCTATCTTTGTCTCTTCTTATTGATTCTGGCTTGAATTATACTTTGTCAGATATGACTACAGCCATTCCTGCTTGCTTTCAGGTCCCTATTCCTTGGAATGTCAGATTCCTTCCTATTCTTTCAGGCTGTGTCTAAGTTGACACTATAAAATAAGTTTCTTGCAGACAGCAACTACTTAGATTTTGTTAAAATTTAGTCAACTAGTCTGGGTCTTTCAGTTGAAAAAATAAGACCTCTTACATTTACAGTTATTATTGGAAGGTATGTACTAATTTGTGTACTTTTATTGTTCTTCTAGCTGTTTGCTGTAGAGGAATTTTAATCCAGCAACATGGCTGCTTTGGCAAGAGACCATATCCAAAGACCTAGATCTATGTGATCTGTCAGGAATGCAGCCACAGCCTGGATTACAGTGTGATCCACCAGAATTCAGACATGTCCTTTGTACACTTTAATCTCAAACAATAATACAGAGATGTCTAATTGAGAGGCAGACAAAGTGATGAATCAGAGAAAGATTTGACAGAATGAGTCAGGGATAGGACAATCCCAACTCTCATGAGAACAGACAAGAAAGGAAGGCTATATTGGAGTTAATCAAAAGACTCTTACTCACAAAGACCACAGAGACCACTACCATTGTTGCAAAACACATGAGGATTTTTATTGATCCAACATGTTGGGGACTCCCCTCTCAGCACACAAGCCAGAGGAGAGACCCAGAACAAAGAAAGAACACACTCTTTATACCTTTGTAAGGAGCAGATTTGGGTAACAGGGTTCTCATTGGTGTAGCAAGTAACCCTTTCAGGCATTGGTTGGTTTGTATAGTGACTAAGTAACCCTTTGGCCTAGTCCCTCACTTTGCTTGCCCCCATGATGGGTTATTATGATTTGGTCAGCAAAGTAATAGTACATTTTGAACTTATGGGTCAGTTATTAATGTCACAGCTATTAAAGTCAGGGGAATTCTTGCAACAAGGTCAGGGTGGTTTATGGTTTTTGTCAGAATTCAGTGTGGGGTGGGGAACAGGAGAACTGCTAATCTTGTTATGGTTATTTCTCTGAGAACAGCTAATATTGTTTTGGCAGCTTGTAGGCTCAGTCATTTTGAGCTAAATGCTAAAACTATGTTTTGACATTTGTTTAGTCAGCCAGCTTCCTTCTATGGCTCTGCACGTGGCCTGCTAGGACAGTTTGGAAAGTCCTTTTCGAAGGGGGAAGGTACTGGGTGGTCTTTAATTCATTTTGGATATTACAGATATTTAAGAGCAGTGGAGGGAGGGAGGGAGGGAGGGAGGGAGGGAGGGAGGGAGGGAGGGAGGGAGGGAGGGAAGGAGAGAGAGAGAGAGAGAGAGAGAGAGAGAGAGAGAGAGAGAGAGAGTTAGGAGTCAGTGCAGTGAGTGTAGTGCAGTGGAGTGGAGTTTGTGAAGCAGTTGAAGCCAGAGAACAAAGAGGAGCCAGAAGATTAGACTAAATTGCCAGAGTTAGTTTGAGGCCAAGTAGAGCAATTCAATGAGAAGCTGAGAGACAAGCCAGATTGAATCAGTCAGCCCAGAGAAGTTTGAGCCAGGACAGCTGAGTTGAACCATCCAGCCAGAGTTCAGAAAGAGCTAGAAAGGGTGAGCTTATTCAGCACTAAGCCTGAGATGACAATGACATCTGGTGAGTAAACATTACTTTTATAGTTCAGACTATTTTGTTGTTCTTCTTTCTCCCTATTGGTTTGATGGCTTTGCCCTTGATGGTTTATCCTCAATAATATTTGATTCCTCCCTGATTCTTGTTTATCTGCTCCTCTAGTGAGATTTCTCTTTTACTGAAATCTCCTGTCTTACTTCTTCTGTGTGTGGGATTAAGTATCTTATACTTAGTTAACTAATTTAGTTATCTTACACTTAAATCATATACTGACCTAATGGTCATGAGCTCTTTTAGTATATGCCACTCTTTGATAGTTTCCATTTCTCAAACTGATCCTGAAAGATGACTTCTCTGGACACAGAGGTCTAAGTTGGCAGTTGTTTTTCCTCAGGCCTGAAACAGACTAATCATGCACTCCCTCTGGATCTTTAGACTCTAAACTTCTGAGTGTATGCTGAGAAGCCTTAAGTACTAAAGGGATTCCGGTCAGAATCCCATTTGGTGCATTTCTTTCTTATATCTTTCAGGGTTGGTTTTTTTTTTCCTTTGTTCTGAGCTCTTGACAGTTTAACTATAATATGATGTGAAGAAACTCTTCTCTGAAAAAGAGGGGGGGGCAATTAAATCAATACTAGCAATAGCTTAACTACACGTAAAGGGCTGAAAGTCAGAACTTTATCCAAGATACTTTGTCAGGAAACTGAAAATACCCACATGTTTCCAGACAGAATCATGAAGAACATTACCAATGGCCAGCACTCCCCTAAGATGTACCCAGTGGAGCTGGGAAGAGGATGCAAACTCAAGCCCACTTTACCTCCCACTTCCAGTGGAGAACATGATCATAAAAAGGAATAAGCAGTTACTATCAGTGTTTGTCCCTTCCATTAGAGGCTGAAATCACAGATCTTGGCTGAGGAATACAGTAGGCTGCATCTTCTCCTGTGCTTTGCTCATAGTTAGATCAAAGCCTTCAGTTCAGCTCTGCTGTGAGCTTTCACAAGGACTTCACTACTCTGGTCTTCTTTTTGTTCAACGGAAGGCACTAGTCACTCTTCTACAACCTTAAGACTGTACTGATCAGCTGTTTTGGCTCCCCTGACATTTTGACCAAAATATGACAAGGATGTGAGCTCCAAGGAACAGAAAAGGAGCCAGGATTGGTCAACCCCATATACTAATGGGTTAGACACCGTGGGACTCATTAAGATGGTCACATCCTGCTTTTCCACAGTGGACTTCTGGCAGTTGAGATTCTCAAGCCATGTGCACACAAACCACCAGGTAGTGGGTACCACTTGAGTCTCTCCTCAATCTCCCTAGACTGGCATGTCTGCCTACAACTACTTCATGGCTTACACATCCCACAGGAGAATACAGTCATCATAGCTCCAGTAGCCAGAATGTGCTCCTCCTGGGTTTGCTCTGGATGCTACACACACCCAGGGAGTGTCTCTAAATGAACAGAGGTTCTCAGGCAGAATCATGGAGGGACTATGCCCAAGCTCCGAGCCTGGAGCCAGCTACCTTTCCCTAGTGGAAACCAATCTGCCAAGCACCCTGGTATCCTGCTTCTCAGTAGACCATCATTTCCCCCTTGTACTTCTCCTGGCAGAGCAGCCTTACAGATCCAGTGGCATTTGTCAAGCCTATAGAATCATGGCCAGCCACTGGGATGTGGTATTTCATGTCCAGGATGGCAAAATTATCCTTTTTTGGACCTCAGTCAAAGGGTCAGCAGCATTGTCATTGTTGAAACTCTAAAGTAGACTTATGCTTACTGGTAGATTTAAGTTGCTAATATTTCATAAATGGCTTCTTCGTTTACATTCATGGAGATACTTGCCCTGTAAATTTCTCATAATGTCTTTGTCAGTCTGGACTATTTTTTTTAAAAATCAAAAACGATTCTTTCTTGTCTGAAAACACTTCATTATGGTTGCTATTTTGGGGGGTGTTTTTAAAGGGAGTTTTGAGATATAAATTACAGACCATGACATTTACTTTATATATGCATACCCTTTGCCATTTTCATAAGTTCTTGGAGTTGTGTAGTCATTCCACAATGCAGTTTTAGCACATGCCTCTTACCCTGTAAAACCCCCCAGACCCAGCTCTTACTCCAGGCAATGACTACATTTACAGATTTACTTTCCAGATATTTTCTACATAGACTCATGTTATCCATGACTCGAAGGTTTCTGCTGCTTAGTATGGATTTTTTTAGGATTATCCATGCTATAAAATGAGACAATAGTTTGCTATTCTGCATTGCACTATAATACTGTCCTGGTTGAATATAATATGCATTTAAGTCACCAGTTGATGGATGCTTATTTAGATTGTCTCTGGGTTTGGGCTATTATGAATGCAGTTATAGACATTCGAAGGCTTTATACCAATATGTATACATGCAGACATACACACACACACACATATGTGCATATATATATATATATATATATATATATATATATGGAGAGAGAGAAATACATGCTTCCATTTTAATTTGCAGGTCCCTAGAAGTGGAATTGCTGTATTGGATACATAAAGAGCCCTTGCACCTTCTTAATAAGAAAGCAAGCAACCCAATTAAAAACTGCACAGAAGTTTTAAATATGCATTGCATCAAAGAAAATAGAGCATGAAAATAGCTAATAACCCTGTAAAACTGTGCTCAACATCTCTAGTCATTAGCAACATGCAAATTAATACCGTAACGTGTATTAGCTTTCCACTACTATAACAAAATACCTACGATGAATAGCCGTAAGGGGAAGAGTTCGTCTGTGTGCGTTGTGTCAGAGTCTCAGCATGTTCAGCTATGTCGCTTTGAGACTATGGTGAGACAGATTTGGTGAGGAACAGGAGGGCCACCAAAGCTTCTTCTCACTTTGTGGTAGCAAAATAAACAAAAAGGAAGCAAAAACAAATAAATAAGGGGTTAAGGTCTCAATAAACCCTTCAAGAGCTCACAGTCATGACGCAACTCCCTGCAGCTAGTCCACAGGGACTCATGAAGGTTCCACTACCCCCTAACAGCACCACAGACTGGAACCAGGCCTTTAACACCTGGTCCCTTGTAAACATTTCTGATCCAAAGGTTGGCAATGAGTTACCATGCTACATATATTAGGATGGCTGTCGAGGTTTGATAAGGACAGAGTTAAACAGGAACCCTCAAATGTGGGCAAGTAAAATGGCTTAGCCATTTTTGAAAACAGCTTGGTATTTGAAAAAGCCAAACACAAACCTGGCAATTCAACACGTCGCTCTAGGGCAAGTACAAGTGCGGAATCTGTTTGAACCAAACCCAACCCCAGGGCCCGGGAGTGGCCTTGGCAGGTGCTCATTTGCTGACTGCACGTTTCACATGTGGTGTGGCTGTTGTTACCTCTGATGACACACAGAGCTGCCCAGCTTGTGGCTGTGACATGTGAGCGACTTCACCACCACAGCAGATGCTTCTGAAGACAGAAGAGAACTTAGAAAGGTCACAAACAAGTTTGTGTTAATCTTTCATTCTTTGTGGATTTAAGCATATATGATCAAATGGTGACATTTCTTAAGTCCAGAGGAAGGAAAGACATGTCTGTGCCTCTGTCTTAAAGAAAGAATCTTTGTCTAAAAGGAACAAAGTCCCCCACCACAGGAGCTTTATAACAAGTTTGTGCGGTAGGGCTCACGTATGTGGGTTTGTGTGCATATGCACATGTATGTGGACACTGGAAATCAATGTTGAGTGTCTCTCTTGGTGTCTCTCCACCTTATTTTTGAAATGGTCACATTGTGCCTGGAGCCCAGTGATTTGGTTAAATTAGACAGATGGCCAGCAAGCTCCAGGAACCCCCCTGCATCCAGCTCCCCAAATGCTAGGATTACAGGCATGCACTATAACACCTGCCTTTTTATGTGGCTGCTGGGGACTCCACTCAGGTCCTCTTGCTTGCACAGTAAGCACTTTACCAACTGAGCCAACTCCTTAACCCCTAGCGTTTGACTTTGTTTTACTACACAGCTCAGGTTGGCCTTCAACTCCTGCCTCAGCCTCCCAAGTAGTAGGATTTCAAGCATGTGCCATGGTTGGTTGCCTTAGCTCTTAAAGGAGGTCACTGGATCATGAAATAAGCCCCATTCTCCCTGGAGAATTGAATGAGCATGTGGCAAATGGCTAGATCCTGTGGCTTCAGTGTTTCCCCCCAAAGCACTGTGAGCAAAAGAAATGGCCTCCCCCGCTGTCTCTAATTCTCTGTTTCCTGGGGCCCTTGCCTGTGGTGCAGCTTATGGTCTCAAACTGCCTTTATTGCTGTATTCAGATTATACAGGCAAAGAGTGAAAACCTTACTACTTAGTGTTAAGCTGGCACCAACATTTAAAACTAAGGGAGTTTAGCTTAAAATCTGACTGGCCATCTCTTGCTGAGCAGTTTGTGAACATCTCTGTGGGGAACCCAACTGTGCTTGTCACCATTTGGTTGATCTGGCTCTGCGGGGCACCCCATACCAGTCCCTCTGAAGGTCTCCCCCAACCATACAGCTGGTCAGCTGTCTGATCTGATGACTCGTACAGCTGCTGTCTCTGCAATTGATGTTACCTGCAGAGTCTCATTCTCAGCTCTCCAGGTCTCCTAGTCAGCATCTCACACGGCCTGGGTCAGGCTTGATGAGTTAGAATCACAGTGTGCACTCTCAATATGAAGATTCTGCCCAAGGGCATACAGCTGCTAAGTGGTGAGCTGGCTTTGAGCCCCTGCCCTCAACCTCTGCTCTCAGATCCATTTCCCTGGGCCCAAGCCCTGAGCCTGGAGGCTGTCCTCAAGCATTGATGTATCATTAGTCCTACCATAGACACTTGTCAAAGATTCTAGGAGCTGGAGAGGAGCTGGCATCCACATCACCTGTGTTGGCATCTTCAGAGGTATCTATCTTCCAAGATGAAGGCTCTGTTTCATTAATGTTTAGAGGAACAATTAATAAATGGATGGACTGTCATCTGGGCAGCTCTCGTATGGACAGTCATTAATCAAAATGGATTCAACCACAGAAATGTTTTAGCTGAGGCATGAAGAAAAAGAAGGTTGGGCAATCAAGCCAGAACCCTGGCCACAGTCTTGTCATCACAGTTCTGACTTCTAATAGCAGCACACTGAAGGGAGAGTTGTCTGTAAAAAGCCTAAATAATTATATTTAAACAGCCTTCAGAGGTGAATCTTCCAGAGAACCAACTGAAGGATACCTGTGATGCTTAGAATGAGAAGTGTTCCCCTCCCCCCCCACACACACACACAAATACCCTGCTTGGGTATTTGAATGCTCTGTCCCCAACTGTTTGCTATGCTGGGCAGTTTTTATTACTTGACACAAACTCAAGTCAACTGAGAAGACAGCCCCTCAACACCTCTATCAGAGTGGCCCATGGGCATTCCTGTGGGGTCATTTTCTTGATTAATGATTAATGGGGGAGAGCCCAGCCCACTGTGGGCAGTGCCACCATTGGGCAGGTTGTCCAGGGCTGTATAAAAAAGGAGCTGAGCAGAGCATGAAAAATGAGCCGACGAGCAGCTCTCCTCTACGCTCTCTGCTTTGTTTCCTTCTTCCTGGTTCCTGACCTGAGCTCCTGCCTTGGTTCTTCTCGGTGATGGGCTGTAACCTGTATCCAGAAGTCAACCCTTTTCTCCTACAAGCGGTTTTCAGTTAGTTTCATTACAGCAACGGAGAAACAAATTAGGACAGTGGCACTGTGCTCGGAGATTATGGAGCCTTTAGGACAGACTTGATGGAGGAAGTATGTCACTAGGGGGGGAGCGCGGGGCGGGGGGTGGTGCTTTGAGGGTTTATAGCCTCACACTACTTCCAGGTCACTCTCTCTACCTCCTACCTGTGGTTAGAGATGTGACTCTACTACTGCCATGCCTCCCCCATCATTATGGGCTCTCCTTCTGAAACTGTAAAGTCAAAATAAACTAATCTATAAGTCACTTCTGGTCATGGCATTTTATCACATCAATGAAAAGTACCTAACCCACAATCCTTATGTGCTACAGTCTAAACATGGTTTGTCTCCTTGACACTCAATTGAGGGTCATAGGGATAGCTCAATGTACAAAGTGCTTCCCACTTAAGCAAGCAAGAGGACCTGAGCTCAAATCCCCAGCTTCCCTGTAAGAAGGTGGGTGCTGCAACCTCTGTACCCCAACACTGGGTAGACTAAGGCAGGAGGATACTCAGTGCTTCCTGGCCAGCCAGTCTAGCAAAAATAGAAGTCTCTTGGTTGTCTCAAAAAATAAGGTGGGAGATGATAAAGGAAGATACCCAGTGCCAACCTCTAACCTCCACACATCCACCATGTACACACACACACACCAAAGTCATGTTGAATTTTTACAATAGTGGTTGTGGTGTTTTGAATATGCTTGGCCCTGGGAGTGGCACTATTTGGAGGTATGGCCTTGTTGGGAAATGTGTGACTTTGTTGGAGGAAGTGTGTCACTGTGGATGTGGGCTTTAAGACCCTCATCCTAGCTCGCCTGGAAGTCAGTCTTCTGTTTGCCTTCGGAACAAGATGTTGACCTCTCAGCTCCTCCTGTGCCATGTCTGCCTAGGCGCTGCCATGTTCTGGCCTTGAGGATAATGGACTGAACCTCTGCACCTGTAAGCCAGCCCCAAGTAAATGTTGTCCTTATAAGAGGTGCCTTGGTCATGGTATCTGTTCACTGCACCCAATCCATAAATAAGACAGTGGTGTTGGGAGGCAGAACCTTTAACAATCTTGCTGCTCTCAGGTTGGATTAATCCCGAGTTCAGAGGAGACTGAACAGACTCTAAGTTCTCACGAGGCTGTACTAATTGAGTGCAGTATCTCTAAAGCAAGGCTGCCTCATGTTTGACTCCTTCACACACATTCACTCCTTCCGTGTCCCTGCTGTCCTCAGTCAGTAACAGGAGGACCTTATGGGATGTGCTTATCCAGTCTTGGATAGTCAGCCTCCAGAACCATGAGCCAAATGAAGCCTGTTCCTTTATAAATTATGATGGTGGTAGCTTGAGTGAGAGCTGCCCCTCATAGGCTCACATATTTGAACACTTAGTCCTCAGTTGACAGTGGTATTTTGGGGGAGATAATGGAATCTTTGGGAGGTATGCTAGTTAGTTGTTTGGGTTTTTGACAACTTGACACAAACTAGAGTTATTTGAGAAGAAGAACCTCAAATGAGAAAATGCCTCCATCAGATTGTCTATAGGTAAGTCTATAGGGCATTTTCTTGATTGATGCTCTGGGCAAGTGTTTCTGCGCTATATAGGAAAGTGGCAGAGCAAGCCATGAGGAGCAAGCAAGTAAGCAGCATGGCTTGCTCCATGGCTTCCGCTTCAGTTCCTGCCTCCAGGTTCCTATCTTGAGCTGCCGCTCTGACTTCCTGACTCCTCTCAGTGATAGGTGTGTTAGCTGAGAGTTTTAAGATGAAATAGATCCTGTGGTGGTTTAAATGAGAATGCCTCCCATAGGTCATTTCGATGATGGGTATTTGACTACTTGGTGCTCAGTTGGCAGAAGTATTTGAGAGAGATGAAGAAGTGTGACCTTCTTGGAAGAGGTTCCTGGGGGCCCCAAGCTCTCAGTCTCTCCCCCCATCTCCCTCCCTGCACCCTCCTCTGCCTTGTGCTTGTGGAGAGGTGAGAGCTCTCAGCTACTGCTCTACCACTATGCCTGCCTAGCCGCTGGCATGCTCCCCACCACGATGGACATGGACTCTAACCCTCTTGTACCCTGAGCCCCAAATTAAACTTGCTTTTTGTAAGTTGCTTTTGATTTCATGGTGTTTGGTCAAGCCAAAGAAACCCTCAGACATGAGGTGACGATCTGTGGAGGAAGTGTGTTGCTGGAAGGCTTTGAGGCTTTATAGCCTCACCCATTTCCTGTTGGCTCTGTGCTTCCTGTGAATGGATAAAAGCACAGCCAGCCAGCTTCCTGCTCCTGCCGCCACCGTAAGTTTTCTGCTGTGAGGGACTCTCGCCTTCTGGAATATAAGCCAAAATAAACACTTAAATTGCTTTGGGCCATGGTATTTTATCACAGCAACAACAACAAAAAAAAAAAGTGACTGGTGTACCTTGCTTCAGGAATTCTTATACATTGTCAGAAAATGAACTAAGACAATAGGAGACAAATTCCTTTACATTTTCTCCGAAATATGTAATTACAATGAAAAAGATGAAAGCCATACATTAGGAAAGATAGAGTTTACATGAAACAGTCAATGGAATCTTGAAAAGTCTTTTCAAATGAAAATCCTAAGCTTTCTTGAATGGCCTTAACTTTTATATTAGGATTTTTTCTTGAGATGATATACAATCCCTGTCTAGAGATTTTTAGTGACAGCATTTTTAAGTTCTTCACAGCCCACATTGATAAGACACAAAATAGTTAATTTTCTTTGCAGTATTTATTCAGAAATCTTAGCAGTAGACTGTATACAAAAGTGCAATAATTGAGATTCTTCCTCTTTTCTTTACCCAGTTTATTTCTGAACTTTAAAATAATATTATGCATTGATTTTTTAATCCCATCAAATATTTTCAGACCTGATATTTTTTTAAATGAGTGCAGTGATAAAGCCCATTACCTTGTAAGTGAATCTTAAATATTAGTGACAAACACAAATTTGAAGAACTTGTTTCTTTCAAGGAAACAGACACCCTAGTTTGAGGTGGCTAAGGACCCCAGCAGCAGACTCCTGTCTGATGGAGTTGTTATTTGATGCATTGTTAAATAATATTCCTAGCCAAATTTGTAGAGATTGCATAAAGATGCAGAAATTTTTGTGTAAAGGCAGATTGGGACCACTTCCCACACCCATCCAAGCTTTGTTTTGCCTCTCCATGCTAGCCCTTCTCTTGTCTCCTCTGCCTCAGTGCACAGAAAAATGCATTTGGGCACTGCAAAGTTTTCTTGGGGTTCACAGAGCAAGCACCAGCCATGCTATGCGCCCTTTGTCCACAGTAGAAAGTAGAACTCTCTGTCATTCGGTCAAAAGAGATGGCCAAGGGGTCCAGAGTCTCTTTGATTATCTATAGCCTACAAAAGATGTCACTTGCGGCTGGGTCTGTGGCAGATAGGGACTTGAGCTGTTTGACCATGATGTCTTAGGGTTTCCATTGCTAGGAAATGACACATGACCAAGGCAACTCTTATAAAGGCAAACATTTAATTGTGGCTGCCTTATAGTTTCAGAGGTTTAGCCCTTTATCATCATAGCAGAAAGCATGGAGGCACCCTGGCAGACTTGGTGTTGTGGAAAGAGCTGAGAATTCTACATCTTGATCCAATGGCAGCCAGGAGAAGAGACTGTCTCATAGGCAGCTAAGAGGAGGGTCTCTTCCACAATGGGCAGAGCTTCAAAGCCCACCCACACAGTGATGCACTTCCTTCAACAAGACCACACCTCCTAAGAGTATCACCTTCCATGGGCCAAGCAGATTCAAACCACCACACCTAACTTTCTTCCAAAAAGACCATGGAGAGGAGTTCTAGCTCCCTGGGGTTTGACTTGGCTGCCAAAACCTTGAGGCTTTGTGAGCCCTGGAATCCACCTGCAACTCAAGCAAGATGCCCAACTTGTCAGACGCAGACAGTAGTTCCCTCAGAAGCACAAATCTGCTGCAGAAAAAAAAATTTTAAGTACCATTGTTTCGATAAGTTAGTTTGATATCTCAACCCATTCAACCTATTCGAGAACTTGTTCTTGAGAGTTTATGCTAAGGATCTGGAGAGATAGCTCAGGGATTAAGAGCACTGGCTGCTTTTCCAGGTGACCCAGGCTCAATTTCTAGTACACACAGTCATCTGTAACTCCAGTTCCAGGGAAACTGACACTTTCTTCCAACTTTCAAGGGCACCAGGCACACACATGGTGCACACACATACATTCGGCAAAACACCCATAAAGATAGAATATGTTTACAATTTTTACATTAAGTATAAATGCTGCCCCATCTAAACAAGTAAAATGTCTCCAGGGAACCA
The DNA here is from genome assembly GCF_978045245.1 of Mus caroli. Classification (NCBI taxonomy): domain Eukaryota; kingdom Metazoa; phylum Chordata; class Mammalia; order Rodentia; family Muridae; genus Mus; species Mus caroli. Next base: position 101,352,810 of record NW_028227266.1, read on the forward strand.
GAATGAAGAGAGCTAAGTGGGGTAAGTTTCTGAAATCTTAACCTGGCAGCCACAGACGGCATCCCCAGGAGCCTAGAGGCATAACACAAGTCTAGGGCTCCACGAACTTGGGCTCTCTAACTGAAATGTGGCATTTCTTCCATTGTGACTAGAGGCTGTAACCCACAGTGGTGTTGCAGTACCTGTGGTTTTAGTTCCAAGAGAAATCACAGATGTTCCCACAGCTCTGCAAACATCACAGAACATCCTCTGCACGCACGGCTGCTTCAAGGCATGGTGGGTGATAGAACTGCCATAAGGCCTTATTATTTAATGACTTAATAGAGAAGCACACATTAGACAGTATCATAAATTTGCTTTTCTTGTGTTTTGATAGCTCAGTGCCAACATAATTGCTGTTCTCTTTAATACTGTGCATTTTATTTCTTGCATTTAGTCATTTTCAGAGAAGTCCCGGGGCTCCACCATAATGCAGGAGGAATCCTCAACAGCGAGGCTATCAGCCTTTTGTCCACTTGGGAAGCAGTGAGAATGGTGGGAGAAGATCCTGGCCATTTGGTGGGGGAAGTGCCCTGGACCTGAGCTGTCTTGTAATGTTTCACATGCTGATTTAGCACATCATTTGTGTATACACATGCGTGTTCATGTGTGGGACTGTGTAAATAGACATGTGTATGAGTGTATACAGGTGTGTGTGCATGTGCCCTAAAGGCATATGTTAGGCAAGCTCTTAATGCATTGCCTTTCTCTACCTTGCCCAGTCAAGCTCAGAGAAATATCAGAAGGGCTTGCCAAGCAGTCTGGGAGCACAGAGAGTGGTCTGCAATCCTAGCCATGAGGCTGACCCCAAGTTCCCTGTAGCCCAGAAGCCACTTGGATCCTGCAGCTTCACCCTCTGTAACTCTGGGAACTGCTCCTCCACGGGAGCAGCACCAAGACCACACCCACTGCAGCGAGCTGGAGCTGCCTAGAGCATAGGTGCGTGAGAAATCTCTCTGAGCCATGCTATCTCATCAGCTGAAGCTTTCCACAGAAGCAACTGCTCCTGAAGTTCTATGATCCACCCTCTGACAGGAGTGTCACACTCCAGAATAGGAGCCAGAATAGGGAATACCAAATCCCACCACAACGTGTACTACATTTCCAAAAAACCAAATTCATCTTATCTTTTCCAGTGCTGCCTTGAATCAGGAGTACTGGGGGAGGGGGGAGGAACTTATTAAGATTAAGATAAAATTCAGAATCCTAGTGGCCCATGCCTATTATCTCAGTACTTGAATGAAGCGGGTTTAACCGACATAAGTTCAAGGGCAGCCTGGACTACAACAGTGAGTTCCAGGCCAGCCTGGGTTACAGAGTGAGAACATCTACAAAAATAAAAATAGAAAATAAAATTCATATATCATAAAATTCACTCATTTGAGAAGGGCCACAGGAATTTAACCCTCTGTGAAGATATATGAACAGTCCTTGGCTGCTGAGGGCAGGGAAGAGTCATATTCACCAGTGATATAGCCACTGGTTAAAGTGCCCTTGCTCAAGTAGATAGCTCTCTACCCATGCTCTTTCAGGCAAGTCTACATGCAGTAGGAATACAAACACACACACACACACACACACACACCACTGAAAATAGTAAGAGGACTGTGAAGGGGTTCAGTGGTAGGGGAAGTGGATAAAATGGGGGAGCTATTATCAAAATAGATCATTCATATATATATATGTATATATATATATATATACATATATATATATGATGACATATAAGAAAAAAATCCTCCCCAATCTGAAGCATGCAAATTCAATGTTAACCGTGATGTGCTCAGAGTGGGGCAGTGGTCAGGGCCATGAGTGATAAAATATTTATAATTCCCAAGGTAAAGTCTGTACTCTTCCATTTGTCCTGCTTCCCCCCACTTCCACCAAGATCTGCTGACCTCCTTCTTGCCCATATGAACTTATCTGATCTGGGCACATCATATAAAGAGTGTAATGTTCTGTAGCTGACACAGCACTTTCTCTGCATCCCCAAATAACACTGCGCTGCATGGCTAGCCATATCCTGCTCACCTACTCTTCAACTGTAGATGTCTGGGTTGCTTCCACTGTGGGGCTGTTGTGAAAACGCCACTGTGAACCCATGTGACCTGCTTTCTGCGTGACAATTTCCTTCCCTTGAGCATGCCTGGGACTGATGCTGCAACGTGATGGGCAACTCGACATCTGCTCTCTGAAGAACCAGTGTCATCTGCTTCCCCACATGCGCACCGTCCTTCATTCCCATCAGCAGTGTAAGCGTCCGGCTTTTCTCGCATGCTCAGCGCTAATCAGAGCCCTTTTGCAGTGGCTGTGCAGTGGTATCTCACTGTGGGTTCTAATCTCATTTCCTGGCATCCAGGGATGCCAATCATCTTTTCATGTGCTTTATTACACATCTGCATATCTTTCTAAAACATCCTTTGCTGATGTAACTTTTTGTATGTGTATGGTTGGTCTGAGCCGGAGCCCCGAGTCGCCAGCCTCTTGTCCCAGCTGAGTCCTTGTTCCACTCTGCCTTGTTCCTTTGCCCATTTTTAATGATTTGTGTGTTTTGTTTTGTTTGCTTTTAATTACTGAATAGTTTCCATTCTCTACTACACTTTAAAACTTAACCCCGGGTAAGGAGGACTTGACTTCAATTTCACGTCTCTTGCCAGGAAACAAGACACTATCCCAGGGGCACTTCAGTCCTGAGAGCTGTGACCCTTAAATCCCTTTTTTGGCTCATCGATACCTTCAAGAATCTAACAAAAACCAAATTCGATGCCAGAAAAACACATGTGCACACCTCTCTCTTCTCATCTGATACTGAGGGGTTTCTGGGCCTTCCACTGTTCAGGCATCACCTTGACCGGGTGCTTTCTTTTCCCAGGAGGACTGTAAACTCACTTTTGATGGTCAAAGAGGCAGCATAAAAGGTCCATATTCTAGGTTCCCACAGAGGAAGGTGTGAACAGTGTGTTGGGGCTACTCTAAGGCCTGCAAGGCCATCACCCCCACCCCACCCCACCCAAGCTTTCCCTTTGGTCCAGCTTCAAGCATTCATGCCCTGAACCTTCTCAGAACCAGATCCTCTTTCACACTCCAGCCCTATGCCTTCAACCTGTAACCGTACGGAAGCAAACAAACTCTCTATCAGTCAGGAGAATACTGTATACCTGTCACCTAAACAAATCTTCACTAGGCATGAACAAGCGAAACTTCTCTTAAGGTAGGCATCTGCTCCAGGCTTGGAGGCGCCAGAAACCTATAAAGTACAAGTGTTTTCTCCTCTGCCTTTGCCCCTAAGAAGCACCTGGGCTGCCTGCCTCGAGCAACTGAGTTGGTGTATCCATCACGGCCTCCGGCCCCCACTCTCCCTTTGACCCAGATCTACTATGTGGCTCTGCAAGTCCCACTGTTTTGCTGTTATTATCCTCCTGCCTCAGCCTTCTGGGCACTGGGCCGCCACGCCTGGCATGGACACAATATTTGGTATGTTAGCTCCATCTTTCAGGCACAAGCTGACAACTCCCTTCTCTCCTCTGTCCCGTACTTCAGTGCTCTTTGTGACAATTGTGTCACCTCTGTCCTCGGTGATGTACAGCTTATTTATAATATTTTTCTCACCTGTAACTTTTAGGTTCCAGACGCAAGGGTATTCTGCAAACAGAAAACTCCAGGCACAGCTCTGCCAGGGCCTCCTTATCACTAGGAGAGGGGAGGCAGGGCTTGGAGTCAGGGAGCCCTCACAGAACAGAAGGCAACAGGCTCTTTCCCAGTCAAGATGCTTCCCCAGTATGCTGTCCCAAGCAGGATTGTAAGTGCTTTACAAATACACTTAGTTCATTTTCACAAACCTCTGAGGTAGGCATTGTTTGCACTGCTCTATCTTACAGATGATAAACTCAAGTGTGGGGCTCAGTGCAGTGGCTCAGAGTCACCCAGCTAAAAGGTGTGCTAGGATTAGGTCATTAGGTCACTCGGTGCCCAGAGTCCTTGCTACCTCTTGGCTCTGTTAGAAGGAAGGCTCTAGGACCCTCCACAGACCAGTTTAATTCCCTTATAAAATGGGGGACATTACAGCTCCAGTGTCCTAGAACCTAGACACAAAGCCATCAGGAATCCAGGGCAAGAACTAACTCATCTGACAAAGCAGTCTCTGCTGCTCCCCAGCCGTGGCAGTGCTGTGTTCTCAGTGCTCTCGGCATTTCATAGGTGAAGGCAGGCTGCCGCCCGGGGGACAGAGGATGCTCCAGGACAGACTGGGCAACACTAGACCTTGTCTCAAATAAATAAACTTCCGATCCTTTCCATCTCATCTGGGAACTCTGGTCAGTGACCGTTTATAAAACCTGCTAAGAAACAAACTCACTAACTTTGGACAGCTTTAGGTAGTAGGAAATCTTTTGAAAAAGCAAAAAAAGCTTTTGTAAGAACACAGTATAATTCTAAGGAAATTCATCGCACCTCATGATTCCTGAGTGCTCCCAGGGACTGATCTGTCCCTGATCCTCCCAGTGAAGACATCAGATGGAAATCTTTAATCTGAAGCTTGGGAGACTCTGAAATTCAAAAACTCTTTCAGACTCATCTCCACAGGTGTAGCATCTCAGAATCTGAACAGCCCTTTAGAAAGAGCAAATATATGGAGTAGATGGGCACTTTTTCTGTTTCTTTTGAAAAGAAGAATCCCGGGATGTTTACGTGCTGATGGGAAAGACCCTCTAGCAGGGAGAATGGGAGGAGCTGGGTCCTTGAGCTGACAAGTCCAGCATGTGCCTTCTCCTTGCCCTGACTGCACCGTCCACTTCTGCACTGGTGTGGCTCCTATGCGCCTCAGCTGCCTAGAACCTTGCTCTCCTCTGTCCATGCCCTCCTTGGTTGTCAACAATGTGGCTTCAAATCCTCTCTCCCCTCTGACCTCTCCTCAGCATGCCAATGCTAAGCATTCAAACTAGATATCCCATGAGTTGCATACATTGAATCCAGCTCTGACCTATACAGTCCTCTCTTCGTGAACGTGTGCAAAAGCCTCCGTGCCAAGGACCTCCCCATGGCCCCTTGACACACTTGTAGCCAGACTTTACACCTAAAAAGGTGAGAAAGCGTAAGAAGCTAGCTGAACAACTTCACAGCCATGCTTCCACTACATACTTCCTTTAAGGGAAGCTCTGGAGTTACTTTAGTTTCAAACTGTATAGTACAATCTTTATTTTCATTAGTACACAGCTATTCACATGTAAGTCGGAAAGAAAAAGCATTGCTCTTTGTGGTAATAAACATTCGTGTGAGAAAAGTCTGCAAAGCGGTTTATTCTCACAAGTTCCTATGGAAGCGATCCTCCACACAAAGCAGTGAAAATACCCAAGTGCCCAATCTGCAGACTCCTCAGTGCTGCCCTTGCGAGCATTGCTTTATTAGAACTTTATAATCCAGTCTTCCGTCTGTGGCTGTGCAGGGCTACACGAGGGCTGTGAACTGCCTCACCGTCTTCTCACTCTCTCTTTTCAGTTCTTCAATGTGGGCGTCCAGGCGCTCTAGAATATGGTGAGACCTCAGCTCCTCCTCTTCCAGAAACCTGGTAGCTATCGATCCCAGAGGAGAGGTGGGCAGCGAGCCCTGGGAGAGGGACAAATCATGACATGTGTTAGGAAGCAGGAATGGATGCCCCAACATTTTGATATTTTCTGCCTAGTCCTGTTAAAGGGAGAATTTTTCCTGAGGAGATATTTTCATCTTAAATCCAAGAAAGAAAAAAAGGCAAGTTCTGAAAACGTAGCACCACAGAGCTCTTTCTTTCTGACGCAAAGAGTGTCTGTGTAAAGTGTACAGGAAATGCCGTCAGTGGTCTGAGAGTACCTCAGCTTAGACTAGAAATGCCTGCCTGCCTCTCACCGAAGAACACAGCCAATGCCTGCTATTTCAAAACTCTGAATGTTACTCTCATTTTAAAGCACTGAAAATCTACAGGAAACAAATTAAATGCCAGTTAAAAATCAATATTTTTCCCTTTCTTAAAATTCCACTCCATGGCCTTTGATCTGCAACTCTCAGTTCTGGTGATATTTCAGATCTCGGATTTTTGAAGGTAATACAGGAAATCTAGCACATGCAGTTTGCTCTCATTTAATGTTATACTTTAGAAGTCACTTTAAACGCTGAGTTAGCACAAATCATTGCCTCCGGGGGAAATAAACACACACCGTATAGACATATATACACTCTCTTGTCTCTATTTGACAAAACAGAAATGAGTTTCAGAAGTGAGAAATGACTTTCCCAAGGCTACCACAGTAACTGGTGCTGGAATTAAGGCTCTCACACAACAGGGTGCTGCCTGCCATCACCACATGAACACTGAGACTGGAACGAAACACGAGGCCACCTTTGCTCCCTCTATTAGGAGCATGGGAGCCAGCTCTCCTGCTTTCTGTGTGTCCACGTGTGGGCACAGCAGGGCCACAGTACAGTTTAGTGGGCAGTCAAAACGGCAAGTGATGAATAATAAGGACCAACTGTGCCGGCCCTGTAGAGTGCAACCATCAGATACCTGACTTCTGAAGGAAACGTGTGATGCTCACACTAGTTGGAAAAGGTGACATTTGTGAAATCACATCATCATAGGGCAGGGAAGGCTGGCTGCCAAACTTAGAAGAAAGGTACTTTTCAAGGTGTTGATTTTTTTTAACTATGTCTAAGTTAAATTGGACATTTATTTTGAAAACTAAGAAAATCTTTCCATGGAATTGCTGACACATTCAAAAATAAACAAAAAACAAAGGTTACTAAACTTTCACAAAGACATACCGCAGCTAACAACAGGCAATGGACATCCCAACACCAGCTTCATGATGGAAGGTAAAGAACACTGGAGCCTAGTGGTGAGGGTAAGGCGTCATCATAGGTACCCAAATCATGCTCTATTCACCTCAGATGCACCGCCCTCAGCCCCAGGCCACCAGCTCCTCCCCAGCAGCCCCTCTTTTCCCTTCTCAGTCTCCATGCTTGAGACAGTCCTCGATTCAATCCCTGCAGCATGGTCAGTCCTTTGGGAAAGGCAGGCAAGAAGACGCAGGCTAAAGTCAATGAATGCCTGCACTCATATTCTAAGTATTTTAGAACCTGAATTTGAAGTTGTCTTGGTTGAATGTGCCTTCACAAGCAAAACTACAAATGTGAAAGTAATACAGAGTACTGACTGGGACCCAGTAAGAAAAAAAAATCACCCTCTTTACCTTAAAATTAAAAATAAAAATAAATATTAGCATGAGAAAGTTTTCATACCGAAGATACAAACTCTTCTTGGTCATTCATACAGTCAGACAGACTGTCAGAAAAGTTGACATCATTTATATCTAGCACTGAAGGCAAAGAGTGAGTCTCAAATAGAAAGTTGGAAGGCAGAGAGACGGTGGAGCTGCCAGGGCTGATGTGAGAACTCAGGGGGCTGGGACCCCTGGCCACAGGGTCTATGCTATCCAACGTTTGTCCTCGAGGCGAGTGGTGACCTGTTTTGTACTGCTCGGTCTTTATTCCGTCATGTCTGTGCTGGCCATGGATTGGCCTGGATAGCAGATTAGAAAACAAGATAAATGAAAAACTGTAGCAACTTTTCTTTCCAATAAATGCTGAAAGAAGCATGTTCATAAGAGGCTATGTGACAGGACTCTACTGCTTACAAATGAGGGGTCCACTCGGAGACAAGCGCTCCTTGGGCTCTGCTCTCATGCTCCCAGCATAGCAGTGGCCAAACATGATGCCAGTGGGGTGCAGAAGGAACAGGGCCAGGGCACCCCGTGCACAGAGAAATCTCAGAATGTCACCGTGGGTGAGAGTGGGGTGGGGATGCTAACAAAGGCTTCTGGTAAGAAAACACACAGGCTACACAGAACAAACTCAAGCCAGTTGGCTTCTCATTGAAATAACCTTTCTTATGGTAACAACCTAAAATTAATTGATCAGAAGTGCAATGGGTGCTTTTTATAGAAAGCCACGTTTTACTTCTTATGGAACAGGTGTGATGAAGGTAGTGGGAGGCAGCATGAAAACTGGGGAACAAGCTGCTGTTCACACACATCTACACTCAGGGTGCACAGAACAAAAGCTGTGATGAAATAGGCTGAGCCACCTGAGCCTCTTGTGCACACTGGGCAGAGTTAAACCAGAGCCTGTGATGACTGCACAGCTCTAAGCCAGAAAGTCTTCTCAAAGCAGGAAAGCAGACGCCGTTAGCACATGCACTTCAAAGAGACTTTTAAGAAACTTTACAGCCGGGCGTGGTGGCGCACGCCTTTAATCCCAGCACTCGGGAGGCAGAGGCAGGCGGATTTCTGAGTTCGAGGCCAGCCTGGTCTACAAAGTGAGTTCCAGGACAGCCAGGGCTATACAGAGAAACCCTGTCTCGAAAAACCAAAAAAAAAAAAAAAAAGAAAAAAAAAAAAAAGAAACTTTACTTAAAGTGCTGAAGAGATGGCTTAGTAAAAGAGCACTGACTGCTCTTCCAGAGGTCCTGAGTTAATTCTCAGAAACCACATGGTGGCTCACAACCATCTGTAATGGGATCCAATGCCCTCTTCTGGTGTGTCCAAATACAGCTACAGTGTATTCACATACATAAAATAAATAAATAATTCTTTAAGAGACAGAGAGGAAGGAAGGGAGGAAGGGAGGGAGGGAGGGAGGGAGGGAGGGAGGGAGGGAGGGAGGGAGGGAGGGAGGGAACTTTACTTAAGCTCTGCATTCTTGAACCCGGCAGCTCTGCTGTGTGCTGGGTTAAAGATCTCGACATCTTTTTTTTTGCACATGTTAGTAGCATGCTCCAGCTCAGATTTGGTGCTCATCAAATCTTTCTGTAGTTGTTGATTTTCAGACACTAATTTATTTAATGCCTCAATATAATTCTCCTGAAGGTCTGCTAGTGAAATCTCTTTTGCCTAATAAAAAAAAGAACACTAGAATCACTAGTATGTTTAAGGGTAATTATGATCAATCTACAACAGTGTTGGCTGAGGTATTTTCTGTTTTAGTTTTAACTATGGCTTTACTTAGAGAAACTAAAGATTTGTCTTTAGCCCTCTTAAGATGAACACAGGAAAAGCATCAGTCTGCCTAGAGTGAAGGAAGGGACAAAGTTAAAGGCAGGATGGCCTCCCTCTGTACATAAGCATCCAAGGCATGGAAACAAGGCAGAGGAAAGCTTCAAGAATCAGACATGGAAATCAAGAAGAATGAGGAGCCCTCTCCTTACACACAATACCTGTGGAAGGAAATTAAAAGAACTAATTCAAAGAAAGTAATTTAAACACAAGAGTCTAAAGATAATTATGGCCAAAAGTGGTAACTTTAAAATAAATACCCTTCCATCTTAAATACTTTTTGGCATGTCGCTTGATAGGAAGTTAGCAACATAAAAGCAGGACTCAATTATGTGGCAGGAATTTACCATGAACTGGTCTTAGTTCTCTGATCATATATCTTATTTCTTGATAATACACATCTACTTTCTTTTTCTAATTTTTTCATTTAATTAACATTCTATAAAATTATGGTGATCTTTACAGTTTAACATATTTCATTTTCTGTAAAGAAAAATTGTGAAAGTAAGCTAGTCAATAGAGTTCTGATAAACATAATTTGCCTGTCAACTCACAAGTGTGTAAATAGACCTGTAAACTAGGAATTTACACTATCATTCAGTAGCTGTCCATGTTTTATAATATCTCAGAGAAGTGTATTCACAGGACATGTGCTATACTGTCGACTACCTACCCACCTTTTTATTTCTAAAATGCAGGGCTATGCTATGAACTACGACTCATCTTTAAAGTGGCCAACATTAATCAAAGCTGCTGCTTTCATTAAGATAATTAGATTAATTTGGAAAAGTAAATTCACCTTCCTGGGTGGTAACATGCAAAAAGCACTTCCTAATAATTATGTTTTGATAATCTGTACAGATATTCATACTGTATGCAACTCTGAAACCAGAGAAAGCTAAAGCTGATAGGATTTTTACAACTTTGATGTCTGAAATCATTAAACCAGCATTCCTTAACCTACAGGTCATGACCCCTTTAGCAAATGTCTATCTCCAAAAATATTTAGATTACAATTAATATCAGTAGCAAAATTATGGTTATGAAGTAGTGACAAAAATAATTGTATGGTTGGGGTCACTACAACATGAGGAACTGCACTGAAGGGTCGCAGCGGTGGGAGGGTTGAGACCCCTTGCACATACCTAAAAAGAAGAGAAACTTGTCTTTTCTGTGCATCTTTCTGAAATCTCCGAGAGCTATTAGCTTACTAACAATTCCTCCCCGTGCCTGAGCGGGAAGGGCAGCATGACAACTGGGGAGCAGGTATGTACTCAGTGGGGAAAGAGGATCAGCGCTCCCACTAAGGTTCAGGAGAAGTTCAGCTCCACAGAACCCTGCGCAGTCTGCCTTTAGCATCTCTGGAATCTCTCAGTTCTTTAATGTAAACAGAGAGCCACTCTAATACTGACAAATGACACATTTTTAAAGAACACTATAGTGTAAACAGATTAGTCCACAAATTACTACTCGCTCGGTATTGGCTTTATCAGGGCATACAAAGTCATTTGTTGGCTACACTCTCACTCACTCACCTACCTGCTCATCCATTTACCCACTCACCTACTAATCCAGCCACTTATTAGCCATCCATCTAGTCATTAAGACAGCCAGCTGGTTAGCCATGTGCCCCAGCCCCCACCTCTATCCATCTTCCACCTCCTTGATAAAACTTTCTAAAATATTTAGCTATGGGATTGAGCAAACGGTTCAGTTGGTAAAGTACTTGCCGTGCAAGAGGACCAGAGCTCAGATCTGTAACACTCATGTAAATACTGGTCGAGTAGACACGGTAGACTGCCAGTAATCTTAATACTTGGAAAAAGGAGACAGGATCTCTGGAGCAAGCTGGCTAGCCAGACTAGCCCAATTTGCAAGCTCAGGGTCCAAGTGAGAGACCCTGCCTCAATACAAAAGGCAGAGAATGATAAAGGAAGACACCCAATATCAACCCCTAGCTTTCATACATTCATACACATACACACATGTACATACACATGCGTGTACACAATCACCCACCATGCACACAAAAAAAATTATATTAAATATTTTAAATGTTTGGCTATTGTCTCCTCTATTTTTTTTCCCATCCATGTGAGTTTGTGCTTTAAAATTTTTTTTTCATTATAGTATCACAGGGGTGTGGAGTGGCAGAAAAATTAAATGAATGTTTCCATCTTAAATGACAGCATATTTCAGAGTACAATCACAAATCAACCATTTAAGTAACCAGTTTATTTCATAATACCTGTGTGCCCATTTCTGAACCTTTACTCCCATAAGGTGGGCTCTCTGGGGATGCAAACTGCTGAGGACACTGAAGAATGTGACTACTAATCTTCCAGGTGGAACTACCAGGAGGACAGTGAAGAATATGACTATTAATGTAACAGGTGGAACTACCAGGAGGACAGTGAAGAATATGACTATTAATGTAACAGGTGGAAATACCAGGAGGACAGTGAAGAATATGACTATTAATGTAACAGGTGGAAATACCAGGAGGACTTGGGGGTGTATGGACTTACAAGCTTCATGTCCATGGCTCAACTGTACTGAAGGCAATCTCTATATGCATGGGAGAGTCTACTGTTAAAATACTTGCCAAGAGAGGCCATATATTAACTTTCTAAATTATTATCAAGCTTATTAGCAAGAAAATTTTATTTTTAAAAATTTTGGCTATTAGGGAAGTTTAATAGCTTCCCTCGCTCACTTGAATTTAAATATCTACTTAGTTCTTTGCCCTTTTCCAACTGGGTCTCTTTCCCTATCGCCTCTGTAGGAACTCTTACTTGCTAACACTTTGTTAGCCTGTGTCTACTTACAGGTTACTGCTCCTTTCTTTCAAGCACTAGTGCTGTCAACCCCGGGCCTCATGCTAGGCGAGTGTTCTCCCTCTAAGCTCCACTCCCAGCCCCTCTGGTGTTATTTTTATTCTTGTCCAGTTTGGCCTTGAACTCTCACTCCTTCTGCCTCGGCCTCTCGAGAGCTGGGATTGTAAGCATGAGCTGCCATACTTGGCTTCTATTATCAGTCTTTTTAATGGAGCCTTTTGCCATCCAGAAATTTTACATTTTTATGTTGTAAAATCCTTTGTGGCTTCATGATGCTTAGAGAATCTTGCCCATCTGAAAGATTATGAAAATAGTCCCCCATTTTCCTAGTTGAAATAAAGTATTCTTCTAGCCTTTTGCGTCTTCACTCTCGGCCTCCATGACTGTGAAATTGGAACTATTAGGAGCAAACTGGGTGCCTTTTGTGACTATGAATCTTTTTGGAAGCAGAATACTCCCTGGAAGTTCAGAAAAAAAGAATTCAATCTTCCGACTTTTGACCTACACCAAAAAAAGATGGGTCAGAATAAAAATGCATCATTTTTTAAATTGTAAGACTTTTACAATATGAACTTCACACTGTCTGTTAGCCAATCCTGTTCTGATTTCACAGTAGCTTATATGTATTTCTCATATTCTCCACTAAATTACTATAATGTCTTCAGAGTCAAGCATGTGATCAGTTATCCTGTGTGCAATCTAGCACTGAGTGTTCTAGAATAAATGAACTATGTATGATAATAAAATGAAAACTAAAATACTTCAAGGATGGCATGCTTTATAATAAAGACACTGTGAGCACAACAGCCCAGCACTAAAAGCAGCGCCCAGTGTCCACTTCACAATGACTGCCAGCACTCTGCTGGCACTTTACAGATACTTCCCTTGCTGAGAACACAGACTATATATGCATCTTGTCACACACAATAGGAAACTATCCTACTGCTCCAGCAAAAACATCCTCTGGCAGGAGGCACCTGGACCTCATTTGTGACTGTATCCTAAGGGACTGTTCAAACTAGTTAATTCTACCTTCTTCTAGCATCAATATTAACAGTTTAAAGGCTTCAAAAACACAAAAGCTAAGTGTCGATGTGTGTACCTCATGCAAGCCCAGTTCCAGCTTCATCACTGTTTCAGAAAGACGATGATTTTCTAATTTGAGAGATTCCAGCTGACTTAGAATCTCCTGCAAAAGGAAAATCGGGGGACTCACATAAATCAAATATATTTTACAAAGCTTTTCCACATCATTTTCTCTAGTCTACTTAGTCCAGGCTACATTCTCTATCCATATAGATAAACTTTTAAAATGTGTGTAGATACAGGGTGTTGTGTGTGTTGCATACACATGAGAGCACAAGTGTGCCTGTCATGTTTATTTGCAGAGACCAGAGTCAACAAGTTCTCAGAATTCACCTATCTCTGCTGTGCCCATCCCCTGCAATGCTAGGCTAATAAACAGACCATGAAGCCATGCCTGGCTTTCTATGTAGGCTCTGGGAATCCCAACTCAGATCCTTATGCTTGCAGAGAAAGGGCTCTCACTCCCTCAGCCGTCTCCCAGGCCCCACATATACTTTTTAAGAGTGTCAAAGGTGTTAGTAGGCAAAGCAGTATGCATGTGATTAAATGTCACTCAGTAATGAATGGGACTAAGGCACAAAGTTTCAGTGACAGAAGATCTTAGACACACCCTGCTTCCAGCTCTCATCAACTTTCTGCCACCAACACCATGTGGGACTGCGCTTGCATAAAGCATTCATTTATTTTCAGTCCTCACTCTGCTGAGCTTTTCTGCTAGACTACCTCGATGAAAAAATTCCTGCCTCCTTTCATGGCCTTCTTCCTCAGCAGGCACAGTCTGGGAAACTCCTTCACTGCTACTTCTTTTAAAGTTCCATCCCACTCTTTCACTCCAACTGAGAAATCTGCTAAATTTGAGCCAAGTCACTCTTAGGCATACTCTAGTGCCTTTTCACTATAACTGCTGTATCTGGGAAGAGGGATTTCAAATGCCACCTTCATCCAGGAATTCCACAACTAAATGGCCAACCCTTGAATTTCAGGATTTCCGTAGAACCAATTAACCAATTTTTCCATATAAAAGTTCAGGCTTTATCTGAAACCAAATGTGCCAAACTAATGTCTCCTCTGCTAGCTTCCCTATCATGGGCATCTTTCATAGAAATGTATCATCTTCCACAGCACTACAACCATTTTCTGCCTTGTTACAGGGCATTACTTGGCTACTCAAGCTTCATCCCTCAGTAATAGCTTCTTATCGTCCTCTTTGTTACCGTAGTCTAATCAAACACAAAGCCTAGCCAACCGTGCAGCCAAGTATCTCCAGAACGCATCCATTCCCCATTTCCCTTGAATGGTGGGCCCCCACCCGCTGCTCAGGCCACATCTTGCAGTTTTCCTAGCTCTGCATGGTCTCTTGCAGCTTACTCATCCTCCTCTTGCAGGAAGAGAGATCTCTAGATATGCAACTCCTTGGCTCCCAGTACCTTGCCCACATTCCACTAGGGTAGTCATTTTCCTTGTCGGTATCATTCTGACCTCCCCACCAACCCTCACTATCCTGCTTGCTAACCAGCCCAAAGCAGGCGTCTACTACTGAAATACGGAAGTTATTCCTTGAATAAATTCATTCTTTAAAAACAAACAGGCAAATATGAAGTGGAGAGCTCTGGATGGGCTTTACCTTATGCTCTACAGCCTTTTCTTCTGCCTTCTGCATCTCTGCCTTCAGCTGCTTTTCCATGTCTGAAGAGGAACACTTGGCAGAAGCAATAGTGATATCTCGCTGGTGTAACTCCCGAGTTAGCTGGGAGATTTCCATCTTCATTCCTTCCAGGGCAGAACTGTAGGTCTGATCAGCCTGCAGAATCTGTTCCTTCAACTATAGAGAGGCACAAAAGAAAACACCAAAAGTTCAGAGAAAGTATTTAGGATTCAGGCATATAAATCTACACAGCAGTAACTCTGACACTTAGGAGGTAGAGGCAGAGACAGAAAGACCCCAGGATTGAGAGCAGCCTGATCTAGCCAGTGATTGCAAGGCCAGATTGAACTTCACAGGAAGACCCCTTCTCAACAAACAAGGTTTTGAGATGTAGCTCAATGGTAGAGCGAGCACTTGCCTAGCATGTCCCTAAAGAACAAGGTATTCAGAGAGAAAGACACCTGGTTAATGGCTGCCAGGACAGCGTTGTCATTTTCTTCAATAGTGTAGTTACTGGTAAATTGCTCCAGTAGATAACTCCCTGCCAACGTTCATGTAAGCAACCCTAAACAATGTAGGCCTAAAAGAAAAACAAAGAGAAAGAAGGAAGAAGACAAGATAGGAAAGGGAGATCATAGAAGGGAATAAAAGAGGGTACTGGAGATGACTATGATATAATCATGTATGAAACTGACAAGTAAATGTTTAAAATGTACAGAATTTAACGAAGAAAAATATACACAAAATTGATAAAATAAGGTAATGTCTATCTTACTTTAAGACATGAAATTTTTCCTAGATTAGATATACAGAAAATCATCAATTACAAGTTATCAACTTGTATAACTACTGTGAAAGTCTGGTATTTAAATTCAAAATCATGCATTAGGTCTCAGAAAAACATGTGTTACTCAAACACTGGGGTCAATGGCAAAGTCTACGTCTAATTTATGTAGTCTCTAAGACTTTCATTCTTTTCACAGCTACAAATTAAAATTTGTTTGTTTGTTTTGGGTTTTTGTTTGTTTCTTTATCTAGTTTTCTGTTTCTCAGGAGAGAACTAACAGAAAGATAAGAGGTAGAAAGGGGCAAGAGCCTTTGAGGAAGGCAGCTCAGTCTATAACATATCTGCAGCAGGAGCAGAGGACTTAGTCTAGACTCCTAGCCCCCACATAAAATTCATCTTGGAAGGTTGTATACATCTATAATCTCAGCATGGGGAGAGGGACAGCAGATAAAGGTTGATTCTGCAGCTCAATGGCCAGCAAAGCTAGTCAGCCAATGAATACTGAGTTCAGTTACAGCCGCTGAGGCAGGTGAGTGTGTGAGGAGAGAGCAATAAGCAGCTACTTAATATCTACTTCTGGGTTCTACATACACATGCATGTGTGCACCATACACACACATGCACAGGAACTAGCAATAATCTCAAAGTAATGAAAAACACAAATTAAGACAAGTATGGTAACAGATGCCTCTAATCTCAATATTTAGAATTCAAAAGACCAGAAGATTATGAGTTTAAGGCCAACCTGGGCTATATAACAAGACTAATCCTCCAAATAAAGCCTCTAAAAAAAATTAATTTATTTTTGGTATTTTGAGACAGTCTCATCTAACCCAGGCTGGCTCTGATCTCCTGTCTACACCTCCCAAAGCCAGGATTAGAGTGTACCAGCACACTGGGGACAGGACCCCTTAAAAACAGTCTCTAGAGTACCAACAGCCAATGAGGATATTAACTACTTCATAGCACAAAGGAAGCCAATAAGAAAATTACAGGTAATACAATGTCTTTTTTAATAAACAATATAATTGTTTAGAAATCAGCATGAACATATTTCCCAATTTCCCACACATGCACAGTGTACTTTGATCATCCATCCCTATCGTCCTCTCGTATCCCTCCTTCTCCCACTGAGTTCCAGCAAACTCTTCCACTGACCATCCAACAGATTTCCCTCACTGAGCACCTCCTGTCCAGCTCTGAGCCCAGGCTCTGACGGAGGCTCTCACCTTCTTTATCTCTGTCCGGTACTCATTATTATGCCCTTCCATCCTCTTCAGCTCTTCATATTTTTCCATTAGTTCTTGGCTCAGCTGTTTGCATGTTGCACTCACAGATTCTAAACTGTATGGCAGAAATACAACCATATATAAATAAAATTCCTGAAACCCATCAGATGGATTATCTAAGTGTACCCTCTTGATGCCCAAGATACCTCCTACTAACACCTTAAACCTCATACCCCTCATGAAAAGTCATTTGTAATTCCCCTATCACTAGATGCAGCAAACCCATCTCAACTCTGAGGTAGTTTTGTCTTCCATGTTTTCCTCCACTCCCGCCCCCTGATTTAAACTTTACTGGCTACAGAATTATAAAGACACCAGCTATTTTACTAACAGTTTTGCTCTAGCTGTATGGGTTTTCTCTAGCTCTATAAGAGAGGGAAAGCCACCAAGAACTGTCACAACAGACTCACATTTCATCACTCTTAGCAACACACAGACACACACTCCACACTATACAGAACCACAAGAACTCTTTAAAGAGTCCCCAACTCATTGTTCTTACTCAAGAGCCAATCTTTCTGACACTTAGCACCATGGAGGCAGCATGCCTCTCACTCCAGTGCTCTGCCTCTTTGTAGCAATGCAATCGTCCCTTCACCACAAAGCACCTCCTTCCCCTAGCCCACGATGGCCATTAGCTTCTCAGGAACCAAACTGGCACTGACCTAATTACAGTCACTCCAGTCCTTACTCCCCTGTTCACCTTAAATAATTCAATTTTTATAACTTGAAGGCAAATTTTTCTAGAAGTTGTCTACTTTAAATATGCTCATTTAATTTCCCTAAGTCCTTTAAAATGAATATTTTATCTCTAAAACTGAAAACTATGGTTAAAATATTTTACTTCTTATGCCTGCCAAACTTAGCCATTAGCCCTTACCTGCTACAGCATATACTTCTAAATTATTCTACAAATTATATTATTAATATTATACTATATTATTTCACAAACATGGCAAATTTGCCAGATAAGTTATTATTCAAAAATATCATCTTTGGGAGCTGGAGAGATGGCTCAGCAGTGAAGAGCAGTGGTGTCTCCTCCAGAGGACCCAGCTTCAATTCCCAGCACCCACATGGCAGCTCACAACTGTCTCTAACTCCAGTTCCAGGGTTTCTGATACCCTCACACAGATATACATGGAGGCAAAACACCAATGCACATGAAACAAAAATAAAATAAAATAGATATCATCTTTGTAGTAAAACAAAAGCCCCGCCCTTCCTGTTTTAGGTGCTATTCAAACTAAACACCACACTGTTTAGAACAGTCTTTTTGTCCACTAGATTTTTCAAAGAAAAAAACTGAAGCCATTCTTACTGAATACTGTTATTTATTCATTCTAATTTTATTTCCAGAAATTCTAGAATTTATATTTGCCTATTTAATACTAGTATATGGTTACAATGTGCTAAACACTGAGACTAACAGAGGAGTAAAATCAGAGATCACATTGTCCTAGCCATGCATGGAAAAAGCAGGACCTGAGGGGCTAAGGTGGTCAGTGTAGTGCTGGAGGTCAAACCCAGAGGCACAACTTCTGAGCCTGACAAGAAGTCCATGAAGATTGGAGGTCGGGGGAGGGGGAAATGACAACTATGATTAAAAACATAAATTTTTTTGTTCCAATATCAAAAGACTAATAATCTTTATTTAACACTCATGGTGGGTGGAGTACACCTTTAATCCCAGCATTTGGGAGGCAAAGGCAGGCCAATCTCTAAGCTCGAGACCACCATGGTCTACATAAAGCAGTTCTAGGACAGCTAAGGCTACCCAGAAAAAAAACTGTCTCAAAAAAAACAAATGATAACAATACTAGTAATAGTAGTAATAATAGTAAGTTTTATTTAGCTCAGTCTAAAGCATATACACACACCTCAGTAGTGATCACGAGTGCCCCACGCACTCTAAAAGGCCTACAGCAGAGGGCTGCACAAAGCAGAGCACACTGAGGAGTAGTGCTGTCCACAGCAGCAACATGAAAACCAAAGGATACAATGTATCAAGACAAGCTAGAAAGTGTAAAGCGGCACTTCTTGTTATGTTTGCCTAAAGGCAAAGAGCTTATGCAAATACTTTATCTTTTACCCACACCAAAAAAAATTAGTATACAAGCAATTATAATGAGTTTAAAGCAAAATATCAAACTCTTCCCAATAAAAAAGTTTACAAATGTGACAAGCAAAATAAAGTTTGTAACTATGGCAAAAAATAAAATAAAATAAAAAGCACTACCTATCACACATGCCATGCTATGCATGCTATGCTAGAATATACTATGCCACCAAATACTATAGTTTTTGTCATTAGCTAGCATTCAATTCAAAGCCAAGAAAATCTAAATCACACCATAAACGAGAATGAAGGAAGAAAGACATGCCCACTGTGTCTTCTCCAAGAACAGTTTCAGTGAGGGAGTACAGAAGAAAGCTGAACTGAATGGGGCCTAAAAGGTAAAGGGTGAAGTGGGAATTATCAGAATACACAAATCTTCAAGAATTTGATTCTAGGGCTGGTGAGATGGCTCAGTGGTTAAGAGCACTGTCTGCTCTTCCAAAGGTCAGGAGTACGATTCCCAGCAACCACATGGTGGCTCACAACCACCTGTAATGGGATCCAATACACACACTTCTGGTGTGTGTCTGAAGACAACTACAGTGTATTCATATAAATAAAGATAAATAAATAATTTTTTTAAAAAAGATTTTGACTCTGAAGAACAGAGAAAGAGGAAACATTCTGATGGTTTAAAGGGGTTTAATTGTTTTCAAAATGGAAAAAGCTCCCAGAATACTTTCTGTCCATATAAACCACTCTGAAGAAAGCCCTAAAGAGGACGTCACAGCAGGAGCAAGTCAGCCTCAGACACATCCAGAGCACAGGCTCAGATGCAGGCCAACTGGCAGAAGGTTAGGACAGTGTCTTCTGTATTTTCAATGAACTAGGGAGTGAGGCCATTTGTGAATGCTAGAGAAAAAAACAACTTCATTTCACCAATGCACTGTTTGACTCAATCAATGTGAGAATCAAAGTTCATCCTAACAACTTCACATTTTCAATGTGTAGCTAATTATCTACCTGCCTTCAAGACGCGTCACCTCTGCCTGCAGGAGTTCTTCACTGCTGTGGCTGAAGTCCAGCTGGGAGAGCACATTATCCAAGACTCCATGCCCTGGAGAGCTATACTTCCTTTCCTTCTGACAGTCCTCCAGAGGCCTAAGAACAGAAGGAGGAGGAAACAGGTCTCTCTCTTATCCCGGCAAACAGACAATGCAAGCCAGGCTGCTGTCCCAACTATTCTTTTAACTAAGCTCCTTAGAGCTGGTCAGTCTGTAGTCTGCTTTCGGGAGGAGGGGGATACCTGGAGAACAATCCAGGGTCAGCAGCAATTTAATCTTTACTAGGATTTGGGATGTGTTTCAAGGGGAAAAGTCGCATAAAACAGCAAAACCATTTTGTTGACACTCGAATCCTTCTATCAGAAAAACTTTACAAGACAGTCTGGCAAGAACAGAAGCATACCTGACTTACACAAAAGGAAGCTCATTTACTCTATTATTTTTTACTATAACCCTGCCCTAGCAATAGCCCAGGGCCGGAGATTTATAGCTTAGTTGGTAGAGAACTCCCAGGGCATACAGGAAGCCCTGAGACAGGGTGGGGTCACAACATTGCTAATCCCAGCACTTAGGAGGCAAAGGCAGGAGGATCAGGAGTTCAAGGCCATCCTCAACTGCAGAGTAATTTTGAAGGTAGCCTGGGATAATGCATAAAATCCTATTTCAAAACGTAGTAGTAGTAGTAATAATAATACAATAATAATAAGAATAATAAAGTCAGTTCCCAAAGGGCTAGCTAAGTGGCAGGCTGTCACTGACAGCAAGCGACTACTTTCCACCCTACCCCAGTCTTCTAAGGCAGGGAGGCCCTCCAAGTCTCAACAAAGAGAGATAAGGAGTTTCCAACCTTATGATCCTCAGAATCTGAGAAACTTAAATGAAAAGGAGACAAAACCATCCATACAAATTTTAAGACAATAAAAATCTAACTCATAAATTAAAGTCAAATAAGACAAGATGATCAAACACAGAAATGAAAATATTCGATATTAAAATCAGCATTCAATGCCAAACTGTCAAACAGACCAGCAGACTAACATTTATGGTTCAAACAGACCTTTCTACGGACTGCTGAGTGCCAACTGCCTTTAATTTCATTTGCAGTTTCTCCTGCATTTTTGCCTCAAGGATGAAGGTTTCTTGAGATTGAAGACTTGCCTTCAACTCTTTCTGTTCTTCCTGCAGAGCCTGCAAAACACTCAAGAAAAAAGACAGATATTATTACAACTTTCCTTTTAGTTCTCACTTTTTCCTGCAGAGACTGCAAAATACTCCAGAAAAAAAAAGTCAAATAACATTGCAATGCTTCTACTTCATGAGAAAAGCAACCAGGAAGGCTGACTGTAAGTTTTATGACAAGGACAGTATGAATACAGCTATCAGGAGCTGAGCCACCAGCCTCAGCCCAAGGAGGAAGCTGGGCATCCAGGACCTAGTCCTAGGGCATGCATTCTAACACACACCTGTAGTAACTTCTCAGATTCCCTCAGTTTCTCCTCCTTCTGCCGACGGTCCTGCAGGATAGTCATATTGGTGCCCATCAGGTCGTTGACCCTTATGTTAAGGCGCTCTATTTCCAGCTCATTGGCACAGATGGTGTCCTTAGCCCGCTCAAGCTTACTGTTCAGGTGCTGAATTTCTGACTGGCTAGACAGTTCCACGGACTCTAATTTCTGTTTCCGGTTGGCAAGCTGAGCCTAAAAACATATAGGGAAAAAAGAGTTGATAGAAGAATGATCAATAATTGTATTCATTGAGGAAAGAAAAGATTCACTCCTAGGAAGGCTGGGCTATCAGCAGGTTTTAGATATTTTCTTTTAGTGGCATATCCTACTGAAGTCTATTCAAATAAAGCCACTTCAGCAACTGTCTCAGGAACCGTGGAGTACAGTGTCTAACCTTTTGGCTCTGCATGCCAGTTGAAGTGTTTTTGGCTTCTCACATTCTGGTTTTTTTCAAGTTTTAATTCAGTATCCAGACTGGTTTCTTATCTATACATTAAAAATGGACATAAATCATTTGTAAAGTTAAACTTCCCTCTTTTATTTTTAATAATGTTAGTTTTTACATTGTTCTTTTAAAAAAAAAAAGATTTATTTATTTATTATATGTAAGTACACTGTAGCTGTCTTCAGACACTCCAGAAGAGGGCATCAGATTTCGTTATGGATGGTTGTGAGCCACCATGTGGTTGCTGGGATTTGAACTCCGGACCTTCAGAAGAGCAGTCGGCGCTCTTAACCACTGAGCCGTCTCACCAGCCCAACTTCCCTTATTTTAAACCTCTCTTAAAGGAAAGGCACCCACTTGCATTTTAGAAATTCAAGCAGAAACATCTCTGTGGAATCCATCTGCGACAGATTTAAAGAATCTGCTGTACATAACTGAGGCCCAAACTCTTTCGCCTTACAATATGGTGACACAGAGATGCAAAAAAAAAAAAAGGAAACAAAAAGGGAGAGGCAAAGACACAGACAAATAATTTTGTGTAAATTAGAGTTCAAGGCCTCAGAGTAGAGGTAATTTGTTTTCTACCAGATCCCTAGAATGGCATGTGAAAGAAGATTCAGGACAGGGTCAACGCTAACCACTCTGCATGTAATTGGCAGAAGAAATCTTATACAGAACCCTCTGCACAACAAGTAAATGTAGAGATTGGTTGAAGGTAGGAGGAGAAAATGGCTGTGCTCCGTTGCTGAGCCTCAGCTCACCCCATCTCTCACCTGCCCACCAGCCCTGGAGCTCACAGAGCACAGCTGGGAAAAACTGTCCAAATGAGTGGCCAGGAGGACAGGGCACATAGCCCAAAACCTCAGCACTTCAACACTGTGTGACACTATGGTCTGGATTCAATGCTAGAGCTTTAGCTGTGTTAGCAACTCTGTAACCAGGTAGTCTCCATTTGTTACTTTAGAATTAGTCTCAGTCCTCTTTTATTGATCTACTATTTCACTCATGCAAAAACACAGTATTTTCATTAACTAGAAATGATAGCCCAAGTTCTACTGTCCACTATGGCAATAAGGGAGATTGAGCACTGAGCTGTGGCTAGTCTGACTTGAACAATGTTCTAACTGTGTAATACACAGTGAGGTGTCAATGACTTAGTTTTTAAAAGAATGTAAATTTTGAACTTATAATATTTTGATATACTGGGTTAAATAAAATATATTATTAAATTAAATATATTTATTTATATATTTATATATAATATATTAATTTACATATATTTATTAATATATTAAGTTAATCTTATATTTCTTTTTACCTTTTTAATCTAACTGCACAAGATAGTAAACTGTGTAATTCACATATTTCTACAGTGGTACTAATTTCAGAAATACCTCTTTTAATCCTAAGCAAGTCAGAAAATCACAGAAACAACTCCTAAAATTCCTCCTCTTAACTGGCGAGCTTTAGAGCACTTGTAAATATATTTGAAATATATATTTTCATGCACAAATACATTTTCTTTCAAGAAAGCAGAAATGCCCTTCTTCGATAAGTATTCAGAAGGGTGGAGCTATCTCACTACACAGAGGGCAGTGAAAGTAAGGAAACCACTAAGGCAGTTTGCCTTAGGGAGACAGAGGCACGTCTGTCAAGGCGCACCAGGTGACAGACACCACAGAGGCATGTGCACACTGAACTCAGAGCCTTGTGGGATCCTCAGGCTGCTGCCTACAAGGATGCTATGGCCTGCGTGGACACATCTGAAGGCGACCCAGATGGGCAGACAGGTACTGGTGCTGCAATGGAAAATCAAAGCCTTTGCTGCCTCCAACATCACTGTTCTTAAGCAAACTCTTTGTAACAATGGTTTCCTTGAAGCTCCAAAACTACATTAAAAAAAAAAAAAAAAACAAACAAAAAAAAACAGACAAAGGATGTTCTCATTTTTTTTTTCCTAAAATAAGCATGGAGTATAAAACTTCAATAGCTGCATAGATGAATCCAAATACATGACTCAAAGTGTGTGAAGCTGTTTTTGAATCTTCTTCAATGTTAAAAATATGAAAGATTTTTTTTCAGTTTTTTCTCATAACATTTACCCAGACTCTCAGATTTTCTGCTGTCCCACATATCAATTAAATGCAATTAGTCAAGCTTAACTGGATTCTGCTTCAAACAGCCACTGTGAGAGAGCAGATTTTAGACAACTGGATAAAACTGCGGACTGAATACTAAGTTATATTACTATTATTTATCCTATTGATGTTATCCTATCATATTATAGGGATTTTAAGTCCTTGCCTGTTCAAAAATGAGTTGATGCCATGATTTGCTTTGTAACATTTTAATAGCAAAAAATAACGAGTAAAAGTGTACCCAGTTTTAGCTTTCCAAGATGAAAGAAGTGGGCTGGAGAGAGGGCTCCTTGGATAAGAATGCCATGGGCTACTCTTCCAGAGTTCAGTTCCCAGCATTCACACTGTACCTCACACTGATCTATGTCTCCAGTCCAGAATCAATGCCCTGTTCGGGCACTGTGGCACTGTACAACAGTGGTCACATATATACATCAAGGAAAAATACCAATACAAAGAAAATCAATCTTTTATTTTTTAATGCCATGTCCCTCTTTAAAACAAAAGAGGAAGAAATCTCAAAAAACAGCTGCACAAAACAATGTGTACATGTTGTCAACACTAATGCGCTCAGAAAGCAGTAAGGGTGGCACGAGATTTAGCTCACTGGTACAGTATTCGCCAAGGATAAGTGAAGCCCTGGGTTCAATACCACACGAAAAGAAAATTAGGTATAATTTCTGTTATGAATTTCTAATGCTCATTTACATACAAGATTGGCAAGATGATGACAATCATTAACACTAAGTAATGGGCACACAGAGATTTAATTAAATGTTTAGTAAAGATAATAATACAGCATTGATTGACACAAACTGAGTTAAAGGAAGCTTTCATTCTTGTTTAGTTTGCCAAGGAAAAAGAGAAAGACATTTATACCTAATACTTTTAACTAATCAGATAACTTTATGTTAAATAAAACTATGAGAAGAATTATTCAAATATCCTTAGTGGGCATAACAGATGTCAGTTCTTTCAAGGTATCTTATTCTATCTCTAGTGGACTGCCTGGTAAACAACAACTCCACTTTTACTAAAAGTGAAGTTTGCATTATATGGAATTAATCACAATAGTAATTTGATAGCAGTGACTTAAAGATAATAATCAATAAACATGAATAAAATGAGGATTGAAAAAACAAAAACTCACCAGGCAGTGGTAGTACATGCCCTTAATCCCAGCACTTGGGAGGCAGAGGCAGGCAGATTTCTGAGTTCGAGGCCAGCCTGGTCTACAGAGTGAGTTCCAGGACAGCCAGGACTACACAGAGAAACCCTGTCTCGAAAAACCAAAAAAAAAAAAAAAAAAAAAAAAAAGAAAGAAAGAAAGAAAAAACAAAAACTCAATTTGTTCTTTCCCAGTCTAATGTTTATAATTAGGTTACAGCAATGTATCATAGCCTTTAAGAACATAGAGCTTTTTCAGTCAGGTTAAACCCTGATCCTTATCCTACCCCAAGCCCTCCAGAAGGCTCCACTGTCCTACTTTGGTTAGTAGCTTCTTGAAAATGACAAAAGTGAGGTGTAGGGTCCTCCTTGAAAGTCTCAGTAGAGTTATTACTCATAGCAAAACCATTGACAATAGTGTGACTGACAGCTGGGATTTTAGGGGACAAAGAAAACGCCAATGCTTTAAAAAGAAAGGTTTAAAAATGAAGGTTTGGTCTGGAGAGATGGCTCAGCAGTTAAGACCACTTATTGTTCTTCCAGGGGACCTAAGTTCAATTCCCAGCACCCACATGATGGCTCACAACCATCTGTAATGGGATCCATTGCCCTCTTCTGGTGTGTTTGGAGACAGCAACAGTATACTCATATACATAAAATGAATAAAAACAAACAAACATCTCCCTCTAGCTCTCTGAACTTACCCAGCCTGTTCTGGCATCCTAGAAATGAGATAAGTACCAGAGTGGATGGATTGTTATACTACAAATAACATACACAACCAATAAGCACCCGACAGCAGATAGTAGAGGGTGGCTATACATACTCACCACCCTCTCTCTGTTCATTCCTTCTTGTAGTCTTGATTTTAAGGAAAAGGTGAAGGAGCTGGCTATGTGGTAAGAACACATCCTATATTCAGTGTCTATTTAGTTTTACTGAAATCCTTAGTTTTTAAAGTTCCTATTGCTATACTAAAAAAAGCATTTCTGTAGCCACAAAGACATGACTTTCCATTATGATGCATACCAATGCAGTGAGTCTTTCCAATCAAATTATCTGGGTTCCCTGGCTAAGGCTCCTTAGCCAAAGTGCTCAAGCTACCATGGAGATGAGCAGTGGGCTTAGACAGAAGCCAAGTCAGAAGGACCAATGACAGAAGCAGAAAGAAATGGGAAAAAGCAGACAGTGGTCAGGGGAGAGCAGGGTAGGGACCAAGACTAGGAGATTGAAGACAGTATGGAAGAAGGGTGAGAGTGATAGGAGGAGACGAGGAATCTGAGTGTTTTAGATACTGAAGAGGCTAAGCCACAAGTAGAGGAAGACAGACTTACCACACAAAGACTACAGAGAGAATCCAAGTAAGACAGAAAGAGCATGGCAGTAAGTCAGATCCAGTCAATACCCATGCATTGGACAGCTTAAACCTACCTGGATTATCTCCGACTGTTCAGCCAGAGCCTTCCTCTGTGCTTCCAGAGAAGATACCTGTTGCTGATAAATCAGACGCTGCTTCTCCCAGTCCAGAGACTTCTGTCGGAATTCCTGAGGAGGTAAGTAAAGTACTTAACATCTAAGTGCTCCCAGGCTGTGAGACTTGCACAGCGCCCTGCTCCCTGGGCGCCCTTCTCTCAGCAGGAGCCCCATTCCTCACGCTGCAAAGGAGGACTGAATCCTGCTCACACTGTGCCTCTGGATGTCTGTCTTTCTAAATGTAACACCTTAGTGGTGAAGAGGAAGAAACGGCCATGACAGAGGGCTCAAGAGCATTGTTGCAGATCTGCTGCCACCTATGGGCTGTTACCATTTTGTATTTTTCAGAAAAGTGATGCTAAAATAATAATATTCCCTTTGCCATCTAAATTTCTAACATTCAGACCCAGAAACTGAATAGATTCGAACAGATTTCTAAATCAGTAACTCAGTAGCCTGATTCTCACTTCGTATTCTGCCAATAATAGTATCTTTGATAGTCAAAATTTTTATTTCATAGAATTGCAAAAGCTTGAATAATATGAAAAATATGCATCACATTTTATCAGGTACTTATAATCCTAGAGTCAAAACTTCAAAATAGGTAATTAACAGCAATTTCAAATTCTATGTCATGAAAACGGGCCCCACTTTTCTGAAAATAAAGCAAGTCAAGGGGAAGATCCTCAGCCTCCCCATCCTTGTCCTCCAGGGTCTCGAGCTCGAGACTGCTCCTTAGCTAGTGTAAGTCAGCTTCCTGATATTCCATTCATTCACAGTCCGTCTGTCTATATGACATTCTATCACATGTGCCAGCACTGACTCAGGAATAGCAATTAATAAAAATAAACCAAAACCCAGCCCCATTCAACTGGAGGGGCTGGACATGACATGCACACTAAATGAATGAATAAGTAAGAACGTTCAATGAAATCAAACAACATAAACAAACTTTTGAGGGATTCAAAAAGGAAGCCAACGAGTATCTGAATGAAGTAAGAAGTCAATACAGGATATGAATGAAGCACTCAATAGAGACAGAAATACTGAAAAAAACTCAAATATAAATTTTGTAAATAAAATCTCATTGAGTCAAATAAAAGCTCAATGGAAAGCCTCTCCAAATAGAAAGCAGAGTTTCAGGGCCTAATGACAGGTATATTTTACAACGGTAAAAAGAAAATATGAAGGGAAATGACAAGATACACAGGACATTATTAAAAGGCCCAATCTAAGAGCTACTAAGATGACTCGATATGTGAACAATGCTTGCTTGACATGTAAGCATATAGGCCAGATCACTAGAGAATGCTAGGCATGGCAGCAGACATCTGAAATTCCAGTGCTGAGGAGGTAGTGACAGAAGAATCAGGGGCTGGAGAGATGGCTCGGTGGTTAATAACACTGACTGCTCTTCCAGAGGTGCTGAGTTCAATTCCCAGCAACCACATGGTGGCTCACAACCATCTGTAATAGGATCTGATGTCCTCTTCTGGTGTGTCTGAATAGAGCAACAGTGTACTCACATATATAAATAAATAAATAAATCTTAACAAAACAAAACAAAAAAAGGATCAATCTATTTGTTACTTGCAAGAAACATACCTTACAGGTAAAGACAAATATTGCCTTAGAGGGGAAGAACAGATCATCCACTATGACCAAACACGTAACATTACAATGATACAAGGATGGTGCAAAATACATATTAATATGTTATCAAATTATGATATATACTATATATTAGCAAATATCATTTATCATTAATAGAACAGAAATCACGTGATCCTCTTATTTAATGCTGAAAAGACTTCTGATATAATCCAATAGCCTTGAAAAAACTAACAAGAACTATAGCTCATGTCTCCTCCCGTCACCAGCTACACACTAAAGTAAGCTGGACCTACCCCTCACAGGACAATGCTGGAGAGCTGGCCCTGGAGGCATGGGTGTAGATTCCAATGGCATGAGTGCAGGACAGTCAATCCCACCCCTTGCCAGTTGCCACCTCACCTGAGTAAAGCAGGAGAGCTGGCCCTGGTAGTGCGGGCACAGGAAAGCTGGCAGGCTGACCATATACCAGGCCCAGATCCAAGGCTCTGAGTTGGCCAAACCCAACATCTATCCCATTTGTGAACTGCTGTAACCCAAGAAGGGGCCTGGTCCTACAGATTCAAAGCTGAACATCTCCATGACACAGAGTAACAACAGGATATCTGAGACAAGTCCAATTGACAATCCAGTATTGATAGTGTAGCATAAGCCAGAGGGCTCAAACTAGACCAATGACTCACTCCAATGGACATTTGCAAGTGTAGCTGTTTGGACAAAAGGGGATACTATATGACACACTGCCTCTCCCACAGGGAGAGGTTTGGGGTTTTTTGTTTTGTTGGTTTTATTAGTGTTTCCTCTTGGCACCAGGGTTGGGGAGGGGGGGAGGCAGGGATGGGGAGATGAGTGGGATTGGGGTGCATGATGTGAAATTCACAAAGAATCAATTTTTAAAAGGCTATATGTCGGCCAGGTGGCAGTGGTGCTCATCTTTAATCCCAGCACTTAGGAGGCAGAGGAAAGCAGATCTCTGAGTTCAAGGCCAGCCTGGTCTACAGAGTACCTTCCAGGATAGGCAGGACTATACAGAGAAACCCCGTCTCAAAAAGCCAAACAAACACAAAGAAGTACAGCTCAACATAATAAAGGACATATATGGCAAGCCTATAACCAACACACTAAATGGGGAGAAGCCCAGAGCACTGCCACTAAAAGGAGGAATGACAGACAAAGGCATACACTTTTTCCACTGTTACTCAAGTTTGGAGTCTTAGAACAAAAAGCCAAAGGAAAGAAAAGGGATACAGCTAAAGAAACTAAATGATCCTTTCTTTACACAAAATGGTCCGTACATGAGACTCTTAATACCATCACTCAACAGCTTCTAGAACTGATAAACACCTTCAGAAAAGGAGCAAGACATAAAACCCACATCAAAACTCAGTAGCTTTTCCATAACCAGTAACAGCCACCCTGAGAAAGAACTCAGGAGAGCAATCTCATTCATAACAACTTTAAAATACTGCAGAATTAAATAAATACACACACACACATATATGTATATATATATGCATATATATATACACACATACATACATATATACACAACACACACACACACATATATGTATATATATGCATATATATACACACATACATACATATATACACAACACACACACACTTGTGAAATAACATAACCAGGGAAGTAATCTCTTCAATGAAAAATTTAAAACACTAAAGAAAGAAATGGAAGAAGACACCAAGGATGGAAAGGCTTGTCAAGCTCATGGATTGGCAGAAATAGTGTGAAAATGACTATCTTACTGAAAGCAATTTCATAAAGATAAGAACTGAGGAATGTCAACAGGAGTAAGTGGATGAGACAAGGAGATCAAAATAGCTACAAAGAAAGGACTCCAGGAAACTCCAAGGCCGGAGTGTGATCAGCACTATGTCTGTGGATGAAACTCTCAAAGGTTATGATGACAAGGACTTTAAAGATAACAAGGATCTGAATCCAGAGTCAGTGAAGTAACCTGGACCAGAGGATGGCTACCGAGGTTCTGTGCTCATGGTTGGTGGTGCAGGCTGGTGATAAGAATGTGCGGGAGCGCCGGGCAGTGGTGGCACACACCTTTAATCCCAGCACTTGGGAGGCAGAGGCAGGGGCAGGCGGATTTCTGAGTTCGAGGCCAGCCTGGTCTACAAAGTGAGTTCCAGGATAGCCAGGGCTACACAGAGAAACCCTGTCTCGAAACAAACAAACAAACAAACAAACAAAACAAAAAGAATGTGTGGGAGCTGGAAGAAATGGTAGCAGTAGAGAGGCTGGAGGAGAAGCAGTATCTGTGTGCTCCTCTGATTCTAAGTTCTAAACATAAAAATTACAATTCCACAAAGTAAAGTATTGTGGTTGTTTGAATAGGTTTGACCCCCAGAGACTCATGTGTTTGAATGCTTGGCCCATGTGGAGTGGCACTATTGGGAGATAGGACCTTGTTGGAGTAGGTGTGGCCTTGCTGGAAGAAGTGTGTCACTGTGGGGGTAGGCTTTGAAGTCTCCTATGCTCAAGCTTCATCCAGTGTAGAAGTCCAATGTCCTGCTTCCTGCAGATCAAGAGGTAGAACTCGGCTCCTGCAGTACCATGTCTGCCTACATGCTGCCATGCTTTCTACCATGATGATAATGGACTAAAGCTCTGGATGAATAAGCCAACCCCAATAAATGTTATCCTTTATAAGAGTTGCCTTGGTCAGGGTGTCTCTTCACAGCCTTGAAACCCTAACTAAAACAAGTATATAAAGTAGCATTTCTATATGACAGATCACTCAGAACATTTTTAAGCAGTCACACACAATAATATTGAACAGTTTCTCAATTAGGTAAAGTACAGATTCCCAGGTCCCATGCCTACTACCGGATCAGACTCTGAAGTCCCAAAACATCATGTGTGGGGCATTGGGCTATGCACAGACAGCCTGGTTTCCAGTTGAGGCTAGATGTTGAACCCCGGGACCCGGTGGTGATAATTCACCTACATGGAACAGAAGGAGTTCTCTCATGTCTCCTGGGACTCTGGCTCCTGTCAAAGTTACTGCCCCCTCAGCCCCCCACAAGAGAGGTGTGGCTAGTAGTCCCATAGGCAATGTCCCAAGCTTCTGACCTTCAGGCTAAGCTCCTCCCCAGTTACCTAGCAACAGTAAAGATAGCAGCATACCATAAAAAGGGCTGCTTAGCCCCTCCTCACTCTCTCACCCCTCTCTTGCTCTCTTACTCTTACTCCTCTCCCTCTCTCCCTCTTACTCTTTAGACTTTCTTCTCTCTTTCTCTCTCTCCTTTTCCCCTTTCTCTCCTCTTGGCCATGGCCAGTCTCTCTCTCTCTTTTACCTTCTCTCTTCCCCCCTGCCTTTCTATAATAAAGCTCTAAAACCATAAACTGTCTCTGTTCTTCAAGGCCCGCTGTGCAGACTCTCACCTGTGTGGGAACCTCTCCCCTAAGCCCTCTCTCCCATAACCCCAGGGCTACAGGGTGTTGCTCTGGGCCCCTTGGTTTCGGGGGCTGCCCCTTGTCCACCCCCCCACCCCGCCCCCATCGAGTGGGGTCAGTTGCTTAGATGCCCACCCAGGGCTGAGTGGAAAGTGTCTGGCAGCCCTCCCACATCCGCCTGCCCAGAGCATAGGAGGAACTCTGGCCAGCGCGGGTTATCCTCCCTCCCTCTCTTTCCCCTGCCCCTTTTTAGCTCCCACAATCCTGAGTGACTGTTTCAATGTACTGGAGAAGAGCGGGGACTCACTGTCTCCTATCAGTAATCACGGAGTTATGGAACAAAATCAAAATCAGAGAGGGAGGCGAATCCATTGTAACTCATGCTCTACCTAAATGGGAACTGATAGGAAGCCGCCTGATGAGCAGAGCACTCTCTACAAGAAAAAGCCAAGCATCCCCATGGTCACTAACACCTACAGGATCAGGGGTGGAGGAGACAGAGATACGGTAGGATGCTGCCACTAACTGATGCTCCTTGTTTCTCCGAATGGGAGGTACTGAGTACTAGGATATTCTCCAGGATACTGTCCCAGACATGTTGGCTATCCCTGCTACCTCTACTGTGAATGCCAATTTCATGCTCCATCATTTTAACAGTAATAACAAAAAACAAACAAAACAAAACCTCCATATATTTCCAAGTGCTCTGTATGGGAGATCTACACTCTTGAGATTAATTGATGGCTTGGAATCCCATCAGCCACAGGGGAGCATGTGATGGGGACCACCATCCTACACTGACTAGTTCAGTGGCAGCCCCTGAGATAGCAGGAACTTGCTCCGGGAAACAGCTCCATTAGAAATGGCATTTTCCTACATGATGGACGACTGCCGTTTCAACTGGGACTATTGCTGTAGACATACCTCTATTTTTCCAGTTAGCCTCTCAATCTCAGACCGATCCTCTCGAAAACTTTTGGTATTTCCTCTAAATTCTCTTAGTTGCTTTTTCTGCAGCTTCTCATAGCTTCTCTTCAGTCTGCTTAACTGTAAAAACAGTTATTTAAGAGTTAGCAAATTGTAGTGGTCAGATGAATTGGGATTATACAGCAAGAGCACTGCTAAATTACACTATTGAAAATAGATTGGCAGCATGTTAGAGCTGCAAAGCAAAATAAAAGAAGACATAAAAATGGCAAGGCTGGGCTACAGCTCAGCTAGGAGAGCGCTGACGGGCCTGGAGAGCGCTGGCCCGGGCTGGACCGGGCTCCACATAGGTCGGCTGTGGGAGTTGGTGCAGTGATCGCAGAACTAAGTGAAGGCAAGAGAAACAGAAGGGCAAGGTCATCTTCAATCACATGAACAATCTGAGCCAGCCTGGGCTACCTTATCTCAACGTGCATATGCTTGCTTGCATGTGTATGTGAGAGAAATAAATGAAATTTATAAAAGTAATGAAATTTCCAGTCCAGAAAAAAAAAGTAAAATTTAGTTTAATGGCAATTGTCATTCATAGATGCCCCTCCACGACCCACTCCACAGAGGAGAGGAAGCAGTGACTGTTCCCCTCTGAGCCAGTGGTTCTCAAGACATCCTCCTGAGGGAACTGATGATGCACGCTCAGTAGGAGACTTTGACTTAAGCCAAAACAAAAGTAATTTCCCCAATATTAAACATTAAATTGAATATGAAAATAGAATTTTCTTTTTAAAGATTCTATTTTTAATTTCTAATTATGTGTGTTTCTCTCTACGTGGGTATATGCATGCAAGTGCAGATAGATGCCTAAGAAGGTCGGAGAGGATGTCCAAGCCCTCCAGCTGGAATTCTAGGTGTTCTGAGCTTCCTAACATGGTACTGGGGACTGACCCAGGACCCTCTGCAAGAACAGTACACTCTCAACTGCTCACCTAGCTTTGCCTCCCAATTTTCTTACTTAAAAAAGTGTTTTTAAAACATTTTTATTTTTTATTAGTGGTAGGGGAGAGGAGGTGTGTGTGCATCTCAGCCCAGCAAGAGGAGGTCAGAGGACAGTCTGCTGAAGCTGGGTCTCTCCTCCCACCATGTAGGTTCCTGGAATCAAATTCATGTCATGCAGTTGGGTGGCAGGTGCCTCTACCCAATGAGCCATCTGAAAACCCCTGCTTTTCTTAATCGCAGCTCTTTTTTTTTTCTCTCCTTTCCTTTCCCCTTTCTTTTCCTTCCCTTTCCTTTCCTCTTCCCCTTCCTTTCTTCCTTCCTTCCTTCCTTTTCTTCCTTCCTTCCTTCCTTCCTTCCTTCCTTCCTTCCTTCCTTCCTTCCTTCCTTCCTCCCTTCTTTCCTTCCTTTTTGGTTTTTAGAGAAAGGGTTTCTCTGTGTAGTCCTGGCAATTCTAGAACTCACCAGGCTGGCCTCTAATTCACAGAGATCCATCTGCCTCTGCCTCTGCCTCTGCCTCTCAAGTCCTGGGATTAAAGGTGTGCACCAGCACCTCATGGCTCCCAAAATATTTCTAAGTGCTTTGTATCTTCCAATATAAACTTAGAAATTAAAATATTAAATGTTGCCAGGCAGTGGTGGCACATGCCTTTAATCCCAGCACTTGGGAGACAGAGGCAGGTGGATTTCTGAGTTCAAGGCCAGTCTGTCTGGTCTACAGAGTGTGTTCCAGGATAGCCAGTGCTATACAGAGAAATCCTGTCTTGAAAAAAAAAATTAAATGTTCTGTTATCAAGATTTCAATATTAAACAACTTTTTTCCTCTCAGCCAACTGCTGGCCTAGGAACTAGCAAACATGCTTGGACAAGATTCTTTACCTAGATTCAAGGTCAGAGAAAAATATTTCTACCACATTCTTCCCACAGACTATCACACAGGCTGTGCAGTTCTCACCACTGAAATCAGAAACAAGTTGTCAACACAACAGTCAGGAGTTACAGAAAGAGAACGACTACACCTCACGGCACAGCACACAATAAAAGGCTCACTTCCTCCTGCAGCTTCAGTAACTCCTCCTTGTACTCCATGGCCATTTCTTGCTTGGTTTTCTCATGTTCTTCTATCTGCTGATGCAATATTCCAACCTAAAAGCAGGAAGGTCATTAAGTATATTGCTTAATTTCCAAGTACTTGAAAAGTTGTCTTTTATTGTGTTGAGTCTTAGCTTAAATCTACTTTGCTCTAAAAATATACAACTTAATCTGCTGGTTATGGTGATAGCCGCCTGACTGCAGTAAAATGTCCCAGTCACTTAAGAAGAACACGCTTAAGATTAACTAGGTCAAGTTGATTCTGATCAGCACTCTACCTTAAATGGCCTTTCCGTGTGCTTGTTCTATCAACAGCCAAGAGAGCTGTGCTACTTCTATAGGTTCCATGGACATAATTTCTCCCTATCTCCTGCCTGTGCTGCTTTGTACACTTTAAGAGTGTACGGCTACTTAAAGTTGGATTATTAGAGTTCCAGAGTTGAGGTCTGGGACTATTCAAACTATTTTCCATTTCTATTATGTCTTCTCTGGGTCATTCATAACTTATTTAATTTCCAAATACACAGATTTTTTTCAAGGTTACCTTTTTCTAACTTGCTTCTGCTATGTTAAGAGAATTTATCTATGATTTCAAGACTTTGTTCATGGACCAGGATAGAGTCAATTTTGGAAATCATACAATTTGTGCTGCAGAAGAAATGCATGCTCTGCAGTTCTCTTGTGTTGAGTTCTATAGTTATAAACTGGGTCAAGTTTGCTGATCATGCTGTTCAAATCTGTATCTTTATGAATGCTCTCCATCAGTTACTGAGAAAAATGTGTTAAAACTCTCAAGCATGACTCTGGCTTTATTATTTCCTACTGACAGCCCTGGTAATTTTTACATATTTATAAGGAAGGTTAAAACTGTCTTACTATATTATTTGGTCTTATTTTGAGGTTTCCTAGAAGTGCGATCTGAGAGTAGACTTCTGGGTGGATGAGGAGAGTGGCCTTGGAAAGTACAGTGAGGAGATGGAAGGAAGAGCCATAATGGCCCATTCCTGGGCAGACTATGGCAGTTAGCAGTCAGAGCTGTCACTGGGAACCTACTAAGGAAGCAGACAGCTCTGTTTCTGTCTCTGTGAGCAACAGGAAGCTGCTGACTTCACCCATCCTCACCCTGCTACGTCTAGACTTGGTGTGAACAGTTCACAAGGTCCTGAGAGAAGCAGGTGCAGTGGAAGAATAAAGACCCAGAGAGCCACATGGGTGTTTGGTCTGTGTGTATCTATCTATCACATCGAATGCCTGGTGCCATGGAGGCCAGAGGAAGGTGTGTTCTGAGATTGGGACTACAGACAGCTGTTAGCCACCATGTGGGTGTTAAGAATGGAGCCTGGATCCTCTGAAAGAGCAGCCAGTACTCTTATCCCCTGACCTGTTTCCCTAGCCCACCACACTGTTTCTTCTTTGCAGTCTAGCGTGGCTATCATTTGATGGGCTTCCTTATCACCTCCCTGTCTCTGTGTAAGTTGTGTTCTTAAAAGATGTGCCTAGGGGCTGGAGAGATGGCTCAATGGTTAAGAGCGCTGGCTACCCTTCCTGAAGTCCTAAGTTCAATTCCCAGTAACCACATGGTGGCTCACAATGCCCTCTTATGGTGTGTCTAAAAACAGCAACAGTGTACTCATATACATAAAATAAATACATAAATCTTGTTTAAAAAAAAACTTCAAAAAAAACTTTTAAAAGATTTGCCTAGGGCTGGTGAGATGGCTCAGTGGGTAAGAGCACCCGACTGCTCTTCCAAAGGTCCAGAGTTCAAATCCCAGCAACCACATGGTGGCTCACAACCATCCGCAACGAGATCTGGCGCCCTCTTCTGGAATGTCTGAAGACAGCTACAGTGTACTTACATATAATAAATAAATAAATCTTTAAAAAAAAAAAAAAGATTTGCCTAAACTTTAAACTCTAGATTAGCAAATACCATTTGCAGAAATCTAAACTAATACAGCTGGTATTACTAAAGTGTCATTTGACTCTAAGTGTAAATGGCCAACCACTCACTGGGCGATAACTTTTTAACTCTTTGAAAATTTCACACATGTATACAGTATCATCATCAACCAAATCACAACTTGTGTTGTCAGTCCTGGTAGTATATTGGCCTTCAGAAGGGCAAGTGCCATGCAGGCAAGTCTGGTAGAACGAGCGTGAGGCTTAGGGTTAGCATTTACCCACAGTTCGTATTCTTCCCAGACTAATCTGTATAGAAACTCAGAGACAATGCTTCCACCTACACTGCTTCCTGCTTCCCTTCAAGTATTCAGTGTTCTTCTTCTACTGCACCAGCTAAGTTATGAGGACTAAGTCAGGAGCTAGTCTTAAACCTCCCCCCAGCACTACCAATATTAGTGGTGGTGAGACTAGAAATGATTTGATTTTCCTTCTTCTCCCTTATTTTAAAAAAGGTCTGTCTGAGTAGGTTTCACTCCATCACTGAGCTGCTTCTCCTGCCTTGACCTGCTTAACTCTGACTGTTAAAAGCAAGGGCTCAACTTTTACATTTGTTGGGAAGTAGGGGGGTAGAAGAATTCTGGAACTGATCCTAAGGCTTTCAGCATACTAAGCAAGCACTCTACTGCTACACCATGTCCCTATATCTTCAACTTTGCTGTCACCTAACTTTACAAGTGAAGCCAAAACCTATACTATAAACCTGGT
The DNA here is from genome assembly GCF_978045245.1 of Mus caroli. Taxonomy (NCBI): domain Eukaryota; kingdom Metazoa; phylum Chordata; class Mammalia; order Rodentia; family Muridae; genus Mus; species Mus caroli. The sequence continues at coordinate 101,390,144 of NW_028227266.1, forward strand.
GATGTTAATATGGACATATAATATGATGAAGGTTATGCAAAGATTATGCGAGCCTTCTCCCATTTTCTTGTGTGCTAGGGTTGCAGATGAATACCACCATGCTTGGCTGTATCACATGACCTCTGGGAATGCAAACCCAGGGTCTTAGAGTTACACAGTAAGCACTTAACCACCAAAGCCATACCCTAGGCTCCACTGACATTTTCTTAAATAAAGTATGCATTATATGTTTCCAAAGTAAAACAGTCCTTGAAACAAATACTAATGTACTTATACTTTCATAATAAAATGTCTTCTAAAAGAAACCATAAGAGGACTGGAGAAATGGTTCAGTGGTTAGAAGCACGGGCCGCTCCTCTAGGGGACCCAGGTTGGATTCCCAGTACTCCACATGGCAGTTCACAACTGTCTGTAATTCCAGTTCTAGAGAATCTGTGACATCAGGCATATATATGGTGCACATATGTGTGCATGCAGGCAAAATATTCATTCACATAAAATAAATCTTAAAAAAAGAAAATAAAAGAAGAGAAAAGAAAAGGTAACAATTAGAATAAGATTGGGCGGTGGTGGCTCACACCTTTAATCTCAGTACTCAGGGGGCAGAGGCAGGCAGATCTCTGAGTTCCAAGCCAGCCTGGTCTACAGAGCAAGTACCAGAACAGCCAGAGCTACACAGAGAAGCCCTGTCTTGAAGACACATACACACACACACACACACACACACCAAATAAACAAACAAACAAACAAACAAACAAACCTAACTTGGTAAACAAATGCTTACATTTAGAAACCCCTTTAACATAAAAGATTAAACTCCCACAAAGATGGATTAAGGGCTTGGACATGGGTTGCTCCAAGTATATTATATACATGCATGAACATGGGTGTATGGAACCATGTATAATTTAAAGCCAGAGTCAGATAACAAGAGAAGTGAAGCAGCCACTCTACCTCTTTGTGCTTCATGTCCAGCTGACTCCTCAGAGCCTTCAGTTCCCGATCACGGATGTCCAAGCAAGTCTCCAGAGCGTGTGTCTGCCCCTCCCACTCAGACTTCTTATGAGCCACCATTATATCGATCTGTTTCATGAGCTCTTGCAGTTCTGCTTCACAGGATGTCAAAAATCCCCTACAAACACCAACAGACCAGTCACAGTTCATGCCCAAGTGGTTTCTCCTGTTTCACAGATAAAAATATCACAGACGAAACCTATCTGGAGAACTGAAACATCACAGAAGCCAAGCCCAGGGTGCCTGGCCTTTGCTGCTCATGCTGTCATATGCTATGCTGCTCAACTGCACACACTATTTTGCCCTCCTCTAATGAGTAACCTAAAACCAGGCTCACTGGCTGAAACACAGATAGATGCCTTACATCTGGCTGGCAAAGTGAGACTTCAGAGCTACTAACCACATCTTCTGGGATATTTAAGGGATTCTTTTGGGAGAATCCAGGCAAGCCTGTGTTGCAGTTCTTTCAGCCAAAATGAACAGTCTTAGTGGCAAACAGGCTATATTATGCAGGAAAAAATGATAACAAAGAAGAGCTGTTTCAAGAAACTCATCCTTGAGCAAGATCTATTGCTGTTATTTCTCCCAACTGTTATTTGGAACACACTGTAGCCTACCTCACTGCTCAAGCTACTGATGCCCTTCTGAGCTGAAGGGGAAAACTCAAGCTAGGATAGGAGCCACAGTCCTCTCTAGTAATGCTGAGAGAAGGCAACTGATGTAGGAGGGATGCTGTAGGAGGGATGCTGTCCACAAATGTGCCTTAGCTCAACTTATCTTTGGTCTAACAGAACCCAGGTAGGTTTTTAAACTGCAATGAGCTCACAGTCAAAGGCAAACTTACCCACTATGCCCCCGATTTTGTATTCCTTCCAACAAAGCCTCCATCACCAAATCCTCTTTGTTTTGGCAACTAGGGGAAAAAAGTAAAAGAAAAGAGGGGTGAGAAAAATTACTGTTCTGAATTCCAGCATTCCAAGTTAGGGTGAGTAAAAGCAATCACAGTGAGAAATACAAAGCAGCCTAAGAAGTCTGTAGAAGCAAGGATTATCATTTAGAAATGCAAGCACCAAATACATTCCAAAAGCAAACAAAATCCTAACTGCTGCTGAAACTATCCTACAAAACCAATGAAACATCGCATTACTCTAGGCCTTTTTTTTTTTAATTGTTTAACTTAATTTTTTAGACATAGTCTCACTATGTAGCCCTGGCTGGCCTAGAACCAGTTATGCATGTAGACCAGGCTGGCTTTGAACTCAGAGACGTCCAGCTGCCTTCTGAGTGATAGAATTAAAGGTGTTTGCCACCAGGCCTGGCTTTCTTTCTATTGTTGTAGTCAAGACTTATTTTTTAACTATGGTCCATGGAATCCAGAGGCAATGGAGCCACCAGATGTAGATCTAGGAACCAAATTCTGGTTCTCTTTGAGAACAGTATATGTATGCTCTTACTGTCCGAGCCCTCCTTCTAGCCTCTCTATGTTTAGTTCTTAAAGAATGTCAGGGTGAAAAGTTATTTTCTCTCAAGGGACATTAACACAAACCCTGCTACACATTGAGAGGAATCACCCAGGACCAATGCTGAAGAGAAAGCAGCACTTCTCACTAACACAACAATTACTGCTTCTGACACGTCCCCCACTCTTCATGCCAAATTACATAGAACTGGAAAATAAAGGTTTAATATATTCCTCCTTTTTTCTAAGCTATTGGTTTCTCAGTGACAGAAAACCAATGTCACTCATCTCTGAGGTCCAAAGCTGAGACCAGATTTTAACAGGGCACTGCTGCATGCCTTGGGAAACTTCATCTTCCCTTAAGCATGCAGGACTGTCAAGAAGGATCTCGAAGGAAAATGAAAGGAGACAGAAAAGACTGCCTAAAGAGAGAAATTCACACCATAAAGAAAGAATAACCCTTAAACTCATAAGTATCGAGAGCTGTATGATAAATTTCTCTTCTTCAGAAATCCTCAATGTGTTCTTTCAGAGCCCATCTTTCATTCTGAAGAAAGTGCCCCATTAGGCTGGAAAGAAAACCTGTTTATCTTGCAGAGGACCCAGGTTTGATTCCCAGCACCCATATGGCAGCTCATAACTCTCCATAAATTTAGTTCCAGGGGATCACAAGTTATGTTTATAGTGCAGAGATAAACATGTAAGCAAAACTCTCATGTACATAAAATAAAATTTAAAAAGAAAAGAGAAATAGTCCTTTATCCTCAGTTTTCAAAGTTTCAATTCAACTCTGAATTAAAGACAAGGCCAAAAGTTGTGATGTAGAGATTGGGTCCCTCTGTCCTAATGCTTTTCCAGAAGTAATCTACTTCTCTGAGAAGTAGATTTCCTTATTGAACAGTTTAGTGTTGTACAAACAGCCCTCTACATAACAATAAAAAACATACTCCTTACCAAGAAATATCCCAATGTGGGACTAAAAAGGAAACAAAATGGTCACCATCCCCTGGCAATGAATGCACAGACAGAAGACACACAGATGACTCTAGAGACACAGACAAGGATGAGAAGACCAGAGGTACAGCTAGTGTGCTGGAACTGCACCTATCTCTACAAGTCCTAACAAGGACTGTTGGCTCTTCATGCACGGGGTGGCTAAGGCTCTTTCCTCCAACCAGTGTTCCTGATAGAGCTCACCATGACCCAAAGTAAATCCTAAAGGAGAGGACTCCACATTTTATTACACTTTCTTCTAAACCACAGTAAGAGCCAAATTACAGAGCAGCCCAATCCCAGCCTTTGCTCTGCTCCAACGCTAGACAGAAGCCCAGAAAACAATTCTGCTCTGCAACTGACCAGCTCTGTGTCCTCGAACTTCGGCTTTCCCATCTGTAAAATGAAGGGTAGGAATAGTAACTGCCAAGGTCTTTATTTCATCTTTTTTATAATTATTTCTCAAAATAATTTCTACTGAAAATACACCTCTTTAGGTCATGCTTTTTTTTTTTTTTTTTTTTTTTTTTTTTTTTTTTTTTTTTTTTCGAGACAGGGTTTCTCTGTGTAGCCCTGGCTATCCTGGAACTCACTTTGTAGACCAGGCTGGCCTCGAACTCAGAAATCCACCTGCTTCTGCCTCCCAAGTGCTGGGATTAAAGGCGTGCGCCAGCCACCACCGCCCAGCAGAGGTCATGCCATTCTTAAACAGTGATTATTTAATAATACATAGTTTCTTGGCATTTATGTATGACACTAATAACTAACAATGTGTATAATATATGCTAAACTTTAGTGAATGTTCACTTTATCTACCTGCCTCTTACACTTTCTATCTTCCTTGTAAAAGGCAGGTGCTACCCTTTTGATGAAACAGGGAGAACAGCTTGATTATGAAAAGCTATAGGTTATATTCCTTAAGTTCAAATCCAGATAATGTGACCCTCCAGTCCCAAGCAATGTGCCATCTTTTGGTTAACACTCTGCTTTCTTATGGTTAACAGGATCTCAGAGGGCAACAGAATAAAGCTGAAGCATATTGCCTAATCACCACTAGGTGGCAGCCACACCGTGATAAAACTACTCAGCTATAAGAAAAGCTCAAAACTTAAATCCTAGGATTGAGACAAAGGAATTCTAGTTTAAAACAGGCACAGATGACCAGTAACATGCCTTGAAAAACGTCTGCTAATGTGGAGTGTGTTTCTTTAACAACACTCTACCCTTCTCTAGGATCCGATATACAGGGAGGACTGAGATTTCCTGTAGATATTTATCACAGCCACATCAGTGACTGTCTCTAACCAACATGGCCTGCATTTACTCAATAAGCCATGTGTTTCCTCTTTGGTGGTGCCACGTGACTGTAGCTGAGAATTCTGTGTTCCTAATACTCAATACAGACTTAAGCAAGTCTGCCACCGCTTACTTAGCACTAAGGTCAAATGCTAACATAGGGCCGACAGGGCCCTCATGCACTGAGGGAATACTAGGAAACTGTCAAAAGAGCATATATCAGTGGAGGGCCTGTGACAAGGTGAAAACAGCTACAAAGCAAGAAGAAGAAGTGTGCTTGCCTTTGGGTGCTTATTTACTGAAGAACAAACTGAGAACTACTGCCTTTACGGAGGGAAGTAATCAGGTGGGGGAGTCAGTCAGGGATAAAGCTAACTTTCTACAGAGAAGCCTAGGTTTGCTCTTTCACAGGGACAATGACAGTGCTTTCTCACTACCACACAGAAAGGCAAGCAGCAGCACTGACGGGATAGGACGCCTCACACCTGGGATCCTAGCACTTGGGAGGTGAAGCAGGAAGATCTTAAATTCAAGGTCATCCTTGGACAATTTCAGGTATCAAAAAAATGTTGGGGCTGGAGAGATGGCTCAGCGATTAAGAGTGCTGACTGCTCTTGTGAAGGTCGTGAGTTCAATTCCCAGCAACCACATGGTGGCTCACAACCATCCATAATGAGATCTGACTCCCTCTTCTGGGGTGTCTGAAGACAGCTGCAGTGTACTTACATATAATAAATAAATCTTTTTAAAAAATTTTATATGTTCAAACAATTTAAACACATAAAAGCCTATTGGTTGGTTGGTTGGTTGGTTGGTTGGTTTTTAAGATAAAGCCCTTGGGTTACTTTTGGAGGTTGCTACGTCACAGATTTAAACACATTCAAGTCTATTTGTTTGTTTTAAGGTGGAGCCCTTGGGTTACCTTTGGAGGTTGCTAGGCCACCAATTCATTGCTGTAGTCTGAAAAGAAAGGAACGGAGTTAAGCATTTTGCTTGCCATTCCTGTACAAACTGTACTTCAGGATAGTCAAGCTGCGGAAGGCAAGTTCATCATAAGAGTGCCAGCTAAGCAGCACTGGGCACATGACGCCACTAGAAAGCACCACGGTGGCTCTCACGCAGTAATCTGCCCAGGCACTATTAGCCATGAAGAGCTCCCTATTGACCAAAGGCTCTTGGGCAATTTCATGGCGGCTCAACTGAGCAGACAGCACAGGAACCCCGACATACACAGCTTAATTCTAACATCCCTAATGGGGGTGACTCAGACATTACAGGTCTCCCTGACAATGAATGCAACAGATAATTTTTATAATGTAAAACCTATACCTTTGAGTTTTCTTGTACCTCCCATCAAAAATCAAGGTTGAATCTAACACTGTATTTCAAAAGATCATTGTATTTCAACAGAACTTTCTGTAATTATGGAAACATCTTATCAGTATTAATCAGACAACAGGCAGCCTGTGTGTGCTGGGCATTTCCAATGCGGCTAATGCAACTGGGGAACCAAACTGTTAGTTCATTTAAAATGTCAGGGCTGGCTGATGACTGCCACACTGGATAGTGTAGTTCAAGATTTAGCCAGTGAAGGAGAGGTCATAGAAGAGATAGAGGCATAAATTCAAAAATATATACAACCAGCTAAACCTGAGTGATAAAGAAACGGGAGGTAAGAACCTGCTAATAGCATATATATGCTATATATGTATACATAATATATATGTATATATGAAAGAAAGAAATTGATTGAGGGTTTTGATTATTGATTAGAGGGTTTTGAAGGCCTAGCAACCGAATGCAACAGACAGTTCTCCGTAGGACTTTGGTCTACAAGTCTACAACTTTGGTATTACAAGCACATACGGAATAGCTGAAGAACCTGAACTCACTGGACACTGACACTGTGCGCTTTTTATAAATTTGTACTGATGTAAAAATAGTACGGTGGTTTTTGTAAAACTTAAAAAAGCAACTCTAGCCTTTGGCATGGGGAGCACCTTAAGCTATGACAGTGTGGACTAATGCTGTCACCATCAGCCACCACAGTACAGGAAAGCCTAAGTAACCGGTCCCTACCCCTCCACAGGAGGAAGCAGCAGCAACATAATTAACAATATCTCCATTGTTTCTGAAACTTCAGCATATACACAAGGAACATGTATGTGTCTGTGGTTTAAGTCTCTAACCCTCTTTAGTTTCGAAGCCTCCTTTACTATACTGACCACTGAGGACGACACAGTAAAAGACAGAGAGCATGGGACAAAAATTAACCTAAAAATGGCGCTGCATTCCAAATATGATAATTCGTTTCATCGTATCATTAAACTGCAGCCTTTAAGAATAAGTGTAAAAGCCGGGCGTGGTGGCTCACGCCTTTAATAGGCAGAGGCAGGCGGATTTCTGAGTTCGAGACCAGCCTGGTCTACAGAGTGAGTTCCAGGACAGCCAGGGCTACACAGAGAAACTCTGTCTCGAAAAACAAAAAAAAAAAAGAATAAGTGTAAAAAGCTAAAGATAACTATAGCCATTGATCTCTGACTTACAAAATATAAAATACAAATATTCGAAGAGTTGTACAAAGAGCACCTACCCTGCTATAATAAAGTAATAAATTTTTGAAACTCTAAATTGGCCTCAAGAAAGCCAGGCGAGGTGGCGCAGATCCTTAATTAGGAGACATAGGTAGGCCCATCTCTGAGTTTGAGGCCAGCCTACACTGCAAGTTCCAGATCATAGCTAAAAAGGAGAGCCAGCGCTAGTTAGGGACAATGCGGAGCACTTTTGGCAACAAGTGTACAGTCTGTAAATGAAAACTAGGTCTGACATCAGAATGCACTAACTCCACGATTTTGTAAAGGTCAAAAGCCCATTCACTGTCAAGTGTCTCCGTGTGAAAGCGCTGTTGTGGAATTCCCCTTTCCAAACTTTCACTCCACCAATCTTGTTTCCTATGCTTGACTTGAAAGCGTGAAGCCATCTGCAACTCCCCTGCCATCAGGGGTTCCGCCACATTTCCGCACCTATCATACTAGCATCACCAGGGAACCCTGCAGGCTTCCCGCTGAGCGGCTAACGCTAAGGCCTGGTCCTACACCGTTGCTACCGGGTCCCTTCCCGGGAGCCATGCAGCCCGCAGCCCGCCCTCCCGCAGACCGAAGCACCTGGCCGGCCAGCCCAGAGTCCCACAGGGAGGAGGAGGAACCCAGGGACGCGACGACCGGGCAGCCGCAACCGGGCATTGGAAAGTCCCGCGGCAGGTGGGCCGCAACGAGCTGCGGCCGCGGGCCATGAGGCCTGGAGCCTAGCGGCACCACCGTGGCCAGGGCCGAGACCGCACCACAGCAAGCCGCAGCTCGCCCGTCTTTGGGGCATGCGGTCGGTTACGGAGCGCGCCCCCGGCAGAGCGCGCCCCCGGCGGAGCGCGCCCCCGGGCCCGCCCGCCGTTCCTCCGGCCAGGGATGCGCGCAAGGCACAACAAATCGCCGTCCGTCCCGCCCCCTGCCGCAGCGATTGGACTCACCCACATCCGGGGCTTGAGAGCGCCGCGAGTCACGTGACCCAGAGGAAGGGCGGGGCCGGGAGGAAGCCGACGCGCGCGCAGTGGGTAAGGGTTTTTCGCGCCCGCGGCCGGGGTTTCCGAGGGTGGCCAAGCGTTCGCCCTCGAGCTCGGGCGTCCACCGCTTCCAGAGGCGCGGGCCGGTACTTTCAACCGAGCTTCAGAGCCACTTCTTTACTGCACGCTGTGCGAGTGGAACGGAGCCCCCATGGCGACGCTCGACCTCCCCCTTGCACTTCCGCATGTAGTATCCTCCCACCCCTCGAACCGGAAGCCGCTGCAGCGGGTGACTGTAGTGTCCAAGGATGGTGGCCTGCGAGGGCCATTTTAGTCTAGGCGCCGTGCTCGTAGCTTAGAAATACGTTTACAAAGCTGTATGCATAAAAGGTGTGTAAGTCTCATAGGACGTACGCATCTAATGCCTAGAAAGAGATATCTGGGCAATGTGACAAGCTCTCCTCCTGTTGTCACGTATTGTGCCCAGAGATCTAGGGGACTGGTGAAGGAATGGACTCTTGGGACTGCACTCAGCCTGGGGTCTAAAGGAGACAATCTGAGAGCTGAGAGTTTCCTATTATCTGGTATCCGGAGGGGGCGAGCATAGAAGAGTACGTTTTTTAAAAAGAAGAAGAAGAATTTTAAGAAAGCTGGAGATGCTATGCTCTGTCGTAAGGGTTCGGGGCATGGCCTGTGCTTGCTTTTCTGTTCACGTAAAGGGGGAGCACCCGAGCACCTGACCCAGGAAAATAGATGTGTTTGGAAGGACAGCCAAGCATAACTGATGAAGGACAGGTGGTGGGTGAGAAGCGTGCTAGTTTCTAAGCATGTAGAAGAGAATCGTGTTACAAAATATTGAGGCGAACTTGTGGAAAGACTGGGTATCCTCACATTACCACTGGAGACAGTAGTAGCCTGCCAGTCAGTCACAAAGATGGCCTGACTTGTTTCATAGATCATTTGGGGCAAGCAGCAAAGCATTCAAGGACAGAGAGCCTGCTGAAAAGCTGGAGAGAAAGTCAGAGCACTTTAGAAAAAGGTGCAATCCATAGGGACTGGGAAAGTCAGCACCAGAGGTGTGAAATGCAGCCCAAGGCTCAGCTACAAAAACAAAAGGAAAGGAGCAGGGGAGGGATTAGAAGTGGCCCTATCCACTAGCTAGGGTCTGGTTATGTCTGAGGAAAACTGCTAAGTTATCACCTGGTTTTAACGTGGCAGAGGGAGCTTCAGTGTGTGTGTGTGTGTGTGTGCGCGCGCGCGCACATACCTTCACAAAAGTGGTGATGGAGGTTTCTGCCTACAGGTGGAGTTGTGGGTGAGTGTAGAGGCCAGAGGTCAACATCAGTGTCTTCCTTTATTACTTTGGATCTTAAACCTGGAGCTTTCTGATTCAACTAGACTGCCTGGCCTGGCAGCCTCCCAGAGAACACAAGTGTGACATCATGCCAGGCTTTTTATGCAGGTACCAGCAATCTGAATTCAGGTCTTTTTGCTTGCACAGCAAGCCACTTCACTCCAACGAACCTCCTCCCAGGCCCCAGGTTGTTTAATTTTTGAAAGTAAAAGCCCTTTCCCTCCTACAGACTAGGTAGATAGCGCTAGCTTGCCTCTATGCTGTTGGAGGCAAGCACATAGCTGTGTGGCACAGTTTGTTTCTTGTATGAGTCTCCCTTCTCTCAGAAACAGAACAGTCCCTGAGAGAGCCACTGGTACTAATCCTCACAAGACCTTTCCTTGGGTTGCTACTTTGTGGCAGGGAGCACAATAGGGTGTGTTTGTGATAAGGAACAAACTTGGAAGCTAGAAACCCAAAAGCACTGCTTGATGACTGGTCTTTTGAGTTAGATTGCAACAGTTTCAGGAAAAAAATGTGGAACAATCTGTGGTCTGGGAGCTCTGCAAGTATCCTGAGCACTAGGACCAGGCGCTGAAGAGAGCCAGCAAGACGGCTCAGTGGCTTAAAGACGCTTGCTGCCAAACCTGGCAACCTGAGTTCAATCTCTGGGACCCGCCTGATGGAAGAAGAGAACCAAAATCCCCAAGTTGTCCTTTGACTTCCACACGAACATACACATATACATTGGTTTTTGGGGTTTTTTGTTTGTTTTTTCAAGAAGGAAGTAGGCTGGGTGTTGGGATCACAGCACAAAAGTTCTTGCACCCTCACATATCCAGGGAGGCCGAGATGTTAAGCATGCAGGATTGTTCTTCCAATGTAAGAGATACAAAACTTGTTCTATCCACAAAGCTGGGAATTGGAAGTGACTGACAGCCTGGTGATCTGTGTTATCTGTTGGGCCAGGCCATGTCAAGCTCCTACAACCAGGACGGAGGGTGGCTAGTAATTTAGATGACCCTTATAGGCAGGGGTTCCCTAAGCTCCAGAAGTAACTAACAGACCAGATGATGTCTATGTTATTGTATGACCTTCCTTAGACCCTTGGGCTAGTACAGGTAGCCTATCTCTAGAACCCATCTTATTGGAAGAAGTAACATACCCTAAGTCGAGTTTCAATGGAATTGCACCTCCTTGTGCACCAGAAACTGTTATCACACCAGGAAACTTTCTTCCAAATCATGCTATGTTTCAGTTTGTTAGGAGTAAACAGCCTGGCGTCAGACTCCCCAAGTCTAAGCAAGACTGATAAAGTCAACCTGAACCCAGTTTTCATTCTCACCTGACAGTTTGCTTCCCTCCCTGGACTCCTGCAGGGTCCCCCTCAGTTGGGGATAGAGGTCGGTTGGCAGTGTACTTAACTAGTAGTATACACAAAGCCCTGGTTCTGTAAACAGAGCCGGTGGCACAGGCCTGCAATCCCATTGGTGGAGGCAGGAAGATTGGAAGCTTAAGGCTGCTTTTGGCTACAAAGAGTTTGAGACTCTTAAAAAACAAACAAAAAGGAGGAAGCCCAGAGGGATAGAGAACCTGGAGCTGCCACCGTTGATCTTGGATAGTTCTGTTGAGTTCAGTCTGGATGCTGTTTAAGAAAGGAAGTGGTTTCCTGGGTAAGCAAGCCCCACTGCCTACGTTGTTCCTGCCCTGAGAATTAGCAACTGGCCTATGGTTGGTCACTTCACACATCCCAGCTCAGTGTCACCCAGCTGTTCCCTTAGCTCCTGTGCCTTTAGAGTGCCAATGTTTGGGCCAAGACAGGTGGAGACTTGTGCCAAATCGTAGGGGAGGGTTTCAAGAGCAGGAGCTGACACTCAGGTAAGTCGGTCTGAGTCAAGTCAGAGACTCATCAAAGACATCACAAGCAGGGAAGGGTGATTGTATTAGATGGTAAAGATAAAAGAAAGTTACATTTACACGCAGTGTCTTCCAGAACTTTATTCAGAAGACCTGTGTTGCTCTCTGGTTCCACCAGCAGCCTGGTCTGTTGATCAAGCATGTCAGCTGAGGTGAGGAGAGAACTGGGGTCTTTATGTTGTCATCTGACACATACAAGATGGGCCTTTCCTGGGGTAATGTTAAACACGGCAACAAAACCAGTTTCAAGGTGGAAGTATGAGGAATCCTAGTCCTGGATTATACTATACCTTCACTGTGTTAGAAAAAAAAAAAAAAAATGACCTCTTTGGCTTCCAGGCCTGACAAGATCAAAGCTGCAGGAGGATGGACAGTGAGGTACAGCGAGATGGAAGGATCTTGGACCTGATTGATGATGCTTGGCGGGAAGATAAGCTGCCATACGAGGATGTCGCCATTCCACTGGTAGGTTGTGATTCGAGCTCAGGAGAAAATGTGGTGAAACTTAGTGGAGGTTGGTGGGAAGTGAAATGCTAAGGCCCAGAAATCCTACTGCCTGGTGTAACTAGCTTCATTAGAGGTCATACCAGGGCTGAATTATACCCGGAGTTTTGGAGCCACAAAGGCCAGAGGGAGGCTAAGTGTGAGTTTAGCACATCACAGCAAGGAGCATTGCTGGCTTACCAGTCTTTGTGTTTTGTAGTTGTTTTTATTTGTGTGTGTGTGTGTGTGTGTGTGTGTGTGTGTGTGTGTATGTATGTATGTATGTATGTATGTATATGTGTATAAGTGTGAGAATGTCTGCCACCCATGTGCAGATGGGGAGGGTGACAGAAGAAGGCATCAAATTCCCTGGAGCTGGACTTACAGGTAGTTAGAGGTCACCCAACACAGGTGCTGGGAACAAAGCTTGGATCCTCTAGAAGAAGAGTCAGTGATCTTACCACTGAGCCATCCCCCGAGCCCTTAGGATTTATTTCCATTTGTGTATGTGTGAGGGTCTGGGATACAGTGGAGGAGCATGTGAGTACAGGTGCCCTCAGAGGCCAGAAGAGGGTGTTGGGTCCCGTGGAGCTGGAATTAAAGGCAGTTGTGAACCACCCAACATGAGTGCTGAAAACCAAACAGTGTCCTCTGCAAAAGCAGTAGAGCCCTTAACCACTGAGCCGTCTCTCAGCCCCTCTGATGCAGGCACACAGGCCGGCTGCTTAGAGGCAACCTTGCCTTTCTTCTTTGGCCTTTAGACATACAAGCTCTCAGTAAGCCTTTTCTTTGCTGATCTCTGGGGACTCCCTTAAAAGGCGGTGGTTGAACCTTCTGTGATAAGTAACCCCTCCCCCACTTTTGCTTATGTAGATTAAAAAAACCTCTTACTGATGTTACAAAGGCCTAACAAAGGACGAGGCAAACAGAGTCTGGGGACTTTCTCTGTACAGTGTGACACACGCTCTGGAAGAGCAGCTAACACAGCATGACTTCCAGGAGCATTGCCTGCTGCTGCTGTTTTACAAAGAACAGACTCCACTCGCTCACTCACCGGCACTCTCTTTCAGGAGTAAGAGGTGGGATGTGTTCAGTGGATATTCAAGTCGCAGCTTAGTTCAAGTTCAGGACAATAAAATAATAAGAATCATAGCTACAATTTATTACCAGTTTTAAGCCATCGACTGAAATTAAGGCTTGCATTATCTGTAATCCTTAAGACAGCCATACAGGGGAGGTGGTGGTGTCTCCGTTTGGCGGGAAAAGAGTAGGATTAGAGAAGTGCACTTACCTCAAGTCTAGTGACTAGTATGTCAGATTTCATGACTCGGTCTGCAAAGCTCAAAGTCTGTAAGCTTTCATCTGTCCACCCATCCATCCATCCGTCCATCCATCCATCCATCCATCCATCCATCCAACAATCACTTCTCCAAAGTCTACTGTGTGCCCTAAGGATATATGAGCATAAAATAAAGTTCCTGTTTGGAGCCAGGGATCAAGAGAGGTAGGTGACTAACTAATGACACTACCAAGCAGGAGGGAAGGATAAGCAAGTGGAGAATGGCTGGAGGCCTGGCCTGCAGTAGAAATGCAGAGAAGATGTAATAATGCTTAAGAAAGAATCAGATGGTTCATGGTGCTAGACAGGGTACTGCAGCAGAAAAGAGTGTAACAGGCCCGGGGTTTGAAACCTGTTGGGAGATGGTGAAGCAGTGGGCAGCAATTACCTTAGTAATTAGGAGGCAGAAAGTTGGGCATAGTTTTTGAGAAAATGTTTGTGCCCCACTTCGGCCTCCTTCTCTAAGGATCTAGGGATGAAAGGTCTGTGGAGGGAAGCTGCCGTGCTCACATTTGTCTTTCAGAAAGTGGGGTCTGTAACATTGACAGACAGCCTGATAGAAGAAAGGGCCAGGGGACATCAAGTAGGATGTTACTGCAGTGCAGCGATCTAGGCAAGGGAGGAAAACCACAACAGCACCAAGAAAAGTGCTGTGACTTGCTGAGCTCCGTACAGCAAGATTTAAGGAACACTTACATGGTAGGGAATGAAGGGGGAGGTCCCTCTGCCGACTTCCTGGTGGCATGGTAGCCTGATCCTGTGGTCCATCCACACAATATTGTGATTCTAAAGGAATGTGTCTTGTCAGTTAGCTTTTGCTGCATAACAAATTATCCTGAAACTTAATGGCTTACAATAACAACTGTTTGGTCATAATTTTATTTCTTATTGGGAAGGTCTGGTCCATACCAGTTCAGCCAACTAATCCTAGGCTTGCTGGTGCTGCAGTGTCCGCCAGCAGACTAGCTGGAGCTGAGTGGGCTCTGGCAGTTAACAGGATGTCTCCAGGAAGTAGGATGCCTGGCACTTGGCACACACCACCCTGCAGGTCCTCTGAGACCTCAGCCTCAGGTTCAGCAGCAACAGGGAAGTGCAGAGCCTTAGGGCTCAGGCCCAGAACTGCCCCACAGCTGCATTCTGCTGAGATGGGCAAGTCTGTGGCCAATCCAAACGCACAGTCAGGGATTAGACTCTGTGGCTTGGCAGGAGCAGCTGCAGACAGCTGCAGCTGTTGGTGAATTTGTCCCCGTGGATATTGTGCGTATGGTATTTTGTGTTGGGTGGGCATGTTTTGTCTAGTTTTACGTGGTAGTGTTCATCGCAAGAATTTATAGTCACCAAGCAAAGGATACATCATTTTAGGAAGCCTAGTATGCCATTAGAGAGCATGACATTAAGTCGTTCTTAATCAAAGACCTTTTTATTTTTTGTGACCTGTAGATAGCTATTAAGGTCAGATTTCTAAATGGACTAGAGAATGACAGTTCTCTGGCTCTGTCTACAGAATGTTGAATCTCACTTTACGTTCGGCATAGCAGACGGGTGTTGTGCAAACACATTGGGGTTTTCCTGTATGTGTGTACCTGTGTGCCATGACACACATGTAGAACTCGGCGTTGTCTGCAAGTGCCTTTACCCACTGAACCACTTTACTGGACCTGCTTCAAATACATCTGTACATATTGTAGCTAAATATCATGTTCCATATGTTGAACATAATTTTAAAAAGAAAAATACCTCCACATAGTATAAATATAAGTGAGAAATCCTAACTTTGAATATTAAAGCAGCAGTTTTCTAACACAAAGTGTAAGTTCAGGGAATTGCACAGAAATACATGGTATCGGTGAACTCTGGAGCCAGGCATGGGTCTAGTGTGGCTCCATGGCTTATCTCTGTAAGAAAATGGCTCTTGGGGTGTGAGCTAGTCTTTACTGTGCTTTCCCACTAGGGGGAGCTCTCACCTGTTACATTGTCAGTGTCTCTTATCCAGCCCATATTGTCACTAAAGAAAGCATTTTGGTGCAGCATTTTTTATTTCTTGGTACAATTCCTGTATTTGAGAACATACCAGCAAATCAGATTGACCCTTAAAGCATTCTTCAATAGGTTTACCATTGGTTCTTGTCAGTGTTCTCAGCCACTCAGCAGTGCATGCCCTAGAGTACTGAGTACCCTACACAGCATGCACTGGATCTAATGTCCTCACTCTCCCTGTCCCCAAGGCAGAGACATGGGGGGAAAAAAAGGCTCATTTTTCCTCCAATTTTTGAGAGTGGAAACAAAGGCCCCAAAGGTTTGAATTACCTCATCACCCCAATAAGCCAGCAAATGAAGGCTGTCTGGGCCTCCAGTCTCTGCCCTTAGCCCTCCTGCCCCACTGCCTTTTATAAGAAAACCAGAGTCACCCGGCCAGCATTCCCATGCGGCTTCCAAGCAAGCCGCACTGAACAGACCTCTGATATTTTCTATCCATCTGTTTGTTTAGGCTCTCTCTTTAGAGCATCTTATCAGCTTTGCTGGCTTCGAGTTTTCAGAAGTAACTGCAGGACCAGGTACACACCTATAATCCCAGCTCCTGGGAGGCAAAGGAGGATGGGAAAGAGACTTGGGGGTGATCAGCTGAGAGTGTGGCTCAGTGAGAGAGTGCTAGTGTATCTCAACAGGGCCCTGAGCTCAGTCCCCGGCCGTGCAGAAACACAGTTCAAGATGACGTCGTGAGTTTGGGGCCAGCCTAGGCTACCTGAGACCCATCTCAAAAATAGAAAAGAGACTTTCTGATGGTCGTTACAGCTATGCTTCCCTTCCAGAGTGAGCTTCCTGAGCCCGAGCAAGACAACGGCGGCACCACAGAGTCTGTGAAAGAACAGGAGATGAAGTGGACAGACCTGGCCTTACAGGGCCTCCACGAGAACGTTCCACCCGCTGGAAACTGATGCCGGACTCCTTCCCAGGGATGGAGTTTTCAAACATATGGGGATAAAAATGTTTCCTGTCGCCAAATGCAGATCTTTAGTAATAAATCAACACTCAAAAGCATATGCCCACTTGGTTTTCGTTTTGTTTTGCTGTTTTGTTTAACCAACAAAGCACAGCATGAAAACATTCTGAGTGAGAAACTGAGACTTCCCAGGAGTGTAGACCGCGGCTCTGGAAGCCTGCGGCTAGTGATGCACACACTTGCGTTTGAACACCATCAATTAAACGTTTGCCTTTAGCTCCAGTTTTGCTTCTGTCAAAGTTTAATACTCCCCAACTACTTTGGCACGGGTAGTTGAGAATACAAGCAGGAAAGGCAGCAGAAACCAGGCATGAAGAGAACCACAGACTCGCATTCCCATTCCTGAGACGTGTTCTGAGTGAAGTTAGCCTGTAGGTGCCTATGCCCCAAGCAGATACTCCACTCTCTGATAACTGGCATTCTTAAAATTCCCAGGCTACTTTTAGACATTGCATAAATGTACAGATTTAAAAGTTATCTCTGAAGAATTAGGGGATGGCTTAGTCAGGACCTAAGTTTGATCCCAACTCCAGTAAAAATTGGGCTTCGTGCCATGGTAGTGTGTGCTTGTAATCCTGCTTAGCTGTTAGTCACCTCTGCTCTCCGTCTGTGGTTATTGCCTTTGCACCCCTGGAGAGGTTCTCTGCGTGAATGGAATACTCCTTTTATTCAGAATAATGATGGTATCTCATACCTCAGAGCCCCCTCAAATATAAAGCACTGTGAAGCCAGTAGTCAGTACGATATTTATACAAAAATTTGTCAACGGTGGAAAGATGGCTCAAGTGGTTAAGAGCACTGCCTGCTCTTGCAGTTGACTTATGTTCTTGGCATCCACATACTAGCTCATACCTGTCTGTGACTCCAGTTCCAGGGGGTTCCTTGCCCTCTTCTGGCCTCTGGGGGGTATTGCATACATGAGATGCATATGCATACATAATAGGCAAGACACTCATAAAAATAAATCTTTTTCTAAAGACTCCACGGCATCAAGCCTTGGGGATAGAGGTACTGCTATGAAATTTCAGTTATTGGCTCTCCCTTCCAGCCGTCTCCCGGGGACAGTATAAGCACAGCACTCCAGAGGACATACATCTTTGGCAGCCAGTATACAGAGTCACAGTGGCTAGAGAACCGGTGGGGGAAAAAAAAAAAAAACAGGGAAAGGGACATCCGAGAAGTACAGCGTAGTAGATTCCAGTAGATGTCATTCACTTTAAAGAAAGTGTGGCATTTCTTGTACCTGCCTTGGCTTTCTGAACCAACACCTGACATACGAGTGGCCAGGGAAAACAGTGAGGGGTGAATGTTGACCACCGAGCAAGAGATGACACAAAGCCTCAAAGTGGAACTGGTGCTGCCAGCAAGAAACCTGGGTGGTCTAGGGGCTTCTCCACATCTCCCGAGTCATCGAAAGGCTTAATCAGAGCTGGGGACTGCCTGATCTGTTTGGTTTGGTTTTTGTCTGTTTGTTTGTCTATTTCATTTTGTTTTGTTTTGTTCCAAGACTTTCTTTGTATAAACCCTGGCTGTCCTGGAACTAGCTCTGCAGACCAGGCTGCCCTGGAACTCACAGAGATCGCCTGCCTCTGCCTCCCAAGTGCTAGGATTAAAGGCATGAGACACCACCATCCAGCTTTTATTTGTTGTTTTTGTTGTTGTCGTCATCGTTTATTTGTTTTTTAATGCAAATCACCCCAGTAGATTGATTTCCGTTAAGACAGGAAATGTAAAAGACAAAAGAGCTTTACACTGAAAAGGATGATGGTGGCTTGGACTGTGGAGGTGCGAAGGTGGAAGTAGAGGAGGTAGAGATAGCTCTTCCTGGTGGACTTGTCCAGGCTTACCCACTGCACAGTATTCCCTGTCGTGAGACCCCTGGATTGTACCTAAAGAGACTCACATGCAGTGTAAGCCTTCTCTTATAACCCAGAACTGAATTCTCTTGAGCCAGACACGGGCCTGCAAATACAATCTCTGTCCCTGAGAAACATCCAGAGGCCAGGAGCTGCCCATCATCTGAAACCCGTCTTAGACCCACCCCTTCATGGTATCGCAACAATGGCAGCTAGGGTGGATGGAACACTTCCATGGCTCAAGCCCTGCCTTTTCTTTTTAGCTGGATGTCATTGTCCTTTGAACAGGAGATAACAGCTTAAAATTTAATGTTAGCTTGTCAAAGGTTATGAGACTTATAAAAGTCACTCAAATAGTAAGGGCTTTCCAACCTAGACTGTCACAGCTCAAAACCTATGTCCTTGCCAAAAGCCACATCAATGCCCTAGAAAGTCCCATCAGAATTCTCAAAATTTTCATGTTTGTCTAATTTCTAGAACAGAGACAGAACTGAGAGCATTCTTATTAGGGGACCTGAGATACATGGAACAGTAAATATTACTGTTTAGTTACCAAAATAAGATAATTGCCACCAAAAGAAAAAAAAATCATGGTTTCACTCATTTTCAGTTTGTCATCAGTGCCCCTTTATCACCAGCAGGAGACGCTCAACTCCTTTTTAAAATGTTGGGTCTGGTTCCTAAGCCGTCCTGTAGTCCTTCAGTGAACCAACCCAACGGAAGCTGCAAGTCCTGAGGTGCTGGCCCAGAAGGGCAGCTGGAACTCAGATGATGGACACCCCCAGCCTGCCTCTGCCTCTGAGCCAACCAGCTCTGGTTCCATGAGTGTGCACTCTCAGAAGCATTCATTCAGATTAATGCTTCACCCTCTGATCTTGAATCTTTCAATTGCTTGTTAAAAGGACCCAGGTTTTCATCTTGCAATGGCTTCCAACTGTAGCTAGCTAATCCATGGCAGCCATCAGTCAGAGCGTTCCATGTTGACTGGAGAGTGACTCAAATGTCACGACATTGGCAGGGTGGGCATTGGAGGTCCTATATCAGCAGACTTTAAAGCACAGGAAAAGCAGGCAGGTCCCAGAGAAGCAGAGCTTAGGACGAGCATCTTTGCTGTCACAAGGGGCTTAGGGGTCCTCTCAAGATCTCCCATGGTGGTAGCTGATTGAACTCGGGAAGACTTGCCTAAGTGACTGTGGGGTGAGGGGCAGGTACAGAGATTCTGTAAGCCCAGCAAGACAGGTGCGTGGACAGCTAAGAGCACTTGAGGCAAGATAATCATGTGACTCCGGGGCACATCCTTACTGCAGTTTTCCCAGGCTCTTAGCCAATGACAATGTAACCTTCTGTAGCCCTGTCTCAGAGTAGACCCTTTGACCCAAATAAGGTAAGAAACGCATGATGACAGCTGGGGACAGTGTTCAACTCCTCTGCCTATGACTGGCAGGTCAGTAGTATAAAGACTGTCTGCCTATTTTTCTTTGGGTTATTTTCTCAGTTGGCTAAACGTATGCAAAAACTATTTTTGTGACTCAGATTTGGCCAAATCATAGCAGTTTCCTTTGTTTTCAGCTAATGCTGTTCTGGGAGTTGATCGTCCATATGCAGAAAAATATGCACGCGCACACACACTCATTAGCTAGATTTGCTGGGGGCGGGAGAAGGGGACAAAGGGGTGGAGAGCTCAAAAATACCAAATGACTGGAGAGGAAATGAGAGAGGGTGATGTAAAAGCCCATCCCTGTTATCCACGTCTTCCCTGGTGACTCAGGCCCCCTTTATAGAGATGCCACCACCCGAGGGCAAAAAAGACTTTCCTCCACCCATACTCTGGTCTTGCCTTGGCTCTTCTGGCAGTTCTGTCCCCAGCTTCCACTCCACCTGCCTTCCAAATGCTACTAAGTGGCAGTCGTGCTGGCCCTGGAGGACTTTCTGCCAAATCGCCAGTGAGCTTGCCCTAACACCTGCCCTTGACTGAGACCCCTCATGGTCTAATCTGTCTTCTTTCAAGGCTCTGGTGTTCCCAGCCTCTCTCCTCCCAGACTCTAGTCTCACGGTTGTGATGATTTTAGGAGATGTACCTACCTCTCCATCCACCCCGCTCTCACCCGGGCTACCCCAGAGCTGGGGAGGTCAGGGACTTGTGCGAGTACAGGGCACCAAGGCATCTCATCCCTGGGCTAGGTTTGGGGCACGCATGGCAGAAGCAGAGAGGGCTGGTCCCTACCTCCTGGGCTTTTCACTTAGTATCTTTCCCTCAATGAGCCACCTCTCCGTGATCTGTTTTGTTTTGTTTTGTTTTGTTCTGTCGCTTGCTTCTTTTATTTATTGTAATACTAGCATTTATCTTCTTATCTAGAAGCATTCAACTTCTCCCCTCTCTGCTTTCATTTTGCAAAGTCTCTGAAATAATACATTTTGTTGTTGTTGTTGTTGTTTTGTTTTGTTTTGTTTTGTTTTTTCAAGACAGGGTTTCTCTGTGTAACCCTGGCTGTCCTGGAACTCACTCTGTAGACCAGGCTGGCCTCGAACTCAGAAATCCGCCTGCCTCTGCCTCCCGAGTGGAAATAATACATTTTATGTCAAATTCACAGCTCATTTGTCTCCCTTAATAGTTGTGCATCTAACATTATATATGCATAAAATGTATGCACAGTAACTAAGTGCACAGACCTTGAAACCAAAGGACTTGAGTTCAAAACCCAAAGCCAAGCAACACTCCAGCTGCGCATCCCCTCACAGGCGATATTACCTTGCTAAACCCAGGTCTCCTTGAAGCGAAGGTTGACAGCACTACTATATCATACGTGTCTCAGGTTAAATGAGGCAGTGCAGGTAATGGGTTTGGACAGATTGGGACCCATGGCAAACACCTGAAACCTGAGCTATTGCTTCTTATTAATATAATGCAGCAGGCACTTCAAAGGCATCCTATATTAAGCTCGTGACTTTTGGAGATGGTGAGGTTTAGCAGCAACGACTTAGAAGGCAGAAGACCTGGGTTTGAGCTCTCTCTTAAGGGAACTGTGCTGGGGGGGGGGGTTTGAACCCAGGACCTTCCATTATGCTCAGCAAGACTATACCACTGAGCTCCAGCTCCAGCCTGAAAAACCTCTGGTTTTAAGATCTAGTTGACCCCTTGCTGACCTCGGGACCAGGAGGAGTCTGCCAACTTCTCTCAGCCTTCTGGAATCAAAGAGTAAAAATGCATTCAATACTCCACTGTCGCTTAAAGAATGATAAACATTTAAGTTAAGCATCCAGATTTTATTTCCTGCATAAATGTTCTGAAATTCATGTTTTAACAGCGCTGGATGTGTGTGCTAAGCTGATAGGTGCTTGTGCAGGCATAGCTGACTGATTTGCATAAATATGTTTTCTGCAGTCTAGAAGGAAAGACAACGAACCTACTGGCAAGGGTCACGTCCAGGGACAAGATTTGACAGGCTGAGGAAGGAAATTCCACAGCTATCCTTCAGAAAAAAAAGTCGTAACTCTTTGGGTAATTTTTTTTTCAGATAATCATATAAATGCTGCAAAATTTAGAAAAATATTGTTTATTTTCATAAAAACAAAACCAAAAACTCTTCTCACTCTTCTTGAAAGAAGTTCTGAGACATGGGTCAAAACTCTAATATGTAGTCAATAACTTCCAAGCAAGCGTCAGATCCACACAAAGCACTCTGGGAAATGCACGTATAGCTCTAAAGATGGGGTTCGTGCCTGATAGTGCAGTGTGTGAGGCCACGTAAGTCACTCACATAGAAGAGCACAACATGGAATGTGCGCAGCTCAGGAAATAGCTCAGGAAATAGCTGCTGGACCAATGGACTGCTGGGTGGATCTGTATGTGGCCACATCAAGTGCATGGATTTGTGGGTGGACCTGTGGATGGATAGGTAGGTGGACAGGTATGGACATGGAGACCATGCAAGAGGAGAGAAGGAAAGACAAAGGCCTCTGGCAGTTGAAGGCACTTGGGAACACTTGTGGATGAGCCTTTGAGAGGCCGACTGCGGACACTGCACTTTGGAAGGGGTTGAGAAGACGTCTTACAGTAATGGCATTCTGATTATTTCTCATTCAGTCTCTTTCCCCCTCCCTCTCTCCTCCTTTTCATCTGGGTGTCTTTAGAAGCATGTGAGGACTTTTTTTTTTTTTTAAGATTTATTTATTTATGTATGTGAGTACACTGTTGCTGTCTTCAGACACACCAGAAGAGGGCATCAAATCCCATTACAGATGGTTGTGAGCCGCTATGTGGGTGCTGGGACTTGAACCCTGGACCTCTGGAAGGGCAGACAATGCTCTTAACCACCGAGCTAGCTCTCCAGACCCCAAACCCATCTTTTTAAGGCATTTGGATAACCAAAAAGTATGAAGTCATCAAAATTAATTACTGTTAAGCTTTATCAATGGGGGAAAAGGCTTAAGAAAAATGGAAGAGGTGGTACAAGTTTTTAAAAAGATTCTCCAGGTTTAAACTATGGGAATTTTGGAGGGGGGAGGACAGATTATTCACCAAATTATTCAAATTAAGCTAGCTAGGACAATTAGTTTTCCATTGGTGGGGGTGGGGGAGGTGTTCATCTAGAGCCCTGGATCTTCCTCACATGACACTTGATCTTACCCAAAAGACTGAGATGTAATTACACCTCACAATAGAGATATAAAACTATCTTAAAACAGACTTAAACATACATTGTCTATAAAGGCATTTTGAGGGCTGGTGAGATGACTCAGAGGATATAGGTGCTTGCCAGTAAGGCTGATGATGTGAGTTCAATTCCCAGAACCCACTATGGAAGGGGAGAATTGGCTCCTGAACGTTATGCTCGGACCTTAACACTCAAGAGCGTGTGCACCTACGTACATCACATTATCATCATCATCATCAATTCCCAGAACCCACTATGGAAGGGGAGAATTGGCTCCTGAACGTTATGCTCGGACCTTAACACTCAAGAGCGTGTGCACCTACGTACATCACATTATCATCATCATCATCATCATCATCGTCGTCGTCGTCGTCTTTAAAGTAAAAAGATATATAAAATGTAGCTGTGTCCTTTAAGAACTCTGAGGTAGGGGCTGGTGAGATGGCTCAGCGGATAAGAGCACCCGACTGCTCTTCCGAAGGTCCTGAGTTCAAATCTCAGCAACCACATGGTGGGTCACAACCATCTGTAAGAAGATCTGACTCCCTCTTCTGGAGTGTCTGAAGACAGCTACAGTGTACTTACATAGAATAAATAAATAAATAAATAAATAAATAAATAAATAAATAAATTTTTTTTTTTAATTTAAAAAGAAAAAAAAAGCCTCTGAGGTAGAGGTGCCTTCTTAAGCTACAAAAACTAAGAACTAGAAACTAGGAAAGCAGATGAATATAAAATGCCTACATGACAGGGATATAAAATTACATATTGATTCCATATATAATAGCTGAGAATTTTCTCCAAGTAACACATAAAAACCTCAGCAAATCAAGTAGAAAAACAGGACCCCGGTAGAAAAGCAGGCAAGGGGTAGAATTAAGCAATTCACTGGAAAAAAAGATACAAAATACAAAAGTATGATTATGTCATGAATTGCAGACTGGCTCAGGCCATGCTCGGCATCCTGCAGCTTCCCTTCCTACACTCTGGACATTGGAATGTGGACAGCAAAGGTTTCCAAGTCCAGTCTCCTTAGTGCTAAGCTTTTGCGTATGGCTTGATACATTCTGATGTGTCCATCAAAAGCCACCAGCTCCACTGTCAAACAAGGTCTGTGTGTGTGTGTGTGTGTTACCTTGCATCTATATGCGGACTCAAGATCCATGGGTATCCCAGACAGGAAGTAGGCATCCATTGTATAGCCCAGAGAGCATGATCCTAGAGACCAGATGTGCCTGACTGAGGCTTCCTGGCTTCCAGACTGAGAGGTCTGTGATTAGGTCCTAGTTTCTCAAGAACCCAGCTTCCGGTTCGTGGCAGAAGGAGAAGCCACGTCCGTGGGTCAGTCTGTAGCTGAGATTTGAACATGGAATCTCAACCTGGAACCCTCCGTTCCACCTGATTTGACATCATTTTAATAGATTGATTTTCAATAATAAATCTCTTTCCCTGTGTTCTACCTGAAGTGGCTTCTGTCATCTGAAGCTGAGCTAAGATGCATTATGGATAATTAAAAAAAAAAATACAGATTATCAACAATGCTTCATCAGATGTCAACCCTTTAAAAGATTAGCAGAGAGCCCCACACAGGCTGTCATTCCTGGAAGCCATGTCTTGAAGCAGCCATTTTCTAATAGTTTGGAATCGTGCACCTAGACATAGCAAGTTCATCTCATCAAGGATTGTACCTAAAGGATGTTGTCAAAGAGAAACAGGACACATGTCCTCCAGGAAAGACTTCCCAGGGGGTCTCAGTTGCATCACTGTGAGGAATGGAGAAATGATCATAAAGGAAAAGCTGAAGTCTCCATCCAGAGGGGATTGCCTAAAGAATTATTGTATAATTATTCCTGGGAATTCTTTGCAGGGGTCAAGGAACAAGTCAGAGCTACCTACATGAGCAAGGGAACGTCCCTGCAAGTAAGAAGTAATTTGGTTATCAGCGTGCAGAGCGTGACCTCATTCATGATTGAAAACATGAATTTTTGTCTGAACACGGGTGTGTTTGCATAAACGTGGAGAAAGGTGAGAGAGGACACAAGGGAAGCTTCCTGGGAGATGATGATGGTGGCAGAAGAGCCCACATGTAGTTTTTGCTTATACTCTCTCTAGAGTCTAAACTCTCCTGTCTGACTGTTCTATGAGATTATGCTCATATGACACATAAGTATACAGTTCAACTCTCTAAGGAGCAAGATTCAAGTTTTCCAGTGTCTAAGAAAAAGATATGTGCGGATGTTTCCTAGAGGAAGCCGGGAGAAAGGGGAAGCAGGACAGAATGTAGCGTTTCCTGAATCTAGGCCGAAGGACATGAATGTTCAGTGAGCTAGTCTTAGGACCTGGATTCTTTTCATAACGTAGGATAAGCTCACATTAAGTAAAAATCCTTGGACACACGCGTTTTTCCTGCATAAGCAGATTTTTCCAGATGTGGAAGCAAAGCTTGCGGCTTGCTCAGCTGTAATTATGGCCAAGAGTTATTGGTATTCCTTCTTTCCCTCCCCCACCCCAGCTGCTTAGGGTAAGCGTGTCCTCACCCCCGTGGCCGGTGTCTTGCAGAGGCCACAGTGTACAGTGACTGGGTGGACAGACAGTCCCTCTACAGGCTAGGCCCTGTCGGGGAGCAGAGACCAAGCTGACCTTCTGCTCCCTCTTTTTTGACCCTTTTAATTGTACACACATCTTCCGGGTGTTATCTGGACTCTAGCTGGTGACAGTACCCAGAATGCTTGTCAAAAGAAAATATGACTGCTCCTAGCAGCCCCAGGAAGAGCCAGGTGGCACTGTCAGGATGACTTAGAGACCCCTTCCTGATCATCCCAAGGGCTCTGAAAGGACCCTTATTCAGTGGGCTTTGCTCCTTAACCTGATGTTTATTTTTGAGATAGCAGTTTGAGAAGAATGGGGCTGGGGGGGGGGGGGGAGAACTGCAAAAGGGGGGCAATGAGGGGACTGGAATTTTAATGAGAACCATCTGGAGTGGTTTCCAAGAGCGTAATGTTTGGTACAAGAAAGTAATTCCTCCTCGGCTCAAATGGAGAGAGGAGAAATGGAAGAGATCGTTATATTGTGTTTACCCTCCAAATGGTGCCAAACAGCGCTGCTGAGACCGGGCAAGTCACCCTTGAGTAGGGCTGGGGTGGGGGCTCTGGGAGGGGACCAGCAGCGTCTCTTGGCTCTGATGTGGCTGCAGGGAGAAGGAATGCTTTATTTCTGCCAGGGAGACTTTGAGGGATGGGTTGTGGTGGGCCCAGAGCCAATCCCTGGAATCTGGGTAACTATGGAAACGGGCTGAGGACTACAACAAACACGGATGGAATTTCAGGCTTTACAGCCAGGGCAGGGAGGAATGGGAAAGTTCGGGAAAGTTCCGCTCCCTTCTTTTTCTTCTCTCTTTTCCTTTCCATTCCTTTCTGCTTTCCTTTCCTTTTTTTTTTTAAACGGGGGGGGTGGGGGGGGGAGGAAGGGAGGCATAAGCGGGCAGCCCCCGCCTTGCCCCGGCACCCTAACGGAGGGACCATAAGCAAAAGTCTCTACAAGTATCAACTTTTCACTTTATTCTTTCATTTACTCTTAACCTGTTGCATCTGATCAGGTATTCTGTCGCCACTAAAGCCACTCCTAGAGGGAGTCTCTGTCCACTGTCTAACAGCATCATAAGGACTTACAGACCCCTTGGGGCCTCCAGTGTGACTGCTTGGTTCATCCTCACCATAGCCCTGTAGACCAGATGGTAGGGTCTCTGCCTTACAGATGGGGTAAAGAAAACTCAGAGCCAAGATCACCCAGAAAGCAGAGACCAGCTGCCTAGACCCAAACCCGGCATGCCGTCTTTCTGACAAACTTTATTCTGAGAAAAAAAAAATTAATAATATGGCAGCCAAAGAGAATAAAGCAGCTTCCAGTGTCTAAATGGCTGCAGAAGTGGCTTGTGCTCTCACCTCAAAGATATGGCCTCAAGATGGCTGAGGGAAAATATCTGTGGCGGAGATAGGGGACATTTAGAGTTACTGAACAGTGAAGTTAAAGAAAAGACCATAAATCCTGGAGTCTTCTTCTTGCTCTTCACTTAGGAGCAGAATAGCCAAGGTCTATATAGATGTGATAATAAATGGACCCTCATCCTCCAGATGAAGAAAACAAGGCTCAATCAGAACTTCCAGCCCGCACTCCTGGCTTCCAATACAAGGTTGTTTTCTAGGGTGAGCCACGAGTCTAGAAAGAGTGGAGACCGTGTGACTGAGCTGGGTGAAGTCAGATGTGTCTCTGGGTCAAAATGGGGAGTGGTAACCACTCCGAAGAGCAGAGGTCTGAGTCTGGGGTCAAAGGAGGAAACAGGACAGAGTGGACAGGCATTCTTTCCAGACTCATCAGTGTGGTTTCAAGTCCATTCGAATTCCCCATCAGGAGCTAGGAGGGAGCCTCTGTCCAGCTAAGGATTTAACAGGAAGGTCAGCCTATATCAGCAAATTCACAAAACCTTTCAAGAAACTCGCAGCTTCGCCGGGGGAGGGGCTCCTGAATAAACCATCAGGAAGCCAGAGTGCAGAAATGTCTGGGAATGAGAGACGGGGTTTGGTTGGTTGGTTTTTTAAATAGAAAAAAAAAAGTTTTGAAGGAAAAAGGAAGCCTTGACCCACATAAAGATAGAGTTTCAGTAAAACTAACTTGAGAGGAAGAGGGCCAGTGTAGAGAGGCTCAGCAAGGCAGTGCTGGCCAGGCCCCTCGGGGCTCTCCACACATTCAAGGCAAACCTTTACCCAAATGCATTCAGTCTGCAGGAGATTGTCCATGGCCCTGTTGAAGTTTGTGAAAAAAATTTAAAGATTGCTTTAGTGTTTGGCAATTCTGGAATGCTTGGGGTTTATCCTGAAATAATTGATTTTCTCTAAAGCTCTGCTTTGTAAACTTGTATCCTGAAAACCCCCTGGAGGGCGTGTCACTACAGTCGCAACTATTTATGTGTTTGCATATGTGGGGGAGGGTCTGCTTGCGTGCATGTGTGTGTGTGTGTGTGTGTCTGAGTATGTGTGGTGTGTGTGCGTGTGAGTATGTGAGTCTGAGTGTGTGTGTGAGTCTAGTGTGTGTGTGTGTGTGTGTCTGTATGTGTGTATCTGAGTGTGTGAGTCTGTGTGTGTGTGTGTGTATCTGAGTATGTGAGTCTGCGTGTGTGTCTGAGTGTGAGTCTCTGTGTGTGTCTGAGTGTGAGTCTATGTGTGTGTGTCTGAGTGTGAGTCTGTGTTTGTGTATCTGAGTATGAGTCTATGTGTGTGTGTGTCTGAGTGTGAGTCTGTGTGTGTGAGTCTATGTGTGTGTCTGAGTGTGTGAATCTTTGTGTGTGTGTGAGTGTGTGAATCTGTGTGTGTGTGTGTGTGTGTGTGTATACATGCCTATGCCACATATCCCACATATGAACTCCAGGCGTTTCTCTCAGAATCTGTCCACCTTGTTTTTTGAGACAGGGTGTCTCTTACTGGGACTCTGGCCAGCCTAGAGTGGTTGACAGACATGCTTCAGGGATCCTCCTCTCTCCACCTCCCCAGTTCTGGGATTAAAGGTCCCAGTTTATGTGTGCACAGGGGTAGGGGCTGCTTATGTGTGGAGTATGTATGTATGTATATATGTTCCAGTGCATGTGGCCACGTTTGTGCATGGAGCCCCCGGGAATATATCCTGTGTCCTCCACCTTTTTTTCCTTGAGACAGGGTCTCCCACTGAGCCTGGAGTCAGGCTGCTAGCCAGAGACAGGAAGCTCCCCCAATCTTCCTCCTCTCTCTGCCCCTAACAGTGCCAGATTTGCAAACACGTGTGCAGCCATGCCTGGGTTTTTATGTGAACGCCAGAGATCAAACCCAGGTCTTCACACTACCAACTGGGCTATCTCCCCATCCTCTCGGCAAACATATTTTTCAATTTATATTGTATATTTATTACTGTGTGTATGTGTGGGCATTCCATCAGAGAGCAACTTGAGGAGAGTCGGTTTTCTTCTTCTACCTGATGGGTCCCAGGATTGAGCTCAAGTTGTCAAGCTTAGAGGTAGTGTCTTTACCTGCCAAGCCATCTCGCCAGCTCAACAAATATTTTTAACAAGATGCCAAACCCTAAACAAGGTGCTATTAAGTTATCAGATTATTGCTTCTTGGGCTGAAGGCTCTATCTGAGTTTCTAATATTAAAATACAGAATGTGCTGTGAACCCATGAGTATCCCACCGAATGCTGAGTTTTCCACCTTCAGATGTCACAAGTTCCTCACAAGCTGCAGAAGGCCACTGTTCTTTCCTAATGGGACTCTTCTGTCTATGATTCATGGATTAAACTCCTATAAATGGTTTTATGTACATGCTCAAAATATGTGGATCTGCAAGAAGGCTAGGAGTGCTCTGGTAAGTGTGTATCTGCTCGTGAGAAAGTGTGCGTGGGAGGAAAGGCTGGAGTAGAAACTGCTTTCATTTTAAAAAGCCGGGAGGGTAAGCAAAACCTACTGATAGACATCATCAAAGAAGCAAGAACACAGGGCACAAAGTGGGAAGAAAGCCTGTGTTCTCAATGGCCGTTCCTTTCATCCTTTAAGGCGGTGGTTCTCAGCCTTCCTAACGCTGGGACCCTTAAATACAGTTCCTCGTGTTGTGGTGACCCCCAGCCATACAATTATTCTCATTGTTACTTTTGCAATTTTGTTACAGTTGGGAATCTTAATGTAAATATCTATGTTTTCCAATGGTCTTAGAGGACCTCTGTGAAAAGGTCATTTGACCCCTCAAAGGTGTCATGACCCATCGATTGAGATCCACTGCTTCAAGGCCATGTTTCCTGATGAGGAACTGGGCTGATGGTAGCCTGTCCTGAGAGAAGGGTTCCCACTGCCGGTGGGCTCCACACCTGTACACCACACTCATGGGGTGCCAGTCTGACTGAGAGGGAACTGTGGTACCCAGTGTGTCCACGTAATTGTCATGAGGAACAAACTTGTTCTCCAAGCCGAAGTGCCCTTGCTGGTCAACTCCAGACTGTTTCATAGGATGAGCCAAAGCCTGAGTACAGACATGCTGTCTGGAAGTCACGATCACACTCCAGACTTCTTCATCTCCCCATCACCGCTGGGTCCCTGTGGCTCTCCTCCAGCTCTCCTGAGTGAGGCTATTAAGCATCACTTCTGTCCCCACCCAGATGCCTACACCAGGCCAGAGTTTCTATCGTCTCTGATGAAAGTTCCATAGCTGAGCTCCACTTGGCACTGGGTCATCCATGACAGATGATCAACAAAGAAGCCAGTGTCCAGGAAGTGGGGAGGTGGAATGCCATTGTACCTTTTGCTTTGGTTAGTGACTTAAACACTATAGGGAACTGTTATTTCGAACGATCTACCCAGCTCCAGGGTTGGTTAATCCAGCATCTAAATGATATCTCAGAGGTCCTTGTCTGTCTTTAAGGTTTTTTTTGTTTTGTTTTTTGTTTTTTGGCTTTGTTTTGGTTTGGTTTGGTTTGGTTTTGGTTTGGTTTGGTGGTTGTGTTTTTGTTTTGTTTTGTTTTGGGGGATTGTTTTGGTTGGTTGGTTTGGTTTGGTTTGGTTTGGTTTGGTTTGGTTTAGTTTTTTTTTTTTTTTTTTTTTGGTTTTTCGAGACAGGGTTTCTCTGTGTAGCCCTGGCTGTCCTGGCACTCACTTTGTAGACCAGGCTGGCCTCGAACTCAGAAATCCGCCTGCCTCTGCCTCCCAAGTGCTGGGATTAAAGGCGTGCGCCACCACGCCCGGCTTTTGGTTTAGTTTTTTGAGACAAGGTTTCTCTGTGTAGCCCTGGCTGTACTGGAGCTAGCTCTTTAGATCAGGCTGGTCTCAAACTTAGAGATCCATCTGCCTCTGTCTCCCAAGAGCTGGGATTTAAGGGTGTGCACTACCATTGCCCATAGGTTTTTGTGTCCTGTATTCATCATTTTGTACAGTCATGGTTATAGGATGCTGTCCACAGCTCTGGGCATCCTCTGCTCATCTCGGAACAGAAAGGGGCCTTTCTTTTCCCTGTGGTTCACCTACCAAATCTGGGCCATTGAGAACCTAGCTTTGTGGACATCAGGCAGTCATCTCAGGGCTGTGTTGTGGTGACATATCTAAGAAGGGCTGAAGAGTTTGAAGGGAAGTTAAGTCAAGAAACAGGACATACCTGTGTGCAAATGACAACCTGAGCCCACAAAAGCTTCTGGATTTCTTCAGTGGTCCAAAAGCTTCTTCCTCAGCTTGGTTGCCTGTCACTGTGTCCCTGAGGACCTACTCCTGGGCCTCACTTGTCAAAATAAAAATCCACTGACCCTAAGCTCCAATGCCCATGTAGAGATTGGATGAGAGCTTTTTGGAGTTGCTTCTTTCCTCCCTCCATGTGGACTCCAGGGATCTAACTCAGCTCAGCAGGCTTGGCAGCCTCTTTACCTGCTGAGCCATCTCCCTGGCCCCAGCGGCTCCTCCTCTTTAGAACTATTGAGGTTATGATTTAATAAGAAAGATGAGACATGGTCACAAGATAAGCAGACTGGACCACTCGCTATATGTGAACTGACATCCAGGGCCATTCCTCGGGTAGGAAATTAATCCTGGGGAAGGGAGTAGTGAAATTCAAATCAACAGTCCAGTTTACAGGACTGCATCTGTGTTCATCTCTGTCTTTTGGCAAACGCACTGAGCTTCCTATGAGATGTAAAAGTCGGAGCGGCTCAGTTGGGAAAGTGCTTGCTGTGAAATCGTGAGGGCCCGAGTTTGATCCCTTGAACCCACAAAAGTTGGATGTAGTCACACATGCCTGGAATCTCAGCTCTGGAATGTTGATCTTGGAACTACAGAGAAATGGAAGAGCCTTGGGGCTCCCTGGCTGGCCATTCTAGCCAGATCAGAGCACAAGGCCAGTGAGAGACCCTGTCTCCAAAAGAGCAAAGCCAGAACCAACCAACCAGACCAAGGTGGATAGATAGTTCCTGAGACATGATACCCAAAGTTGAACTCTGGCCTCCACACGTGTGCGCACACACATACATGAGTACACACACATGCACACAGACACACAATGATATTAAAGACATAAAGGAAGCTGAATAAAAGCTAACATTAGGGAAAGATGCCTGGTTTTGTAACTTTCCTGTGAATCTCAAATTGTTCCAATTTTTTAGAATTATTAGTCATTTATCTCTAGTAAGTGCTGGATCAATCAGACGTCTTCAGCTCGAAGTTAACACTAAGTCCCAAAGAGGCTAAGGACCTGTTCATCGCACCTGACAATCCGTGTCAGAGCTGGACCTAGGACCAAGTCTTGTCACCTGAGTGGATGATTCATGTAAGCCCAGGGATGTAAGCCAGGCCTTTCTCACAGGACTCTGTTCCCATGGAAACAGAGCTTTTCTAAACATACTCAACTCCCTTGTGGCTCTCACCACATTAGCTCTGGATTACTGCATTTCAAAGTCCATTTTTCACATTGATAAATTGCACAATTATAGGCGTCCAAGAATGAGCCGTAGCCTCATGCAGATGGAATTTGTACTAGAAATTTACACTGCCATACGGCCAGCGGATTAACATTAATCGTAAATGGAAGGCAACACGCTCTCTGGTGCTTGCCAGTCACATCCCTCTGAATTAGGTGTTTTCTGAAAGGCGATATGTTGATGCCGAATGAACCAGAGCTACAGTATTTCCTAAGGACATTTTAAAGGGGTTATGCTCCAAGGCACGTAGGTGGGGGTGACATACTCAGGGAAAAACGCTATATTAGATGATTCAAGAAGTGGCTTTAGCGATGACAGACGCTGATGTCAAAGACTCATTTGTAAAGTGTGGGTAACATGTGTCCCATAAAATGTGAAGGAAAGAAATGAGATCCACGCCATCAGGGGCCATCGCCTGTTTTCGAGAATTCTGCTGTTTAGTGTTTCATAACCCAGTGTCAGGATGAGACGGTGTTCCCAAATGAATGAAAGAGCGAGTCCCTGATCTGCTTCCTGTCCCTAAATCCATCCACTCCTATCCTTCAGTGTCCCCTCCTGCCAAGTTCTGTCATCCATGCCTCCCGACCATGTG
The DNA here is from genome assembly GCF_978045245.1 of Mus caroli. Lineage (NCBI taxonomy): Eukaryota > Metazoa > Chordata > Mammalia > Rodentia > Muridae > Mus > Mus caroli. The sequence goes on from NW_028227266.1 coordinate 101,423,107, forward strand.
CCAGGAGCAGTGTCATCCACAAGTGTGAGATCCCTCCTTTCCTTTCCCCACCCAATAATTACCCCTCTCCCATCCTGTGAGTGCCAGGCCCTTGGGCAGAGTCCAGGCATCCTGGAATGCTGACCGCAGATGTCAGAACCCAGGGGATCCCTGAGAAACGCAGACAGGGATGGCTAATGAGCACTCTCCCCTGTAATTGTCCCGACGATTGGAATTATCTGATCAGAGCTACACCACTCCTCTTCCTCAGCACAGAGATGACTTGGGACGCACCTCTCAATGGAGGGGAAAGCCACAAGCTCTGATGTTTGCCACACCATCCTTCATTAGTTAATGGTTATGTGACAGATGACTTTAAAAAAAAGAAATGATCTTGACAGACAAGAGTGAGGTGCCCCAAACTGTAAAAGGTAATTTACAAAGAATGTAAGCATTCCCTACAGTTAGAGTTACAGAAGTGCCCTGAAGGGGCTCAGAGGACAGCATGTGACAGCAGCTAGAGCTGAGATCCAGGCCTTGGGAGCCACAGGTTCTGTCCCAGCCAGCTCTCCAACCATCTGGCCATACTCCACTTAATGATTGGCTTCCCTGGACCTTAGCTTCTTCATCTGAAAATGATCATCCTTGTACTCTCCAAATTCAGAACAGTTTCTGCCAAAACCAGGAGAGCCAGATAAATTGTGGAGCATCCTCAGGACAGAACAGCACGCAGCTGCTATGAGCCCCATTTCCCAAGAACACTTGATAACGTGAGAAAGTGCTTGCTACACGGTGGAAATTTAAATGAAAAAATAGGAGGGCGCAAACTAAGTGTGGCCAACAGGCTCTAATGATACAAAAGGAAATGCAGGCTTGCAGGGGAGGGGGTGAGGCGAGGGGTGAAGGGGGCAGGCCAAACGTGTTAGCACAGAAAGTACTAACAGTGTTTACTATGGGAAGTTGGCATTAGGTTTTATGACTCAAAGAACTTAAAATTGTGCTTATTATTACAAAAGAAGCTAGTGCTTTGTTAAGATTCCAACAATACACAAGCATAAAGAGTAGAAATTATAGACCCTGGGTTTCACCCTCCAGCATGGAGGAGGTGGAAAAAGAGGGAGGGGGGGGGAAGGGAAAGAAGGGAGAGGAAAAGAATACAGTGGGCCCTACTTATCATGATTTAAGAGGTATGGAAGAGAGGAGGGAAGAGGAGAATCCATACATAGACATTCCTTACTCACTTGAAGTTACTGCATTTCTTTATTAAATATATGCCCATAAAGTAAAGATTATGAACTTCATTTTAAAAACATACAAACTTAAGTCAAGTAAGCTTGGGGCAGGGGAAGGAGAAGCTGCCTTGTCAAATGCAGTTCTTGAGGCTCATAGAGCAAGCAGAGGGGGGAGCCGTAGATCTGCCAGGCGTGGCCGCTCAGTGCTCACTTACAAAGAAGCCAGTTGTGGACTCCAGCATAACAGAGGAATGAAATGTCCCAAAGACGATGCTGGGTACCCAGGCTCAACCTCCTGCTCCTTGGCAGAAGAAACCTCAGCGCCCACCCTGCTACACTACCCACAGAGATGTACCTGCGAGGACCCTAACTAACCAGGTCAGGTAACTACCATGGCAAGCCAGAGGGTGGAGCGAGCTAGAGTGCAAAGATTCACCATTTCTGGAAACAGACTCCCCAGCTTCAGAAGTTGAAAGCGGACACCAGGGCCAATGAGCCCCAACAGTAAATGTTCCTTCCACATGAACCTACCTGACCAGCTGAGTTTAACCCCAGGAACACACAGAAGTTCAATACAGAGTCTCCCATGTGTGATCCCGGCACTTCTCTGGGAGATGGGTGTCAGAGATGGGGGAATCTCCAGGAAGCTGGTGGGGTAGGTAACCTGGAGCTCAAAGACTGGCAGAAACAGTAAAAGAGACCCTGCCTTGACCAGGTAAAAGGATAAAATCAACTCCTGAGAGCTCCACATGTATACCCAGATGCACTCACATAATCGTAACTAGCTTCATGTTTTAAATCAACACCAATTCTAGGAAACTAAAAGGGAAACTAAATTGTCAAAAAGATTCAAATCAACTCTGTGGGTGGGTGTGGAGGTTAAATTCCTGAGCTTGTTGAAGAACTCACAGCTCACCTTGGTCATTTTGTCTTTCTGTTTGTCTGATTGCCTGTCTGTCTGTCTTTTTAAGACAGGGGCTCTATATATAGCCCTGGATGTCCTGGAACTCACTTGGTAGACCAGGCTGGTCTTGAAATCACAGGGTTCCCTCTGTCTATGCCTCCTGAGTGCCAGGATTAAAAGCCTGTTCCCAGCTCAATCTTGGCCATTCTAAGTAATTGAAATTCTAGGAAGATTACTTAAATCATACAGTAAAAAGAAAGTAAGAGTGAGAACAGATGACGTCAAGCACTGATTCTTTCTCAAATCTTTAGATTTTCTTTTCTATGTATAGTGTTTGCCTGCGTGGGTGTCTGTGTACCATGTGCATGCAGTACCTGTGGAGACCAGAAGAGGGTGTCATATCCCCGGTAACTGGAGTTACAGAGAGCTGTGTGGGTGCTGGGTATCAAACCCACGTCCTCTGGAAAAGCTTCCAGTGTTCTTAACCACTGAGCCATCATTCCAGCTCCAACCAGCACTTTCTTGAATGGCTTTAATTAAGAGTTTAATAATCAGCCTTACAGATACTGTGCTATCTGGGGTGGTTTTGTTTTGTGATGTGGTTAAGGAATGTAAGACAATTTGATAGGATAGATTGTAATTATAGGATTACAATGTCATAAATGGCAGGAAACTAAAGCGTTTTCAATCAAAGGGAAAGTAATTGAAGATTTAGGTGAGTCTCAGTTATCAATGGTATAACTGTTACATGAATGTGCAGAGAAGTAAGCTGCATTCTCAGTTAGCAGAACACAAATCTTTGATATAGTTCAGAATATTGGTGAGTAGATCATTAAACAGAGAACAAGAATAGTAATTATCCTCCATCCTCAAAAGCCCTCGGACATAAAAGGCTTGCTTAAACACAGCGTGAAACAGCAGCTGTACATGCCGAGGACTCCAGTGACCAAGGTCTCTGGGCTCCATAGCACCAAGGTATCGGAAGGAAAAAGAGAGAACTAACCTCTATCTTAACCAGAGAAACCCCTGCCTCTGTCAGAGGCAACACCCTCTACAAGAGGCCCAGGCCCAAATGGGGTGACACCCCTCTGCTGTGAGGACAATGGGGTGACACCCCTCTGCTGTGAGAACAATGGGGTGACACCCCTCTGCTGTGAGGACAATGGGGTGATACCCCTCTGCTGTGAGGACAAAGGTGGCACCTGCTCTGGACAGGTTCCAGAAGAGGTCTGAGTTCTATCTCCGCCCCAGCACCGTGCAATGTTTCCACCAAAGATGCCACAGTCGTTAACATTTGAACCCTTCTTGGTTCATCCAAACAAGGTGGAACCAGGAAAAAGGAAAAGATGAGAAGCTTGGGGTCGTTAGTTAGGACCCCACATGGAGAGATTTGACCTCACTCGTATCTCCCATACTGTTGAAGAATGGCAAATTGGTTGCTTTCAAATCTGTGGATGAACTTGCATGCTATTGTTTACCCACAAAGTTTTTATTCTTTTTTTTTTTTTTCCTTTCCAGGTGTCTGGTACATTTCCATACAGGACTACGTGAGCTCTGTGCTCAGAACACCTGTTCCTGTCCCAGCGGATGTCCCCCACCCCCACCTCAACACCCCCCCCCCCCATTCCACCAGCAGGAATATGAGCAGATCAGCCACAGTCAGGAGTGTCACAATTAAATTCTGATGAAGTGTGGAGCTTTGGGGCTAGGTTAAACTCTACCCAGAGGGAGACTGGGAAAAGCCAGCCTAAGACCAGGCCTGCAGGATTCCCCGTCTTTTCAATTGCACAAGCCAAGAATTCCCCTTGGTGGCTCAAACCAATTTGATTGGACCTTAGCAGGAGTTTCTGGGAGGCTTTTGAGAATCTGGAAATATCTCTGGTGATGCTGTCCTAAGGAAGAGAGAGCTATAAGACTCTCTTCAGACATAACTTTGATGAAGAGAAAGGGGCAAGGGAGCTTTCTAAAAACTAAAGCTGTCTTGCAGAAGAACAACCTGCCTCAGGAGAGGAAGTTATCTCCTTAGTGAGATAATGCAGGCAAGGTTGGATGAGCTCTGACAAGGATGCTGGCACAGAGGTTCCTTATTTGAGTGGGGTGTGTGGATGGCAAACGGCGCCTTTTACTGTAACCCGCAACAGAAAGTAAAGGAGACAATCCCAAGGGGAAATGGGTGGGGCGGACGGACTTGGGAAGCTCTAGAGAGCCTCAGTTTGGCCAATGAGAAGAGGTGATATTAGTTCTTAGAATCTGACTTGGTCCTTACTGTCACTGCTCGGTGACATGGTTCAAGTCAAAGGCATTTCAGGGAAGTATGACTTCCACATGACATGAGTTGTGTGGTGTGCATTCTCTAGTTTTAAAGCCGCTTCTCTTCCATGCACTTGGCTAATATGAGGGTGAACTGTGGAGGAGGCCACCCACATGCTTGAAGAGGGTGAGGGATTCTAGCTATACCTGCACGCTTATGAGACCAGGGCTAAAGACCTTTCAGGTCTCTCAGCCCATCAGCACTGGGTGTTCCTCACAGATAAGCAACTAGATTAGGCATTGCAAGGCTGAGATGTCACAGAGCCAGTCATGTTGGCATTAGCAGGTTGGTGAGTCTCCCTATCATCTGCCTTTCTTCTGTGACTTCATCATCCATCCATTCCCCACCCCACCCCACCCCCACCCCGAATTCATCCGTACTTTGGTCACTCAGTGACCTTTTCCTCAAAGGTGTCTTTTCTTCAAAGACACCTTGCTCATTCCTGGTAACTCCTGTGCTCCTACCTACCAGAAAAACACCACACATACACACACACACACACATACCACCACCACCACCACCACCACCTACAACCAGCTTCTTGAAGTTGTTCAGCTATGAGCAGGGATTATATCTCCTTAATGAGTTCTCTCCTAACAGTCAAGCCACATTAGCCAGCTGTGTTTCAACCCAAGAGGTCCCCTCTGGTCCATCAGAGTATCCTGATCCATTCACTTCCTAAAACTCTTCACTATGAATACTGTTGTTTCTATTTAACGCTCCCCCCACTCCATTAAAACACTCAATAGAAACAGAGGCCATTTCTGTTCTGCTCTGCCACCTTCTCAGCACTTAGAAGAATTCCTGGCACGTGGTGTTCATAATCACGAGTGATTGTTAAATCAATGAATGGCTAAATAGATATATTCTTTCTTGCCTTGACCTTAGAGACATTCCGCACTCTATTTTCTGTGAGTGTATAAATAAATGAAATTCAGAGGTAGGTGGGTACTCTTGTTTAAAATACTCATCCCTCATATAGAACTTGCCTTTTTTTAAAATTTTTTTTAATTAGGTATTTTCCTCATTTACATTTCCAATGCTATCCCAAAAGTCCCCCATATCCACCCTCCCACTCCCCTACCCACCCACTCCCCCTTTTTGGCCCTGGCGTTCCCCTGTACTGGGGCATATAAAGTTTGCAAGTCCAATGGGCCTCTCTTTCCAGTGATGGCCGACTAGGCCATCTTTTGATTCATATGCAGCTAGAGTCAGGAGCTCCGGGGTACTGGTTAGTTCATAATGTTGTTCCACCTATAGGGTTGCAGATCTCTTTAGCTCCTTGGGTACTTTCTCTAGATCCTCCATTGGGGGCCCTGTGATCCATCCAATAGCTGACTGTGAGCATCCACTTCTGTGTTTGCTAGGCCCCGGCATAGTCTCACAAGAGACAGCTATATCTGGGTCCTTTCAGCAAAATCTTGCTAGTGTATGCAATGGTGTCAGCGTTTGGAAGCTGATTATGGGATGGATCCCTGGATATGGCAATCACTAACTTGCCTTTTAATTGACTCACGGTCCTGGAATAATCAACAGAAAGGGAACACAGAACCTTCATTCATGGCCCAGCCCCTTTTGTCAGTATCCCTAGCACACTTTGCAAGTGCCAGCCAGCCTTATTTTTATTGGGCAATAACCTAGCATGGGTAGCCTAGTGCCTCACCAGTTCAGTCTTCCACCTCCAGGAAAAGCTAGCAAGTCTTGAGTGGAACTTGACTCTCCGGTATACCCATTGTTTCTCTTCCCACTATTGACAAATAGTGACTTGCCAGCCTACCCAGTGCCTGAGATAATTGCCAGAAGATGGTTTTTAAGTTATGAGTGCATGTCATTAAAGCTGGGTTTGAACCACCCTCCAGAGGACTTTGCCCCCTGGGGGGAGTTCTTTCTGAACCTACCAGGAAGAGAGACCTGAAATTATTTCAATGAAAGAAGGCAGGGAGGAACGCTCTGGAATGTCACCTCACAGGCTTTCCTGGAGTTAGGTGTAATCTCAAGCACCCTAAATATGTTGCTTAAGTGGCTACAGCTGGCTTCAGCCTCTTGGGGAAGTCTGTATGCAGGGCATGTGGCAACCAGCTTCCCACCCGTGGGGTGAAAGGCAAAGCACCTGACTTACAGGAACAAGATCTCAAGGTCGGGGCCACTTGGACCCTGCCCTTTAAAAAGAGGATCAAGGGTCATTTGCTTCGGGCTAGAATACTGAATCTGGTGGGATGGGATTTATTTCTTAGTTTGTTTTTATAGTTGCTGGAAAAAAAAAAAAAAAAAAAAAACAGACTGTGGTCCACCCCCTCTCACTTCTCGCTTACTCACCAACCAGTAGGTTTAATTACTTGTGTTATAGATACCATCTCCGGCACCAGGCAATGGACTCTGTTTTGGTTTTTGCTTTTGAGACAGAGCCTCACTGTATAGCCATGGCTGGCCTGGAACTCACTCTATAGACCAGGCTGCCTGCCTCTGCCTCTGCCTCTGCCTCCTGAGTGCTGGGATTAAAGGCCACCACCCTGGATTAAAGAGCAAAATTGGTCCACGCAGGGATGGACCCACAGCGTTGTTGTCATTGTTACTATTAGCCATCCTAACCTACTGATATAGCCACACTGCCAGGCTCCTCTTGAAGGGGAACAGTGACCACTTCCCCAGCCGACTGACCGACCTCCCGCTACTCCTGTGGAAACTCTTCCTCACGTCCTCCTCTGTTGCCATGGTTCCGAGCCAAGGTGAGCATCTCCACCAGAACAGCCTGGGTCCCCCAGGAGAGACAGTAAAGGAGATAAAGGTAAGACAGACACAACAGGACCTGGTCAGGCTCCTGGAGTTGGGGAGATCTCAGGAACGTTGTTCAATGGTCCCAGTTACCGTGGCTCAATGGAGCAGTAAGGGCAGGAAAACAGAGACTAGAAAGACAGCAAGCCCTACCCAGATGGTGCTGCCCAAGGAGAAGGAAAGGGGATCGGTGCCACAGACCACCTCAGTGAATGAACCAGCGTGGGAGAGTCAAGTAAGCCAAAGCCGCCTGATCCTCCTACCACAGGCAGCTCTGCACACAGTCTAGCATCTTGTCTTAGCCATAGAACAGAACACCGGAAGATGGGGAGTTCTGGAGGCTCAAGAGCATAGTGACAGCCTTGGCTCAGCTCTAGTTAGGGCTTCGTGGGAGATGGTGTCACAGTAGTAGAAGTGTGTGCAGAGAAACCACATGGGAAGGCCCATTGGCTCATCTAGTCCTTCCTTTCAAAAAGCCAAAGAGATGAGAGATGGCTCCACGTTAAAAAAAAAAAAAAATTAAAACCAGGAATGGTGACACACCCTTGTTATCCCAGTATTGGGAGGTAGAGATAGGAGACTCCCTAGAGATCATAGCCAGCCCAGCCCATTTAGTGAGTCTTGTTGTCCGTGAGAGACCCTGCCTCAAAAAATAAAGTGGACAGCACCTTGGGAGCATCCCCACGGGCAACACATGCTTAGGCACATATGCATGCCTGCCTCACACCCATAAAAGAGTCCACCAAACTGGAGTCTCTGTATCTAAGCGTCATAAACAGACTCAGTAAGAGGAGCCTTAACACTTGGCAGGTTAGAAACTTAGAAAGCCTGAGTATGAGTTCTTTCAGTGAACAGCATTGCAGAGGGCCCAGGAAAGCCTGCCTCCGTGGTCTGGGCTTTGTGTTCTCAAAGGTGATGGACAGCATGATGAAAATAGATCATTGCTTCTAGTTCAAGACCAAGAGAAGGCCAGTTGCCTTCCTCCACCCCACCCCCCAAACATCCTGAACAAAATTCTACATAACACTATAGAGCAGAAGGCTTCTTCCCAGCTCTTCCCAGTCCCATCAAACGGCTACCTTCTTGTTTCTCTTTCTGTTTCCATTTGCACTTTAAGGCACTCTCGTTAATTAATGCCGTATCTACAACAGTTGGATGGGGTAGCTATGGACTTGTTCAAAGTAATAAATCATTTGCATTGTTCTTCAATTTGATCATAAGCTTAGTTCCTCATGCTTTAAGAATCTGTGTCTCACTGGGAATGGTGGCATGTGCCTACAAACCTGGCATTTGGGAGGAAGAGGCAGGGGGATTCCAAGTTCAAAGTCATCCTTGGCGACATGGAGACTTAGAGGCCAGCCTGGACTATCTGAGACCTTATCTTACAAACAAAACCAGAAGAAAACAAAACCCGAGTGTGGGCATCTACTCATATTCTTGGCCGGAGCCCCACGAATGCTCAGGAGAAGCCCAGACAGTAGTACCTTGGTTACGGCGAAGCAGATGTCAACACAGGGACCAGTGGGAAGTAGGCCACAGTTCATGAAAACATTCCAAAGTTCAGAGCCTTGCTCTGTAAACAGACCCAGACACCCTTGCTCTCTCCAGAGGTCTGCCTTGATCTGGGCGGTGTCAGTGGTGGTGTGTGCATCTCAGGGCTGTAGCACAAAAGAGGAGGAACTTGCATCTCTCAGTCCTCATCCCCCCAATTCAGGAGATTAGCTTTCCCAGGGACTGCTCTTTTGATATTTCTAGTGGTTCCTAGATGCCACCCAAATGGCATGGGTGTCTTTTCCATCCAGTGTCCTTGTGAGGACCCCTCAGCTGCTGACTTTGGCTAGGCCTTCTCAAATACTGCTCCAGGGCTCAGTGTGAGGCCTGGTCTCCTTGGATGTAGTGCCAAGTCTCGTGCAGTCTCTCCCAGAGAGCTCCTGGAAAAGACCCATTGTGCTGGCTTCCAACCAGAACCCAGACATCTTCCAAGGACAGGTTCCTCTTCCCACACTCTTTTGTCTCGACAGCCCTGTTCACCAAGACCAATCTTCTGGAGCCTCCGGCAACACTCCGGAGTCCACAGAGGACAAACACGTCCCCTCCTGAAGCAGCAGGGATATGCTGAATGCTATCTTTCAAACCAAACACTTTCTTTGACGAACATGAGACTCTGGAAAGAATCATTCTTCCTGAAAAGAAATGGGTTAGCTTTCAATATGTCTCCTTCGGACCTGTCTAATCCCACATGGTTCCGTCAATGTACAAGATACTGCTACGCTGTACCGATTACGTGCACAGCGAGGGGGCTGTGATGATGCAGTGCCCGTTTTCTCTGTAACCTCGCTTTGAAGGCTGCCTGCAGGATTTTCAGGAAAATAAATTGAAGACTAACATTTGGATCATGGTTATCTTAAATAAAAACGTATCCAAGCATACTTGGACTGGAGAGAGAGAGAGAGAGAGAGAGAGAGAGAGAGAGAGAGAGAGAGAGAGAGAGAGAGAGGGAGAGAGAGAGAGAGAGGACAGACAAACCAGCAAGATATCTCAGCAAGTAAAGACGCTTGCTGCCAAGCCAGATGATGACCTGCGTTTGATCCCCAGGGTCTGCGTGGTGAAAGGAGAGAACTGGCTCCAGCAAGTTAACCTCTGACTGCCACATGTTGGCTCTGGCACACACACACACACACACACACACACACACACCAATAACAACCATGTTCACAGAGGAGAGAGAGAAAGACTCTGGCAGGGGCAATCTACAGGAACATCTTGAAGACAGACCAGGTCACACTGTGCCACCTTGGCTCCCTAAAACCTGGCCTCTTTTAGCCAGTTGGAACAGTAGCCAAGAAAATAAATTGCTCTGAAATTTCTAATGGACTGGGTTTTCAGGTGACATCTGGAGGGAGGTCCTGGAGACAGTAATGGAAGTGGGTTAAAGGGCATAAATCATGAGTGTGTGTGTGTGTGTGTAAGAGAGAGAGAGAGAGAGAGAGAGAGAGAGAGAAATCAAGGGGGAGGGATACACACACACACACACACTACACACCATTTAAAGAAGAAAAGAAAAGAGCCCCTTCCCACAACACGCTGGGGCACATTCCCATTCCCATCACTATTCTCTCAAACACTATTCCTGCTGCCACTTCTGTCAGAATTAGGCACTGTCAAGGACACAGTCAACACCTACCAGATGTCACACACATCTGGTCAGGAAGGAGACCTTGAAACTAACCACTGAGGCCTTCCTCAAAAGGGCATAGGCCTGCTTGCACGTACCCCAGAGACCTTGTAGAAAGCACGAGTTCAACCCTCTGGCTTTACAGGTGGAGAAACAAACCGACCCAAGGTTAGCCTTCAAGTCAACAACAGAGCACAGGCCGGTGGCACATTCCATCACAGAGAAACTGTGTGTTCGGCTCCCAGGAGACAAGCCCACACATCCATGATGAATGGGAAGGAACTTCCAGGGCCTTTTTATCAGTCTGAAGGAGGGACAAAGTGTGGGCAGGAGACCTGGGACAGTCATCGACAGAGTGGCTAGCTTCAGACATGTTTGTGGCAGAAGGAAGCTCAGGAGAGGCGGAAAGGCCAGAGGCAATGGGGATTCTCCAGCCCAGGACATGGTGGCATCTGCTCCCTCCCCGATGCGGCACCTGCATTCACTCTTACGCACTGTGCTTGCCCTTCTCCCTGTCTCGTCTCCTGGGTCTCCTTCTGAGATCATGGAGGGGAAGAAAGCAGATGACCAGGAGGTCAAAGACATCGAGACGCCCAGGGAGAAAGTGTCACGGTGCCAGCAACGCTGATGGAGGACCTCAGAGCTGTGTCCTTAACCAGCTTCAGCAGCACAGGGGCATGGCCCAGAGAAAATACAAATATAAAGACTTGGGGACTAGAGAGGTGGCTCAGTGGTTAAGAGCACTGCCTGCTCTCCCAGAGACTGGGGTTCAATTCCCAGCACCCACATGACAACTCACAAGTATCTGTAATTCCAGTTCCAGAGGAATCCAATGCCTTCTTCTGACCTCCACAGGCACTGCACACATGTGGGTACATAGATACACGCAGACTGAATGCCCTACACATAAAAAAAATTTTAAATGCTTTTAAAGTGTTTAAAGGTGATAGTTCCTTTAAGAACTTTTCTTTAGGGCTGGAGAGTTGGCTCAGCGGTTAAGAGCACTGACTGCTCTCCCAGAGGTCCTGAGTTCAAATCCCAGCAACCACATGGTGGCTCACAACCACCTGTAATAAGATCTGACACCCTCTTCTGATGTGTCTGAAAATAGCTACAGTGTACTTACGTATAATAAATAAATAAGTCTTAAAAATTTTTTTATTCTTTAAATAGACACATGGAGCCACACCACAGACATTTTTTTCTCAGTTGCAGATGGTGTGTCAGAATTTTAAACACCCTGTTGATTCTAATATAACCAAGGTTGAGATTTCTGTCTCAGAAGAAACTATGGTGTACTGTATACTAGGTTTTTTACTTCTAAAACAAAAAATAATCTAACCTAGGGTGATGGTGTGTTCCTGGGCTACCTGTGAGCCACCCCAATAGCAAATTTTAATTAACAGATGCAGATAAACAACAAAAAGCAATGTTTAGGGTTTTGGGGTTTTTTTTTGAGGCTATCAAATTCTTTTTTTTTTCATGTTCTTCATGCCTGCACCCCACAAACCCCCGGTCCTACCACAGAGCTACCAGGCTCCGTGTTGTAATCACTTCCCTGGTATCTTAGCCCCCGCTACCACTGCCACTCTCAGAGCTGCAGACCTCAGATTCCCCTGTGCCCTTTCTGGATCCCATATCATTTGCTGTGGAGTTTTTTGTTTTGTTTTGTTTTTTACTTATTTATTTTATGTGTATGAGTACTCTGTAGCAGTACAGATGGTTGTGAGCCATCATGTGATTGTTGAGAATTACAATCAGGGCCCCTGCTTGCTCCAGCCCAAAGACTTATTTACTATTATTATATGTAAGTACATTGTAGCTGTCTTTAGACACACCAGAAGAGGGCATCAAATCTCATTACCAATGGTTGTGAGCCACCATGTGGTTGCTGGGATTTGAACTCAGGACCTCTACAAGAGCAGTCGGTGCTCTTAACCACTGAGCCACCTCTCCAGACCTGCTGTGGAGTTTAAAAGTTACAAAGAACAGTTGAAACATCATCACCACTGCTATAAATGGGGCTGGAGAGATGTCCGGATGGTTGAAATCACTTGCTGCTCTCAGAGACCCAGGTTCTGTACCCAGGACCCACATGGTGGCTTACAACCATCTGTAACTCCAGCCATAAGATAACAGATACTCCACTGTGGCCTCCACTGGCACTGCATGCACATGGTGGGGACACATACACAGGCAAACATTCATACACAGGAAATAAAAACAAATTTTTAAACCTGGTCATCAAGTCCTTCTTCCCCTACTTGGATGGTGATGCTAAGCTTGGTCTCCTGCCATACATAATGAGGGAATTAGATAAAGATGAGAAAACCATGCCTGGATACTGCACGTGTGGTGCAGAACTGTGATGAAGGAGTGTTGGAAAATGAACGGATGCCCAGGCTCACCCTGGCTCTCTGCAGGAAGCCCCTGTCCCAGTCCAGAAGAAAGGACAGGCAGAAGATTATGGCCATGCTGGGTTAAGCAGGCAGAGACTGGGGCTAGAGGAGTCTCCTTGAGGATGTAACTAAAAGCCTACTGTGAAAGGGTATCGTAAAACCCCACAAGACCATGCCAAAGAACAAAGACTCTGCCTGCGGCACAATCCCCAGCGCTTTACACAGGCGGCGAAGGAGTGGAGATGCAACCAGAGAGGAGAGATGTCAACCAGCGCCACTGAACTCAATGAAACCCTAGAAAAGGCTTCATTTTCTCAATGAAACCCTAGAAAAGGCTTCATTTTCGTGCAAGGACTGAGTAAAACACATCGTTGTTGTTTGGATGACACGTCTCCCACAAATCTCGGGTATTTGAATATTTGGTCCCAGTTCGTAGCATGTTTGGGGAGGCTTACAAGGTTTGGCCTTGCTGAAGGGAGTGTGTCACTGAGGGACAGGCCTTGACGTTTCAAAAGCCACACACTGTTCCTCAGTGCTCCTAGTGAGTGAGAGCTCTCTACTTGCCCTTTGTGGCTCAAGATAGGAGCTCTCAGCTCTGTGCTTACTACCATGTCTTTGCTTGGCTGTCGTGGACCGTAACCCTCCAGAGCTGTAGGTCCAAAACAAACCCTTCCTTCTATAAATGACTTGGTCATAGGGTTTATCCCAGCAATGGGAAAGTGACTATGCCCAGACCTAAAGCAAAGCCTCCCTCGGGAAAGCCTTAAAGTAAACTTTAAGAAAACTGAGCTCACTCCGAAATTCTAAATGGGGATATAAAAACAAAATTCAATATTCCTAAAAGGTAAAAGCAAAAATCATTGTCTTTATTTCTTTTCTATTGCTATAATAAGACTCTGTGACCAAGCCAGGTGGTGGCGGCACATGGATTTAATCCCAGCACTAGGGAAGCAGAGGATGGTGGATCTCTGTGAGTTAGAGGACAGCCTCATCTACAAAGTGAGATCCAGGATAGCCAGGAATACACAGAGAAACCCTGACTTGGGGGAGGAGGGACTTAGCAAGAACTTAGGAAGGGTGGACAAGAGTGTGCAGTGCGTAGAGATACTGGCTGCCAAGAGGATGGCCCCGAGTTCCATGAAGGAACACATACATGGTAGAAGGAGAAAAGCAACTCCTCCGACCTCTACATACATGTTGCAGCATGCATATGTGCACATATGCACACACATGCAAATAAATAAATAGATAAATGGAACTTTCAAATTAAGAAAAAAATCAAACAAAAAAGAAAATAAATATGGGGAAAATGTTTGAAGAAACACCAAGGAAGATATACAAGAAATCACAACCTTGAAATGATGCCAAACGTCCTCAGCCACTAGGAAATACAAAGTAAAAGTAAAGCCATAACACATGTGCACACACACACTCACACATACATTCACTCACACTCACACACTCACAAACACACACTCACAAACACACACACATTCACTTACACACTCACAAACACAAACACATACATTCACTCACACTCACTCACAAACACACACATATATACACTCATACACACACTCACAAACACACACACACATACTCACACACTCACAAACACATACATATATACACTCACACATACTCACAAACACACACTCACACTTACAAATACATAGTCACACGAACACACACACATGCACATTCACATACACATACTCACACTTACAAACACATATTCACACAAACACACATACACACACACTCACAAACACACCCACACAGAGTCAGAATGGCTAAAATTTAAGAACTCACAGTACAAAGTGCTAGCAAAAAATTGGGACAACCAGAACCCTCATACACTGCTGATGGAAATGTTAAATAATAAAAAACACTTGGGAAAACAACTGATACCTTTTGACAAGTTAAAAATACACTTATTCTAAAATTTAGGTGTCTCCTCTCCAAGTATTTACACAAAAGAAATGAAAAATACCACAAACAACCCATATGTCCATCACCAAATGAATGCATAAGTTGATTGTGACATATCCAGTATGCTGGATACTACTTAGCAATTAAAAGTGCACACACACACACACACACACATTCAGTTGTGTGTATGCATACGTGCTCACAAATGGACCATTCTCAGGAAGCATCATTCTGAGTAAAGGAAACTCAGCACATATCTTACAATTCCAATTACGTGAAACTCTAAAGATGGTCCAGAAGCAGGGCTCGGTGGCAGAGCGCCTGCCAGGCGCTCCCAAAGTCTAGGCTTACTCCTTGGCACTTTAAATCGACAAGAAAAAAGTAACTCTGAAAGGGGCAAGGAACCCACGGTAGCAGATCAGATCAGTGCTTGTCTGCAGCCGAGAGCCAGTGGCAGGGGACACAGAGACACCAATCTGGAATTTGTGGGAAACAATGCAAAATGAAAACACAGGGCTCCCTCCACACCCATCATCCCAGCACTCCAGAGGCTGAGGCAGGAGGATCATGAGTTTGAGGCCAGTCTGCCAGGTTCTGTTTCAACAAATAAGTGGTGGCAGAGCCCTGAAGCAAGCATGGGGCCCTTATGCACTTGCACCCTGGGAGACCAACCTGGGCTTAAGAGAATTTTCTTGTGGTGATAGAAATATTTTGCATCTTGATGTGCATGTGTCAAAACTTGAAAGAACAAGTTGGGATGTAGCTCAGTGGGTGGACTGCCTTCATGCATGGCATGCATAAAGCCCTTAGTTCAGTCGCCTGCATGAGCCAGGCCTGAAGATAGGAAGTCATTTCTTTCTTCCTTCCCTCTCCCTCCCTCCCCTCCCCCTCCCCTCTTTGTTTTTTGGAGTCAGAGCCTCATGTCCCCCAGCAGGCACCTCTCCATTAATATCTCTTCATATGCCCTATGTAGAAGACCCTCTATGTAAAAGAACACAGAACACTCTCTATGTGGACTCTTTACAAAGGAGACCCTCTGTGTGGGAGACCCTTCATGGGGGTTTCCTCCATGTGGGAACTCTCTGTGTGGAATACCCTGTGTCAGGGAGACCCTGTGTGGGGGAGAGCCTCTGCGTGGGAGACCCTTGTACCAATCCTTCTCCTGCATTTTTTCATTATAGGGAGTGGTTGTAAGTAGATGGTCATGATGGCTCCCTCAAGATCAATGATCTGGGGTTTCATTTAAGGTCTCCCACTCCTGGTTGCGGGGGAGGGGAATCAATAGAAAGCCATCTGTGAATCTCGGCAAAGCCGCTAGTAACAATGTAAGTCACTCAGAGTTCCCTGCATGAATTCCGCAGGATTCAGTCTGCTCTTTCAACGGACCTGCTTCTTTCTTTGGGGTGTGTCTTTCCTTACTTAGCCTTTCTCTGGTTACTCTGCAGCTCAAAGCCACTCAGCTCTTCTCATTTTCTCCAGCTGTGTCTCTCTTACCTGGTGAAGTCTCTGGGTGGCTCAGGTGCTCCCATGATTCTGGCTACTCCGATGTTGCTTGTGAAGTTCAGTGACTAGCCAAGCAGAATGGGAAAGGCAGCGGGGGGGGGGGGGGGGTAGACAGACTGCCTCTGGGCTCCCTCCTACCTCAGCCTTCCCCAGAGGACTATCCCACGGGCATCCTTCAGATTGAGACTTTCTTGAAGGAGAGAATCCGCACCCGGGGACAGCAAATCACACCTCAGACTTCCAAAACACATTTAAAATGAAGAGCCTTGTGGTTGGACTTAACTGAACAATATGTTGCCCAAATATACCATGTAAAAATGTTTTACAGAGGGCTGAGGCTATAGCTCAGTTAGTTAGTGTACTTACCTATTACCTAGTCCCCAAAAGCATAGGTGTGTGTATGTATGGGGTGGGGTGGGGGCCTTTTGAGCATAATACTCAGAAGGCAGAGACAAGAAGATCTCTACAAGTTTAAGGCCAGACGAGCCAGAGTTAAAAAGCTAGACAAAGCAAAGCAAAAACAACAAATAGCAATTGTTTTCACTCTTAGCACCACCTCAAAGTGAATGTTCACTCTGCCTGTGAGAGTAGCTGTCTTCAGGGCTTCTCTGTTAGTTTCAAATCCAGGGTTAGATATCAACTGTGCATGCGCAAGGCTGCTCCTCTGTCCCCTGAGTGGGCACTCAGGAACCCGCAGTCTTTCTTCCCCTCTGCAACACCTAACCATCCGCGCTTATCATCCACCCACCCGGCAGCTCACCCAGAACTCCTCATCATTTGTCTCTAAAGGCATCGAACACAGAACTCAGGGACCAACTAAGTCTCAGGTCCCAGGACTGTGAGTTTCAGGAAGACAAAATTCACAAAACCACTGTGGAGTCGGGGCAGTACTCTAAAGTCACATGTAACCAAGTTCAAATGTTAAACACAGAGACTGAGAGAGACAGAGAGGGCTGGAGAGATGGCTCAGCCGTTAAAGGCTAGGCTCACAAGGGAAAATGTAAGAGACAAAGAGCTTCAGGGGCACCTCCTGTCAGCAGATGGAATGGGGTGAGGGGTTCAGAAGTGGCTCAGAGCTGTTTTCCCTTAGGGCACGGCAGAGAAGAGAAGAGATGTACTTCTGCCTTGGCCCCTCCCGGTCTCCTTTTCTTTTCTCTGTTTCCCAAGCTACTCTGCCTTTAAGAGATGCCTACTGCCTGTGCAGGCAAAGCTTGAATGGCAGCTACAAACAGAGATGAGACACTGGAAACCAATCTTGGGTTTCACCTGAACAAATCCCTCTCACAGCAACCCGACACCTGCCCAACTGTCAGCTTTCCATGATCCCTAATTGGTCTTCACAGAACCCGGCCACCTGCCACCATCTGCCCTGGACCACCTCACACCTGCCCCTCCAGATGTTCATCTTCTCTTCGAAAGCTTCTGGTCCCCGGACCCTCCTCCCACTCCTTTACTCTTCCCTGACCTCCAGAGTTCTCGGGCATGAAGCAGAGTTAGAAGCAGCTGGGTCCTGGGGAGAAAGATGATGACCACCACAGCCTCCTCTTCGAAGTGATCAGCAGGTTTCTGGATGTGTTATAGAGAAAGTTTCTAGAGGCCCCTCCCAAGGTATCATCTCATCTCCTCCACTTGAATCTCCAGGCAAGTGGGGCTCTCCCCACCCCACTCCCGTTTTCCACTAAGCCTCCTGTGATTAAGCACACAAGATTTCTCCCATTTCCCACAGGCGGCAAGAAAGCTTTAGTTAGGCTGGACAGATGTGGCCATTTGGATGTTCCTGAACCCTCATTTTTACAACAATTTAAATAAAAATAGTAATAGTAATAATAATGTTGTTGTTGTTAATAATTCTTTGAGAATTTCATACAATCTTAAAAGCATATTCACTCCCCCTCCCCCATCTCTTCCCAGATCCAACGTCATCATCCTGCCCACTTAACTTCATGTCTTCTTTTTTTAAAACCCACCAAACCCTGTTTGTACTGTCCGAATGCTACCCTGGGTGTGGTTGGGCACAACCTTAAAGAAAACTAGCTCTCCCTCTTCCAACAGCCATCAGTTGTCAAGGGCTCCTCAGCTAGGGGCGGAACTTCCTGCCCACCTCAGCTCCCCATGCTGGGATTTTGTCTGGCTTGATCTTGCGCAGGTCTTTCGGAGGTTAACATGGCACTTGAGTTCTTACGAGGAACTGCCCCGTTGACGCCACAAAACACTGTTTTGCTGTAGCTGTCCGTGGCCTCTGGCTCTTACGGTCTTTCTGCCTCCTCTTCTGTGATGATCCTTGAACCTTGGGGAGAGAGGACAATGCCTTTGGTTTTTCTTTCTTTCTTTCTTTCTTTCTTTATTTATTTTCCTAAGATTTATTTATTTTATGTATACGTGTGCACTGTAGCCATCTTCAGACACACCAGAAGAGGACATCGGATCCCCAATACGGATGGTTGTGAGCCACCATGTAGTTGCTGGGAATTGAACTCAGGACCTCTGGAAGAACAGTCAGTGCTCTTAACCTCTGAGCCGTCTCTCCAGTTCATTTGTTTGGTTTTTTTCAATGACTCATAATCGCCTGTATTGATGGAGTTCAGAACGGCATTTTGATACTTGCTAACGAGGGGCAATGATCAGGTCAGGGTAAGCCTCCTGTCCAAGATGCTATCCTGGAAGGCCTCAGGCAGCTTCCCCGACCTTCTGGCCAGCTTGGTCTCTCTTCTGGTTCCCACTGCATTCCACACCCCTGCCTCTGGCCTTTGACCTAACCAGCAGAGAACTCAGCCCCATCTTTAATCACCTCAAACACCTGGGATGCTAAGTGCTAGGGGCAAGTTCTGGGGGTAACATACTCTCACTGGGGCAGCCACTAGAAAATTCAAATATGGCTGGCTGCCTGAAAGAGGCTTTATATGGGATGGGAGATGGCTCAGTGGGTAAAAGTGTTTCAACCTGATGGCCTGAGTTCAGATCACTGAAACACACTTTAAAAAACAAAAATAAAAACAAATGCAGTACTACAAAGCTGTAGTTCTAGTGCTTTTACAATGAGATGGGGGAGAGGGGAGAGACAGGGGAATCACCTGGAAGCTACTCGTTGGCCAGCTAGCCTAGAGTATATACATATACTTAAATACTAAAGAAGCAGAAACAAGAGACACCTGAACTAAAACAAGGTGGATGGCAAGAACCAACTCCCAAAAGATGTTCTCTGGCTTCTTATGTGCTGTAGCCTCTCTCTCTCTCTCTCTCTCTCTGTCTCTCTCTGTCTCTGTCTGTCTCTGTCTGTCTGTCTGTCTGTCTCTCTCTCTCTCTCTCTCTCTGTCTCTCTCTCTCATACACACACACACACACACACACAATTTATGCCCTTTAACCCACTCCCATTACTGTCTCCAGGACCTCCCTCCAGATGTCACCTGAAAACCCTGTCCATTAGAAATCACAGAGTAAGCCGGGCGTGGTGGCGCACGCCTTTAATCCCAGCACTCGGGAGGCAGAGGCAGGCGGATTTCTGAGTTCGAGGCCAGCCTGGTCTACAGAGTGAGTTCCAGGACAGCCAGGGTTATACAGAGAAACCCTGTCTCGAAAACACAAAAAAAAAAAAAAAAAAAAAAAAAGAAATCACAGAGCAATTTATTTTCTTGGCTACTGTTCCGACTGACTAAAAGAGGCCAGGTTTAGGGAGCCAAGGTGGCACTGTGTGACCTGGTCTGTCTTCAAGATGTCCCTATAGATTGCCCATGTCAGATTCGGGCAGAGCGTGCTGAAGAAGTAGTGCACAAGTGTGTCTATATGTCTGTGTCCTGTAGGCTCCCCAACTGCCATCACAATCATAAAAACCGGGGCCCATGATGGTCATACCCTGCACGAAGTGGCTAAAGCTTAGTCTTCATGTCACCGTAGGTGTTAGGGTCAGAGTCCGGATCTTTACAGCCCTAACATGCTAGGCCCAGCTACCAGTCCTCAATAGGTCAATTAAACAAAGACCAGTGAAAAGCAGAGAGAGGAGATTTATTCATTGTGACCATATTGGAAAGAGGAACAATGAAATCTAGTGACTGTCCGTCCACTAAATTATACCACCACCACCACCACCATCACCACCACCACCACCACCATACCCCTCCTTGACAGGCCATCTTCCCAGGGACCCCATAGGATGCATAACTAAGCAGTCTTAGTCAAGGTAGGATCCAGCCTTTCACTACTCCTTGCAATGGGTCTGAGCTATGTGAAATCTTTTCCTGGAGACAAGTCCTCTGGACCTCCTTCAACTGGCACTAGCTGTTTCCTTCCCCCCAACATGCAAGTTCTGGGGAATTCTATTATTGGAGTCTATTAGCTGAGTGAAATATCTTCATTTGTGTCAGGACTGTTACATTATGGGCCAGGCCATGTTCTAAGTATCTGATGTGGGGGTGGGGGAGAGTTCCCATGGTTTTACAGATAACAGACCTGAAAGACAGAAAAACTAAGTTGTTTCCCCACACAGCAAGCATCTGAGGAAGCTGGCTTGGGAGGCCCTCACACACCCATTGCAGTATTCCTATCCTGGCCCTTGTTCGCTCCAGGCGTGGTCTCCCCTATTCTTGATCTGAGCAGGATCAGTGTCTATGAAGGCAGAGCATGGGGCTCTGTGTTGCTTTAATCCCAGCAGCCTTTCTGCTACCCAAATAAGACCCGTGTCCTGAGAAGGTAGTGGGGAGTCTTGATGGTGCTACAGCTCTTGGCCCCTCGCTCCCTGATGCCGAGCTCCACTTACCTCTGCGAAAGGGCAATAGGCTCCATTCAGCTCCTAAGATCAGACTCCCTAGCAACAAAGGCCAACTGATCAACCCTGCTGGCAGATGGGGCCTCTTCACTGAGAAATGAAGAAGGCCATCTCTCTAGGGCAGTTTGAACATGTCTTCCACTGTGCTAATCATTTTACAAACACTGTCTAATCCCTCAAACAACTGAGGTCAGCTCGCTGCAATCATACTGTTGTGACAGATGTGCAAACGAGTTTCAGAGTCGTTAATCAATTTGTCGTAGACCACACAGTTAGTGACAGATCCAGAGTAAAAGTTCAAGTTTATCTTTCTACAAAGCCCTAAGAATCTGTTTGACTATTTGACTATGTCCTTGGGGGGTTTGTGTTCCCCTGCCTACTGTGAGACATCACTAGGGAGAAACTTCTGCTTCTGGGCTGATGACTTAGCAGGTTCAGGGCCTGTTCTGAAACAGTCCATTGACAGGGCAAACATCTCTCTCCATCCATATAACCTACTGACACTCCTACCTATGACTTAGTACAGGTACTTAGTACCTTAGGACCTGTTTACACTAGGAAACAGAGGCACATCTCCATTGTTATGGTAGGATGGAATAAGGCAACCCTTGGCCATCAGTCCTAATCAGAATGCTCTGGTCCTCAGCCTCCCAACTCATGATCTGGCTGATAGTTGGGACATTGGAACCCAAGTTCTCCACAAACTAAGCCTCACCACTTGACAGGGCATTACCAGAGTTCTTAGGGTCACACCCTGGGCCCAAAAGCCCTAACAAGCTAGGCTCGGCCACCTGCCCCCAACATGCCAATGAATGAAACATATAATAATGAAAAAGAGAGAAAAGAGATTTCTTTTATGATTTCTTTACAGTAGAAAAAGAAACAAAAAGGAGGTTACAGGACCCGCCAATCTGCAGTTGGAGGTCCTAACACAAGCTTTGGGTTTAAATAGACAACAAGGGGTCACACCCATCACTGACCCATCACTGACCCATCATTGTCCTGGCTCTGGTCTGTCCAGAAAGGTGGTCTGAGAACTTATCAGAACTGAGTAAAGTTTCTTCCTGTGAGGCGGGTTCTTCCCCTTCCCCTTCCCCCTCCCCCTCCCACTCCCCCTCCCCCTCCACTTCTCCTTCCCACAACATGGGGTTCCTGGACACAAGTTCCCTCTTTAAGGGCCTTGCTTCAACAGTCTGATAGCAGAAAGGAGGGACACCAGCATCTGTCTTTAGAATCTCTCTACTCCTGCCAGGAAGGTCACACCAGGACCTGGGGCTGCAACCTCCTTCCCTAAGATCTATTCTCAAAGCAAAGCCCTGGCACCCCAGTGCACCCTCTGTTCTTGCTTCCTTCTGCTCCCCTCTATTGGAACTCTTCCCAACCCTCAATTAATTCATAGTTTGTACCAAATTGCAAGAATGGGTGTGGTGGCCCATATCTTTGATCCCAGCTCTTAGGAGACAGAGGCAGGTTGAACTCTGTGAATTTACTATTATCTTGGTCTACATAAGTCCCAGGTCAGCTAGGGCTACCTAGTGAGACCCTGGCACAGAAAACAAAGTCTGGTTTGCTCGCTGTTTTAGAGTCCTCCAGCCCTAGACTATAGGAAGTATGAGTGGGAAACAGGGTGGTGAGGGATGGGGGGATGGTATGTTTTTGGAATTGCTGTGGGCTAGGATACAAGACCTGATACACAGTAGTTACTCCATAAATGCTGGAAAGATGCCTGCGGACTGGACAGAAGGGAGACTTAGAAGGCTTATGACCCTTTAATATCCCGTGGGAGTTTGGCTTTCGAGCTGTGCTGTGCCTGGGAACTAAAGCACACAGCAGCCGTCTTCACTGTAGAAATACGAACTGGAAAGCTGTTGTTCCATTGAGGTTACTTTGGGAAGGAAGCACAGTAAGACAAAGCCACCTCCAGGAATGTGAAGGCCTCTTTCTGTGGGCCCCTGACTCACCTTCCAGACAGAGGACTGACGTTGCTCTTAGCCAAGGTGTTCATCATTCCCAGCCATGACTCCCCTGGCCTTGGATGCCTGGGATGACTCAAGGCACACTCCATCCAGACCTCCTGCAGTGGTCTGTGGCCATGCCAGCTGGGCCCCAAAGCCCAGATGCTGCAGCCGTCAAGGGCTGAGTTTACTGTCTCCATGAATGTCTAAGTCCTGACTCTGCTCTCAGTCACTGGGGGACGTTTTCCTCCTTCACCAAAGACGGATAATTTGTCACTTACATTTAATTGCTTCGTTTGTTTGTTTTGAGAAAAAGTCTGGAAGAGCTGCCCAGGCTTGCATCAAATTCCTCAGTCAATTCTCCAGCCTCAGTCTCCCAGGCAGTTGGAAGTAGGTGTGTACCACTGTATCCAGTCTCTCCCGGTCTCTTTCTGAGAGGGTCTCATGTATCCTAGGATGGCCTCCACCTTGCCATGTAACCAAAGGGAACCTTGAATTTCTGATCTTCCCGCCTCTACATTCCGAGTGCTGGGATCATTGGTCTCTACCACCACATCTGCTTTATTTATCTAGTGCTGGGTATCAAACCCTAGACTTCATGAGTGCTAAACAAGCACTCTTGGCCCTTTCTTGAAGGAAGCAACTACAGCTCAGAGAGACCAGACGCAGGAGGGCTAATCATGTGTGCTCTGTCTCCTTTTTTTTATTATTTTTTTTTCCTGATTCTGAGAACCAGGCAGGCCAACCTGTCACTATGAGACAGCCCGAACCTTCCTGAGTGTCACTGGCCAGGAACTCTTGAGAAAACTTTGGGAGAGATCAGAAAGACCAGGATGAGGGAATATCAAGGTGGCTTGCTGTAGCTGTGTCCAGAAGGCTCTGCCTGGTTAACGCCAGCCTTTGTGGTCCAGCTGAAGTGGCTGATGCTGCCCAGGGTAAGCAGGGATGTGCCCACAGGTCTTGGGTCAGAGAGAAACCACTATTCTTCATATTCCAGGATGGCATCTTCTTATCCTGTCCTATTTTGCTCAAATTTGACTCTAGAAACTCACAGCCTCCTCTCCTAAGAGATGCCTACCCATCAAGGTCATGTGGCCCATCAGGGTGGGCAGCCAGCTTCAGGCTAGCATGTCCCCACATGTCCCTATAACCATCTTCAGCTCACAGTCTCATTTATCAAAGTACTATTATCCTCAGAACATCACACAGGGCTGACGAGGTCCCTGGAAAATAACCAGAGGGATGCTAATGCAGGCCAGCCTCTCATTTACAATGGGGAAAACTAAGACCTGGTCTATATGGGCAGTGAAAGAGCAGGCTTGAGCTAAAAGCGGGACTTGTAATCCAAAGATGGGAGGTCTCCCTATGAGCTATCTGAGTGGCCTTGCGTGACACCATTCAACTTCGCTCAGTGGACAGTTATGACACATGTCATCTGACTTGTCCTGGGGAAGTATGAAGAAACATTTGTTTGTACCATGACAGATTAAAGAAACCATTTCACCCTTAGTCTAACTTAGTGAACCAATAAGAGTGTATTGGGGTTCCTTGGAGAAGTGTGGGTGAGGGGTTTCTTGCGGGGATACGAATGACTCAGATGCATCTGTGAAAAGCTCTCCCCAGCACGGTGATGACACGGGAAGGCTGCATACCTAGAGCTTTCTGCACAGCTTACAAGGCAGCCCTGCCTAGCGGGGGATCTCCCCTCTTCTCCAGCAGTTTTTCCTGTGTATGTAACCTTGGGGTGAGAACCTGTGGCCCTTCTAGGTTTCTTTGTGTCCTGGTTCTTGTGAGCCTTGCTCTTTCCCCCAAGAGGGGATGTTTCCACTGGCAGGAGGCAGCTATGTGCACCAATACCTGCACCAGAGTGGGGTAAGATGGGATTTGGGAGGGAAAGGATGAGAGAGTGGAGGAGATTTTGCCATGGTGGGATGGACGGCTGTGTAGACGAGAGAAGCTCCCCTGAAACTCCCCACAGGAGCTGATCGGCACATTCCCAACCTTCAACCCGTAACAGATGAGGCAAACAACTTGGCCTCAGCAAAGCAGCTGGACTTCTTAACTCTGCTCTATTGACCTATCTCATAATCATCTATATATCACCCATGTGCCTACTTACCACCTATCTAGCCATCCACCATCTGTCTGTCCTCTGTCAATGGTGTGTGCTAATGTCCCTCCAGGTGGCTCTGCTCTCTCCTTCCCTCTGTCCCTCTCTACCAGTCACACAACTTCACCGGACTGAATTTAGAACTGAGAATACTCCTTTGTTTTTCTGACTTTTAAAGTTGCCATGTTTTCTTTCAAGTCCCCTTCTTTGTCATGTGGTTTCCTTCTCTGAAACTCTTCACTGTGGGCAGCCCTGGGGTGGGTGGGTGGGTGTGTATCTTCAGCAAGAACCCTGGTGTCTAAGGGCCTGTCTCCAGCTCCCTGAAGGTATGAAAGGCAGTGGCTGTGGTGGTTTGAATAGGTTTGGTCCCTATAGACTCATGTATGTGAATGCTTAGCCCATAGTGGGTGGCACTATTAGGAGGCGTGGCTTTGTTAGAATAGGTGTGGCCTTGTTGGAGGAAGTGTATCACTGTGGGGGTGGACTCTGAGCTCTCTTATATGCTCAAGCTATGACCAGTGTGGCACACAGTCTCCTTCTGCTGACTTCCGCAGCTCCTCCAGCACCATATCTGCCTATATACTGCCATGCTTCTCGCTGCCTTGATGATAATGGACTAAACCTCCCAAACTGTGATCCAGCCCCAGTTAACTATTTTCCTTTATATGAGTTGTCATGGTTATGTCGTCTCTTCACAGCAATAAGACCCTAAGACAGCGCCCATGAAGGAAAGGCATCTTCTTTACTTGCCTCACCTTCAGGGTGAACTCTCAGATGTCATCCCAAAAATCCCAGTTCTCCTTATCTACACCACTTGGATAAACTTTGACATTCCCTGCAGGCCCAGGATCCAGTTGCCTGGTTTGTGCTCTAAAGGTCCATGGTGCTGAGCTGATGGCCTCACTGTGGCTGCAATCTGTCACTCACCACCCTACTAGGGAGCAGGTTATTTCTCTAGGCTTGATGTGTGGATAGCCATTACTTTTTAATCGGTGGACATATGGCAACCTTTATGGAGACAAACCCCCAGACCAACCAGGTCTCATATCCAACACACAGAGACAGGTGTGAACACACATACACACACACACACAGCTGACACATAGCCAACTGTGTTCCAGAGCAAAAAAGAGCTTTTCATTTATTGTTGTTGTTGTTAGCATTTTATGTGTATGCTGTGGGAGGGAGGTGTAGCAGGCATGCTGTGGCTCACAGGTGGAGATCAGGGGACAGCTTTGTGGTGTCCATTCTGTCTTTCCACCATGAGCTCTAGGGACAGAACTCAGGCCATCAGGTTTGTGCAGCAAGTGCAAATGCCTTTGCCTGATGAGCCATGGCTGAGCTGGAGGTTGATGGGACCAGATGTGTAGGCTCCCCAGGACATATCTCAGCCCAAAACAGTACAAGGGAAGAAGCCAAGGCTGGAAAAGACAGCCTATATGAAGGAGGGAATGGATCTTTAGGTAGAGTCAAGGAGGTAGACATTTTCTTATCAGAAGCAGAGGACAACCTCTTGTCAACCACTCCTCTCTCTGGCCTTCCTGTTCCATCTTCTGGGGAACTCCTTCTGCAGCTAAGGAAGTTTAGCAAGGGCATTGAGAATGGAATTCACTGGTCTACCATATACTCTGTCACTTGGAAGCATCCTGCCTATGAGCTGTGGAAAGGCCTGCTGGGGACTCTGTTACGGCACTGAAAGGGAGACAACACCCAGAAGGGCAGGCTGTGTGGTACAAGCTGTAGCATAGGCTTTGACTCAGCAAATGATATGATATAGCCTATCTGTAGCCAGGAATCCCATAGCCCTCAGCCCGGGTCTGGGAATGGAAAGCAGGAAGCAAGAATGACTCTCTCTTTCCCACACCAACTTAGCTTGTGCTGGCTTGGAGGCCTTAATCCCCAAAAGAGGGACTATCCCAATTTCATCAGACTGAAACATCAGACCTCCATCTGGCCATTTGTGAATCTTTGTGCTATTGAGACAGCAAGCACAATATAGATAAGGCTTACTCCATAGGCAGGATGACTGGACCTAAGGGAAAGTCAGGGCCTTGCTACACAGAAGTAGCAAGGAGGACCATGTCTTGTCCACAGTGAAAATATAAACAAAAAAAAAGTAAGAGCTACTGAGATGAGCTGACCCAGGACAAAGGTTGAGTCAGCTCACCTGGTCAGGAGAGCTGCTGTCTGGGAACATTGCATGAGTAAGAGGAGGAAGAAGCAACAAATAGGTTCTGCTTCCAGAACTCTTTCAGAACCTCATGCCCAGCCATGCCTGTGAAGACCAGAACAATAGCACTGTGTGTGTGTGTGTGTGTGTGCTGTGTGTACGTGCACATACATGTGTACGTCTGTATCTGTCTGTGTGTATATATATGTGTGTATTGTGTGTCAATGTCTATATGTGTGCATGTGTGTCTGTGTGCATGTATGTGAATGTGTTTTAGTTAGGGTTTCCATTGCTGTGAACAGACATCATGACCAAGGCAACTCTTATAAAGGACAACATTTAATTGGTGCCTGCTTACAGGTTCAGAGGTTCAGTCCATTATCATCAAGGTGGGAACATGGAAACATCCAGGCAGACATGGTGCAGGAGGAACTGACAGTTCTACATCTTCATCTGAAGGCTGCTAGCAGAATACTGACTTCCAGGCAGTTAGGGCAAGGTTCCTAAAACCCATACTCACAGTAACACACCTACTCCAACAAGGCCACACCTTCTAATAGTGCCACTCCCTGTAGGGTCGCTTAATGTTACTCTGAAGTGTCTCACAGTATGTATGTGTATGTGCGCATGTGTATATATGTATGTGTATGCTCTTCTTCCCACTTCATTTTATGTAAGTTACCTATGAAATTTGTATTGTTTTTAGGTTATGAAATAATTATATGGGACTATGACTAAATTAGAGAAATAATTTTTATCACCTATGGGTAGACGCTGTGACTATGGCCAGGAATGTGTGTGTGTGTGTGTGTGTGTGTGTGTGTGTGTGTGTATTCATTTTTATGTCAGTTACAATAGTGAGAAGGAATTTCACATTTTGATCTTGATGACTGCTGAGACCAAGTTTGCTCTCCCAAAGTATAGCTGTACCTTGTTATGTCAAAGCAAAAACTTGCAATTAATATGTGAACACTGAAGTGTTGTCAGAGGACTTATATTAATATTCAGTATATATTGTTTGCATGAGGTACAGAAGGTATATGGAATCCCAAAGAGACATGATCAGAAAAATACTTCCCTGTGCCATACTGTAGTTAAAATGCCAAAAGTAGAAAACAGAGAGAATACACAAAGCTTCAAGGGAGAAGCGAGAACTTGCATACAAAGACAGACTGACAGACCGACAGACCAGCAGAACAACATCAGATTTCTCAGCAGAAATCCTGAAGGCCGAGAAATTACAGATTGTCTCTCAAGCCCTGAAAGAACATAACTATCTGTCTAGTCTACTATATTTATCAACATTCTCCTTCCAGATCGAATGAGAAATAAAGGCCTTCTAAGATTGACTGGCATGCTCTAAAGGTATGGAGCATTAAGCCAGCCTTGAGGAAGACACTTAAGGGAATTCTGTGCCCAGGAGAGAAAGATAAACCCAAGCACAAGAGCAAAGGAAGAAAGGAGTTTCACTACATGAGTAGCCAAGCCAATGAAAATTAGGAAATCATCAAACATTAAACTAAATGACAGCAGTGCATGCCTTTAATCAGCATTCAGAAGTTAGAGGTAGGCAGATTTCTGAGTCTACAGAGTGAGTTCCAGGACAGCCAGGGCTACACAGAGAAACATTGTCTCAAAAAGAAAGAAAGAAAAGAAAGAAAGGAGGGAGGGAGGGAGGAAGAAGGAAAGAAAGGAAGAAGGAAGGAAAAGGAAGAAAAGAAAAAACTTACTGACCAAAATTTGTCCATACCTTTCAATTATATCCCTGAATGTAAATGATCTTACTTCTCCATTTAACAGACAGAGACTTGGTGGTTACATTAAAAAGATATTTGTTTGCTACCTGCAAAATGTCTACCTCATTCATTGGCAAAGATATACACAAAGGATGGAAATTAATATTCCAAGCAAGTGTAATCAGGAAGCAGGAAGGGACAGCTATGCTCAGGTATGACAAAGCCAAAGAAATTAAGCCAAAACCAGTCGGAAGAGACAAAGAAGGTCACCATAAACTAATAAACAGAACAACAGCCCATCCAGGAGATGAAGTGGCTGTAAAAATGCACACACCGAGTGTACAAAACAAACACTATGGAATATAAAGGGACATCTATGTCCCAATACTGGATAATAATGGGTGACTTCAGTGCCGCACCAACACCAGTACATAGAGCATGGGCTCCCTCTCCCCAGAAACAGAGACACTTCAGAGTAACATTAAGCGACCCTACAGACCAAATGGACTTAACGGACGACTATCTACAGAACGCACAGCTCTTCGGTTCAACAACTGCACATTCTTCTCAGTAGCTCATGGAATTCTCTCCAAAGAAGATCCTATTTTAAGGCACAGTGTAAGACTCAAACAACTGAGGATGAACTCACACAGTACGTCTTATTAGATCAGCGGAAGGCACTAGAAATCAAAGCAACAGAAACCAGCCAAGCACATGGAGACTGAATGGGCGATACACCTTGTGAACGCAGAGGGGAAATTTAAAGATCTGTAGATCAAATGAAAACAGAATTGCAGCCTATCAGAAGCAGTGGGTTAAGCAAAAACCGTTCTTAAGGAAACTTTAACTGTGAGCTGTTTATATTTTAAAAAAAAAATAGATCTAGGTGTGGTGATTCATGTCTATAACCCTGGCACTCAAGAAGCTGAGACCTAAAGAGGGAGGACCCAAAGCTCCCATAAGCCACGTCCAAAGCTCAAGGATAGTTTGAGCTGTATAATCTTCGTCAGCTACTCATTCTGGAATTACTATTCAGAATATTAATAATTAGATACAAATAAAAGGACTGGGGCTGAGCAGTTAAGAGCACTGACTGCTCTTCCAAAGGTCCTGAGTTCAAATCCCAGCAACCACATGTTGGCTTATAGCCATCTGTAATGAGATCTGATGCCCTCTTCTGGTGTGTCTGAAGACAGCTGCAGTGTACTCATATACATAAAATAAATATTTAAAAATAACACTTAAAAAAATAAGCTGCTGGTTGAAAAGTGAAATTAGTCCATTCACTATGGGAACCAGAATAGGGTTCCTCAGAGAGAGAGAGAGAGAGAGAGAGAGAGAGAGAGAAGGGAAGGGAAGGGAAGGGAAGGGAAGGGAAGGGAAGGGAAGGGAAGGGAAGGGAAGGGAAGGGAAGGGAAGGGAAGGGAAGGGAAGGGAAGGGAAGGGAAGGGAAGGGAAGGGAAGGGAAGGGAAGGGAAGGGAAGGGAAGGGAAGGGAAGGGAAGGGAAGGGAAGGGAAGGGAAGGGAAGGGAAGGGAAGGGAAGGGAAGGGAAGGGAAGGGAAGGGAAGGGAAGGGAAGGGAAGGGAAGGGAAGGGAAGGGAAGGGAAGGGAAGGGAAGGGAAGGGAAGGGAAGGGAAGGGAAGGGAAGGGAAGGGAAGGGAAGGGAAGGGAAGGGAAGGGAAGGGAAGGGAAGGGAAGGGAAGGGAAGGGAAGGGAAGGGAAGGGAAGGGAAGGGAAGGGAAGGGAAGGGAAGGGAAGGGAAGGGAAGGGAAGGGAAGGGAAGGGAAGGGAAGGGAAGGGAAGGGAAGGGAAGGGAAGGGAAGGGAAGGGAAGGGAAGGGAAGGGAAGGGAAGGGAAGGGAAGGGAAGGGAAGGGAAGGGAAGGGAAGGGAAGGGAAGGGAAGGGAAGGGAAGGGAAGGGAAGGGAAGGGAAGGGAAGGGAAGGGAAGGGAAGGGAAGGGAAGGGAAGGGAAGGGAAGGGAAGGGAAGGGAAGGGAAGGGAAGGGAAGGGAAGGGAAGGGAAGGGAAGGGAAGGGAAGGGAAGGGAAGGGAAGGGAAGGGAAGGGAAGGGAAGGGAAGGGAAGGGAAGGGAAGGGAAGGGAAGGGAAGGGAAGGGAAGGGAAGGGAAGGGAAGGGAAGGGAAGGGAAGGGAAGGGAAGGGAAGGGAAGGGAAGGGAAGGGAAGGGAAGGGAAGGGAAGGGAAGGGAAGGGAAGGGAAGGGAAGGGAAGGGAAGGGAAGGGAAGGGAAGGGAAGGGAAGGGAAGGGAAGGGAAGGGAAGGGAAGGGAAGGGAAGGGAAGGGAAGGGAAGGGAAGGGAAGGGAAGGGAAGGGAAGGGAAGGGAAGGGAAGGGAAGGGAAGGGAAGGGAAGGGAAGGGAAGGGAAGGGAAGGGAAGGGAAGGGAAGGGAAGGGAAGGGAAGGGAAGGGAAGGGAAGGGAAGGGAAGGGAAGGGAAGGGAAGGGAAGGGAAGGGAAGGGAAGGGAAGGGAAGGGAAGGGAAGGGAAGGGAAGGGAAGGGAAGGGAAGGGAAGGGAAGGGAAGGGAAGGGAAGGGAAGGGAAGGGAAGGGAAGGGAAGGGAAGGGAAGGGAAGGGAAGGGAAGGGAAGGGAAGGGAAGGGAAGGGAAGGGAAGGGAAGGGAAGGGAAGGGAAGGGAAGGGAAGGGAAGGGAAGGGAAGGGAAGGGAAGGGAAGGGAAGGGAAGGGAAGGGAAGGGAAGGGAAGGGAAGGGAAGAAGGGAAGGGAAGGGAGAAAGAATTGCTACATAGTCCAGCTAAGCCATCACTGGGGTTGATCCAAGTCAGATCCTTATTTTAGAGGTTTCTAAATATTTATACTTATTTTGACACTATTCATGATAGCCTGAGTGCCTGAACAAAGAAATTGTGGATTATTATTATGGTATATTATTTAAACATAAAGATCTTTAAGGGAGAGGCTCAAGACTGGGATAAAGTTATCTGTGCTCTTACATTTTTTTAAAAAAGGGTTGAAGTTTACAGTTGGGTTTGGGTCGAGTCAAAATGTCTCCACATCAAAACATCTGTAAGCCAAACAGCTGCTCCCAGTGCCGTCAAAATGGCTGCAGGAAAATTCCACAGACTTCCCCTGTAGGAGCCCCTCACACAAACTCTTATTTCTGTACTCTGCCAACTTGAGGTCAGTGTGGCTTAAAAAAAAGGGTGGTGCTGGAGTCAGCCAGCCCAGGCCTCCCAGGCCAGCGCTAAGTAAACAGGAGTCCTGGGGGCGACCATTGCTCCATGGGGGCCCTGAGGTGGGATTTTCCAAAGAAATGAAAAGCTGCCTTGTGTGAAGAGCGAGTGTGGGCCCAGCATCTGCTTTCCATGACCTCATCTGTGTTGATTTTCTTGCCATTTCATCTCTCTGGAGCCACAGAGAAGGCAGAGTGGAACCGGAGAACAGCCGCCTTCACCGGAGAAGGTCAGGGAAGGAGGGATAGGTGACTAACTTCAACTTCTCAATAGGCAGCTGGGGTCTCCAGGAGGAGACTCCTAGGCAAAGCCTAAGAAGGGGCTGGGGGGGAGCCCAGGTGTGTCCAGGTGTCAAGTGCTTCTATTGTTTTTCTCAGGAGGAACTCGGATGGAACTTATACTCTGTAATTTGCACACACTTCCTGGGGGAACCACAGATAGCCATCGCTTTATAATTACCTGCCTCCACTCTTCCGCTTGGCAGCTAGCTTCCGCCAGTTCTATTCTTATGATCCTTCCCAACCTAGAGAAACAGGACAAGATGCTTTAAATGGCCTCCTGATGAGCCCTTTTCCCTTCCAAGGACCTTTTCCTACCCTGAGCTGTCTTGGGAACATCACCTTTAGCTCCTCCACACATGAGATCATTCTTCTAAGAGAAGAAAGGAAGGGAGCGAAGTTATTTTCCAGTCAAGAATAGACCTGAATGTCATCTCCTGACCCAGAGGAGCCAGCCTGGAGCAGTAGTTTAAGGAGACCACACCTTCCCTGGAGCTAGTGTACCAGTCGGAGAAACAAGGTTTGACCTGGTGCTGCGGCTGTGCCACCAGAGGTTGTAAGCTGTCACCTTACAGAGCATCAAACAATCTTGAAGAAGACAGTGAAACAGCTATTCCCTCTGCAAACATCTCTTGGTCCTAAAAATCATAAAGGGTGACAAAGATTTCATACCAGGCAAAGGAGGGTTGAAAACATTTTTTAAATTACATTTATTTATTGTGGGTGGACGGATGTCTACACATGCGTGTGGACGTCAGGTGACAACTTGTAGTAGTTGATTCTCTCCTTCTTCCATGTAGGTTCCAGACATCAAATGCAGGTTGTCGCTCTTGAAAGAAAGCCCATTTATCAACTGAGCCGACTCACCAGTACATTAAAATCTTTTTCTGATTTCTAGTTATCTAGTGTATAATTCATTTTCTGTTTATGGTAAAAATTGGTTTTTTTTTGTGTGTTTATCTGTTTATTGTTCTCTTAGTTTTATGTTTTCTTTCTCAAATTGGAGGTGAAGGAGGAGGAAGAGGAGGAGGGGAGAAAAAATTAGTAAGAGAGAGAGAGAAGGTGGGAAAGAAAGAAAAAAAGAGAGAGAGAGGGAGGGAGGGAGGGAAGGAAGGAAGGAAGGAAGGAAGGAAGGAAGGAAGGAAGGAAGGAAGGAAAGAAGGAAGGAAGGACAAAGCCAGGTGTTGAAGGCAAAAGTAGTTTTTAAGGAAACCCATCTGCCTAACGCTTCCAGGTATGTAGAAAGACTGGGAGCTAGGCCGGGGCCTAGCAAACACATAAGTGGATGCTCACAGTCAGCTATTGGATGGATCACAGAGCCCCCAATGGAGGAGCTAGAGAAAGTATCCAAGGAGCTAAAGAGATTGGCAACCCTGTAGGTGCAACGACATTATGAACTAACCAGTACCCCGGAGTTCTTGACTCTAGCTGCATATGTATCAAAAGATGGCCTAGTGGGCCATCACTGGAAAGAGAGTCCCATTGGACTTGCAAACTTTATATGCCCCAGTACAGGGGAACGCCAGGGCCAAAAAGTGGGAATGGGTGGGTAGGGAAGTGGGGGGGAGAGTTTGGGGGACTTTTGGGATAGCATTGGAAATGTAATTGAGGAAAATAGGTAATAAAAAAAAGAAAGAAAGAAAGAGAGAGAGAGAGAGAGAGAGAGAGAGAGAAAGAAAGAAAGAAAGAAAGAAAGAAAGAAAGAAAGAAAGAAAGAAAGAAAGAAAGAAAGAAAGAAAGAAAGAAAGAAAGAAAGAAAGACTGGGAGCAAGGAACCCTCAGATACCTGCAGAGGCTGCTGGGTAGAAGATGAGAGAGTTAAGAGTGCACTTGATAAATGGCTGCAACAGTTGCTTTGTTACCCATCTGGATACAAGCTGGAGCAGACCACACTCACATGGTCATTTCTGCTCCTGTTTGAGAAATGGGTGACAGACTTAGTCCCTTTTTAAAGTGATCACATATATACATGGGCTCTCGCATTGTTTACCCCACAAAAATGGTATCAGGTTCTGACCCCGCTATCCTAAATTTTGCTTTATTCATTCCAAAATACTTCTGAGAAGCCCGACACTTGTTTCTGAGAAAATACAGCACAATTAATATGAATCCATGCTGTGCGCTTAGATGGGGCAGATCTACCGCTACACTACCATCTTCTCCATCTATGAGACCCCTTAGAACTTGTGGTTTTTAAATCCACTACTATTCCTGTTCTTGTTTAGCATTCATTTGCTTTTGTGCATTCGTGTGTACGTGACATGTGAGGGTATGTGCTGAGCCACCGTGTGGAGGGCAGAGTACAAACTGGATCCAGCTATTACTTGGTTCTGGGAATCGAACTCACCTTACCAGGCTTTTGGCTTTGGATTCCTCCTCCTCCTCCTCCTCCTCCTCCTCCTCCTCCTCCTCCTCCTCCTCCTCCTCCGTATTTTGTTTTTGTTTTTTGAGACAGGGTTTCTCTGTGTAGCCCTGGCTGTCCTGGAACTCACTCTGTAGACCAGGCTGGCCTCAAACTCAGAAATCCGCCTGCCTCTGCCTCCCGAGAGTTGGGATTAAAGGCGTGTGCCACCACCACCTGGCTCTTTTTTTATATTTTATTTATTTTTATTGTAGGCATATATGTGTTCTGCTGTGAACATATGTCTGTGTGTCCCTTGCATACCTGGTTCTCGTAGAGGCCAGAAGAGGATGTTGAATCCCCTGGAACTGTATTACAGACTGTTGTGAACTACTTGTAGGTCCTGGGACTCCAGATCCTTTGGAAGAGTAACCAGTGCTCTAGACTGCTGAGCCATCTCTTCAGCCCCAGCCCCAGCCCTTGACTCCTTAAATGTTCCTGTCTGTCCCTCTCAAGTGCTGGGATTACAGGCTTGAGCCACTGTTGCAGTAAATCTCCAACCCAAATATGCCCTGGCAATGAAAACACAACACAATTAATATGAATACATGCTGTGCACCTAGATTAAGCAGATCTACCGCTACACTACCATCTTCTACATCTAGGAGACCCCTCAGAACTTGCTGTTTCTCCAGGCCCTGTGCTCTGCTTTTCTTCTTCTTCCTCCTCCTCCTCTGCGTCCTCTCCCTCTTCCATTTTCTCCTTCTTCTCTCCCCCCACCTTCCACTCCACCTTCCCTTTATCTGCCCAATCATCAGCTCTCCTTCATTTTACAAATTAAGGAGGGAAGCAGTTTTACAGGAAATCACCTGAGTGCTGACTCATTCCTTGTTCACAGCCCCTCACAGGAGAATGGAATTAGCATCAAATATAATTAGCACCATGGCTATCCACAACTTACTGCCACACCCAATATTGAGCCATCATTATTTATCAATTTATCAATTTGTATATTGTACATGTTAACTCTTTCATAAACACAAGATAATATTTTAGAAGAATTTTATGGATATAATGGTATATAATCTGTTATGAAATGTATCTAGCCATTCTAAGTCTTCATGCTTTCTTATAGTAAATATGTCTATCTTTGGGGCTGAGGAGGTAACTCAGAAGTTAAGAGCACTGGGTGATCTTTCAAAGGACCCAGATCCATTTTCCAGATTCCACATCTGGCTCACAACCACCTGTAACTTCAGTCCCAAGGGCTTCAACAACCTCTTCTGGCATCCAAGTCAGTCCACATGTGGTGCATAGATGTATATGCAGGCCAAACACCCATATACATAATAAAATAAAATTAAAAAAGAAGAAAGAAAAAGAAAACGGGCTAGAGATATGGCTCACTAGTTAAAAGCACATATTCTTCTTGCAGAGGACCAAGAGTTCAATTCCCAGCACCCACATCAGGCTGCTCACAACTGCCTGTTAACTCCATGCAATCTGATATCCCTCTGACCTTCTCATGGAGAGAGACAGAGACAGAGACAGACACACACACACACACACACACACACACACACACACAGAGAGAGAGAGAGAGAGAGAGAGAGAGAGAGAATTAAGATGAATGTTTTTTTTTAATTAATCTATCATTTTTTTACCTTTCCCTGTTTAAAAAGAATTGTTCTGCAGGATGGTGGTGGCACACGCCTTTAATCCCAGAAGGCAGAAACAGGCAGATCTCTGTGAGTTCAAGCCCACTCTGCTCTACAGAGTAAATTCAAGGACAGCCAAAGCCACACAGAAAGACCTGTCTGGAAAAAAAAAAATAGAAATAAATAAGTTAATTTAAAAAAAAATAGCATTGGAAATGTAAATGAAGAAAATACCTAATTAAAAAAAAAAAGAAAAAAAAACTGTCATACTTTGTATAAAGGACATTCTAGATTTTCTTACCCAGAGTTCTTGTTTTATTACTTTTTCAATTTTTGTGTGAGTGTGTGAGATTTATGTGTAGAGTAGGTACACATGTGTGGAGCCCGGAGGATAACCGCTCCTTCTGAGCTGTTCACCTTGTCTTCTGTGACAAGGTCTCTCTCCCTGGGACCCTGAGGCTCACAGACTCAGCATAACCAGCGAGCTGCAGGAATCAACCTGTCTCCGCATCTCCATGCTGGGATTACAACTACCCACCGCCATATCTGATGATTTGCAAGGTGTTGGCGACTACTCCAAGGTCCTTATGCTTGCGTGTGGCACGCACTTTACTGACTGAGATATCTTTCCTACCTGCCTTGCTTTGTTCTTTATGGTTTATCTTTGATCAATCTAGATTTGTTTTTTTTAAAAACCGATTTATTTAAGGATTTATTTTCTTCTTAATTTAGGGGTGTGTGTGGGAGGGTGTGCGCATGAGTTCTGGTTGCCAGCAGAAGCCTGAGGGGTTGGGTCCCCTGGAACTGGAGCTACAGGTCCTTTTGAGCTGCCTGACTTGGGTGCTGAGGACTGAACCCCAGTCTCTGCAAGAGCAACACTCACCCCTCACCACTGAACTATTTCTCCAGCTTCCCTAAATTTATTTTGTAGGGTATAAGAGGCTGTGTCAAATTTCCTCTTACATTGCCTGTGCTATCAATAATATATCCCACAAGCCACTGGATTAATGATAAACCTATTTAGTCATAATGAGTACTCATGGGATCTGAAATCTATTTACAGATTATTATAATTTTTTTTGTCTCTGCCCGTGCCAGTATCATAATGCCTTGATTTCAGTGAACTTGAATTGTTTCGATATCTGTTGAGGACAGACTCCTGTTATTCTTCACCTAGACTTCTCTTTTGTTTTTTGGACAGGTTCTTAATAGCCATAGCTGTTCTGGAACTCTCTAAGGTCTACATAGACCAGGCTGGTCTTGAACTCACAGAGATCCACTTCCCTCTGTCTCCCCAGTGCTAGGATTAAAGGTGTGTTAACCACACCTAACCTGTTTTTTTAAGGTGTAATCTATATTTGGGGAGTTTTTATTATTCCTCGGAATCATTTCCACTATTTTATTGTGTTAAATAACCCTATAGACATATAATCTATCACGTGTATATATTAGTTTAGAAACAAATGGTTGTTTATGATATTGTATCCCTAAAAAAAAAATGTTGTTTCTTTCAAAAGGATTTCATGGTTCTCTACAAAGAGTGTATTTCTTTGCACTAAATTTATTCTAGGCACTATGCAATTTTTGCTAGCCTTATAAAGAAAATGTTTTCCCACTTTCATTTCTAGGTGCTTATTGTCAAAATAAGAAGGAATATTTAGATACACGTATCCTCTATCAAGCTACTTCCAAAACTATGTTTTATTTTGGTTGGTTTGGTTTGGTTTTTGTTTTTTTTTCCAGACAGGGTTTCTCTGTGTAGCCCTGCCTGTCCTGGAACTCACTCTGTAGACCAGGCTGGCCTTGAACTCAGAGATCCACCTACATCTGCTCCCAAGGGCTAAGACTAAAGGCATGTGCCACCACACCTGGCTCCAAATTATGTTTTTGTTGATGTTGTTTTGTTTTGTTTTTGTTTTTGTTTTTTGAGACAGG
Organism: Mus caroli; assembly: GCF_978045245.1. Lineage (NCBI taxonomy): Eukaryota > Metazoa > Chordata > Mammalia > Rodentia > Muridae > Mus > Mus caroli. The sequence goes on from NW_028227266.1 coordinate 101,461,466, forward strand.
CTTTCTCTGTGTAGCCCTGACTATCCTGGTACTCACTCTGTAGACCAGACTGGCCTCAAACGCAGAAATCCGCCTGCCTCTGCCTTCTTAGTGCTGGGATTAAAGGCGTGTGCCACCACACCTGGCTCAAAATTATTATTATTACCCAGCAATCCTAAAGTCTTCCGGCTATTCTAGATGAGCTATAAGACAAGCTGTGGAATTGCATTAGCTGTGCCCTCTAGCCTGGCAAGGTTCCACCATCCTACACTGAACCTCTCTTTGGTCTCTGTCACTGGTTTTGTGTTGTGCTTCCAGGGTAACTTGATTGTGGATCCAGGTCATCTTTGCCACTGAACAGCATAATAATGACTGTTTTCTCTTCCAATTCCTCTGATGAGCTGTATAATTGGAAAAATCACTCTTTTAGTTCAGTATCCTTACTTTATATAAATAGCTGCAGGTGTGCCCCCTACCACACCTCATAGGTTCATTTGTCATCTGCCTCTTTTAAAAGCTTTATATCACTGGGGGTGGGGTCCTTTGTCCCCCTCCAAATACCCTCTTACTCTCTAAGCTCACTGAGGCTCAGGTCTGAGCACAGGAGCCCCACTAAAGAACGGTTGTTCTATCCGTGGTGAAAGGGGCAGTTTCTGCCCTGACTGTGACAGCTGCAGGCATGCAAGACTGGATGGTAGACTCTGGCAGACTGCCCGTCTCCCTTGGAAGCATCTGGAAAATGTTCCCCTGGCCTGGCCTCTGAAGTCTCTCCCAAGCTTAATGGCAAGAGGACTTAGTCTATTATCCGATACCTTTTCCGTTCTGGGATGGGACACAAAGTATAGATGACTTCATGGAATGTAATGGCAGCCTATTCCTAGGGTCCCAGGTTTCTCCACAGTTCTAAAGCAAGCTCTTCCTGACATTCCCTTCTGATTAGGTGTTTTGTTTGTTTGTTTGTTTGTTTGTGAACTTGACAGAGCTAGAGGCGTCTGAGAAGGGTAAGCCAATCTTGAGAAAATGCCCCTATCAGATTGGCCTGTGGGTGTTTTCTTGATTGATAGGGAATGGCCCAATTCACTGTGGGCAGTGCTATCTCTGAGCAGGTGGTCCTGAGCTATATAAACAACAACAGCAGCAACAACAACAACCACCTAACTGAGCAAGCCATAGGAAGCAAGCCAGTAAGTAGGGCTCTCCTGTACCTTCTGCTTCAGTTCTTGCCTCCAGTTGCCTGCTCTGAGTTCCTGACTTGACTTTCAGTAAACCCTTTCCTCCCCAGGCTGCTCTTGGTCATGACGTTCATCCCAGCAATAGAAATCCTAAGACAATCCCACTTCCCAGTGCTTGCTTAAGCCTTACCCGTATTGACCGAACTCCTGGGTGAACAGTCAGCCCTAGCTCCTTCCCCTAATGCTGTTTTTCTCAAGAGTGGCAACGATTCACTTGAAAGCACAGGAAAAGGAAATCACCTTATTGAACTTGGTGATGACAACCTGCGTCCCAGATCTAACTATTGTCATCAATAATCCAATAAAAAGAGACAAACTGACAATGTGCTTTTGTTTGTTGTTTAGTTTTCCTAAAGACACAGCCAACACAGTCTGCTTCAAAGTCCCAAACCTAGGTACTGCCTTTAGGTCTTCACCTTTAGGTCTGCCCTGCCTGAAGGTGCAAAAGACCTGGCCCATGGTTTCATATCTCCAGAGTACTCCATTTGGAACACTTGGCTCATAAAAAGACCTTCCTAGTGATTGATATGTTTTATAAAACGGGGTATGATGCAGCGGGAGAGGGGTGCCTTAGGGGACCCATGCTGAGGCGCTCCCCACCCCTAATACACACACCAGGTGTCATAACAGCCATACAACGGGTGTAGCATAAAAGGAAGTTTATTTGGGACGTGGGAAGGGGTTTTGAGAAAGGGAGTAGAAGCAGAGGAAAAATAAAAAAGAGGACAGAGGGGGACAGAAAGAGAGAGGAGAAAGAAGGAAGAGGTCCCTAGAGAACAGGTGGGGAGAGAGAAAGAAGATAGGAAGGGATGAAGGGAGGAAAAGATGGAGGGAGGGAGGGAGGGAGAGAGAGAGAGAGAGAAAAACAGACTGACAGAGACACAGAAATGATGGAGAGTCCTTTTTATCTACGAGCCAAGCTCATACCTGGCTGTTGCTAGGTAACTGCTGGGCGGAGCCTAGAGGAAATGCTAACACCTAGCTCTATGAAAGTCCCAGTCTCAAGGGATGGTCAGAGGGTGCTGCCTTCTGCTACCTCCCATGTCAGTTTGAGATGTAAGATAAAACACAAAGCAGAGGGGGTAAGCTTAGTAAACTGGTTGGTACCGAAGCCAATCAATCTAGCATACTTCCTTCCCCTCCCTCAAATCGCAGAGCCATGGCGGAGCGAAACCCACCTCAATCTTATTCAGGGTTCTCTGTCTTTGCCCTGCCCAAGACACCCAGTCTCTGGTAGCTTAAGATGCTGGCTGAACATTTCTCCCAAAGCCAAATGGTTGAGAGAGTGGGGGCGGGGGAAGCGGTATGGTCCTCAAGCGCCATAAAAACAAAACAATACAGCCTTCTTCTGCAGGCGTCTGCTCTTGTCAGTGCCCTCCTCTTGGCCCCCGGAGTGTGCTGAGCGTGTGCACGAATGTACCCAGGAGCCCAGAGCTCCAGTAAGCGGGGCAGGGGCAAGCAGGACGCTGCGGGGGACCAATGCTGCACAGTAATCGGCTCTCCTCCGCTGGCGCGTGGCCGAGTACCCCCACCCCGAGGAGGGTGCGTTCGTTCGCGGAGGAGAATTATCTCATTGTTCCCAGACTCAGCGGTCCCCCACGGCTGGAGATCTTTTCACCCCGGCAGCCGGGCGTCGGGCGCTCAGCCGCTCCCCGCGCACCTGCCCTGCGCCCCCGCCCTCCCGCCCGCCATCTGTCGTCTGAACGCCATTGTCAGCAGCCACGCCTGGCGTCCTGGACGACACCCAAGGGGACCCGGGGCTTAAGTCCCAGAGAGAAGCAAACAAGGAGAGTTTATTCCAGTCCTGTTTGGAAGTGACCTTGAGTAAAATAGACAAGTCTGCGCTGGGAGTGGGGGTTGGGGGGGGGGTTCCTGTTTTCTCGTCTGCTGACTTTTCCAAGGGGTTTCGTTGGGGGTCTGTGGGTTGAGGGTACACAACTGGGCTTTTCGGAGAAGCTTTTCTCTCTAGGAGGAGCTACTCAGCAGGCAGATCTCGCAGCCAGCCTCCCAGTGGAGCTCCGGGTGGGAACCCATTTCAAATGCAGATATTCTCTTTGTCTGCCTGCGAGTTTGACCCTCCGGTTTACCCCAATTGTCGCAGCCTCTGGGGATGCCGAATTGAAAAAAGAACCTGTCTTTTCTGCCATCACAGGTGCAGCGCTTTCTAGACCCACTAGCCGCCTGCTGCTCGCCTCACTGTTCTTCTCCCGCGTTTGTTTACCATCTTCCATCCCGCTTTACCATTAGAGGAAATTTCAAACACTTCCCTGAGTTTGAAAACAATCGCAAGCAATCCAAAGTTGCAGACACTGAAGTCATGGTGACCTCACCTTTCTAAATCTCTGTGCTCACAAACCTAGGCACCTCCTCATCCCCTGTAGGGACCTTACAGAACGCGCGCGCGCGCGCACGCACACACATACACACGCACGCATCTCACTCCCATGCAGTCCATCAACGTTTTCCCTGGATGGGAAAACAAAGCCCCAAAGACAGGCGATAGTGTGGACAGATGTGAACTTTCACCTCATTGCACAAAAGAACCATTGGGCTCACTGCTCAATTTGGATCTCTATTAGTAGCCAGCACACATCGTGCAGAGGGAAGGTCGGGGATCAAGGGGGCCTTTGGGAATGGTGTCTCCAGGCAGACAGCTCAGTGGGAGTTACTACTCCCTTCCTGGAGGTCTCTTTAGTCTGCACCAAGAAAGGAGAGTCTGCACCCCTGAGTGCCCGCTCCCCCAGGAGGCCCACTTACCTGATTCCAGCTGTCTCCACTGGAGCAAACTGGAACCGGCTCTGTTAGGCTGGGACCCTGGAAAGACTGGGAGTAGGCTGGGGGTAAAATATTTACCAGACCAGAATGCATATAAAATTTTTAATAAAGAGTATGCACTGTGGAAAGGAGAAACACAGCTGTCGGAGTTCTCAGAGGGAGTCATGGCAGAAGAGTGAAGACGAATGGGGCCCTTTGATAACAGACAAGAGAAGTCTCACCCTGTTTTATGCTGAGAGTCACTTTATTTTATGACACCCTTTGTCCTACCTGAAGCAAGTTTGGGGGTGAGGTGTCTCAGGCCATTCTGAGAGAGGCTGTAGTTATTTAAAGCATTATTGCACTAAGGTTCCTAATGGTTTAAAGGTAGGAAACTTTTCATTTTCTTTTTTCTTTTTCTTTTTTTCTGGCCTTCTTTGACCCTAAATCTTCTAGAATTTCCATCAATAATTCTCCCTACAAACGGGGTACGGGAGCATGAAATCAGACTGGAGGGAAATACTGGGAATGCCGATGCCTGGTGTCCTATGGACTTTCTTCTTGGACAGAACCGAATCCCTGTCACAGAGGGGTATTCTCTCTACAAGCACAGTGCCCACACCACCTCCCCGGGTTTCAAGCACATATGTTCATGAGCCTCGAATGTGTGCAGATAAAGAGGTTCACCTGGTGCACACACCACGTGGTAAAAAAGAAACAACAACAACAACAAAAACCCCAAAGTCTCCTTTCACGGGTTTCCAGATGGCAGGATCTGTTCTGCTTCCCTGCTTGGCCTCCCAAGAAAGGCAAGGCTTCCAACTCAGACTCAGGGTCTCTAAATTTGGCCTTCCTCCTCAGGAAAGGAGCAGTGACAATACTGCAGAAAGACTTAGGAGCCGATGGGAAAGTGCCAGGCCTGGTAAGCAGGTGACCGGCTCCTGAGTCACCTGCTGAAGGCAAGACCCAGTTCCCCACCTGGTCTAGTGAGATCTGAGCGGAGAGGGTTAGTGGCCCACCATGAACAACAACAACAAAAAGAGGCCTTTTTCTTTCCTTTCCATTTCCTTTCTTCCTGCCATTTTTATTTTGTTTTGTTTTTGAGACAGACTCCCTGGTTAGCCCCAGCTGGCCTTGAATTTCCCCCCCCCCCCCCCTTTGCCTCAGCTTCCCAAATGCAGGGATTACAGGGCTTGAGCACTGCACCTGGTTAAGGCCTCTTTCTGGTTCTGCATTGCAGGCCAGCTGCCGCTGCTGAGACTGGGGATTTGTAAGACAGCTGGGGCACTTCTGGTCCCTGTATCAGGTCCCTGGGCCTGGAAGAAGGCCCAACTCCCTTGAGTATGGTGTTCTAGCAGAAGCATTAGATTGCTAAACTCATACAGCACAGAAGCTGCTGGCATTAACTGCTCAGATAAGTCACGTGGCCAGTGTTACCGTTTACATCTGAAACGTTCCCCTCAAAGAGTTGTGTGTTAAGGGCCTGACTGACAGCTGATGTACTGACTGGATCACGAGGACTTGGATGTAAGCAAAGGGTTAATTCTCTGAGAAGTTCAGAACTTGACCTAGCCGTTAAGGGGCAGGGCCTAGTTTAAGGAAGTAGATCACAAGGGGTTTATTACGGACAGGTGTGGGAGCTGGGGGAGGGAATTGTCGGTAGCCCCATCTCTTTGTCTGTTTCTAGGTTTGACTGTTACAATGTTCACTTCACCTCCAGTCCAAAAGCAACAGAGGTGAATAAAACCCGTGAAACCAGGAGCCAAAGGCTCATCACAGTTTAGATTGTTCTTATTGTGTTTGTCACATGACGAAAGATGACCTTCACATAGCCCAACCCAAAGTCAATGTTCACTTCTGACAGGAAGCAACACCATAAGCTGAACCCTCCCAAGAAGCAAAGAACCAGTATTTCTGTGTCTTCTCTGCATCCTTTTCTGAGATGACAACACCCATCCCTGGATCCTAAATACTATGATGTAGTTTGGTCTCAAACTCACTGTGGAGCCTTGGATGCCCTTAAACCTCTGATCTTCCTGCTTCCACCCTGGAATGCTGACCTTACAAGGGAGATTCTCCACACCTGGTTTATTCAGTGCTAGGGAATTGAACTTCCTATGTGCTAGGCGAGCTCCCTACCAACTAGTCCTAGATTCTTTGAATCTTGACGACCCCCCAAAGGCTCTAGTGTTAAAGGCTTTGTCCCCAGAGTGGTGCTATTAGGAGGTGGTGGAACCCTTCAGAGAAGGAGTCGAACTTGACCTGGTTGTTAAGGGATAAGGGAATGTGGACCTGTTGTCCTTCTGATGTGTCTGAAGACAGCTAAAGTGTACTCATATAAATAAAATAAATAAATAAAAAAAAAAAAAAAACAGACAAGAGCTAATAAATACTGAACCTTTGTTGTGTCCCAGTTGCTGTTGTAAGCATTCTGCCAAAACAAATTCCTTTAATCTTAGTATTACTTGTACCCATTTTACAGACAGGACAACCTGAGGTTGAGATGCTAAGTGACAGGTTTGAGCTCCATAAAGGACTGACATTGCCAGTGTCCTACCTGGCATCCTAAATGCAAAGGCATGCAGTATGGCAAGTGAGACTTGCAAAGATGATGTGGCCACAGGGATGCAGAAGTGGGCCTGTCAAAAGGTGGGTTCTTCATCCAAGATTCTGGCTGGCTGGCAGCATGCACCCATCATTCAGGGCCTAGTGAGAGGTCCTTGGGTCATTGGAGGTACGTCCTTAAAGGGGATTGTGGGACACTAGTGTCTCCTCGAAGTGGGAATTTCTGGTTGTCATGTGATGCAGACTCACGTGATGTTTTGCTGAGGCAAGACCCAGAGAGGACACATGATGTTTGGAGAGAGTATAAGTAGGACTCGACAGACAGTGACGACCTAGCATAGCTAGATGTGCTACTCTTTGTTGGTCTTGTGTCTAAAGCTGATCCCTGCTTTGTTGAGAGAAGCACAGCAGAGAACTCCTGGCATTCCGGCTGATCCTAGTGGCTCCCACTGACTCCTGCCTATCCGGCTGGGACCTGCCGGTTTCTGCTGGATCGTGCCACCATTGTTGGTGACACTTTTGAACTGGATTGTTGGTATCCGGACACTACTGAACCAGACTGCTGTTATCCTGACAAACGGAGATGGGAATCACCTCCAAAGAACTACAAGGTCCACATCCCCTTGTCCTAGTCACCATCTTTTCTCCTCTGCCTTTGGACAGTGGGCTAGAAGGGGGCTCAAAGCATCTGAGAACCCTTATTGAAGTAGGCTTGGCAAAAAAAAAATCTAAGCCTACCCCTCCTCGTGCTCCCATTTTGCTTTCTGGCGATGAGCTGAGCAGTTTCGCTCCACCATACACTCCTGTCTCGTCAAAGCCTAAAAGCAGTGGGTCTGCCTACCTATGGACTGGACCCTCCAAAACCATGGGCCAAAGTAAACCTTTTCTCTTTATACGTCCACTAGCTCAGATATTTTGTTACAGTAGTGGTAGGATGACTAACACATGTATTCACTGAAGATTTCCTAACTTAACAGTCCAGTCTGAGCTCCAAGTACCCCCAACATCCTACAGTTCCCACTCCACCCACACACCCACACCCCAATGCCTCCACTCGAACATCTCAAGACACCCCTCCTTGGAGATTCTCCCTGGACTATGTATGCCCCAAGGACCTCTTCCCCCGATAACTGCTGTATTTGTATAGCCCTAATGCATTCCTTCTGTCTCATCTCAAGATATGGAGAGAATACTCATGAGCTAAAGGTGAGATTATGTAACCCCTGTGTGAGCCCCATTTCAGAGGAAAGTGAAGCTCCTTATAGTGCTCCCCAAGAAACTACACCTCTCCCTCATCCCCTGCTGCTTGGCCCTCAGATTCAGTTCCAGCCACAACACCCTCCCCTGTCTTAGTCAGGGTTTCTATTCCTGCACAAACACTATGACCAAGAAGCAAGTTGGGGAGGAAAGGGTTTATTCGGCTTACACTTCCAAGCTGGTCAGAAATCAGGGGCTGATGCAGAGGCCATGGAGGGATGTTCTTTACTGGCTTGCTTCCCCTGGCTTGCTCAGCCTGCTCTCTTATAGAACCAAGACTACCAGCCCAGAGATGGTCCCACCCACAAGGGGCCTTTCCCCCTTGATCACTAATTGAGAAAATGCCTTACAGTTGGATCTCATGGAGGCATTTCCTCAACTGAAGCTCCTTTCTCTGTGATAACTCCAGCTGTGTCAAGTTGACACAAAACTAGCCAGTACACTCCCCACTGTGCTGTGTGAATGGAAGTTGCCAGAAATAAGCTACCCCTCTGTTAAAGATGCTACAAGGCTGATTGTCGGATTCGAGCCAATATGCAGAACTGGAACCCAAACCACTTTGAGCTATCCTCAGCCCTCCATAATAAACCACTGCATGTGTTACTTTGCTCTTGCTGTGATTAAAAAAACACAACATGGGGGCTGGAAAGATGGCTCAGCGGGTAAGAGGACTGACTGTTCTTCCCAAGGTCCTGAGTTCAAATCCCAGCAACCACATGGTGGCTCACAACCATCTGTAACAAGGTCTGACTCCTTCTTCTGGAGTGTCTGAAGACAGCTACCGTGTACTTACATATAATAAGTAAAAAAAGTCTTTAAAAAAAAAACACAACAAAACAAAGCGAAAACCTATGACCAGATCATCTTGCAAAGGGAAGATTATTTGGTTTTAAGGCTCCAGAGGGCTCAGAGTCTATCACGACAGGGGAAACATGGCAGCAGGCGGCAAGCATGACAGCAGAGGCAGGAAGCTGAGAAATCACATCTTCAAATGCAAGCAGGAAGCAGAGAAAGTGAGCTGGAAGTGGGGAGGGACTGTGGACTCTCAAAGCTCATTCCCACCGTGATCTACTTCCGTCAGCGTGGCCCCTCCTCCCAAAGGTTCCACAACCTCCCGAAACAGCGCCTCCAACTAGGGACCAAGTGTTCATCTATGAAAGCCCAAGGGCGACATTTCTCACTCAAGCCATCCCGACTATTTAGTGCTCACCGTTGGTATATAACCAATGTTTCTTCAACGATTAGGGAAAGCCTTTGGATATGTCAACTTAGCAGGCCACAAGCTTGCACTAACCCTGAGTGAAGTTTGTGATCTACTCTGAGAGCATCTGAGACATAGAGCCAAGAATCTCTGCTTTGTAATATGGCCCACTCCATCAATGTGTATGGTGTTCCCTAGCATGTGATTGGTAAATACTTTCACTCATGGCTTCCTTCTGTTCTCTGACCATAACTCCATGTCACTTGTGGTAGTTTGAATATGCTTGGCCCAGGGAGTGGCACTATTAGGATGTGTGGCTTTGTTGGAGGAAGTGTGTCACTGTGAGGATGGGTTTTGAGACCCTCCTCCTAGCTCCACCGGGAGACAGTCTTCTCCTGGTTCCCTTCAGAATAAGATGTAGAACTCTCAGCTCCTCCTGCACCATGTCTGCCTGGGAACTGTCATGCTTCTCACCTTGATGACAATGGATTGAACCTCTGAACCTGTAAGCCAGCCCCAATTAAATGTCCGTTATAGGAGTTGCTTTGGTCATGGTGTCTCTTCACAGCAATGAAAACCCTAACTAAGATACCACTACTCACATGTTGGCACATGTTTTTCAGGAGACCTGTATCTGTGTTGCCAGGCCAAGGACACTCATGTTTGGCTCAGAATAAACTCCCTCTTACTCCCTTTGTGGTGAGAACTGCACTTGATATTGACATCTGCAGATTCTGGGGATAATGGGCCTTTGCATGAACTGTGCCTGCTTCCTGGGAGCTAACTCTTCTCCACACATGTGCGACTCTAGAGCCTTACCTCACCCTCTACAAGAGAACTTTCTCATCCAAAGCTTAATCTAACCCAAACCTCCATCCCCCTCTTGTCTCACTACCAGACATATGAAACAGGTTTCAGTTTGTTTTGCTTATTTTCTGCCTTGAGTGAGGATAATGTGTGCCTGCCCAGTGCACAACAGACACCCTTACAGGGTGGTCTCAGCAAGGCAATTACCTGGAAAATGGGGCTGATAGATTTTCCTGTGATTTGTACACTCCTCCATATCTATCCCTGGTGCCTTAGTGCAGTGCCTGGTGACCAATATGTAGAAATTGAGTGAACGAATTAATGAATGAACAATTGGAGTGATCATTTAAAATTTAAATCTGGGGCTGGTGAGATGGCTCAGTGGGTAAGAGCACCCAACTGCTCTTCCAAAGGTCCAGAGTTCAGATCCCAGCAACCACATGGTGGCTCACAACCATCCGTAACGAGATCTGGCGCCCTCTCCTGGAGTGTCTGAAGGCAGCTACAGTGTACTTACATATAATAAATAAATCTTAAAAAAAAAAATTTAAATCTGATCCTATCACTTTTCTTGGAAAAAATCAGGGTTGGGGGTCTTGAGAAATGACTTAGCAGTTAAAAGCACAAACTCCTGCTCATCTAGGGGGCCCAAGGTTGGTTCTCAGTGCCTACACAAGGCTCCTCAAAGCTAATAAAACTCCAGCTCCAAGGAACTTGCTTCTCTCTCTCTCTCTCTCTCTCTCTCTCTCTCTCTCTCTCTCTCTCTCTCCCTCCCTCCCTCCCTCCCCTCCTCCTCCCCCCTCCACTTCCCCTCCCCTTCTTCTCCCTCCCATTCCCTTTCCCTTTCCTCTCTCTCTCCTTTCTCTCTCTCTCTCTCTCTCTCTCTCTCTCTCTCTCTCTCTCTCTCACACACACACACACACACACACACAAACACACATATTTAAATAAACCTAACTTTAAATAGAGAGAGGCAGGCAGATCTCTAGGAGTTTGAAACCAGCCTCAGTCTATCCCTGGCCAGACAAGGGCTACTATGTAATGAAATTCTGTCTCAGAAATAAAATAAAAATTAAATCAATCATTCTTTCTTTCCTTCCTTCCTTTCTTCCTTCTCCTCCTCCTTCTTTTTAATCAATGAGTGGTTGGTTCCATGTCTTACTTAAACCAAAATCCAGAATCCACCTTTGGAGCCTGCCTCATCTGGTCCCTTTAGGAAGATTCTCATACTTCCTCCCCAGCTCATTGAATTCTGCAAGGCCTGATACACACACACCCCAGCCTCTGTCCACCTGCTCACTCCAGCCCCCTAGTCTTAGCTGTTGCTTCTTCTTTGTTAGCTTTCCTAGGAGGCTCCAGTTCCTCCTGTAAAACTCAGTCCTAGGAGGGCCACTTCATCAAGACCTCCCCCAGGCCACCCTACCACGAGGTGCTGCAGCCTTTCAGACCATTCACTGCCTGCATGTGCTGGTCATGGACTTTAACTGCCTCTCTTCCCATTTGTCTTGTTCTCTATTACAATGGTACTATAATGCACGGTGCACTCTTGAGCATAAGCTGGTAGGAGAGGAGCAGAGAGACTGGGGAAGTCAATGCCTAAGTAGGGGGAACTAATTTTACTGTGCACTATACAGGCTTTTCAGACATTGGAGCTATTTCCTTGGACCTTGTCAATGAAGACACTGATTGGAAGAAAAACAATGTATCTTTTCAGCATCTAACTGGGCCAGGCAGTCTTGAGCACATCTATACCTCATCCCATTTGACCTTCACAGCAATCTTAGAGTTCTTTCTCTTTCCAGTGCCTCTTATGACACCCATTCTCCACAGCTTCTTTGATAATAGGATCAGGTTTTCTATTGAAGGAGAATGTGTCCAGCCCTGGTTGACTAATCAGACTCCCTTGCAGCTAGGTTTAGCTATGTCATTCTATTGTGGATGATGTGGACTAAAAGCAGTCTGTTGGTGATGTTGGGGTATTCTAAGAAAGCTTCTGCTCCATTTACATCTGTCTTCCTGCCTTAAAGTGGTGTGTTATCTGGAGTAGTAGCAGCCAACTTGTAACTGTGAAAAAGCAAGCTGAAAAGTGAAAGCCATCTGACTAAACCTAGAGGACTGGAAAGAGGAAACACTTTGCAATTATGGATACATTGTTAATTAGATGAACTAAAACCACCAGCAACTGTCATACTTTTTGCTAAATAATTGGATTAGGCACCTATTCCTTTAAGGAACCACTACCAAATTTGCTGTCACTTAAAGCAGAACACATCTGAAGTTAGTAAGGTATGGTGCATATGATGCATGTATGTGCATGCATGTGTGTGTGCATGCATGCATGTACGCCTGTGTGTAGTGTGTGATAGTGTTGTGTGTATAGATGTGTTTGTGTTCATGACACCACACTTAGCACATGTATGTGTGTGTGTGTGTGTGTGTGTGTGTGTGTGTGTGTGTGATCAAACTTAGGTTCTCACATTTGGCCAAGAGTTCAAATGGGGTAGTCAGGACCTTACCAGTTCTCCAAATGTCTGGAACTCAAGCTTTCTCTACCCCAGAGGCTGTTTCCCAGATGGCCAAGTCCTCACCAGAAGGGACTTTGAATGTGAAAAGTATGCTAGAGTAGCTGGAATTCTTCATATAAATTCCAGGAAATCCAGGGATTCTGGACACCACATGAAAATAGAAAAGAGGGAACATCACCCCCGCCCCCTTTCTGAGCAAAGTGAATCAGACTTCACTTTCCTTGGTGCTTGGTAGGGATGGGGGTGAGTATTGGAACAGGAGACACCAGTTCTGCCCACCATTCCTGCCAGAGCCTCAGGTGGAGGTGGACATGGTGCCCCCCAAGGCTGGTAGAGTATGGCACAACGGAGATAGAGAACCTATTGGCAGGCAGGGAGGGATGGGACAGGCAATCTGACACAGTGCTCTCAGTCAGAGATGTGGGGAGTTTGCCTGCTGGAGTCCATCACCCTGGCTCCCAGAAAAAGAAAGCTCGGCTTTGCTAGTCACCACCCCCTGCCATGATCCATACACTCACAGCTACGCTGGTTGTGGATCAGGGACCAAGCCAATATCACTGTTCTCCTCATCCAGACAAGCTGTAAGAGCAACAAGCAGAGACTGCCAGTTTGAAACCAAGCCTCAGCCATGTTATGGCCTCCTTCTACACAATGAATACCGGGTGTCTACTGCATGCCAGGTAATTTTGTAATCTCCTGGAACCTTGGCCTTACATTCTAGTGAGGACATAAACTGGACATACCACAAATAAGTGGCGTATGGTGTGCATCAGGTCCAACAGCTGTAAGTGGAAAGGAATGGAGCAAGGACTGGGGAGCTGGAACAAAGAAGGGGCATGAGCAGAGGTGGGAGGGGTCAAGGTCAGAGTGACCCTTTGTGTGCTTTGTCTCCTATGATGGGTGTCCCCCTGATCTAAAGCAGATCAAGAGTCATGCTGAGTTCTGTCATTCCCCAAGTGGCCATGTCCAAGGCCCTTTCTGGTCCAGAGGAGGTCTGATGCAGCTGCCCCCCAATCCCTGCCCTCAAGGCTGCTCCTAGCAGCTGCTCAGCTTTGCTGAAGGGGGTGAGCTAATTCACCCCTCAGAAGGGAGTACTTTGCTCAAGGTCCGTCTGAGGACTGTGACCCCTAAACTTCGGGAGGTCCTGCGCCAGTTTGCAGTGTTTTCTGAGCAGTCAACAAGCATCTCTATTTGTCTAGAATGGTTTCCAAAGCACCAGCTGTAGCTTAATCCTACATTTGCCTGATTAATAGATTCCCTTCATGCCAATTCCCATCTACAACGCTCAATACCATTCTAACATGGCTCATACTCACTCTCTGGCCCATAGAGACCTAGGAACTCCCTCTTCTTAGTCTGAGATGGCATACCCCATGTGCCCCACAATGCATGGGAGCCAAAGTGTTTATGTTTCACTAGAATCTCCAAAAGCTGCTGGAGTCCCTGCAGCCATCCTGGGTGAGTAGCTCCTGTTTTTGTTTCTTCTGGCCAGCTCATGCCTGAGCACACAAAAGGTGTGCCACAGACCCAGCTCCTTCCTCCCGGAGGAACAAACCCCTGCTTTGTCCACATAGCCACCTCCATGTTTGTGAAATGGAAAGAGGTTGGAAAATTCCAGCATTGGAGTGTTCAGCCTGCTTTCAGCCCTGTGAGTAGGAAGAAGTGTGCTTTTCAAACATTAAAAATTTCTCAGCTTTTCCTCTGAAAGCAGTTCACAACTCCCTGAACACGTGCTCACAGGAGAATGAGGAAGACCGAACCAGAGCGGAAGCTATGCAGCCTGGAAAATGAAGCTGTGCCAAAGGAGAAACGGGAAGCTCAGTGTCTGTGGTCCTGGCTTGCCGCTTTGCAAAGGATGCTTCATGCCTTTCCTGCATCGATTCTTCTTTAATTTCTACCCAAATTCACTCACTCACTCACTCACTAACTCACACACATACTCACTCATTCATTCACTCACTCAATCACTTACTCAGTAACACCTTTACACACTCATTCATTCATACACTCACTCACACCTTCACACACACACACACACTCATTCACTTATTCACTCACTCTCACACACATTCACTACATATACACACACTCACACACATACTTACATACACACACTCACTTGCATACACACATTCAATCACTCTCACATATATACTCACTCACACACACACACACTCAGCCACACCATTCACTCATTTATACACTCACTTATTCAATCACTTTCACACATACTCACACACTCAGCCACTCTCACACATATACTCACACACATACTCACTCATACACTCACACACACACACACTCATACTCACTCATTCACTTACTCACTCACTTTCACACACTCATTCACATACACACACTCATACACATACTTGCATACATACTCACAAACACACTCATACTCACTTGCACACTCACACACTCAGTCACACACACTCACTCATTTGTATACTCACTTATCCGATCATTCTCACACACACACACTCACGTGCATACACACTCACAGCCACTCATTCACTTATTCACTCACTCTTACACATATACTCACTCAAACACATACTCACACACATACTCACTTGCACACTCACACTCACTAAGTAACACAGGTTCACTCATTTATACACTCCCATATCAAATCACTCTCATGCATACACTCACACACTCAGTCACTGACACATATCGTCACACACACTCACATGCACACACTCACACTCATGCATTCACTCAGTTCCACATTTGCATACACTCCCTCATTGACACAATTCCCACTCATTCACACACACCCTCATTGACACACTAATCCACTCATTCACTCACACACTCACTTGGACATTCATTCATTCATTCATTCATTCTCTCATTTGTCCACTCACTCGTTCTCTAACAGTGATAGAAAGTCAAACATGGCTGGCAGCTTCTAACAGGGCTCCCTGTGGACCTCACTTCTGGTTTCTATCTTGCACAATCCTCTCCCCTTGACAACCCATCACACCTAGAATCACATTCCTAGTAAAAAGAAGATGGTGAAAGTGACAGATTCGTGGTCATAAGGCAGTGCTAACGATACTAATTTCAACTTAGTTAAAACTACAAGGTTGGCTACCACATGAAGCCAACGATGAGGTGTTATAGCCTGACAGGCCATAGGACCTGTCACCTTAATAGGTTCAGACCCATGTCATGTGTCTAATATCTGAAAGAACTACTTCTCACACCTAGAAGAACATTCCTGTATGTTCTAGAAACAACTTAATGAGAATTCTGGCTTCCTTCAGGCAGCCACCAATCACAAAACAACTTGGATCTTCCTATGGGGGTGGGGAGAGATCACAAAAGTCCAAGTTTTCCTGCACTCAGCAAAAATTTATGGAACCCTCTGGTAAGTGCCAAACATTGTTCTATCTGTTAGGGATACAGCCAGTGATAAACAGACAGAAGTCTCTGGTCATGTCCAGGTTATGTCAAAATTGAGAAGAAAGCAATGGGTGGACAGCTGAGACAGATAGCCCACAGAAAGGCAATGAGTTGACATAGGAGAAAGTGGGCAGCACAGAACAGGGACTCCTGGTGTCTTAGTTAGGGTTTTACTGCTGTGAACAGACGCCATGACCAAGGCAATTCTTACAAGGACAATATTTAATTGGTGCTGGCTTACAGGTTCAGAGGTTCAGTCCATTATCATCAAGGCAGGAACATGGCAGCATCCAGGCAGGCATGGTACTACAAGAGGAGCTGAGAGTTCTACATCTTCATCTGAAGGCTGCTAGCAAGAACACTGGCTTCCAGGCTGCTAGGACTAGGGTATCAAAGCCCACCCCCACAGTGACACACCTACTCCAACAAGGCCTCACCTCCTGATAGTGCCACTCCCTGGACCAAGCATATTCAAACCACCACAGTCTCCCTGGGAACACCATCTGAATCAGAACCCATCAACCACAACAGTGTATTCCCTATAAACAGGATAGAAGGACTAACTCCAGCAAGAAAACCTGTGTTGACACAGTGCATTTCCCATTCTTAACTCACCTGTGAGGCCTGTTGGAACTGATCAACCAGGAATCCAATGGTATGGGGTCTCTCCCCCGTACCTTCACCCTCTGCCTGGACAACGTCACTCCGACACATAGTCTCAGGTGGCAGGGTTGAAACAGGAGAGCCATTCAGTGGCATTTCCCTGACACTACTGAGAAGAGATGGTAGCTGGGTAGTGTTGGGGCATGCCTTTAATCCCAGCACTAGGAGGAGGTAGGTGGAGCTGAGTTCCAGGCCAGCCTGGTCTACAGAGTTCCAGGATAGCCAAGGCTACACAGAAAAACCCTGCCTCAAAAAATAAGAAGAAAAAAAAGTGTAACATGTTTGTATTGGTGGGAGGGGCTCACACCACATGTGAGTGTGCAGGGGTCTGTGCCCATGCACAGCCCCTGGGAGTCTTCCTCTATGGCTTTCCATATTCTTCACTTGAGACAGGACCTCTCATTGAACGTCTGCTCTCCGTTTTGGTTAGTCTGGCCAGCAAGCTCTCAGTGTCCTCCTGCCTCTGCTCCACACCACTGCCAGGGTTACAGAAAAGCTCAGACAAGCTGTACTTTTTTATGTGAATGCTGGGAATTCACCCTTACATCCAAGCCCTCTGCTTGCAGAGAAAGAACTCTTACCTGCTAAACCATCTTCGCTGACTCAGATTTAAAATGACTTGTTCTGGGGCCGGGGAGCTGGCTTAGTTATAGAGCTTGCTGAGCAAAGATGAAGTTTAGAAGAAGTTCGACACTACTTTCATCAAAACAGCTAAGCGCATAAGGCCTATAATCCCAGTCTGGGGAGGTAGCAGAGAATTGGATGAGCCCTGGAGTCTTCAGTCTAGCCAAATTGGTGAGCTCCAGGTTGAGTTGACCCCTATGCCCCACACAGATGCACACACAGATGCAAATGCACGTGTATGCACACACAAACACATACACACACACACACACATACACACACACAGATACACACACATGCACCCATCCACACACATACAAAGGTATTTTTAGAGATTTAAAAATCACAGAAAAAGGCAGGCATGGTGGCACACGCTTTTAATCCCAGCACTCGGGAGACAGAGGTAGGTGGATTTCTGAGTTCGAGGTCAGCCTGGTCTACAAAGTGAGTTCCAGGACAGCCAGGGCTATACAGAGAAACCCTGTCTCGAAAAAATTAAGAAAAAATAAATAAATAAAAAAAAATAAAAAAAACCCAAAAATCCACAAAAAACAACAAAATCACAGAAAATATTTAAATTCAAAATGATATGTTTATATATATATATGTGTGTGGTTTTATTTATTGCATTGTGTTGGGACAGAGTCCAGGATGGCCACCACACCCAGCTTCAAAATGTCAAAGGCATAGATAAAGTATGGTGGCAACTCCAAGTTGCTATTTAATGTGCTTTATATTACAAGAGAAAATACCAATCCATGACCTATGGGGTGTTAAACAGACATACAAGACAGTCAAGGCATGCTGTCCAATATCTCACTATACCCTGGTCTAATATACATAGTCAAAAAATAAACATGCAAAACAGTATCTCATTTAAAAATTTTAAGAAGGATTTATATTTACAAGTGTGGCAAGGTGAGATTCCTTTTCTCTTAAAATATTTCTAGAACTATTAACTTACTAGAGAACTACTAACTTAGTAAGGAACTGGTCCTTTACCAAATCATTGCCATAAAATATTCCTCTGTGGCTGTGGATTTGGTTCAGTTAGTAGATTACATTCTCAAGGCCCTGGGTTCAATCCCCAGCACCGCCTAAACCAGGCATGGTGGCACACATGCCACTCTAACCCCAACACTGAGGGAGTAAAGGCAGAAGAATAAAGAGTTCAGTGCCATTCTCGGTACCTAAAGGAGTCTGAGTCCAGTCTGGGCTATGTGAGTCTCAGAACATTTTTTTTTTCTCTGTATCATCATACAAGAGGGAGATGGGACCACTGACAAAGCCAGGCAAGATTATCATCAGCCTCGGCTTCTTCTGCTCCTGCTTCATGAGGGACTGGATGCTTATTATTATTATTATTAATTATTATTACACTTATCTGTGGGGGTGGTGTTTATGTATGTGACATGGTACATCTGTGGAAGTCACGGGACAACTTTTGGGAGTCAATTCCTTCCTTCTACCTTCCTTGGGGCATGCCTTTAATCCCAGCACTAGGAGGAGGTAGGTGGAGCTGAGTTCCAGGCCAGCCTGGTCTACAGAGTTCCAGGATAGCCAAGGCTACACAGAAAAACCCTGCCTCAAAAAATAAGAAGAAAAAAAAGTGTAACATGTTTGTATTGGTGGGAGGGGCTCACACCACATGTGAGTGTGCAGGGGTCTGTGCCCATGCACAGCCCCTGGGAGTCTTCCTCTATGGCTTTCCATATTCTTCACTTGAGACAGGACCTCTCATTGAACGTCTGCTCTCCGTTTTGGTTAGTCTGGCCAGCAAGCTCTCAGTGTCCTCCTGCCTCTGCTCCACACCACTGCCAGGGTTACAGAAAAGCTCAGAAAAGCTTGTGGGTCCTGGGACTGAAACCCAAGTCATCAAGTTTGATAGCCAGTGCCATTCCCTGCTGGGCCACCCCACTAGAGCAGAGGCATCTTGCCCTTGCAGTTGCTCCGGGAAGTTCATCTTTGGATTGTGTGTTAGCCACTCTGACCTGTTCCCCCCCTGCTTTGAGTCACTGTGCTGTTCTAATAAAGCATGCAGCAGGGGAGAAAGCTGTGGGCTTGCGTTCTGGCCCCAATTCTTACTCTGTGACTTTGATCTAGTTGCTTGGCCTCTCCGTGCTTCCTTCTGCTCATCTGAAAACTGGAAATACCTAATAATGGTTTGTTCACACTCCCTCCCCCCTGAATTTTCCACCCAGCCTGCTCTTTCTTTTCCACTTTCAGGAGCCTGGGTTTACATGACAACCTCAAAGATTCTTTCTGCTCCTTCTACTGAGCTGACCTTCTTGAACACTGTGGTGGTGGTGGTGGTAGGGGGGCATGTACTAGGTGTGAGGTCTGTGGTGGCATTGATGGCCTCCAAAAAGCCAGCTTGCTGGCTTTCACCACTCCTGTTACTTCTCAAGCTTCCGGACTGAGAAGTGACACTTTGTATTCTTAGCTTATCTATTCTCAGAGAGGTTAAATCATGGGTCACTTGTCCAAGGTTGCCCAGGGAGTAAGCCCTCCATCTCCTTCTAAAAAAACCCAAAACAACCAAGAAGGCCAGGAAAATGGCTCGACAGGTAAAGGTACCTGGCAACAAGCCAAACATCCTGAGTTCAATTCCTAGGATCCACAAGAGGGAGGATTGGGCTGATTCCTATAAACTGTCTTCTGATCTCTAGGCCTGTACTGTGTGGAGCACACGCACATGTGCAAGCATGCACACTCATGCATGCATGCATGCATCACAGACACACAGGCACACATAGAGACATACATACACATGCATGCACATACACTAAACAATAAAGTAATGGTTTTCTAAATTTGTTTTTTTTTTTTTTCAAGACAATGTTTCTTTGTATAGTCTTGGCTGTCCTAGAACTAGCTCTGTAGACAAGGCTGGTCTTGTGTACTGGGTGGTTTTATGTGTCAACTTGACACAGCTGGAGTTATCACTGAGAAAGGAGCTTTAGCTGGGGAAATGCCTCCATGAGATCCAATTGTGGGGCATTTTCTCAATTAGTGATCAAGGGGGAAAGGCCCCTTGTGGGTGGGACCATCTCTGGGCTGGTAGTCTTGGTTCTATAAGAAAGCAAGCTGAGCAAGCAAGGGGAAGCAAGCCAGTTTAGAATATCCCTCCATGGCTCCTGCATCAGCTCCTGCTTTCTGACCTGCTTGAGTTCCAGTCCTGACTTCCTTTGGTGATGAACAGCAGTATGGAAGTGTAAGCCGAATAAACCCTTTCCTCCCCAACTTGCTTCTTGGTCATGATGTTTGTCCAGGAATAGAAACCCTGACTAAGACATCTTGAATTCACAGAGCCACCTGTTTTTGCCTTTATCTCCTGAGTGTGCATGGGATTAAAGAAGTTTGCCACCACACCCAGCTGGCTTTTTTTTTTTAATGGTATGTGAATGATGAATTACTCCAGCCCCATACTGGGTACTTAAGAAGGGTGCTCAATATGGAGCTGCGGTGATTGTTTAGCGGGTACAATGCTTGTTGGGAACCCCAGCTCTCTCATAAAAACTGAGTATAGAGGCAACCTCAGCACTTGGGACAGAGACAGGTGGACCCCAGGGCTCCAACACCCATAGGGTGTCTCACAACCGTGTCACTACAGTTCCGGGGCAACAGACATCTTCTCCTGGCCTCTAAGAGTACCAGACATACATGCAGTACCCACACACATACATACCTACAGGTGAAACACCCATACATAAAACATAAATAAATAAATAGTTTGGGCTAGAGAGATGACTCAGCGGTTAAGAGCATTGACTGCTCTTCCTGAGGTCCTAAATTCAATTCCCAACAACCACATGGTGGCTCACAACCTTCTGTAATGGGATCTGATGCCCTCTTCTGATGTGTGGCTGAAGACAGCTACAGTGTACGCATATAAATAATAATAAATAAGATTTTAATTAATTAATTAAAAAAAGAGAAAGAGTGTTTGTGCTGGGTGTATGCCTTTGATCCCAACACTTAGGAAGCAGAGGTATGCATAGTGAGAGCCTATCTCAAACAAACAACAAAAGCAAGACAAAACAGAAATAAAAACAAACCCTCCCTCTCTATTGGAATATAGTTATATAACTCTACACAATTGCCAAAGGTCATCAAACTCTGCACTAAAATGGTCAGATCTCATTATTTTCTACTTATTATTACATGCTTTTATATTAAATTATACCGTATTACAAATGCAGCTTTAACACTGTCCAAACGTCACACTAATGATCTGCCTGTCCACACTCCCCTCTACTCTCCTCCTCTATCACCTCCCCTCACCTCTGACCTTCCAGGGACAAGCCCCATGTGCTTCCCCCAGATCAATTTCTCTGTTGAAGGCCAGATTCCAAGTTACTTCCAGTGCTATTCACTTTGAATATAGTCTGAGTTTGAGAGAATAGCTGCCTGTCTTGCTCAGCGTTCCTATTCCTGCACAAGACATCATGACCAAGAAGCAAGTTGGGGAGGAAAGGGTTTATTCAGCTTACACCTCCACATTGCTGTTCATCACCAAAGGAAGTTAGGACTGGAACTCACACAGGGAAGGAACTTGGAGGTAGGAGCTAATGCAGAGGTCATGGAGGGGTGCTGCTTACTGGCTTGGTTTCCCTGGCTTACTCAGCTTGCTTTCTTTCTTATAGAACCCAAGACTACCAGCCCATGGATGGCACCACCCACAATGGGCTAGGCCGTCTCCCATTGATCAATAATTGAGAAAATGCCTTACAGCTGGATCTCATGGAGGCATTTCCTCAAGGGAGGCTCCTTTTTCTGTGATAACTCCAGCATGTGTCTAGTTGACACACAAAACCAGCCAGTACACTGCCAAAGGGTTTGAATATACAGGCTGGGGAACTGGGGCCATCATGTCTTCTGCACAGGGTTAGTCAAGGCCCAGACTTCACGTGGGCATCACTGTTCACCGACCCTCTCTGGAAATATCTTGAATTCTCTACTAAGATGATACGTTTATTGGTTTGTTGGTTTGTTTGAGACCAGGTTTCTCTGTGTAGTCCTGGCTCTCGTAGAACTTACTCTGTAGATCAGGCTGGCCTTGAACTCAGAACCTTCTGAGCACTGGGATTAAAAGGTCTGTGCTACCACTGCCCAGCAATGATAACTCCAATTCATCTACTCCCTAATTTCTTTTTAGAGTGAGTCTCATTTTTTCCCACATATTCTCACCACACATGTGGCTTCTTCCCTGCGGGAACCTGCAGTCTCTTCACTCAGTAGTGTGCTTCCCAGAAACTGTTTCTCTGAGTCTGTCAGGAAGGCGTGCTAACTGTGGAGCCTGCCTGACATATCCCACCGGCACTCACAAAACACACCAGGAGAAACTCCATACAAAGCCAGGCCTTATCTTGTCTCCCAAGAGACTCCAGCCCCAGACCAGCCTGGATAGTCAGCAGAACTCTTCCTAAAAGGTTGAAAGGGGCACAGCCCTCAGGAGCTGGCCACAGCTTGAGGGAGGCAAAGGGCCTCTTCACACATTCGCTCCAAGTATCCAGGAGGGTCAGATTGTTCCTACGTTTTATTGAAGAGAAATTTGCTGGCAGTGTCAGAAGTTCCCTGAATTGCAGGTTCTAAATTTTCCCTGGGCTTCTAAATTTTCAGGCCTGATGGACTCTTTCTTTCTAAGGTTATATCTTTGGCCTCAGAATTCTGGAGACGCGGAGCAGGTACCATACACCTCTGTGGACCTAACAGACGTGCCTCATTCCCGGGCCTGTCCTTGGCAGAGCGATGGGAGCCAGTTCACGCATGGAGGTAGTTCACACTCTGAGGTAGTAGAACCAGCCCAACCACTCTGACTGAGCTTGCCAGCTTTCTGTCCTGACAAGGCCTGGAATGAGCTAGCACCATGGGCAAAACCAAAAGGAGGCTGCCTGGGAGGATGGAGAGAGAGCAGCGCCTTCAAGCAAGACAGAGAACAGGAGGAACAAACCCTACCCCTGGGCCAAAGAAGACCTAAAGGCCTCTCTGGACCGGAACATCCTGGAACGCAGGAAGCAGATAAAAGAGGCTCCCACTTTCTCTCCACTGTTGGGTGTCCCCGGGGAGGACAAGGCCCTAACTCAGCAAAGTCTCGGACAATCTCAGGAAATGGAGGCGCCGGGTGCTAGGAAGGGTGAAGGGGTGAAAAGAGGCTGCAAGCAGGAAGGCTGATCAAGCTCTCCAGGGTGCCCTCCTTCTGGTGTGAAGAGGCAGACCCACATCTCAGCTTCGACTTTCTCCTAGCTTGCTCTCACGTCTGTCAGCCCAGTTCCTTCCTACATCTATCAGCTCAGTTTCCAGAAGATTCAAAGCTCACTCCCTTCACCAAAAGCACGGATAAGAAATGACCTCCATGGTCTCCTCACTGTCCCCGAAGCACAGCTACGGCCTTATTCTGTTTTTGTTTTGTGTTTTCTGAGAGACTCATTGCTATTGCTCTGACATGAAGCTCCCATTACTGCTAAAGTCATCACACTTTTGTGTGTGCATACACTCGCCTCTGTGTGTGTGTGTGTGTGTGTGTCTGTCTGTCTGTCCAATGAACCCCTAAGATACACTTGTCTCCCAGCCCCCAGTGGCCTCAGCAGGCTTTTACATGGGTGCTGGGATGGCTAAACTCAAGCAACAATGCTTTTGTGTGGAGACTTTACCTCCTAAGCCATCTCCCAGGCCCTAAATGCCTCCCTCCTAGAGAGGACCGGGACGCCAAGAATCACATTTGAGGGAAACCGTAACCATGAAAGAGAGAGAGACAAACAAACAGAAACAAGTGAACTCCAAGGAGACCAGGCAATGCGGACGCAGGCAGAATGAAGAATTTCTACTAGACTTTCAACTCCCAGAGGACTGAAGATGAGTTGAGAAACAAGAAGACAGTGTTAGGAAAAGGGGATCGAACAAGAACTGTTCTAAAAGTTCAAAGTGATAGCGAAATACAGAAAGGTTGGAGTAAAAGAGAGAAAACTTCTAAGAAAAAAAAAGATACCAGGTCAGAAAAAAAGACTTAAAAGTTAAGCAATCATATTTGGAAGTTTTGACATCCAAATGACCAAACTTCCAGAAAAGAAAAGGAAGCAACACAGCCAACCATATGTGGCCACTTGTACCCATGACCCTATAATCCTGTCACTAGCGAGGCGGAGACAGGAGGATCTATGAACTCAAAGCTAGCCTAGTCTGCATATTGAAGAGCTATATAAAGAGACCCTGCCAGAGAGAGAGAGAGAGAGAGAGAGAGAGAGAGAGAGAGAGAGAAGAAGAAGAAGAAGAAGAAGAAGAAGAAGAAGAAGAAGAAGAAGAAGAAGAAGAAGAAGAAGAAGAAGAAGAAGAAGAAGAAGAAGGGGGAGGAGGGGGAGGAGGAGGAGGAGGAGGAGGAGGAGGAGGAGGAGGAGGAGGAGGAGGAGAAACCTATATGAGACAATCCCAGAGAGCTTAGGGACATGAAATATGGGATGAAAGGGACCATTTAAGGACCAGAGCAAAGGATAAAAGTACCGGAAGAACATGCCATACATATGCCAGGGCACCAGATGTGTAGAGAAATCCCCAAAAGCTTCAGGGAAGGAGAGAATGGTTTACACACAGGGATGTGCAGCCAGGATCCTGTTTTCCTCCGTGGCAGCAATGGTAGGAAAACAATGAATAACTCTTTCTAAATATGGGGAGTGGGGGGAGGGTAAAGGTACCTTGGGGACAGAAGAGCTGGCTCAGCAATTCAGAACACTTGCTGAACTAGAACAGAGGATCTGAATTCAGTTGCCAGCGCACACATGCACACATGAAGCAGCTCACAATCTGCCTGAATCAGCTCCAGGGGATCCAATGCCCCTTTCTGCCTCTACAAGCACACACATGGCACACACACACACACCCACACACAAATAAATAAAAGTATACTTATTTATGTATTTTATATGTATGGTTGCTGTGGTTTGAATAAGAATGGCCCCACAGACATGCATTTGAATGCTTAGGGAGTAATGTTTGAAGATAAGGCCTTGTTGGAAGAAGTATATCACTACCTGTGGGCTTTGGGTTTAGTTTAGTTTTGTTTTTTTCAAGAGAGACATTGTTTCTCTGTGTAGCCCTGGCTTTCCTGAAACTGATTCTGTAGACTAGGCTGGCCTAGAACTCACAGAGACCTGCCTGTTTCTGCCTCCTGAGTGCTGGGATTAAAGGAGGGCACCTACACTGCCATCACGACCACCCATCTGGCTTTGGGGTTTCAAATGCCCAAGCCAGGTCCAGTGGCTCTCTCATGCTGTCTGCAGATCCAGATATAGAACTCTCAGCTCTTTCTTCAGCACCATAACAGCCGATGTGCCGCCATGCTTCCCAGTGTGATGAGAATAAAACCCTAAACCTGCAAGCCAGGTCCAATTAAATGTTTTTGTTTGTAAGAGTTGCCACAGTCATGGTGTCTCTTCACCACACTAGAAGAGGCCAGAAGAGGGCATCAGGTTTCCTGGAATTGGAGTTACACATGGTTATGAGCTGCCTTGTGCGAGCTGGAAATAGAATCCCAGTCTTCATGAATAGCAGTCAAGTGACATTAACTGCCAAGTAACCTCTCCAGTCACACTTCCTCCAACAAGGCCATACCTTCAATTGCTACTCCTTAAGCATTCAAATGTGTGTCTGTGGGGACCGTTCTTTTTTGTTTGTTTGTTTGTTTGTTTTCTGGTTTTTCGAGACAGGGTTTCTCTGTATAGCCCTGGCTGTCCTGGAACTCACTTTGTAGACCAGCATGGCCTCGATCTCAGAAATCTGCCCACCTCTAACTCCGAAGTGCTGGGATTAAAGGCGTGCGCCACCACTGCCCCGCCTGTGGGGACCATTCTTATTCAAACCACAATAACCATACACATTAAATAAATAAACAAACAAACAAACAAAGAAACTTTTATTTGTGTGTGTGTTTGTATGTATGTATGTTTGTTTAAAGGTCCTCTGAATCAAGAACAGCTTCTTTAAAATTTGCTACCTGGGGGCTGGAGAGATGGCTCAGAGGTTAAGAGCACTGGCTGCTCTTCCAGAGGTCCTGAGTTCAATTCCCAGCAACCACATGGTGGCTCATAACCATCTATACATAGATGGAGATCTAATGTCCTCTTCTGTCATGTAGCGTACATGCAGGCAGAATCCTGCGCCTTTAAATTTGCCCTCTGCAAGTCTGTTTTTAGGGATCCTACAAGAGAGCAAACTGAGAAAGATGAAGACAAAGAGTCCAAAAAACACAGGACCAAAGAGAAGTAAATTAAGGGGAACCCTGAAATAACAATGAAGGGGGAATCTCAAGGAGAATACTGTCAGCTGGAACCACTGTCTATGGTGTCCAGGGAGTGTACCACCAAGACTTTGAAGCTTTGAAACCTCAAAGCCTGCCTAGAGTGACATACTTCCTCCAGTAAGGCCATACCTCCTAAACATGCCCGAAGAGCACCACCAACTGGGGCCCAAATACTTAAACACAGGAGCCTTTGGGGTCCATCCATATGCAAACCACCAGAGATGGAGATTCCTTCAGCTCTTACAGTGTCTTTCAGTGGGTACCCAGGAAATATTTGAACAAATAAATGAGATTTGTGACAGAATAGATGCCCGAAAGGGTGAACAGGGGAGTGGCTGTGTTTCATAAGTGTCAACGCTCTTTGTGTTGAAGACTGTGTTCCTCTAAGGCCACAGAAAACCCAGGAAAGGCTGAGAAGGGAGAAAAAGTCAAAAAACAAAATTGAAGCTATTAATCTGTTTTCTAAAAGATCTGGGTGCTGGGAATGGTGTCACACATTTAATCCCTGCACTTAGAGGCAGAAGCAGATGGATCTC
This sequence comes from Mus caroli, assembly GCF_978045245.1. NCBI lineage: Eukaryota > Metazoa > Chordata > Mammalia > Rodentia > Muridae > Mus > Mus caroli. The sequence goes on from NW_028227266.1 coordinate 101,488,315, forward strand.
TGTAAGTTCGAGGCCAGATTGGTCTATGTAGTAAATTCCAGGCCAGCTGGAGCTACACAGTGAGAATGTCTTTTAAAAAAAAAAATCTGGGAGATGTCTATCCCTGAATGAAACCTTGTCCCAAACACTACTCTGTCACCAATACCTTACCCCAGATTTAAGACCCACCCTCCGAGCACTTACCCCAACAGCTGAGATGCCCAACACTAGGGGGCACTCTTCCATCACAGTGGCCCTGTCCTCACTCCTCCCCTGGGGAAAAAGTGGAGGCTCTTTTCTGTAAAGACTGACACCCCAGAAACTCCTCATGTTGGATGCAGCTTCTTGTGACGGCTAGAGAGTCTTCCCAGACATCAATGGCTCATCCACTAAATCATTGTCCACCATTCTTAGTTTCACAGCAAGTAGAGGTGTCAGGGGTTAAATTCATCTGCCTTAGTTCGCGGGCTTGAAGGTGGCAGCTCTGGGCTCCCTTCCCCATCCTCGGTGTGACAGCTATCTAGAGAAGAATAAACTAAAGGGTATCCTTCTGCAGTTTCTTCTTCTATGCCAACATCCATTTGCCATGACTTCCATGTGGAACTAGGTTCATGGTTGGTCTGGCCACACGTGCACCCACACGGGGAAGGAAATGGAGCAATGGGCGAAGCTCCTCTCTCCTTACCATGGCCATGGATAACCCCACTCCTGCAGCATCACCAGACTGAAGACCCACAGAGGATGGCCAGAGGCTCGAGGAGTACACACAGCCCAGAAAGTCCAGCCCCTTCAGTTGTAGAAAAGCCACTCCATACCTTCACACACATGGGGCCTTAATTCGCAAATGCTCTATCTTTTGAGGATTTAACCCTGAGGACACAGCCCCTTCCCAGCTACCCTATGTGAGCCTGCTGGTCTGAGACCTGGGAAGAAAAAGAGGAGGTCACAAGTGTTGGAAAGCTGGGCTTGGGAGATGGAATCTAAAACAGAGGTGGGGACCATGAGGATGAGCAGAAAGTGTGCAGAAAAACAAAACAAAACAAAACAAAACAAAACAAAACAAAACAAAACAAAACAAAACAAAACAAAAACCACCAAAGGCTCTTGCTTGGCTCCTCCACCAGTGGAACAGAGAAGGGTTGGTATTTTCATCTCTGTGGCACTTACATCATCAGCTCTTCTAGTGTTTTGTTTCTGGCCCTGGATACTAGTCGGCTTCCTGTTCCCATAACCTGTCAAGTAGAGTGTCAAGGGAAGCTGGGAAGGGGAATTTCACAACCAGCTGGTTTCCTTTGATGTTGCCACTAGAGCCCCAGAGTCCCTCCCCTTACCAACCAACCATTTGGGAAGTAAGGAAGCCGGTCTCTTCTGGGTAGCTCAAGGCAGGGGGCTCCACAGAGGGCCTGCCCTCACATTCCAGCAGGGGGCTGGGAGGTGCAGCTGCCTGATCAGGATGAGAGGGTATGGGCATCTGAACAATTTGCTAAGCCCAGAACACACCTCAGATGCAGCCACACCCCTGTGAGTTTGAGCTCTCCAAAGCAATGGCTTTCTCTGAGAACTGGGTCAGCTTTGCAGCTATCCCCGGGCAAGTTTCCAAACCCAGCAAGTCCCAGAGTCATCCGGGAAGAATCGTTACCTGCAGGGGGTGGGGAGAAATCAGGGAGAGAGAGACCAAGGTGAGGTAGGAAGCACCTGCCTCCGTACTTGGGTCTCTTTCTCCCTGTTCTCAGTGACGATGGATGTGCAAGCAGGCTGGCCACCCCAGGGCCCACCTGTGTTTAAGCTCCCCTGGGACATTTGAGACAAGGCCACGGTCTCAATCCAGCGCTCTGCAGAGCCAGGTGTGGTTGCCAGCTCAGGCAGATTCCACTGAGGCCTCAGGCCTGACCTTGCCTTAGAGGCCCCTCCCTTTATCCTTCTTGCAAAGAGGAGAAAAAAAATATGTGTAAATTCCATCTGAGACTCCCTCCCCAGACTCTGTCCCTTTGAGCCACATACCTAAACTGACGCAGGGCTTGTTTTGGACTGAAGCAGGCTTGCCCACCCCCCAAAAATGAACCTTTGGATTCTAGCTGCCTTAAACTGGCCCCTTTCTCCAAGTATCTCAGGAATGCTTGTTTGTCAAACATCTTGTTAGGTGTCAGTGAATCCCAGGACTGCACCATATGGCCTTTCCCCTGATTTTGTAATGCAGAGCATATGTGCCTGCACCTAGTAGGTGTCTCTCCACCAAGGGTTTCCAAGAATGCTGCCCATGAAGTGAGGGCACCTGGGAATCCCTTCTCTAGTCTTTGTCATAGGCTCCTACCGCAGCTAGCGGGGACAATGGTGTGCGTGTGCGAGCCACAATTTCTCTTTGTAAGGTAGGCTTTAGTTTGGCACATTTGTTATTTTCTCATCTGTGTCAGACACAAACAGAATCTAAAATGCAATATTTGGATTTCAAGTAAAACATATATACATTTTTTGTTTGTTTTTGTTTTTAGGCTTTTTGTTTTATCTTATATGCATGAATGCTTTGCTTGCATGTACAGTCAAACACCATGTAGGTGCCTGGTACCAGCATAATTTAGAATTGCCTATCAGATCCTCTGGAACTGGAGTTACAGATGGTTGTGAACCACCAGGTAGGTGCTGGGAATCGAAGGCACATCCTCTGTAAAGGCAGCAAGGGCCGTTAACTCCTGAGAACCCCTCCCCTTTAAAGGAAAGCTTTATACAAAAATAACCACATCCCTGACTATTGAGTTTGAAAGGTTTCTTGTCCTTGGTCCCCTCCAGCAAACTTAGGAATTGAGAACGCCGAGGGAAGGAGGGGGTTGGACCTGGATGGGACTGAGGAATGAATGCACGCTCTAACCAGAAACGGGGGGGGGGGGGGGGGGGGAGTCAGAGCAGCTAAGCTGGAGGAGTCTCCTGGGGAAGTAGAAGGGTCCAAATGACAAAAGAGTAGATTCCACACCAAAAGCCAGAGAAGCGGAAGACAAAGAGGGTTGGCTAGGTGTAGACGAGGTGGAAAAGACATTGAAACTGGGGACAGGTAGGTGGAAGCAGAGACTCTCTGCCTTGTCAGGTTACGGAGCCCGGATTCCGAAGACCAAGAAAAGAGACCTGGCTTCATTGGCTACTCTCTGTGTGACCCTAGGCAAGTTGTTTAAACTCTCTGAACCTTGGTTTCTTATTTATTACAGACATGATAAGAGCACCGTCGGAGGGTTACTGGAGTCGGATGGCCGAGTAAAAAGCAAGTGGTGACCCGCCGCGTGCTTGGCTTAAAGATGAGCGGAGTTAGGAAGGAGTTGGACCGGATGCCCAGTGAGTGGTTGATTCATTTAGGTAGTGGGCTAAATCCCCCAGATTTTCAACCCAGATTCACACACTTCCTGTAGAGGCAGGATTAAAAGAGCTGGCCAAGGTGTTTGTAAACAATAAAAGTGCAATTCAAAGTTTGCCGCTGGGGGGTGAAATAGTAGGAGTTAGGAAAGAGGCTGGGCAGCTGCGGGCTGAAACATCGTTTCGTCTGCAACACCGTCAAGGCTGGGCAGATGTGAACTGCTGTGCAGTCCTCCCGCCATCTCCAAAACGCCACAGACCCCTCTTGCAGCCACCATAGGGGCGTGAGAGGATGATCCCTGGAGTCGTCCCTCGGTGCCTGTAGGAATGGAGGGTGAGAACCCGGTGCGGGCAATGGTGGGGCGATCTTGGGACGAGTTGGTTAAGACACTCCCAACAGCTAGGACACAAAGCAGGGTGGCAGGGAATGAATGCCGCACGGCTGCCAGAGCCCAGAGTGGCAAGGGGACAAGGCTGAGGCCAGTCCAGCGGCCAGCCGCAGCGCCGCCTCCCGGGAGGAAGGCGGGGGCTGGGCCGGGGAGCGGAGGGAGGCGGAGAGCGGAGGAGGGCGGCGCGCTGAGAGGTTATTTGTGGTTCGCTTTGATCCCGAGGGGGAACCTGAAACTCTCACATTCCTGGCATAGCAGCCGCCTCCAGCGCGGGCTGACCTAGAGGCTGCGCACTGGGGCGCGAGCAAGCAGATCGTCGGCGCCACCGACTAGTGCGCACCTCTGTGGCTGACTGTACCTAAGCCGAACCGGGTCTGCGTGCGCCGGCAGCCGCCGGCCGCAGCGGTAAGCAAGGTGCCGGGCACTCCGGGTAGTGCGCGAGGCCGGTGGGGACGCTTCCCAGCGGCACCGGGACACCGCGATCAGTCCGACCCTTTCTGGAGATCGGAGCTGGGGTGGACGAGCCTCCCCGGGAGCGGGGAGGGGAGACATGTGCACCCTTTCGAGGGTCGATCCTGGGTGTCTAGCCTAGACTGCTCGCGCTTTTGTGGGGGTGAGGACACGATTCTCCGACCCACTGGGGCTGGAGGAAGGACAGAGGATCAGTGTTTGGGAGTGTGCGTCTCGCGTGCGGGGCAAGTGAAAAGCTGCGGTAGGCATATCTCGCTGAATTACGGGGTTACCGTGGCTGCTTTGTCTGGATTGGGGATACAGGTGGCTTTTACTCTCAGCTAGCTCAAGAATTCCTCTTTGTCTTCCTTGGAAAATCCTCTGCGGAGCCACGAACTGGCTCTCACTTAGAAAGAATGCAGCCTGCTGTCCAGTCCGGTGACGTCAGCGCTGAAGTATTTGGAAAACAAAGAGGGTTAGGGAGAGAGGCGGACCCGCGATGCTTAAAGACCTCTCGCGGTTGCGGGTTTTGCTCGCCCGGGGCGCTCGGGCAGCCACCGGTGCTAGTGGTCTGCCTCGGTAGAGGTGAGTAACGCCGGGACCCTGGACTGGACTGGTTGACTTGGAGACTAGCGTTGGTTCCTTTTGCTGGAGTGAGTTCAGGCCAAGGCCAAAGACCCGTGTTTGCTTAGAAAGGTGGCTGGTTTTCCGGGTGCAGCGCTCCAGAGCAGCCCAGGTACAGCGCCCATGTAAGGAAGTTGATTTTCAGTAACTGCTCATATATAAGTATTTGAAAGATTGTGCATCTAGGGGATTCGATTGGGACGTTCGTGCGATGAAAGGCCTCGGAAATGTTCGGTGCTCCGAGAGCCTGGCTCATAGTTGGCGCGCCTGGAATCTGCCGGGAAGGCTCAGCATTCCTTCTAGCCGCTCCCGGATCCTCCTTAGCGCGAGTCAGCCCAGACAGTGATTAACTTAGGAAATACCGCGTAGAAAAAGCTGCGTGCGAGCAGACTCTTCAAGTCTTACACATTGTAGGGTGCAGTGGGGGTGGGGGGTTAGTTGCTGGCTTGGGTATCGGCAGGGCTCATTACCTTTCTCCAGCTCTGCCAACATATCATTCCCAAACTGAGGTAGGACACAGGGGGCTAGCATATGTATGGCACAGAAAGAGGCCACCCCCCCTTCCTGTGTCTCCCCCCTCGCCTCATTATCCCATCAACTGGCATAGGTAGTTGTTACTAATATCAACAGAGATGCAGAGGGACCATCCCCTGTGTGTCTCTAGCGTACACGTAGGGAGGGGCTTTTCTAAGTAGCAAATGTGTGTGCCAAGAAAGGAGGTTGGTGGTCATGGAAAATGTTTCCCTGGCTCAGTTACTGCAAGCTCCCCTCTGCCTCCTCACCAATTTCCATGGGGCTTCTTGTGCTGCTCACCTTGCAGAGTGGCTGCTAAGGTCATCTGTGACAGGGAGACTCAGATTTATTTTATCAGCAGCCTTTGAGCCCAGGGTCCGGCGAGGGGGTGGACTATCCGTGGCTCACGGGTCTTTATTCTAAAGAGTCAATGGAATTATTTGCTTAGGGCTTCTTTCTGCTGGGCTACATTCTTTCTTTACCGCCTACCAGTAAACTGGGAACCCTATTGCTAAGTGGTTGAATTTGATGAACGCCTGTCCTACAGTTGCCCATGAGATTGGGGTAATGGCTGACTGCCGGGGACTGTGATGTGAGATAGCCTTTTGGTTTTCTGTTGTATATCTGTAAGATCAGCTAAATCTCCATAAATGTTACAATGATAAGTATTTGCCAAGGATTTATAGCATACCAGGCGCTCAGCTTCTTACATTTCAACTCCAAGAGACACAATGTGTGTGTGTGTACATATGTATGTATGTGTGTATATACATATACATATATATTTATATTAATGGCAAACTAAGGATCAGAAGCTCAGTAACTAAACTTAATCAATAGATGGCCATATTAGCACTTGCATCTGGGCCTGTGTAAAACCACCCACCTACCCACCCAGCCTCCTCCTTCATCCAGAGTGTTCCTGCAAGTGCCCCTCCCTCCTTTGTATGTGTTTCCATTGACTGCTATTCTTTCTGTCTCTTAGGTGCTCTGAGACCAGGTGCCTGCTGGCCATTGTCTAGGCAGGTGTGTGCAAGCCAGAGAAGCATGAGGACACTGGAAGACTCCTCAGGGACAGTCCTGCACCGTCTCATCCAAGAGCAGCTGCGCTACGGCAACCTGACAGAGACACGCACTCTGCTGGCTATCCAGCAGCAGGCCCTGCGGGGTGGGGCTGGAGCTGGGGGCACGGGGAGCCCCCAGGCTTCCTTGGAGATCGGAGCACCCGAGGACAGTCAGGTGCTACAGCAAGCCACCAGGCAGGAGCCCCAGGGCCAGGAGCATCAGGGTGGAGAGACCCACCTGGCAGAGAACAGGCTGTACCGGCTGTGCCCACAGCCCAGCAAGGGAGAAGAGCTGCCCACCTATGAGGAAGCCAAAGCCCATTCGCAGTACTACGCAGCGCAGCAGGCAGGGTCCCGGCCGCATGTTGGGGACCGGGATCCTAGAGGAGGGGTGTCCGGAGGCAGCCGGCGACAGGATGAAGCTCTTCGAGAGTTGAGGCACGGCCATGTGCGCTCCTTGAGTGAACGGCTTCTGCAGCTGTCCCTGGAAAGAAACGGTGCTCGGGTCCCCAGCCACATGAGCTCTTCCCACAGCTTCCCTCAGCTGGCCCGCAGCCAGCAGGGCCCCCAACCCCGAGGGCCCCCAGCTGAGGGCCCAGAGCCCCGAGGGCCACCACCTCAGTACCCACACGCTGTAATGGCTCAGGAGACTGCGGCTGTCACTGACCCAAGATACCGTCCCCGGAGCAGCCCACACTTCCAGCATGCCGAAGTCAGGTAACCCCAGATTTCTTTCTAGTTCAGTCTCCCAGGAGGAGGAGAACCCCAAGATCATATATATAGTGGATCTCAACTGTCATGATCCCAATCCCAGGGCACCCCACCAGTTCCTGGGGCTGTCTGATCTAGATCTACCCTCTCCTGTCTTGAGAAGGGAGAGCTGGGGGGCTGGAGGGTCGGGGGATTTAGCTGATCCAGTCATGGTAGCACATGCCTGTAATGTTTAGATGAGGCAGGAGGATCACACCGCCCACCTGGGCAAAGTAGCAAGACTGTCTAAAACAAAAAGAAACTGACATCATTGCTTTAACTCAAAATAGACATAGCATTGTCTATAGCATACAAATAAGGAGGGCTCCCAGGGATGTGAATGGGGTTCAAAGGTGAGCATTTCTTTTTTTCTAAGAAAGAACTAACTAAAGACAATAGGAATCCTTACCAAACTTCTCCCGAGTTAAGTAGGCCAAAGGTGGAGGTTTTTAAGAGAAGGTGGACATTTTTTGTTGTTGGCCTCGTCATTGGGAGGTGTTGCTATTGAGGCTGAAAGAACTAGGTGGCTCGCTGGGCCACTTCTGTATAGTTACTGTCTGCCAGTTAATTACTTACTAGGTTTTCCCTGTGCTTATAGGGCTAGATGAGTGAGTGAGTGAGTGAGCTGCTTTTTGGGGGGACAGGGGGCGGGGCTCAGGATGCTGTTGGACCAGAGTAGTGACTTGGCTTGACTGCTTGTGAAGTGAACTCTTGGGGAGTGTGTGTGTGTGTGTGTGTGTGTGTGTGTGTGTGTGTGTGTGTGTGTGTATTGGAGGGCATGATATGATTGGCTCTTAAGAGATCAATACTAGCCTTAGAGAATGGGTCATTGGAGCTAGGCTGGGAGCCCAGTTAGTCTAAGCAGGAAGCCAGATCATTGCAGGAGTCCATGTTCCTAGAAATGAGGGGCTGCCTTAGTCATCTTTATCGGCCCCTGTGCCTTTTCCAGAGAAACAGGCACCATTGCTGTATCTCCCTTGGGGTGGGGTGAGGTGGGGCTCCAAGGAACCTAACTAGGGGACCCTCTAGGTTCAAAGTCAGTGTCTGGCTCACTTTCACCCTTGCTGAATCCTTATTTGGTCCCTCCATTTCCCACCAATTTGGTTTTCTTCATTCTGGAAGAGAAGAGCCGCCTTGGGCCTGGTAGGGGAGCCAGGGGAGGGGGTTGGGGTGGGGGTGGAGCCTCGTGGGTTTACTCCAACCTCCACTCCCCCAGACCCCCACCTCGCCTCCCTTCTCAGGGCCGCCCGTCAGGAAGAGTTTCTTCTTTTGGACCAGCCCTATTGAACCCTGCCAGGAAAAGATAATATCCAGGCAAGGAAGTGGGCTGTTTGCAGGAGAACAAAAAGATAGGGAGGAGGGTGGTGGGAAATGGAAGAACCAGGAGCAAGTGTGAACGGAAAGGAGTTGTCGCCATTCTTCCCTGGAGCTCGATCATTCTCGAAGAATGTCAGTTGTGTCTGCCTGGCCTGTGGTAGGGAGGAGGGGGGCAACAATTATCTGAGGCAACCCTAAGAGTGACCACACTTGGCAGCGAGGGGGAGTTTAGTCAGTCCAGTGGCAGCCCTCTTCCCTGCACTCCCTGGAGCTGATAGGAGGAAAAAGGATGGGCAGGCCTTAGGGACTGAGTCAGGGGCTCAAAGAACAGGGGAGCGAGCCATAGGCTAGAGGGGTGATTTTGGACACTGGGGATGGCAGAGGGGGCATGAGAGATCCAGAAGTGAAATCCAACTTCCAAGAGGCTTCTAGAACATTCTTAGTACAACTGAGAAGGCAGTTGTGACACTTGGGGGTCACAAGGACCCCAGAAAGGGCCTCTGGCTACCTGGGCCTAACTCTGTTCTCTAAACATTAGAGTGTAAGGATGTGTTACACTCATGGCCAAGGGCCAAGAGAACCCAGTCCTGAACTCTGCTGTGGAGCTAATCCAGGGGTTGCCCCTTAACTGAGGTGATCGCCAACAGAGATGGAGGCTAGACAGTCATGGGTGAACCTGCTGTTACCAGCCATTTGGTCAAGCCTGGCTTCTGTGGCCGGAGACCCTTGTGATTTCGCCGACACAGGTGCCACTTGGCAGCTACAGCACTGGTCTGCTGAAGGCCTAGCAGCTGGAGCTGAAATCTGTTCCCCCTGGCATCTGATTCCCTGCTCTAACCTTAGCTGGGGTCTTGGAAAAGAATTTCGGTAGTTGTGGGTAGCAAGACCCTTGAAACAAAGAGGAGAAAACTCAGGTGAGCTGTTTTAGCTGACATGGCTTACCTGCTAGAATCCACTCGTAAGTGCCCTTCCTGGGGCCTGGGGACTCTGTGTGGCTTCCATCCCAAAAGATCCTTCTATCAATTCAAAAGGTCATGAGTGCGTCTTTAAAGGTAATATTTAAGCTGTATTTGCTTAGGACAGACCCAGGTTGCTTGAACAGAATGAGCATCTGGATACAGCGCCATCCTACCCCACACCCATCCTGCTTTCTGACTCTTGAGTCTTAGGCACATACCTTGTGGCACAGGCCCTCCCTCTGGTGGCTGCCTAACACTGGGGAGGCTCAGTCACTGGCAATAATAGTCAGAGTGTGTGCGTACACACGTGCGTGCAGTGTGTCTCGGGGCTCTGAGCTTCATTCACCTCTTCTTTCCCAGGATCCTGCAGGCCCAGGTACCACCGGTGTTCCTCCAGCAGCAGCAGTACCAGTACCTGCCGCAGCCCCAGGAGCACTCTCCACCCCTCCATCCGGCAGCTCTGGGCCATGGTCCCCCAAGCTCCTTTGGTCCACCTGCAGTGGAAGGACCACCCAGTGCCCAGGCCACCTTGGGCAGTGCCCACCTGGCCCAGATGGAGACTGTACTGAGGGAGAATGCCAGGCTGCAGAGGGACAATGAGCGATTGCAGAGAGAGCTGGAGAGCACTTCAGAGAAGGCTGGCTGCATAGAAAAGGTGGGGACTCCAAGGACACTCAGAGCCGTGGCCGGTGCAGAGGGAGGCAGAGGGGCAGGAAAGCCTATCAGGCTGCCTTTTGCACCATATCTCCTATGCACACCCCCAGACACACACACACACACACACACACACACACACACACACACACACACCCCAAGCTGACTCCAGACAGCTGAGGACCGACCAAGAGGCCTGCCCTGATGCATGAGCAGTTGCTGGCCAGTAGTGGTTAGAAAGGACTCATTCACTAGCTCCCTGCACACTTGTACCCTCGCCCTGCGCAGCCCCTCCTGTGGACACCTCCCACAGAGAGCCCTTTGTGCACCCACACAACAGCCAGTCTGTTCCAGGCCAACACTGGCCAAAGAGAAAGCCCCTCCTCTCAGGGAAAAGAAAAAGCAACGGCATTGGCAAAGCAAGCCTGCTAGGAGCACGTGGAAGACCTGTGGCTTCCAAGTGGGAGGGGCAGCCACATGCTCTGGGCAGAGGCAGCTCAGGCTGGGGTCTGGCACCCCCACTTCCTCGGTGAAGCCTGGCCAATTGTGTACTAAGGTTCAACTTTAGCAATAGCCTCAGGCTTTCCACTTGCTGTCTATCTACAGTGTTCTGGATAGGCTGAGCCACCTAGGCTCTCTCATCCCTGGTCCTTTGTAAACACTAGGCATGGGGCAGGCTGGAGGTAGCCCCCTTGTAACAGAGCATCTAGCCCAGCGTCTAGGCAGCAGTCCTGTGGCGATCTCAGTAAAGTCACTAGCCTCCCTCCCTAGGACCCTTCCTGAAGTTGAATTAATTGTCTGTCTCTTACAGCTGGAAAACGAAATCCAGCGGCTCTCTGAGGCCCACGAGAGCCTGATGAGGACCTCTTCCAAGCGTGAGGCCCTGGAGAAGACCATGAGGAACAAGATGGATGGTGAGATGAGACGGTTGCAGGACTTCAACCGAGACCTTAGAGGTAAGGACCAGGCACGAGGGTTGGGGCGTTGGGAGGACACCATCTGTCAGACTTTAGGGGCTCTGTTTTCGGGGGGGGGAATTCAGAATCTGTTCTGTGCTATAGAGGCCTACATTAGCCCCCATCATTGGGCCCTGAGCTGAGCTGGGACTTCTTATAATTCCCCAGTTTAGAGGGTGCAAGCCTACAGTTAGCACCCGAGGGTAAAGCCCAGGCTGACAGCATCCCTCTATATTAAAACATCTTTTCTCCTTATTTGAAACAGAGAGATTGGAATCGGCAAACCGCCACCTGGCAAGCAAGACCCAGGAAGCCCAGGCGGGCAGTCAGGACATGGTGGCGAAGCTGCTTGCCCAGAGTGAGTAGGGGACCAGCTGAGAAACCTGGGTGGGTGTAAAGGCAATGAGGCACAATGACGTGACCCCACTACCCTCCACCCCACTACCCCCCACCCCACTCCCTTCCCCTTCAGGTTTAACCCACCCACCCCCATCCTCACCCCCCTTGCAGAGTGGTACAGATTCACTGAATGGCTGCTCTGGGAAGGGGTGGTTTCCAAAGATGAATAGGGACTAGGGAGCCTTAACTGGCTGAGCCACACACTATGGAATCTCAGACCCTCCTCCTGTAGGGAAGCCATGACAGCCCTGGCAATAGGGAAATGGAGGACAATGAGGGTTCTTCGGAGTTTTCCTAGGAATGACAGACACCAGAAAGGCTGGGGCCACAGGAGGCTGCAGGGGATGGTCCAACTGGTGAAGCTTCCTGGGATAGCCACAGATGGGTTTAGTCAACAGCTACGGTCTGAAGGAGGCATTCAGAAAGTTTCTCTTTAAAACAGGGAGGTCCAGGCATCCTGGAAGCTTTATAGACTAATCAATTTGTTCCTTCATTAGTGGAGCCAGGCTAAGCACCTGGCCAGCGCTGGGCTGAATGTGAGAATCCATCCAGAGGATGACAGGGAGGTGAGATGAGCTTTAAGGCAGGAGCAGGTACCCACAAGTTCAAGGGGAAAAGTGTTCCTGAGCGATGTTCCTGGTGATTAGGAAGCCCCTGGTGACCCTGGGGAATCTGGGAACAGCAGAAGTATGGAGGCAGCGGAGGAGGTCTCAGACACTGAGGGGAAATAGCAGACTTGTAGGTTAGAGGTATTCAGGAGGAATATATATGAGGGTACTTTTGTTAGGGGTGTCTAAAGAGGGAAAGACTCTAGAGAGAGGGGGTTTCTGGATGCCAGCTGCCCCACCCCCTTCCTTCGGGGACTTGCTAATAAATAAGCCTTTGGCAGGGAATGGGCTCAGATTGGGTAAGACCTGTGCTATCCGCTACTACCTTTCAAAATGAGGTGGTTAAAGGTCTCTGGAACGGAGGTGAAGGGGAAAGAGGTGTGTCGCCTAGGGTTTGCCCTTGGGAGTCTGTAGAAGCACCTACTGCAATGGGAAGAGAGATTAGGGGTGCTTTGGTGGGAGGGGTGGGTTTTGGAGCCCGGCTCTGACAGAGAAAGGAAGTCTTAGGGAGGGTTTCTGGAAGCCTGCAGAGGGGGAGGGGGGCAGAAGCAGCCGGGAGGCGTTTCCTCTCCCCGGGGAGCGAGCTAGCGCCAGGCTGTTCTTGGCTTCTTGCTGGAGCCATTAATCTCGCAGCCGCGGGTGACCTGGATGCCTGGCATTCCAGAGCCGCTGGGCTGTTCCGCTCCCAGCCCGTCCCCCCTCCGTTCCCTCCCCTGTGAGCCTGACAGTGGCGCCCTTCGGCCCCGGCGGCGCCCAGCCTGGCTTTGGGAGGAGAGAGTATGAATACAAAGGGAGGCTAGGACCTGAATGTTGAGAGCTTGCTAAGATAGGCTCAGCCTCCCACCCTCAACCAAGGTATCTTAGAGATTGTACAAGGCATCTGGAAACAAAAAACACTGGATCCACAGTTGGAGGAACTAAGAAAACCCCCTAGCATTAGAAGGTTGTTTTTCTATATAATTGCCATTTCTAAAGGGCTGAGGTTGACACTTTTTTTCTGGAGGGTACAGAATCCTCCCCCCCCCCCATAACTGGCTTTCCCCAACAAGTCAAAACAGCAGCCCCCAGCTCTGTCTGTATTGTCTGATTTGGGCCTTCAGGAGCTGACTCTGAGGCCTGACTTTTGGACAGGTGTTGCCTTGGCCTGGCACAGGCTACAGAAGTATCTACCCCCTAGTACTGCTAGGTCTGGAGTGAGGCCTGGACATTATTCAGACACGGGCTGTAGGGCTAGTGGGTGAGAGAGGATGCTGTTTCCGGGTCTGAACCTGGCTTCTTCCCTCCACTCCACTCACCAAAGGCAAGCCAGCAGAGTATGACCAAGGCATGTTAAAGCATCATGGAAGAGCCCCGTCTTTTCCCTCCACACCAAAGAGTGAGGCCAGCTAGGCCGATTGCAGCCTTCAGAAGGGCAAAGGAGGTAGCCTAGATTGCTCCTCAGTGCCCCTTAATGCTGTTCAACGAGTTGGTGAAGGGAGGCCTCTGCATACTAGGGCCGTGTCCTAGTCACACAGAGCCCAAAGAAAGTTACATTTCTTCTGTCTTTCCAGCCACATTTTGAGAGCTCAGTAGCTGAGTGTAACCTTGGTAGTTACTGTTTTAGATAATGTAGAGCAATCCACTGTAGCAGAAAAATCTCACCGATATAGTTTTGTTCAAAACCCTGTTCCCTACGAACTCTCTAGAGAAATAAGCAGCCATTCTTGGTTGACTAGCCCAAGACTCCCAAAGGGCAAGCATCCAGGTTCTTTCTTGCCTCGGCCAGGCTAGATGGAGAGGCTCCTCTAATGTGCAAAGTGGTCGGGGATTGCTGGAATCTTAGACACAAGCCTTTGGACCAGCATTCTTTTCAGTGTGATGCATGGTTTGAATTCTCTTAGGATGTTGCATGTGGGCTCCCAGACCATGCAACGAAAGGTTCGGTGAACAGGAGAGGCTACCGTCCGCAGGCTGTACTTAAGAGTCCATTTCACAGCCTGGTCTACAAAGTGAGTTCCAGGACAGCCAGGGCTATACAGAGAAACCCTGTCTCGAAAAACCAAAAAAAAAAAAAAAAAAAAGAGTCCATTTCAGCAAGCCTGTAGAGAGAAGGACTGTGAGCAAAGCCTTATAGCCGGAGCCTCCCAGTCAGCCATTTGGTTCCTATGTTTCTTCCTCTATAAATCAGGAGCCTCAAATTCCTCCTGGGGGATCAAGTGTGGTAAGGTCAAAAGTGCCCGTCCTGCTTGCACAACGAATGACCTTGTCACAGTACCCTAATCTATAACAGGTTGGCACAGTGTCTGCCTGAGCAGTCTAGTTATCATGAAGCTTAAGGAAAATATGTTTTGGTAATGGTCATGTCTGGCACAGTTTGAGCAGCTGAAAGGCCACTTTGGTTTATTGGTTTGTTCCAGCAAGGGTCACGGGGGTCAGGCTCTGCCATTTATTCTTACCTTAGTCTCCATCTCGACGAAGTGCTATATGTAATTCGCAGACGTGTCGAGGGGGAGAAGCAGTTGTCACAAGTAGGCAAAGGTGGCCACCATCACTGACCCTTTCCTCTTTAATGTCTCCCCGGACAGGCTATGAGCAGCAACAGGAACAGGAGAAGCTGGAGCGGGAGATGGCACTGCTGCGTGGTGCCATCGAGGACCAGCGGCGACGTGCTGAACTGCTGGAGCAGGCTCTGGGCAATGCACAAAGCCGCGCCGCCCGGGCTGAAGAGGAGCTACGCAAAAAGCAGGCCTATGTGGAGAAGGTGGAGCGGCTGCAGCAGGCACTGGGGCAGTTGCAGGCTGCCTGTGAAAAGCGAGAGCAGTTGGAGCTGCGTCTGCGCACGCGCCTGGAGCAGGAACTCAAAGCCTTGCGTGCACAGCAGGTAAGCCCAGAAGACCTCCTGATCTCTAGTCTTTGTCCCCTTGGAAAGATGATTGATCCATGTTTCCCTTGGCTGCTTGGTCCCTCTCAGGTGCTTTGTATAGCAAAGGCTCTGCCTCGAGCCCTACTGTGGCTAATAACAGAAATTTGGTACCTTAGTACTAGTCAGTAATAATGTTCGTGCAGAAGGCTGGACCACTCTAGTCCATCTTCCCAAAAATAGGAAGGAAGATGTCTGAGTCTGTGCTTGGACATAAACATCTCTTGTGTTACCAACCAAATAGAGTTCTGTCTCTACACCTAACTTTATACCCTGTCATAGAAGAAATATGGGGACCAACACTTTGTCCCAATGTGATTGCCACTCACACCCAACTCCCACTTCAGAGAATTGCTTTTTAGTCATATGTGTCCCTAGTCTCCTGACCACCAGAATTAAGGAGAGGATGTGAGGAGTTTTGCTATCCCCTATATCTCTGGGTGGAAGTAGGAAGGGCTGTCTGTATGTGCTGTCCATGACTGAACAGAGGGATGCATGTGGGAGAGACTTCGTGTGCCTGAGGAACAAAGTCCCCCTCGTGCCAGCCTTTACCCTTGACCATGCTATTCCTTGCTCTACAGAGGCAGACAGGCACCCTCGCAGGTGGTGGCGGCAGCCATGGTGGGTCCGCCGAGCTCAGTGCCCTGCGGCTGTCAGAACAGCTGCGGGAGAAGGAGGAACAGATCCTGGCTCTAGAGGCGGACATGACCAAGTGGGAACAGAAGTATTTGGAAGAACGGGCTATGAGGCAGTTCGCCATGGACGCGGCTGCCACTGCGGCTGCCCAGCGCGATACCACTCTCATCCGGCACTCCCCCCAGCCCTCCCCCAGCAGCAGTTTCAACGAGGGCCTGCTGCCAGGGAACCACAGGCACCAGGAGATGGAGAGCAGGTACTACAGGCTCAGGGGTGGAACAGTGCTACCCAGTCTCTTCCCAGTGTCCTTTGTCCCTGGTAAATAGGCCCCACCCATAGCAGCTCTGTATGTTTGACATTCCAGAAATTATAGACAATTGTTTCCCTGAGTGAATCCCTGGTATTCGCAGGCTGGAGGTGGGTGGGTACCTCCTAAGCTCTGGCCACTTCTCCTCTGTAAGAGATCTTCATCTGAGTCTTGCAATGAGGTGGGCTTCCAAGGCCAAGAGGTCCTGCTTGCCCCAGGGAGAGATGTCTGGGTTTCTTTGCAACTTCTGTGAGGTGGGTGGGCTGGAGGAGCTGAGCCTATGGGTCTGACAGGGTGATCTCCTCCCTGACAGGTTGAAGGTGCTCCATGCTCAGATCCTAGAGAAGGATGCGGTGATCAAGGTCCTTCAGCAGCGCTCCAGGAAAGACCCTGGCAAGGCCACCCAGGGCACCCTACGGCCTGCCAAGTCGGTGCCGTCCATCTTCGCAGCTGCAGTGGGAACTCAGGGCTGGCAAGGGCTCGCATCCAGCGAGAGGCAAACTGATGCACGGCCGATGGGAGGTATGAGGAGGCTTGGAGTGGGACGGAAAGGGGTAGGAATTTTGGAATGCGTATTACCAGACTCTCAGAATACATGCCCTCTGAGACCAGAGCTTCCTGACCCCTCTTCTAGGGGATCGGGTTTAGCCTTTGGCTCCCGTGATTGCAACCTACATGGGTCCTGCTAGTAGAGTGGATGGATGCTGGATACGGATAGATCTAGGCAAGGGTCTACTGTTCCTGAGCGAATACTAAGAAATCCTAGATTCTAGCTACAAAGAAGGGCCACAGAACATTGATGCCTATCCTGACCCCACTTATTCCCATTTTAAAAGAGGAGTCTTTTCATTCTATTAGACATCTTGCAAATTAAGAACTACCCAGTCCACCAAGTTTGCTTGGGGTGTCCTCCATTGGGACCGTGTCTCCTACATCAAGCTGTACCCATCAGTGTCCATTCTTTCTTACAGACCGGGTCCCAGCAGAGGAGCCTCCGGCCACAGCTCCTCTCCCTGCCCACACCAAACATGGCAGCAGAGACGGGAGCACCCAGACGGATGGCCCTGCAGACAGCACCTCTGCCTGCTTGGCCTCAGAACCCGATGGCCTCCTGGGGTGCAACAGTAGCCAGAGGACACCCTCTCTGGGTAAGCACCCCACTTGGTTAGATGAGGGTTGGGAACATGGTAGAGGTGCGAACTGGAACGCATGGGCCTGTTTTCCCCAAGTTTCCTCAAACTCATCCGCTATGGTGGGGAAAGCCCCACCATAGGGAACTGAGGGTTGTTGGAAGTTGTCTCCATGGGAGGCAGGGCCATCGAGCCATTTCAGAAAGAAGGCAACGCAACAGAAAGCACTATAACTCCTCCAGAGTTGCCCTCACATCCTCCTGTCAGTCCAAACACCTAAGATGAAGGAGCTTGACAAGTGAACTCAATGGTGATCTTGGGTTGGGAAGCTATTTGGAAGAGCCCAGAAAGGAGAAACTTTAAGAGGAAGCCTTTTCTCTTTCTACTCTTGTTTCACATTTGCCCTTGCATAGCTGCCTGTGTGTGCCCCATGATCTCAGAAAAACCACAGGCATGACAGGAACGCTGCAGCCTGCTTCCAACCCTGGGGGCACCCTTCCACTGATCACTCGAGCTAGTTCAGAGTCTAAACACAGGCATGTGCTTCCTCAGCTGAGGGGAGGGGGGCACAGCCTTGTGCTTAGTTGATCAAGGGAAGAGGAACCTAAGGGCTAAGGCAGCTTAGGGGAGGGAGTCTTGTTTTAAAAAGATCCTGTGTTGGGAGCTGAGGAGACCAAGTGGATAGTACTGACAGCATCGACTTGTCTTCTTGTTTTTTCTCCAGACTCTATAGCTGCAACCAGAGTCCAGGATCTGTCAGACATGGTAGAAATACTGATCTAAAGGAAGGAGGCAGTGCCTTGGGGACCCCGAAGCCTGGCTCCCTCCTGGCATTCCGGCAGTTGTCTTCAAATGCTGTGCCTCACATCCTCCAACCAGTGATGCGTTGGTGCATGGGGCTCAGAGAGGAGCACCCCAGGGGAGCTAGCTAGAAAAGCCTGCACCCCTCCGAAGACTGCTTTTTGGCCTATATTTCTCCTATGACAATGAGGAAGGAAAAGCCAGACATCGCCTGCAGCCCAAGGCCTGTTGCTGGAGCAGAAAGGAGCTGAGCCCCCTGCCTGAAGGAAACAGAGAGCGGATTCTGACTCCCAAGAATGGCTGGGCACCAGCCGAGTGGTCTGCAGGGATCATTAGGCCAGCTATGGTGTTCCGTGGCTAAGCATGGCCCCAGCCAACACTATCTGCTCTTCAGTCCCTGACTGCCTTCCTCAGATCACTAAGACTTGAATCCTTGGGAGGGGGGACGATGGGAGTGTGAGTCTTTTGGGAGCCACCAGCATGTCCCCTTGGAGTAGGTTAGAGGCCACTTGAGAGGCCCCGCAGAGCAGTGTGTTTTGTATATAATTCTTTTTCCTTGGGAACAGAAGACTAAGCATGCTGGTTCAGATTCTCCTCCAGGGCTGTGCTGCCTGCCCCTGCTGCCACAGTTCTTGAAACATGTGACAGGTCTACCAGATGTTCCTCTGCCTGCAGTTCCTGGCTGTGGATTTTGATATTGGTTGCCTTTCCTCTGTTTTTTTTTTAAATCCCCGTGTTTCATGCCCATGGGATTCTTATCACCAGCCTTTGTGAATGGCTCCACAGCTCCTATCCCTGGGACATCCTGTCAGTTTGGTTATAAACTGAGCCAGATGCGACGAGCCACCACAAGCGGACATCTGTCATGCCCAGCACCAGGTTCTCTTTGAAGAAACTGGAGATGTTGTTCTCATAAATGTGTTCGTTCCCACCAGCAGGGACTGGGAGAGGGAGCTATGTTGTTAAAACGAATCAGTGAACTTAAAGAAAAGTCCTCATTATGGTGCCCCCACCACAGAATGGCACCCTTCGAGGCTGGCTCCTCAAGTTTCGGTGCCCCAGCCCTGAAGCAGGGCCAGCTACTTGGAATTAAGGTGAACTACCCCCACGTGGCAGACCACCAGCAGCAGTGACTTTGACTTCTGGTCTTAAAGCAACCCCCATTCAGCTCAAAAAGCGATTGGTGGATTTCAGATCTTTTGTGTTTTTCTCCTCTGGTTGTTTTGTTTTTCTTTCACTGTCTGTTGTTTGTTCCATTCCCATAGTTCTCTCTGCATTTCCTTTTTAAACATTTGCATTTGCTGGGCAATTGCGTATTTTTTTAATTCCCTTTCCCCTATGTAAAGCTGAGAAATACATCTGGTTCATGTACGTTGTTTACAAAGATAAAAGTTTAAAAAAAAAAAAAGGAGGGTGAAAAGAAGGCAAAAAAATATTGTGAAAGGAAAAAAAAACAACTTAATATATTTTGGATTAATATTTGGTATTTCTTTTAAAGTATTTTTTTTTGTGCTGTGAACGTTTTCTGCCAAAGACCGTGACGTTTGTCTGTGTGTTTAAGTTATCATGAATATTTAAAGTGTAAACATGGCTGTTTTGTTACGCCACTCTGTACCAGGATTGCTGCTGCATTCCGCCAGGTATGACAGTATTTTAATAAAAAAAAGCTTATAAGGAGATGTCTGTCTGTCTGTCTGTCTATTGGTTGAGACACAGCCTAGGTTTGAGCCTAAGTTGCCCTCAAACCAGAAATTCTCCCACCTCGGCCTCCTTTCCTGTGGTGGATTTACAGGTGTGTGCCACCACTCCCAGCTACCAGACTGGTCGTCTGCAAGGATGAAGAAAGAAAGAGTGTGAAGGTTTTGAGGGGTCACCCAGGTCTACTCTCTCCAAAGACACGTGACACGTCCAACTAGAGATTGTGAAGTGGTAGTTAGGACAGTTTAAATGACATGGCTGCCCCTGCTACCACACTCAGCCTTCGGTGACACAGAGATCATCTGAGGGTAACCAGTTTTGATCTTGGTTGCTGTATAGTAGGCATAAGTCTGACACATTACCCCCTCTACCCTCTCAGTGCACACAGCCCTGTTAAAGGATCCACGTACCATGTGGACCCTCCCACTGGGTCCGTGCACAGTCTAGGTAGGAGAGTGTGATAAGGTCTTGGGCACCTGTCTTTAGCCTTCTGTTGTTATACCATCACCACCCTTCCCAAAGTTCACGAAGTATATTTCTCCAACTCAGAAAGAAAAAGGAAAAACTACCCATTAATCTTGGCACTGAATCCAGTCAGATTGCAAGTGGGCGGGCGTTAAGGATGACCAGGAGACAGCAGACCACCAGTTGGGCCGTGAAGCCCATGACAGCAAAGTTAACCTGTGACCAACCATGGGTGAAGTCTTCAGGGCAAATACGGGAACTCACCAGCCACGTTGAGGAATGACCAAGCTGGAGTTCCAAAAGAGGGTGTCTTTTGGCCAACCTGCTTGTCATAGAAATGGAATTCAACTTGCAGGACACAAAAAACAAAGACTTCACCAGCAATCCTGCAAGTGACTATGGACTTTACTGTCTGCCTTCTGTGTGACTTAGTCTATAGACAGTCACCTTTTATATTTCCTGTAGACCCAAAGAAGGAAGAAATGAATCCCGACGTGCCCAGAAAATCTCCATGTACGTGTGTGTACGTCTGCACATGTGTTCCCCAGAGGAAATGTAGGGGCAGCAATATTTTCTGTTTTCTACTCCTCCGTGACCCCATGGGCTCCCTTGTAAGTTTTCTCGGGGAAGAAACTAAACAGGTTATTCAGCACTCCGCAATCCTCCCTTACTGAGCCAGGAAACAGAAACTGCAGCTGGTGGTGAGTTGGAGAGGCCCTGAGAAGAAAGGTATTTGCCTCAGGTGTCTGGACACCTGCAAAGGGGTGGGGCCTGGGCTAGAACCTGGGTGGCTCTGCTAGGCCCTTTGGAAACCAAGTTGGTCAGAGGGGACAACCTAATCTGAGCCCCAACCTTCCTGTCTTGTCCCCCTGTCTAGGATGACTAAATAAGGCTAGCGGTGGGGCTCTGGGGCTGGGGGTGGGTGTGGGGGTGATGAAGCAAACCGATCCAGGAGCTGTATATGAGCTACTAGCCTGGCTTCTCTCTTCTCTCTCACCTTCTGGTTAATTATTAACTCTCTCTTGGCATGAGCATGTGCCAGGCTCAAAGAGCTTGCTAACAATGTGCCAGAACAGTGACTGTAAACAGATAGAAACCCACAGAAAACCAAAAGTCTCTCCATGGGTCCCCAGGAACCCCAGCTGGACAGGAAACTTGTTTTCAGGGCTGCCACCTTGTCCCTTAGCCCAAGTGAGGATCTAACAGACACCCAGTGTCTTCACAGACCTTACTGGGTGAGCAAGTCTGCTGGAGGAAGTCCAGAGACCTCACAGCAGCAATGCCTTTTTGGACCAACTATATCTGGGTCTACCCCCATTCAGAGTACCACAGCAACTAAGTGTTCAGCATCCATTGGAAATGGGAAGACTTCATGCACCATGAAATCCCCCTTTTGAAGTGCATACTTCCTTCACATCTTATATCACAGAATTTACCTTAAGCCAGAGTGGTCAAGCATGGCTCAGCTGATCTGCTTTCCACATGGCCTGTTAGTCCCCAGAATGACTTCTTGAACTTTCTATAGCTGACAGGATTCCTCCCTACATCCTGGAGCCAGCAAATCTGGAGCCCACTTCCACCAGACTGCAAAGGTCACTGTCTGCTCTAAGTTGGAGCCCTCTACCATTAGAGCCTTCCATCATGAATCCTAAGCCTACTATGGGGCATAAGTTCTTCCCAAAGGAGCCAGTGAGTATTGGCTCTACAGAGAGTTGCCTTAAAAAAAAAAAACAAAAAACAAACAAACAAACAAACAAAAAACCCTGAATCTTATTTAATTGAATTTCTAAGAAAAATGATGCCAAAGGTTGAGTCTGATTTTTGTTAAGGGACGTGTTAAGTCTTCATTATTGACTTCACATTAACTCTACTTAGGGGCACCAGGCATTGTGCCTGCCCAAAGAGATGATGTTTTAGGAAACGCCCGTGGTTGGGGCCTACCTTTGTGTCTTCTAGTTGGGGCTTGGAACTGGAGATGGAGTAAGTTGAGGTCTATGGCACTAGCAGTGTAGAAGCCTGGACAGATTGGCCAACCTAGCAAGACCTGAATCTACTTCTGACCTATGTCTTGGAACTCCTTTGTGCCACAAAGCAAACCTCCAGTCTCCAGCAGCAGGAGGGAGCCCATGTGTTCAGTAGCTACTACATTGTTGAGGGGACATGATACTCCCCTACTCCAGCAGTCTACCAGCTTTGGATTTAGAGTAAGGCCTGTGTCATAATCTGTCCTCAGATAGGTGTCTTTTGCAAGCCCAAATGCTCCAACCTAAGGACACATTCCAGGTATATTAGGCAACCTTGTGATCATTTCCCTGTCTGGACTGACCCTTCCTGAGTCGTTCTGGCCCATGACAATGACATTTCTAGCTGAGGGAGGGAGGCCCCTGTCCAGACCCTCCTCTGTAACTTCTGCTTATTTAACACAGTGTACTGTGGCAATCCTCTCAACAGATTGCATCAGCAGCAGGCATGCAAGCTTCTCGGTGGTACAGCAGCAGCTGTACAAGCCACTGCCAAAGCTGGCCCTGAGAACTATGGAGACCTTTATGTGTGTGTATGTGTG
Source organism: Mus caroli (assembly GCF_978045245.1). Classification (NCBI taxonomy): domain Eukaryota; kingdom Metazoa; phylum Chordata; class Mammalia; order Rodentia; family Muridae; genus Mus; species Mus caroli. Next base: position 101,510,812 of record NW_028227266.1, read on the forward strand.
TGTACAGGTACACATGCCCTTGTGAAGAGGCCAGAGGAGGATATTGTGTCTCCTGCTTTATCAATGTTTCATTCCCTTGAGACAGGGTATCTCACGGAACCTGGTGCTAAGCTGTCAGGGAGCTGTTGGAGGAAACTGTCGGCAAGCTCTATCAATCCTCCTGTCTCTGTACCCCACAGGACTGAGGCTACAGGCTGGCTATGGTCACGCCCATGGAGTCTAGGAATCCAAACTCAAAATCTCACATCTGCACAGCACAAGAGCCTTCCTTCCTAAGGTGTGGGCTCTGCTTTTGTGTGGCTGTCTTTGCTTCCCTCCATCCTATGTTTCTAAAGCAGCTGTGGTGTCTCTGCCTTTTACCATTCACTGACTCATTCATTCATTCATTCATTCATTCATTCATTCAATAACAGATGTTTACTGAGGCAGACCAGTCAATGTAAAGAGAATTCTGTTTCTGAACACGTTTATGTCCCAACTGTCTATATGATGGTTGTATGCTCTTCCTAAGCCAAGCCCAGAGATGCTCAGAGGTGTTGTCTGAATGAGTAGTCTAGACAGGAACTGTCGTCACACATCTGTTTCTCTGGCTCCAGTTTTGATCAGGCATCAGACCCCTCCACACCTCCAGCATCGAAATAACACTTGGTGGGTTCAGCTCCAAGCATCTCACGTGTCATTTCTGTGTCTAGGATGCTTTCCCCATGGATAGCATCTCCCACTAGCAGCATCTATTGTTTTCTTCCTCCCTTCTTTTATGGTCCCACCGAAGCGGAAGACAGAAAAGAGCTGCATTCCCGGGCTGAGGGACCTCTTGTCAGGGGGGACATTCTTTAGGGCTCTGCTTGGTTGAGAAGGAGCCTCAGGTGAGATGACACAACAGTGCAGAGGCATGCTCCCTGTTTGCACAGTCATGTGTGGCCCTAAGCAAGATTCAGACTGTAGTCCCTGGGGATATTTTGACCAGAAGTCCCAAGCCCCTCCCCATTCACCAGACCCCCCCTGTCATTCCCTTGAGGTGAGAGGATGACAGGGACTTTGTGGGTGGAGTCCTCCAGGTTAGAGGAGGAGAAGCTGAGCCCCAGGGCCTGGGCTGAGCCATAAGGAGTGCAAGAACAGGCAGCTGTGGGTGTGTGAGCCCAGAACTGGCCACACAGGATGGCTGGCCCCTGAGTCAAGCCCAGGCACTGACAGCCATGTGAGCCTATGCCAGCACAGCCGTGGGAACAGCAGGTCCCTCCACCCCTAAGGAAGCTGCTCTTGCCTGGAGCCATTCCTGCCTGGCTCTGCCAGCCCTGGGATCCCTTTAGATGCATGCTAGAAGTGGGGTGGGTACAAAGGCTCTTTCTCAGGTTTATCTTCTGGTACTAAGGCCCCAAATTCAGATTAAGATAAAGGCATCAGGCACACGGGCTCCCGAGATCATCCTGTAGTCTTCAGGTGACAAGCTCCTTGCCCTGCCTCCCTGGAGACAGAACCTCTGAAATCAAGGGTCAGGGAGGAGGATGGGTTGCTTCTGGGGCTAGCCTCGAATTAGCTCTTTTGTCAAGGGAGTAACCTTGACCTTTTGACCTTCTCACCTCCACCTCTGAAATGCTGGAACTACAGGCATATACCATGACACTCCTTTGGGGACATTCAGGGTTGAACCCCAGACTTTGTGCACATACATATTCTTCTTAAAGCAAATCTGATGGGTGTGTGTTGTATATATGGGTACCACATTTGTTCATTGCCCATGGAGGGCATATTAAGAGGTCAGTTCGTAGAAATGGAGACAGCCATGAGTTTCCATGTGGTTGCCTGCAACCAAAACAGTATCCTCTGCAAGAGAAGCCATGCTCTGTATGACAGACATCTCTCTGGCCCTCACACGCATGTTCTTATGAACTTGCATCTACATCTACAACAGACATACACACGAGTCCCGAAACTACAGACTCATCTGTGCTCTGAGCAAAGGCCAGCCTCTTCGGTGAGTGTCAAGAGTGCGGATGAGATGAAGTCCATGTGTCTGTCCAAGTCGCATCCCCAGCACAGCTCTGAAGGAGCAGGCAGCAAGTGAGCCTATCCCCTCCCTCTCTACCAGCTACAGAGAGCACAACGCCAGGCAGGGTCAGGTTAGACAGGAATAACCTCAGAACTCCTGGGTCCTGACTCAACAGCAGAAGCAGACAACCATACGCATTCTTGACAAGTAGGTCACCCTGACCAGCCCGCATGCTGGGACCTAAGGTCTACTGGAAAAGATTTGGGGAAAACCCAGGTGTTGCAGACAGCCCAGAGTTTGCTTGGTTGGTGTCTTGTGCCCTGGGCCTGGGAAACATGTTTCACAACACCACTGGGTATTGTCACTGGGCCCAGAAAGCAGCTGAGGAGGGGCTGCAGTATGGAGGAGCAAGAAAACCCAACCTAGCTGTGTACTTCCTGAGCCCATCTGCCTGTTAGGTGCTGTGCTGGGTGTTCTGCTGGGACACAGCCCTGCAACTTGACTTTTCTTGCTTCCATTTGACAGTTGTGGGGTCTGAGGCTACATGATAGCAATAAATCCCTCTAGGCCGGGACTTCTTAAACTTTTCACACACATACACAATAAATAAATGGAATTTTTAAAAGTTAATAATAGGGAGACAGGTTCCCTGAGTCCCTCTAATAAATTGGATGACTAATCTGAATTCTGGAGCCTGACTGGAGGGGCCGGTGGGAAAATATATGAAGATCCCTTAGCATGATATTTGGGATAGAGCAAATGTCCTTGGAGACATTGTCATTATTACTATTTTCCTTTTTTTTTTTCCTATCATTATTCTAGAAGAAAGTCTAGTAGACTCTCTTGCAGCTACATTCTATTACTAACTTTCCAATCTAAACTTGGTATGGTGGCACATGTCTATGATCTCAACACCAGAAGGTAAGTAAAGGTAGGAAGGTAAATTCAAGGTCATTTTCAGCTACGTAGCAAGTTTGATGCCAGCCTGGGTGACATGAGACCGCCCACGGAGCAGCTGGAAGGGCTCCCCTTTACCTTCCACCAGACGTACATACGGGACTATTTTAGACAAGTGGGTAAAAAGCTCTCCACCATCTCCCTTAGGGACAAGGAAAGCCACTCTGCCTCTCCACCCTTTGTCCCCAGCATTTCAAGCTGCCCTTTGACTCTCATAGTAACATTGCAGTTACAACACAAAGGCAGTGAGTGACACAGAAGAACACCAGAGACAGCCAGGGCCATAGCCCTGCCTGACAGCTCTAGAGTGGACCCCAGGTTCTGTCCCTGTGCAATGTGAAGTCTCTGGGCTCTGGTTTCAGTACTCTAGGCCCCGTGTCTTTCACGCCAGCCTTCCCAGAGCTGGGCAATGAGTCCACCTGGAATGTATAACTGCCATGCTCATTGCTGCGCTTAAAGAATTGGCCTCTGCCTTCCCTGCCAAAGCAAAGATTCAGATCAGCAGATCCAGCAAGGCCAGACATTGACTGGGAATGGCCCCTTCAAGGCAGGACCAGCGGTGCCTCCTCTTGGGTGAGACCCAAGTGTTTTGTTTTGGAGGACCAAATCTCCATCACTTCACAGAGCCTTTATTAATGGTGATTTCATCATGGTCCCAGTCAAAGGTGACTAAGACCTTGAGGGAATTGAATAGAAGGAAAACAAGAGACTTGGGGGACTTTGAAAGTCTTGGGACAGTAAATAGCACAGGTCTGGAGAGTGAGGAAGCCACAACAGGATGCTCTGAGCAAACCTTTCTTTCTTTCTCTTAAAAGATTTCTTTTATTATTTACATATATGTGTGTGTGGGTACCCTAGAGGGCCAGAAGAAGATGTCAGATGCCGTGGAACTAAGGTGATAGATGATTGTGAACAGCTTGATGTAGGTGCTAGGAACAGAACTCAGGTCCTCTGTAAGAGCAGTGGTTAGTGAGCACGGGGCCGTTCTTTCTAGTCCTAGCGAACTTTCACAGCTAGAGAAGGTGTGGGGGCTGCCCATTCCAGGATGCTCATTCCAGCATTGTTTATAACAGCGAATAATTGAAAATAACACTGCGGTATAAACACAGGGGACAGATGAAGAAATTATGGTTTAGCCATGCACAGGTGAAGCTGGTGGTTCACAGGTTGGTTGTCTGGTTTTTAAAGGTACATGGCTTTTAAAGGTACATTTGGTTTCTTGCAGAGAGAGAGACAGAGAGAGAGAGAGAGAGAGAGAGAGAGAGAGAGAGAGAGGGAGAGGGAGAGGGAGAGGGAGAGGGAGAGGGAGAGGGAGAGGGAGAGGGAGAGAGAGAGAGAGAGAGAGAGAGAGAGAGAGAGAGAGAGAGAGAGAGAGAGAGAACAGGAAGAAACCGCTACCTCTGTGAGGAGGCTGTTCCAGGTCGTCAAGTTCTCTGCCTCACCGTGGTCACTCACCATGGTCAGTCTCCATCATCACTGGGTGCAGACCTTCTGTGCATGCTATTCTCTGGATCTGGAACGTTCTCCCTGCCCCTTTCCTAGCCCTCTGCCCTGATAAGTTCTTCTGATCCCTTAGGAGTTAGCATTAACATTATCCCTCTAGGGAAGGCTTTTTGACTGTCCCACACTGAGTTAGGTCACCCTGTTTCATGTTCTCATTGTATCCCTGTAAAACTTCATTAGTGCCATTTAGGAGAGCATTTGTGACAACTCTCCCTCGCTGAGGCATTCCACCTAATGAAGGCAGAGGAACGTGAAAGATCTAAAGTCACTGTCAGAAACAGACCTCCAGGACCCGTGTCACCCTCGGACACCAGATCTGATAAATGAAAAGCTTATGAAGCAGTAGTATTCCCATAGTCAAGATATGATCTTCCTTGACTAGAGAGATGACACGGTGGGTGAAGGGGCTTGCTGCACAAACATAAAGACCTGAGTTTGTATCCCAGAACCCAGGGAAAGGTAGGCTGTGACCTTAGAGCTAGGGAGAAGCTGCAAGGATGTGAATTTAGAGGGATTCTGGGGCTCACTCGCCACCAGCCTAGTTCTAGCTCAATGGTTCTCAGCCTTCCTAATGCTGAGCTCCTTTAGTGCAGTTCCTCCTGCTGTTGTGACCCCCCAACCACAAAATCACTTCATTACTACTTCCTAGCTGTAATGTTGCCACACTTGAGTTGTAACGTAAATATCTGATATGCCAGGTATCTGGTATGCAAACCCCTGGGACCCACAGATGGAGAACTGCTGTTCTAGGTTCAGGGAGAGTCCCTTCCCCAAGGGAACAAGGTGACAAATTAGAGTGGAATACTCAGAATTTCCTCTGGACTCCAACTTCCACAAAGATGCACGTGCCTATGATCGGTGGCTCCCTTCCTACCAAGGCACAACATGCATCTCCATATGGGAAAATATCACACAAATGCAAATTCTCTGTTGTTTTGCTTGAGACAGGGCCATCTTATATAGCCCAGGCATATAAGAACTCATGATTTTTCTGCCTCTATCTCTCCAGTGTGCTAGGGCTACACCAGCTAGGACTTAAAAAACAAGAACCTTTCTATTCCATTTATGATTGGGGTGGGGGTACAACTTTCAGGTGTTGGTTCTTCTCCTTCCACCATGTGAGCTCCAGGGCTCGAACTCAGGTCGCCAGGCTTAGTGTGGCAAATGCTTTACCCATTGAGCTATCTCCCAACCTTAGACCACTACTCTTAAAAAAAAAAAAAAGTCTTAAGGCAGCTGGATGTAATGGTACATGTCTTTAGTTGTAGCAGTCAGGAGACTGAGGCAAGTGGACTTCTGAGAGTTTCAGGCCAGCCAGTTCAAAAGAAAAAAGTCTTAGGGAGGGGTGGTTTAGTGGTTAAGCGCTCCTGCTGCTGTAGCAGAGCACCTCCAAGGCGGCTCACAACTGTCTGTAACTCTAGCCCCAGGGGATCCTCATCTATGGGCACCAGGCATGCACATGATAAAGACATACATGGAGGCAAATCACACAAACACATAAAATTAGATAACAGGTGTGCGCCACCACCGCCCGGCAGATTCTTTTCATTTTTACACTCTAAAATTATCCTGAAACTTTGAAAAGTGAAAAGCTGTTGTGTGCCAGGATTTGCTTCATGTCTATGTCACCAGACAGCCTGTTAGCTTCATGGAGTCCGAGGCCACAAATCCTGTCTTGTCATTGTTATCTCCTGACGTGATGTACCCAGTAAATATGTGCTGATAAACAGATACAGTTACAGATATTGGAGACATGGGGAGTCATGGAAGGATGTGGAGGGAATGGGGGAACATGGGAGACATGGGGGGTCGTGGGAGGACATGGGGGCATGGGGGATGTCCATGATGCATTAACTGACAAAATAGGACATGTGAGGCCAGTTTTATAGCTGGGTTGGCATGACATCCTGGGCTCATTCATTCTCCAGCACTGACTAGACCATCAGGAGATGGAGGCAGGAGGATCAGAAGTTCAAGATTACCCTCAGCCACACCAAAGTCAAGGCCGGTCTGGGTTTTGTGAGATGGTGTCTGAAAACAAAGAAAATTTAAACAACCAAAACCTATGACACAAAATAACTCCTATGATCTGGGGATAAGAGCACAGCCCTGTAATCTTAGTAATTAAGAGGCAGGAAGATTGCCAAAAGTTGAGACTAGCCGGGCCGCGGTGGTGCACGCCTTTAATCCCAGCACTGGGGAGGCAGAGGCAGGTGGATTTCTGAGTTCGAGGCCAGCCTGGTCTACAGAGTGAGTTCCAGGACAGCCAGAGCTACACAGAGAAACCCTGTCTCAAAAAACAAACAAACAAACAAAAAGTTGAGACTAGTCTGGTCTATCCAGTGAGTTCCAGGCCAATCAGAGCCGCAAAGCAAGACCAGTCTCAAACGTAATTGCTTAATTAATTACAATTTAAAAGTAAACAAAAGCAAAAATACCTATGCCAATATTTGCTTAAATAAAAAGAACATAAAGAAGAGGGTCTCATTCACCTTTAATCTCAGCACTCAGGAGGCAGAGGCAGGGAAATCTCTGTGAGTTCGAGGCCAGCCTGGTCTACAGAACGAGTTCTAGAACAGCCAAAGCTACACCGAGAAACCCTATCTCAAAAAGAAAAAAAAAAAAAAAAGATTCAGAAATGAACTGGGGACAGTGGCTGTCACTGAAAGAAATAGTCAAACGTGATCTTTATTTTGGTCTTAAAAAAACAAAACAAAACAAACCCTTTGTGCTGCACCTGGGTCCCTACACACAGACCTGGAGCCAGTCTCTGTGGGGCAGGCAGCCGATGCAAGAGTGTGAGCTCGGCAAACTGGTACCAGGATGCAGGATAGCCACAGGCAGCGCAGGGACACAGTACTGAATGGAGGCAGTAATCCCCCTCCATTTCTCAGCTCTGTGACCCAGGCAGCTTATGTTTCCTGAGCACATCTTCTAACCTGGCACATCTGTTCCCAGGAGGTCGGAACTCACGGCCATTTGTTGTGTGGTTCACAGGAGTTTTTCCTCTCACAGTTCTGGAGCCTTCTGAGGCTAAGATTGTAGTCCAGGGTACACCACTCTGAATGTGTTGTGGGAGACGTCTTCTTGCCTCTTCTGAGCTTCTAGCACTGTGGCTCTCAACCTTCCTAATGCTGTGACCCTTTAACACAGTTCCTCATGTTGTAGTGACCCCCGAACCATAAGATTAATTTTGTTGCTATTGCATAACTGTAATTTGTTCCTGTTATTCCTGAATTATAATATTAATATCTGTGTCTTCCTATGGTTTTAGGAGACCCGTGTGAAAGGATCGAACTCCAGGAGATCTCAGCCCACAGGTTGAGAAGCACTGCTCTAGAAGCTCTTGGCAATTTTAGTATTCCTTTCTTATAACCGAAACACGTCCACCCCTACCTCTGTGTTTCTAGATCTAAATCTTCTTCATATGCTCTTTCTAATCCAGTATGGCCATATCTGATTCTTTCTTCTTCCTCTCCTCCTCTTCTTCTTGAGTCTCACATAGCCTAGGCTTTGAACTGACTATACTGTCAAAGATGACCTTTGAACTTTTGCTCCTCAGATCTCCACCTCCTGAACCTTGGACTTACAGGTACATTGCACCATGTTGAGTTTATGTGGTGCTGGGGACAGAGCCCAAGGCTTTGTGCATATTGGGAACAATGCTCTACAAACTTAGGGATGGCCACCGCTCAGATGTCATCTGATTTTGATTATACCTTTGTTTTGTTTTGTTTTGGTTTGGGTTTTTTTGTTGGTATTGTTTTGTTTTGTTTGCTTGTTTTTTTGGTTTTTCAAGACAGGGTTTCTCTGTATAGCCCTGGCTGTCCTGGAACTCACTCTGGCCTTGAACTCAGAAATCTGCCTGCCTCTGCCTCCCAAGTGCTGGGACTAAAGGCGTGCGCCACCACTGCCCAGCTTAATTACACCGTTGAAGCTGTTTCCAAATAAGTTATACTCTACAGGTAAAGGGGTTTAGGTCCTGAATATCTAATCTAATCTAATCTAATCTAACCCAATCTACCACCGATACCCATTTTCTATCACTGCCTATGGTGTGTCTCAAAAACGTAAGAAGCTGTTTAAAGTAACATTGTATCTACTCACAATTCAGGACTCAACAGTTAGGGCTGGGCTCAGCTGGAAAGTTTTGCTGATTTCTCCTGAGGTCATTAGCATGGGTTTTTTTATTTGTTTGTTTGTTTGTTTGTTTGGTGTGTGTGTGTGTGTGTGTGTGTGTGTGTGTGTGTGTGTGTGTGTGTGTGAGCGTGTGTCTCCTTCACAGCCTCTCAGGCTCTCCTGGTGGATCAGATGAGGCCTATGCACACACAGCTAGACAGAGGATAAAAGCATACGCTTCCGTGCCTGCTGACCCTTCCAGCCTGACTGGGCTGCTGTAGGTTTTTATGGTTCATGAAAGCAAGGCAAGTTCAAATTCAAAAGACTCAACTCTGTAGAAGTGGCAGAGGAAGATTACAAAGGGGCCTGCATATGGCAGTAGTGGAAGTACTGAGCCATCTTTACAAATGATCTCCATTGTGAATGGCAGAGAGCATGACTCCCATGCCCTAGGCCCCTGGTGGCCCCAATCAGAGACTAGGATCATAATTTAAGTATAAAGCAAAGATGGCACAACCTCAAACCCTGAAGAAACAGCTCAGATTCATATGCAATGTTCGCTGAGGCAAGATATTTTATGACAAGAGCTGGTAGGGAAATTAGACTGGAGTTACTCCTTGGCAGAGTCCCCTGTCCCTCCCTTCCTGCTGGGTGAGCACTCTGCCCCTTTCCCCAGTGACTGCTCCGCAGAGCTCTGGCAGGCCACACTGAAGTAGGAGGGAAAGCCCTGGGGGTATATATCGGATGTCATAGGAGGTGAAGTCCTGGCTGTACTATTCACTGTGTGACTTTGAGCCTGTTTCCTCATCTGTGAAATGTGGGCTCTCGGAGCTTTCATAAGAACCAAGAATGCTTTGCCAATGCTGCAATCATCTCTGAGGACCACACAGCCCCTGGCTCGCTCATGCATGCATGCATGCATGCAATGGTCAACCTTGTCTGCCGAGAGCAACATACTCTTCCTAGGACTTTTCTCTGCCTTCTTCATCCTCTGCCAATCCTCTCAAGCCTGAGCTTTGAATGAGAACGCCATCTTCTTAGTTATCCTTTCCACTGTGGATCTTACATTTCTCTCCTGAGGTTAAAACTTTCTTTTTAATTATATTAAAATTTAATTCTGCCGAGCAGTGGTGGCACACGCCTTTAATCCCAGCACTTGGGAGGCAGAGGCAGAGGCAGAGGCAGGCGGATTTCTGAGTTCGAGGTCAGCCTGGTCTATAGAGTGAGTTCCAGGACAGCCAGGGCTACACAGAGAAACCCTGTCTTGAAAAAAACCAAAAAAATAAAAAATAAAAATTTAACTTTAATTCTTATTGGCTGAAGTGTCTTTCATTTTTAAAATTAGGTATATATGTGCTGGCGGAGGAGTGTGTGCATGAGGGCAGATCCCATAGATCTAGAGGAACACGCTGGATTCAGAGTCCCTTGTGAGCAGCCACACCAGGTAAACCTGGAGTGAACTCTGGTTTACCCCTGAGTCATTCTTCTGCCTGACTTTTCTTTTCTTTCTGTCTTTCACTCATGTGTCCTACCTTCCTTACTTTCTTTTCTTTTCTTTTACTTTTTTTTTTTTGCATTCCCCTAAGATGGGGACTGATCTGATCTCAGGGATTCCTGCACACCATCTACCACTGGACCACATCCCTAGCTCCTTCCCTAAGGTTTCTCAGTGTGAATGGTCAAAGTACGGGAGGTTTTAGAACCAGGAACCTCTAACTGGTTATGTGTCTCTCCATCCTGGGGAGGAACCAGAACAGGAACGGAAGAGGCCACTGAATCCTGGGGCTGGGTCAGGCCAGCTCCCAGCTGTTTCTGAAGGCTTTTTCTAAAGAAACTTCCACTTAACATAAACTTGCAGTGAAAGGAATTTTCACTAAGACAGTTGGTTTGTTCAACGTTTATTGAGCAATTCAACCTGGCCTGCCCTAGACACACAGCAGAGACATCGTGAGTCCTTTCCCCTGAAGAAAGAACAGGCTGGGAGTGTGAAAGGAGCTGTCACTCAGAAAGGACATGCTGAACTCAGGGGAGGCTGCAAAGGCCTTGTGGAGGGAATGCCTTAAGTCTGTGGATGAGTCTCTTTGGCAGTGGTGAAATTCAAAGTGAGAAGTCTCACAAGAGACAGGAAATGTTCTGTTTTTATTTTTATTCGTTTCTTTCTCTTCCCCCTTCCCTTTCTCCCTTTTGCTCCAGACCCACTCGCTCTGCCCCTGCCCCTCCCTTCACTCCAGGCCTTTCCCTGCTCACTCTGGGACTTTCTTTTCTTTCCCTCTCTCTCTTTTTTAAGATTTATTTATTTATTTTTATGTATATGAGTACACTGTAGCTGTACAGATGGTTGAGCCATCATGTGGTTGCTGAGAATTGAATTCAGGACCTCTGTTGGCTTCAGTCCCCCCTGCTTGCCCTGGTCAACCTGGCTCGCTTAGACCCAAAGATTTATTTATTATCATAATATCTAAGTACACTGTAGCTGTCTTCAGCCACACCAGAAGAGGGTGTCAGATCTCATTACGGATGGTTGTGAGTAACCATATGGTTGCTGGGATTTGAACTCAGGACCTCTGGGGGAGCAGTCAGTGCTCTTAACCGCTGAGCCATCTCTCCAGCCTTCATTTATTTCTTAACAAAATCAAACCAAATAGGGTCTCATGTAGCCCAGATTAGCTCCTGATTCTCCAAGTAGCTAGGGATGACCTTGAATGCCTGATCTTCTTGCTCAGCCTCCTGTATGCTGGGGTTACAGGTGTGTGCCCTCATAGCCATTTTTGGGGGGATTCTGAGGATCAATCCTGGGCCTTACGCACAGCTACATTCTCAGCTTAGAGACTAGAATGGTTCAGAAAAGCCTTGCTAGCTTCTGTGAGGGTGCAGAAAATGGAAAGACAGTGCCTTGCTTGGAACTGGGGTGTCCTCATGGACTGGGGCTCAGGTAGAGAAGAATAGCGGATCATTTTATGCTTTGGTTTTCTTGTTTCAGTTTGGCTTGGGTTTGCTCTTGTTTCCATTTGATTTTCCCCAGATTTTTTTTTCTTCTGGCTTATGAGGGCAGTAGCTCTTGTGGAGGTCGTGGGGCAGCACCAACAGTCTAAACAGTTGTCGGTTCCGTCCTACAGAGCTGCGTGAGATGGATTCTGACCACCTCGCTGTGATTGGCGCAGCTCAGGAAGCAGTGCAGCTTGACACAGAGCTTGGGAAGCACACCCCCATTGAAGGCGCTTGCTTTGCAAACATCCCTGATTGCTGCGACCTCTACAGTCCTCTGAATGACGAACAACTTCATGGCCTCGTCCTTGGGCACACACGGGTCAACATCACTGCACAAGGTTGAGGCCCTTTTTGACGTGATCGCTGTTTCTTTTTCCTGTCTGTCTGTCTCTCTCTCTCTGTGTCTCTCTCCGTGTCTCTCCGTGTCTCTCTCTGTCTCTGTCTGTCTCTGTCTGTCTGTCTGTCTCTCTCTCTCTCTCTCTCGTCACCTTGTAGCCAAGACCTGAAAAGTCTTGTGGGTTTTGTTTTCTTTTACTTTCTGTATACGTGTGTTTTATCTGCATGTATGTCTGCATACCACATGTATGCCTAGAGCCTGTGGAGGTCAGAGAGAACTTTGAATCCCTAGAACTAGAGTTACATACAGATGGTTGTGAGCCTGCCCTGTGCAGAAGCAGAAAGGACTCGTAACTGCTGAGTTATCTTTCTGTTCGTTTGTTGTTTGTTTTTACAGACTTATCCTATTTTTCATCACATGAAAAATAAGATCTTGTTTTCTTAAGTAATTGCAGAGTGACAGACACCAGAGTAAGGACTTAATGAACCAGGCAGAAGGACCCTTCATCTAAAGCAGCCAAAGAATCGAATGATTAGAAGGGAGCATAAGAGAACGAGGTTAGCTCAATGCAAAGGGATTACCAGGACACATGTACTCAGAGGCATTGTTAAAGACCAAGGACAACACAGATGCCACCGTGAGGCAGTGTGAACAGGTGAGGCGTGAAATGCACATAGCCAGAAAGGCGGCGAAGATTCAGTTCCATCTTCCTGGATATGGCCCTGTTTGCCCATCCAACCCACAAGGCACCGGGTTCAGCTTCTGCAATAAGAGGCAGTATGATGCCCCAAAATGTTTGAAACCAGACTGTGATAGCCCTGAGGACAAGATCTTCCTTGTTCCTGTGGCAGACCCAGCTCCAGCCTAGTCCTGGCATTGGGTAGAGGCTGGCAGTTAAGAGTTGCTAGCAAATAAATGGCTTCAGAACTTTCCAGAAAGCTAGTGGCTGATAGAACCAAGGAATTCCTTAGACCAGAGTACAGAATTGCAGGAAAGCACCAAAGGACACAGCAAGCTCAGACCAGGAGAGTTTGATCTCTGTGTCGAGCTCAGAGATGGAGGAGGACCCAGTAGGGTATCAAAGCTATTATACCAGAGCTACAAGGAGGTCCTGGTCCTGGATAGGAGGAACTCATGGGCAAAGGACTAAGGGTAAACTAGGAACCTAAGACCTGTGCAACCATAGAAAGGCTCAGTAGGGCCTGGGAAGATAGCTCTGTCAACTTGGGGCCTGGACTTTGATCTCTAAAACTCATGTTTAAAAAGTTGTGCATAGAGCCAAGCATGGTGATTCATGTTTTTAATCCCAACACTCAGGATGCAAAGGCAAGCTGATCTCTATGAATTTGAGACCCAACTAGACTACAAAGCAAGTTCCAGATTAGCCAGAGCTATAGAGCGAGGGAGACCCTGTCTCAAAAAGAGACAGGGGTGGGGGGAGAGGAGAAGGAGGAGGAAGGGGAAGGGAAGAGGAGAAAGAAGAGGAGGAAGGAGAGGAGGAAGAAGAGGAGGAGAGAGCTATGTGTGGAATGTACGTGTAACCCTAGGGTTGGAGAAGCTGAGAAAGGTGGGTTCCTGGGGGCTCACGTGGCAAGCTTTAGGCCAGAGAGAAACTAGTCTCAAAAAAAAAAGATGGTGTTTGAAGAGGCTGATTTTTGGCTTCCACATATGTTTGCATGTACATTAGCATCTGCTCTCACTTGTGTTCCTACACCAACCACACACACACACACACACACAGAGCAAAAGATCTGAGGTCTGGTCCAGCTATCACTGGAATGTTCATTATGGTCAGGCCTTGTATCCAGGCTCAGTAAAAGTCCAAGAACTGAGTGGCCAAGATCCATACTTGGGAACCTGAGTCAGCCCTGGCAGAGTTGGTAGATACTGCAATCGGGTGGGCAGGAGCTATAGGCAGGGTCCCTGCGGCTTGTCAGAATGTCGCCACCTGGGCCCTTTCAGCTGGATGCTGGGTTGGTAGGGGAAGAGTACAAGTAGGAGCAGAGCTGTAGGCAGCTTTGGGTCTGACAAGGTCAGAGCTACTCCTGTTCTGGAAAAAAGAAAGTCAGAGTAAACATCTGGCCCGTAAGTACCATGAACAAGCACTCAAGGGCTTGAGGCACTGGAAAAGGGTCAGAAGTGTGGCCAGAAAGGAAGTCGAAACCATCAAAGAAAGCCAAGAGTGTTGAAGCAGGGTTGAATGCTACCTTGGCTGTATGTGTGACACTAGAGAGGAGATGTAGGTGGGAGTGCAGTCAGGCCCACCATCCATGATTCCAAGCCCACCACACCTTGCACCGTGCTCGCTCTTTAAAACCTTTGACTCAAACTCCCAACAGCAACCCCCGTGAAGGCCGAGGGGCCTCCAAGAACAGGAGCAGGCAAGAAGCCTGTGCATCTTCATCCCTAGACACATCTCTTCTTGTAGGTTGACTACTGGGCAGTAAACCGTGAGGATAATGAAACCCAGAATCCCAGGATGGAGGAGGAGGCTGCGTGGCTAGCAAGCTTCTAACCTTTTCTAGAATGGAATTCTCTTTAGTAATATAGTGGGTTCTCAAGCAGCTAGGTCTGGCCTGTAGGTCTGCCCCACCCTGCCTGATCCTCCCAAGCCCTGGCTTCCCGTTGGGCTGGTCCTACCAAGGTAGAAGGCTCCAGGGCCATATTTTGGGCCCTTCCCTCCCCTATACCTGCGTCAAGGACTCTTTCTGCCTTCCACCCTAGTTTTAAGGAGGGTGCTCACCGGAGGCTTGGCTCCTCATCAACAACCCAAGGCTCCCCAGCCTCATCATCTGTCAGGCAGATTGGGCTTGGCTGTGCTTCTGATCCAAGTTCTGTCGGATCTCCACCACTGCCTACCTCAGCACCCTCCAGTGATGTGCAAGTTCCCAGGACCCACCTTAATGCCCCTCTGCCCAGCTCCAGTTGGTAGAGACCAAGCACATGTGCAGGGCAGGAGCGTGAGACTTCCTAGCCTTTCCTTCCTTGAGCCGACCCCTCAACTACCCCCTCACTTCATTCCTATGGAAAGACCAAGCCATGATTTATAACACTTCCTCTGAACTCTTAGGAGGAAGATTTTTATAAAGCAGGGACTTGATGACTGGTAACACCATGCTCTGAAGGTTGCTGTAGTTTGCAATTAGTTCCTCACCAAAGCAAGAAAGAATAATAACATCAGCAACAGGCCTGGGGGGTTGGGAGAGGAGCAGGGAAGCACCTTGAAAGCCAATTTTTTTATATTTAAAATGTTTTATTTTAAAATATTTTTATTATTTTTAATGATGTGTAGAAGTGTGTCTGCATGTAGTGTCATGTAAATCCAGGTGCCTGCAGAAGCCAGAGCCATTGAATCCCCTGGAGTTACAGCTACGAGGGCTGTGAGCCACCAGCTGTGGGTATTGGGAACTGACCTCAGGTCTTCTGGAGGAAAACAATTGCTCTTAACCTCTGAGTCATCTTTCTAGCCCCATAAAATGTTTTACATTTTTGTGGCTGTCTCTCTTGCATGTATGTCTGTGCACAATTTGCATGCCCCATCCCTGTGTTGGGCATAAGAGAGCCCTGGATTCCCTGGAATTGGAGCTACTGATGGTTGTGAGCTGCCCAATGGGTGCTGAGAATGGAACCTGGATCCTCTATAAGACTGCCAGGTGCTCTTAACTGCTGAGCCATCTCCCCAAGGCCAAGCATCATTGTCAGGAGCTACTGGACTGCCATGAACAGTAGACTGTAGCAGCTCTTGGCAGTTTTCCCTGGGGCTGGAGGCAGATGATAAAACCCACAGTATAGGAGCAGATGCGCCCGACAGAGGAAGCAGAGACTCTATAGGAAACACAGAGCTGAGGCTGGGTACCTGGGAGCAGCCAGAAGATCTCACAGTGCAAGAACATCCAGTAGGTGCAGATGAGTTGGCTGCATAAGGAAGGAGAGGGAGGACAGGAAATGGACCAGGCTGATCAAGAGACCAGCAGAATTTCTATACAGCTAGAGTGAGGAGAGCATGGGTAGGACAGGCAACCCTCAGGGAACGCCCAAGGTTTAAAAGAAGACTCTTTGGCCAAGTGGTCATTTGATAAAGGGGGGGTATGGCTTACCATTGAGGATCCTGGTCATGTCTCAAGAGAATACCCTTGAATGCTCACTCCTGCTTTGACCCCATGAGCTTTCGATATGACTGAATCTGACACACACACACACAAGAGGGGGGAGTATTGGATGTGTATGAGTGGTTTGCTTACATTCATGCCTATGTACCATGTGTCTAAAGTGCCAAGGGGCCCAGAAGAGGGCATCAGGTGCCCTAGGACTGGAGTTATAGTCAGTTAGGAATCACTGGGGATCAAACCCAGGTCTTCCATAAGAGCAGCCAGCACTCTTAACCCCTGAGCCCACTCTCCAACCCTACATGGCTGAACCTTTAAAGCCACTAGAGTGAGTTCTATCAGCTGTTCATCTGTCCTCCTGGGACAGAAGTGGCAATCCTGTATACTTCACTTTCTTAACCATGTAAGGAACTTATTTTGCAAGTAAGTGTCTGGAGCTCAAACTGACCCAAGAATTTGACTGAAGTCACACAACACATCAGACACAGAGGAGGTTCAAGCCTGTCTAATATCCAAACTCTGGGTAATGTAAATAGTTGACATATGCTTGTCACACATATATTCAACAGATTCCCTGGGCATGTAAACTTGGAAAATGCTGGTTTCAGTGAACTTGAGCAGACTCTTTTCACAGCATGGAGAAAAACTTTAGGCCATGGACTCTTGTCCCAGTTGGAGCTGCTGTCTCTTAGAAGCACACTTCAGGACCTCCTGTCCTGTAAGGTCAGAGGTGGGGCACTGGAGGCCTCTTACTTCAAGCTGTTTATATTCCCACTTTACAGCTATGGCTCTCCCCACAACACATACACATCTTATGTGTGAGGAGGGGGGGCTGATTTTTAATTAGGCTTGGAAGAATCTTGGGTGAAGGATAGTGGGGAAGCCAAACACCTCTGACCCTTAGTTGTCACAAGAGATACCTTCATTCCACGTACAGGGCCTAAGGCCTTGATCATCTATAGTGACATGTCTTTGGGACCCTGCCAGACAACAAAGCCATTTCATGTATTAAAGTTTGTTTGGAAGGGACTTGTGGATGTGGTATCATTTTAATAAAAAGCTGAGAGATAAAGAAGCAGAGTTGAGGTGGAGAGAAAAGAGCCACATTTAGGGGAAAGAGCACACTCACGTAGCCCAGTCCTGCGAGAAGCCAGGAACAGGAGCTGTTCTTGATGCAGCAAAGAACTGGATTTGGATCTGCAGGCATGAGAACTATGGGAGATGCTTGAGGCAGAGGTCGTTTGATGCAATCTCTGAGTAGGGACTGGGATATGAGTCAGTTGGTAGAGTGCCTGCCCTTTATGCACAAAGACCTGGCTTGGGTCCCCAGTATCACAGACACAGAGACTGGAGGTTCATGCCTATAATCCCAGCACCTGAGTCAAAACGTTCTCTGCTACATAGCACAGTCGAGGCCAGCTTGGAGGCCACACACACACACACACACACACACACACACACACACACACACGCACAAACTCTTAAGGCGCACCCCCCCCCAGCTTCTCTCTCATTTCTTAATGGAATGCCAGCTTGCACGCAGCTATTCCATATCTTGCCTTTTCTCCCCTCCTCCCCTCCTCCAAAGCCTCTTTGGCCCAGCGTCTTTGTCAGCAGTGTTTCCTTAGGTTCTCCTGTATG
Organism: Mus caroli; assembly: GCF_978045245.1. NCBI lineage: Eukaryota > Metazoa > Chordata > Mammalia > Rodentia > Muridae > Mus > Mus caroli. The sequence continues at coordinate 101,528,453 of NW_028227266.1, forward strand.
AAGCATCTTTCTGTAACTTCTGCTGAAGAATAGCTTCCGTGGACACCACGGAATGTCTGGTTATTGAGAAAGTGTGGACAGATGACCTTCCCCCCTGAAGAGTGCCATTGGCACACTTCCCTCCACCCTTTCTGCCTCCTGAGATCAGCCTTCCTGAAGCCCATCCCTTCCGGGGAATGGGGCATGCCAGTAGGGTCCCCAGGGACATTCTCCCCAGCTATGTTGGACACTTCCCCACCCTCTAGAGTAGATGCCAGAAGAAGAAGGGCAAGTGGAAATGGGGGTGGGAATCGGGGTGGGGACAGAGTGGAGACAGAGGACAGGGTCTGACTGAGGCCTGTGACCCCCGCTTCCCCCAACCAATGCTTGGCATGAATAAGGTCAGTGGATGGAGTAATGCTGGTTTCTTTCTGGCTTCCAGGGCTCTGGTTGGATTACTCCTTTGATGTGTTTGTCCTTTGGCCTCAAAGGGGTGGCTTCAACTTGGTAGCTCATGATAGCCTTAAGTACAGCAATCCAAGGTCACCAGGCCCTCTTTCTAACACAAGTCCCTTTCTCCCTTGGCTTTCAGGAAAGACCGAAGCCCCAGAGCCTCGTTAATCTGTTGTCAGAGTCCCTGATGGCATGCTAGGTATTTTTACAATTGTTCTAAAATTCCATTATCTCTGCCGTCCGGGTTGCGCAGTGGCCGCCGTTGGCTGACTACGTGACCGACCACCAATGATTCCCTCCAGGGAATGCCAGGCAGAGCTCCCTGGGCTGCTGGCCATCATCCAAACATGCTCCTCTCCGTGGAAAAGAAGTGATGTCATACACGGAAGGGGTGGTCTCCACGCACAGGATACCTGTAAACACCGAAGCATGTTTCAAAGAAAAACAAAAGTCAAATTACAGAGCTGCGGAGCCGGGAGGGGCTCGGCGTCCACTTTACTCGTTCTCTCAAGGCAGCCCGTGCTACACCGGGTCACTTCCCACTCACCTGTGTGTGTTATTATCTGCTCAATTCATCTAGAAAATATTTACTGACCAACAAGTATTCTAGATGCTTGGGCGACATCCAGAAACGGAGATGAGCCTCTCCCCTCCCAAGGGCTTGTGTTCCGTGGAAAGATCATTGGTAAAAGGAGAAGGCAGAAAATGTTAGAAGGTGATATGCGCGAGACAGACGAGCCAGGTGAAGTGAAGCTGGGGAGAGCCAGCAGAGGACACCTCTGTGGAACATTCCAGAAGAAGCAGTTAGAGAGCGGCCGGTCAGGAACAGGCGAGAAGTAGAGCAGAGAGAGAGAGGAAGCCGGCGGCAGCGGGAGAAGCCTAACCAGCTCACAGTGAGGACTTAGGATGTTAGGAGAGCCAGACAGGAGCCAGCGAGGGAAGGGGAGTGGCACGCTTGTTCTTTATTCCCAGGGGAGCACCTAGAAGGTGAGGTCTACCTGCAACTCCATGTCTACACAAGGTCTGATGAGAGTGCAAACGTCCTGGGGCCTGGAGATGGCTCAGTGGGCAAGAGAGCGAGCTGAGCAAGCATAGAGATTCACGTTTGAACCCCCGGCACCCATGTAGAAGGCAGGTATCGCCTCTTGCATATCTGTAACTTCAGTGCTGTGGAGAGCAACAACAGGACAATTCCAAAGGCTTGCTAACCATCAGTCTAGCTCCAGGTTCAGTGAGAGAGCCTGTCTCAAGGGAGTAGGGCAAAGGGTGCAAATACATGAGCATGAACACGTACACACATACATACATACATACAAACACACATATACACATACATACATACATACAAACACACATATACACACATACATACATACATACATACAAACACACATATAAACATACATACATACACACATATACACATACATACATACACACACACACACTCCACACATAAATACACCATTTACTCACAAAAATACACATGCACACACACACACCACACAAATATACTCCACACATACATACACAAAAATATACCACATTCTCGCAGACATAAACATTCATACATATACCACACAAATACACTACCCATACATACCCACACAAATATACTATCTATCTATCTATCTATCTATCTATCTATCTATCTATATATATATATATATATACACACACACAGAAATACATCACATATATACCCACACAAGTACACGATATGTATACACACAGAAACACACCACATACTCATACAGCCAAACATAAACATACACCATACAAATACACTGCAAATACCTACCCACACAAATGCACCACACACTCAAATACATAAACCTGTACATGTATACACACTACACTAATGCACACATAAATGCATCACACACACATAACAAACATGCTCACACACTCACACATACCACATGCATACACACACAGCACAACACCCATACACATTCAACACACACCCTCTTACACACACTACACACCTACACATTCAGCACATGTGCACACCATACATACATGCATACCACCACAATACCCACCACGCACATACACACACATACACACACCACACTCTTACACACATACACCCACCATGTACACTCCCTTCATACATGTACAGAATGCAAAACTTCCACTGGAATGAATGAAGAAATGACCCTCATACTTTCCCAAAAACATAGGACAGAAGGGCAACTGGACAAACGTGCCTGCAATCTGGGGACCGTATCTAGAGGTTTGTGCCTCAAATGCCTGCGGGTTTCTCATGACCCTTGTACACAGATCCTTACCCACAACCGTGGTTCCTAAAGGTTAGGAAGGTCCTGGATGGGATAGAACATGAGTGTACCACTTTCAAAAAGGATTCCTTTGTTTTCCTTCTGTCTGTACGAGTGTTGTGCCTGAATGCATGTATGTGCACGGTGTGCATGCCATACAGTGCCTGAGGGGGCCAGAAGAAAGCACTGGATCCCCTGAAACTGGAACTACTGATCATTGTTAGCCACTACGTAGGTGCTTGGAACTGAACCCTGGTCCTCTAGAAGACTAACAAGTGTTCTGATCTTCGGAGCCATCTCTCCAGCCCCAAGAATATGCTTCTTATGTGCACTCGCTCTGTACTGGGGAGGGAGCACCCCATCGAGACACTCTCAAACACCTTTAAATAATCAGCCTGGTAGCATCACCAGCCCCTGGGCACACACTTTATAAACAAATAAATGATTGTTAGCTAAATCCACAGATGTATGCATGCCTGAGTGAAACATTTGGTTGCTCAACGCCACTTCAACCGAGATGGTGGAACTATTGTTGTTTTTGCTGTGATTATTACTATGATTATCATGATTGATTGTTTGTTTGTTTATTCTAGACAGGGTTTTTGTTTTGTGTGTGTGTGTGTAACAGTCCTGAAACTTGTTTAGTAACCAGGCTGGCCTTGAACCCCCCAGAGATTCATTTGCCTCTGCATCTTGAATGCTGGGCAAGCACTCTACCAGCTGAGCTACATCCCTAGCCTCAGACACTTGGAATTATTATAAACAAACGACATTCCAGAGAACAGGAAACCCCATGCTGTTGCTTCCTGTCCTGCATCTACCCACGGCCCTAACAGGACATCTCCTCTGGTTTCTTATGTTACAGTGGTTTTTACCTGCTCTGTCCTGTCCAAGCTAGAGTGTAGGGATTTTAGAGTGTCTAGAAGCAGACTCCTGCCTTGCACACCCCTGTGTATTCCTGTCGAGCTCTGAACCAGTAGGGTTTCTCTCCAAATGAGAGGGTTGCTGAGGAATGAGGGTCTACTAGATAGCCCAATGTTCCCAGAGAAAAATATAACAGAGCCCGGGGTATAGCGGCATGGGGGTGTGACAGTGGTAGAGGAGACAGACAGGCAGGCTTCATCCCATTTCTCTCAGGAGGATGTGTAGCCAGGCTCACATGTCAGAGCTGCAGGGGCCAAGACCAAATGCTGCAGGGACTGTTGGAGCCATAAGCACAAAAACCAAGAACCAGAAGTCCCTCCCGTCCGCAATATCCCTTCGCTTAGCCTGATGGCATCCAGAGAGAGCCTGGAGCGCCACTCTGGGCTGCTGAGTCTCACAGATTCTTGGCCTCTGGCGTGCAGGTGCTGGCTGCCTGAGATTTTTCTGCCTGTAAACAGTCAAGGGCCCCTGATTATCTTACATAGTTGGAATAGGCACTCTCATTTTTTTCCCCTCCTCTTCCCAGAATTCAATAAAGGCCAGAGATTCCACAAGCCATCTGACTCAACTTGATTTCCTCCTTCCTCCTGTTTCTCCACCCTATGACCCTGAAAAGGCCCAGAACCCAAGGCTCTGCAGCCAGGCCCTAGCCTGTCATTCCAGCTGCTGGTCAGGAGTCTTTAATCTTATTGGTCACATGGTACACTCGACAGAGTGGACAGCTCTATACTGCAGGAGAATGGTGGCAGGAGGTGGGGGGTGGGGAGGATAGTCAACAGCCTAATACAGATCAGGCATCCTGAGTTCAAATCCTGGCTCCCCAGTTAACAATATGGGGAATGAGTGATCCTGTGTGAACCAGTTTCTTCCAGTGTAAGTGGTGTATGTCCATGGTTTCTTTTCCTTAAGGAGTCTGCAAGGATTGAATGGACAGTGCACAGAGCTCCTAACAATGGCTCTAGTGATTGTATTTCCATCAGACAAAGAGACAGGAGGCTCAGGTCTGTGGGATTAACTGGGGTTCAAGATGGAGGGAACACTAGGATTGGCATTCTACAAAGAGAGCAAAAGGGAAGGGGTCCAGGAAAAGTTTGGAATGTCTAACAGGAGCCCTTCAAAAAGTTGCAGAACCGAGCTTGATGTTGCGTGCCTTTGATCCCAGCACTTGGGAGGCAGAGGCAGGCAGATATCTGGGAGACCTACATAGGCCTATCTACACAGGGAGTTCCAGGCCAGCCAGAGCTGCAAAATGAGATTGTCTCAAAAAACAAACAAACAAGCAAACATCACAGATAGAAACAGCTGTGTAACAGAGGACTCTAAGCCCAGTCAGCAAGCTGGGTGAGAAGCCCAGGGTGTCCAGTCTAAACTTCGAAGGTGACAGCACTTAAGATGAACAGAGTCCATCTTAGGAGGCCATGGGAGCCTTGCCAGGAAGGGCCTCGCCTCAGTTCTGTCTCTTCTCTCTCTCTGCTTTCTCTGTGGTGTTTGACTTCAGAGATTGACCCTGAACCCCCTTTTTTCTCTCTCTGTCGCTGGCTCTCTCTGCGTCTGTGTCTCTCTTTCTGTCTCTGTCTGTCTCTCTGTCCCTCTCTGTCTCTCAGTCCCTCTCTTTGTCTCTGTCTCTCTCTGTCTCTCTCTGTCTCTCTCTCTCTGTCTGTCTTTCTCTCTGTCTCTCTCTGTTTCTCTCTCTCTCTCTCTCTCTCTCTCTCTCTCTCTCTCTCTCTCTCTCTCTCTCTGTCTCTCTCTAACACCCCATCTCGTCCTTACTCTCCTCCACACTCATAGTTCTACTTGAATTCTGAAGACCATGTGAGCTCTGAGTCCCCCTGCCTCTATCATGCTGCTCTCTCTGAACACTCTGCTTCTCCCCAGCTGCAAATGACAACTTCTCAGGTGTTTGGGTTTTTGGAAGAAAAAGGAGCAGACACAAATGTTCATGTCAGTGGGCCACTTAAGGCAGATGGGGACACCCCCTGAACTATTGCTTTATAGCATGTCTCTGTGAGCTCCTCTCTCTATGCACATCTGGTCCACCATCATATAGCTACTACTTCTATCCTGGATCTCACTCTGTAGACCAGGCTGACCTCAAACTCAGAGATCCACCTGCCTCTGTCTCCTAAGTGCTGGGATTTAAGGTGTGCACCAGCACAACCTGGTGAAAATACTACATCTTTGGAAAAGGGTATGCCTGCTTGGCATCAAGATAGTATCTTGGCTCTCCGGGTTTTTTTGTGACTCAGATTTGGGGAACCCTTTCATCTGCCTCTGTGCCTGTGATAACAGAGCTCTGTAGCTGAGTCAGGATGCTGCTGCTCTAGCCTACAAACCCACAGCCCAGTAGAACTGAGTGATTATGACCAGTCATCCTATCCTGGAAACTGCTGAGAGAATCCATTTCCATCGTTACCATTGTAAGCTAAACAAAAAAACCCGACGTGAGGCAGGATCTATGTTCCTTAGCTCAGTTTGGCTACAACAACTGCATGTTTCCAAATGCCATAGACCATAAGATACACAATTTGCATTTACCAATTAAAAAATATTTTAAAGGTGAAAAGCAGAGCTGAGGTCAGGCTAAAGGAGAAGAGCTGGGAGAAGGTCAGCCAAGCTACCTCCAAACCACACCCCACAAGTCAGCTACAAAGGGCTTTGCAACTTTGCTAGAGGCTGGAGGACATGCCGTTGCTATACTCAGCAATCTAGGGCAACGAGAGCCCAGCCCTGCCCGTATTTTAGGGTCCAGCTATCTGCATCCCCCACCGAAGCACCCAAGCTCTAGCCATGCTGGGATATAAGCAGAAGCGTGCACCTCTCCTCTGGTAGACTCAACTGAGTCTCAGTTGTGGACCCTGTGTAGGGTAACTGAAGGCTTCTCTTATTGGTGAGAGGTATGTAGGGGCAGGAAGGAAGAGAGGAAGCTGAGGGAGAAAAGGCACTGCCTGCCTGACTGCTGTGAGAATCTTGTACAGCAGGAATTACTGAACCCATTGCATGGATGAGATTAGGGTATCTGTCAAGGTCATTCCTACACAAAGAAGAGCTAAGCCACAGACTCCCATCCGACTGACTTGAAAGCAGAGGCCTTCTTTCAAAAGCTTAAGATCTCGAATCACACCATGGCAATACAGCAACCTCTATTTACTCTGTCTACATGTGTTTGGGTAATTAAGATTGGGTCTCATGGAGCCACAGCTGGCTTTGATTTCACTTAGTCTAACAAGAACTGTGAGCATCCCTCTGCATCTCTCAGGTGTTGGGATGACAGATATGTACCGCATACCCACAGTGCTGGGAACCAAACCCAAGGCCTCATGTACCCTGGCAAGTATTCTCCCAACTGGCCTACATCCCTAGCCCATTACCTAGTGTTTTTTGTTAGTTTGGTTTTTGAGACAGCCTCTTACTCTGTAGCTCTGACTGACCTGAGACTCACTCTGTATCCTCAAGGGCATCGAACTCATGGCAATTCTGTTTCAGCCTCAACTGAGATAACAGATGTGGGCCACCAGACACTGGTTAATTTTTATTGGGGAAAGGGGCATTGCTGGGGTTGGAACCTTGTGTGTTCTAGAGAAGTTATCTACCTTTGAACTACACTTCCAGGGTAACCTTTTTACAATTCTCCTTCTAATTCATTTCTTGTTCTGGTGCCAAAAACTATCATGTATTTTTATGGTTGTTCATTTATCACTGTATTTTAATGTTTATAATGCTGTTAGTCTTTATAATCATCACTTTTGCTTGAACGGAGTGGTGCATGCCTATAATTCCAGCATTCCAGACATAGAGGCAGGAGGATTGGCCACAAATCCTCAGTGAGCATGTCCTACAAAGAATTCCAGTCCCATGTGGGACTGTAGTATGCGTCTCTGTCTCAATTAAAAATAATAATAAAATCACTTTTACACACCAGTCCACCCTGTAGACGACGTATGAGTCAGTCAGCCATCAGTGAGCATTCAATGCCTCAGCATGGTAAATTGTCTCCACCCAACCCTGCTCTGGGAAGCAGGGCTCTCACCTGCCCTGTCTGGAAGGTTATGTAGGTCACTGGAACCTGACTCGACCTGCTCTATCGTAACAGAGCGTACTAAGAGTGTTGGGAAGGCCCCAAATTCTCTGCATCTCCTGTGCTTCCCTCTTATAGGCCCGGCCTGGTCTGTTCCCATGCACACAGGCCACAAAACTGGAAGGCACCAAGGTAGTATCTTGCTGGTGGTGACATGTCCCTGCACACAAGGACCAATGAGAACGACACCAAGTCAGCCATGCTCCCAGCACTGGGATGGGAGCAAACTCCCTGCCAAGCTTGATGCACATTCTCTTGAGAAAGCCCCTTCTAGAAAGTTCTGCTTTCTGGAAGCAGAAGCACTTTAGGCAAGGCGAATAGGCCAGCGCAAACGCCCAAGGTGATGATGGGCCGAAGATCACATTTTCAGGATGCCTCTCTGCTTTATGTGTTTGCAAAGCAGATATTTGGGGAGGTTGGGCTCCAAATTGCTTCATGGTTGCCAGCCTCGTGGGAAATGGCTCACATTCTTAGCATAGTTAAAGAGCTGTGAAGCAACAGAGAAGATTGCTCTGAGGCCTCTGGGGAACTAAGGAAGATGAGCCACGGCATAGGCATGCCTCCCTGGACCGGGTTCTGAGATGGGATGCACCAGATATTTTTTTTTTCCAAGAAGGCAGGGTGGTAGTGAGTTTCTAAAGGGTCCATTTGTGAGAGTCACTTCAGGGCTTACGCAAGCCCAGGTCTGATTGCTTTCCAAGACCACTTAAGCAGCCCCTGACCGGATAAGCACTCTTATAAACAGGCAGAAGTTAGCTTCACAGCATTCATGAGAAAAGCTTACGCTATACCCACCGGGTTGGCAATTAGCATTTCTCCTTTTTCTTCTCCTCTTCCCTTTCTTCTTTTCATCTTCTCCTTTGTAGCCCAGGTTGGCCTCGAACTCTCTATGAAGAGAACCTTCTTATATTCCAGCCTCCATCTGCCATGTGCTAGGGACTGACATTTCTAGTTGACTGAGATTTCTGGGGTTCTGTTTTTGCCCCCTCCCCCCAAGTTCCTCCCTCCCCTCAGTACACTGCCGTTGAGATTTTTCTTTTAATTGAGAAGGCATATCATTTCAAAATCAACATCAATAATATTTTTATTTATCCTTCGAGAGCTTTATACAGGTATATAGTTTATCTCAATTATATCCACCTCTCACTCTAACTCCTCCAACACATCTTTCTCAACTTTATATTCTTTATTTCCTCCTCCTCCTCTTTCTCTTTCTCCTTCTTCTTCTTCTTCTTCTTCTTCTTCTTCTTCTTCTTCTTCTTCTTCTGTCACTGAATCCAATTAGGGTTGCCCCTGTGCTGATGAGTGTGAAGTTACTATTTACTGGGCCATGGGGCAGTCTACAACAGCATTTTAAAAAATAAATAACCAAGTAAAAAGGCCCTTAGGTCAAAACTGTTTTATTGCCTGTCTTGATAGTAAACCCCAGATATGCTCTCTTTCTCATCCAAAAATTCTAAATCCTATATCCTCTTTCTAGCAGATGATTCTATGGCCAGCCACCCAGCTGGAAAGGAAGGTAGGGTCAAACCTGTCACTGGTGTGTGTGTTCCCTGCTGGCTACAGTGGCTGGTGGCCAAAAACCACACCTACTGAATTCCCTGAACTGAGAAAGCAGCATTCCTGAGACCACTCAGTAGTCCAGGCAGCCTCAGACGGCCACGCCAGGAAAGGCAGAGGGAGAAGAATTCCTTCCTGGTACTGCCTCTGGGGCCAGCACACAGGTCCTCCATTCTGCTGCTGGGGTGGCTGAGCACCTAGGGAAGTTAGACACGCGTGCCACAGAAACCTTGCCCACTGAGGCTCTGAAGGGAGCAGTACAGCGAAGCAGCTCGCTGTTCCGTGTCTGTCTGAATGCGAACCAGGCAGAAATGCTCCCGGGGACTTGAGGCCAGGTGTGTGACTGGGATCAGCAAGGTCCCGAGGCTTGGGAGGAGGAATGAGAGGCATGTCTCAGAAGTGTGGGAGCCCAGCAGGTGTGAGCGCTAAAGGGTTGAAGGGAGACAGGGCCTCCCTAGAGTTGGAACCTCCTGTCAAGCAGAGGTTCTCAGCCCTACCACACCACCATCTAGAAAGCTCTTAAGGATGACAGTATACTTTATGCACCATAACCAATTTAACCCAATTCCTCCAAGGTGGCACCAGGATTTTTTTTTAAACATCCCTATAATTACAATATTCATCAAGGCAGGAGAATCAGTGCTTTGAAGATATTAAATGTAGGAACCGCCTGAGTGATTCACCCGCCATCTTTTCTCTGCGGGACTGATTCTCAAATTCTGCAGTTGCCTACTGTCTTTTATACCCATTGCAACCCTCTTCCCCTGCTGACCACCCAGCTGCAGTGAGCGTAGCCATCCGAGGTTTACAGTCACCTAGGACCCAGGCTTATGACCACGTGTAGCTACCAGCAGGCAGGCATTTGCCTGTCCAGTGAAGCCGACTATACCCATTGGGGCAGGTCCTATGGTGCCACTTATGATTTCTTGACACCAGCCGACCTACCTCCTACATCCATGTAAGCCACATCGCATGCTCTGTATTTCCTGGGTGATTTGCATACTAAGGCAATCAGACATTTCAAGCAACCGTGATGGGAGAGTTGACAAAATGTCCAATACAAATGAACAGCCTCAGCCAGGCGGTGGTGGCGTACGCCTTTAATCCCAGCACTCGGGAGGCAGAGGTTGGCGGATTTCTGAGTTCGAGGCCAGCCTGGTCTACAGAGTGAGTTCCAGGACAGCCAGGGTTATACAGAGAAACCCTGTCTCGAAAAACCAAACCAAACCAAACCAAAAAAACAACAAATGAACAGGAATACAAACTCACTGTCCAGGAATAACCCGGGTCATGGCAACGGGTGTGTGCAGTATAGGGGAATATAGAAAGAATGGCCAAGCCGTGACTCTTGGACTTTCTCCAGGGAACACAGGCACAGCTCACATAACTAAACCCTGGATTAGATATCTTTCTGCACTGATCATCTTCAAAGACAGGGTGGGCAGTTCCATGCGGCAGTGTGGGTGATAGAGGCTGTTTTCTGTTAAAACAACGTCCGGTATTTGCTGCAGTCACTTGAAGAAACTTCAGTGTGGTATCCCAAACTCATACATTTATATCTGCTCTCTTTATTTCAAAAGGAGCACCCAAGAAACTGGTAAATGGACTGAGTGTTTAAGAGCAGGGGGAAATGGGGTATTGCAGCCAGAGAGAGACCTGCTGTGCTAGGCAAAAAGCAACTGAGAACCTGAATGGTCCCCTATAGTACCTGAATGCAAATGTTCCTGTGAGTTCTGAGTGGAGGGAGAAGGGGGTGGATGTGGCCCTGGCGCAGGGGCAGGCAGACAACCTGGGCTGAATGGCTTTGAGTCACAGACTAGAGGGGTGGATTCTAGGCTTCACCATCCAAACTTCACCATCCTGAGTGAGAAGTTGTATGAGGAATTATACTGTCCTAGACACGGGATGGAGGACCAGTTAAGATGCTACAGCAAGCTGAGAAAGGATTGCTGATACCTCCAGGTCTTCCTGTGGCTTTCAAAGAAGTCACCTGTGGCTCCATGGGGGCAGGTATTGAATGTCCTCTCACCGATCTTACCCAAGACATACATGCAAAGATCTCAGTCACCCCAGCTCCATATCCCTGAGCTCCTAAACTAGTATGAGAATTGGTGGCTCCCAAATGCCAGGAGATCCACTCTCAGTTGCTCTTGCACAGGGGCCAACACCTGTACTTTATGAGGAAGCCCAAGGACATTAACAGTCACTATCCAACAGAAAACAAGCCAAAGAATCTTTAGCCTGGAATGTTTTTGCGAACATGCTTTAGGAGTTAGAGCTGCTGGGGTTTCTGGGAAACAGATGAGCTGGAGTTAGGAATTCAAGATGTCTTAAGGAGTGAGTGGAGTCATCTGTAAATGAAAGAGGCAGAAAACAGGATTAGAGAGAGTCATTGGACTCCACAGACCTGCTAGGCTCAGCCCGTCTCTCGTGGCCGTTAGAGGAGTCCAGTGTTGGATGGATGTAAAGAAGAGACTGGGCTGTTAGCAGACAGCAGGCTTGCAATGGGCAGTCCTATTCTGGAGGCAAGCATTGACTGAAGATGTCTCTGAGCTCTGCATCTGAATAAGATGTCTTAGTGCCTGTGTTTAAGACCTTTCGCCTGGGTTCCTGGCCAAGTAGGTCATCCCTGTGAGTTGAACAACAGGGGCCATTTTCATGTTGCATCATTTTACTTTTCTCGGGCCTCAGTAGGCAGAGGCATCTCTCTAGGGGGCTGCTCTGACCCCCCCTCTCCCTTCTTCCCAGCCCTGAGTCCTTTTTCTTTTCTTCCCCATGTGAGGGAGAATGCATATATGTGTGCACACATGTGCGTATGGAGATCGAGAGTAACCATGGGTGTTATTTCTCAGGCATTATCCATCTTGTTTTCAGAACGGGGTCTCTCTCGTTGGCTTGGAACTGCCCGAGTCATTGTATAGGCTGGGATGGCAATATGCCACAGGATTCTGCCTATCTCTGTCTCTCTGGTTCTACGATCACAAGCATGGTCTACCGTGCCTGTTTTTGTTGTTGTTGTTGTTTTGTTTTTTTGTTTGCTTGTTTGTCTGTTTGGTTTTGTTTTTAAACATAGATTCGGGACATAATGCTTACAGTGGAAGTGCTTCACTTACTGAGCTATATGGCCCTAGCCTTTCCTTTTGCTTTTGTGTGTCTTTTGAAAAACACTCCGCCCCAAGCCCACCAGGAATAAAATTAAAAGGTAAATGTTTGCTTCATCAAATATCTGTACCTTGAGTCACTGGGGGCTTAGCTTCCTAAGACATAAACTCAGCACAAGTTACAGTCGTGAACAGGCAAAGACCCCATAGTAACTTAAAGGCCAGACTCTCAGATGATGAGACACTCAATCTGACTCCCAGCAAAAGAAATCCAAGCTAAAGCAACAGCGAGATAGATACCGCTATCAGATTGGCAAAGATCAAAAAGTTTGATTTGGCTCTGAGTCGCCGGGGTAACAGCAGCTCACGGGCTGGGTCAGGAGCATGACTTGACAAAGCCGTGTGGAAGACGATTTGGCAACCTGTCCCTACGTTCCAAATTCCCACGGTCTTCAAAAGGCAGAAGAATGTGATCATTAAGAATGTGAGTTGGAGTCAGACACCTTGGTCTGAGTCCCAGCTCTGCCAGTCATTTCACTTCCCCGAGCCTGGATTCTTCTCATCTGCAAAATGGTATGAGTTCGCACAGCTCTCAAGCTGGTGTCAAGCGTTATGACGCACCGATTGTTGTAGAGTACTTACGGCAAATCCCAGCTTTCAGAAATTACTATGCAAATGTTAATGATCCTTATTATTAATTGCCCCAGCTATTTGACTGCTAGGAATCTACCCAACAGACACCCTTGCACATGTGCTGACCTTCCAGTGCCACTCAGTGAAGCACCGAGGCTGCTGCGTAGAACCAATCCAAATGGCACAGGCAGCTAGCTTAATTCAGGTGTGTGTGAAATAACATACTCGACTGATAGGAAAGAAATGGTGAGTGAACATTTTTTTTTTTTTAATTTCTGTTCAATGTGCACAGCACGCTGCTCTAAATATCTGTAAGCAGGCAGGGGAGAGAGGGCCACATGCCTATATCGTAGCAGCTAGTAGATCAGGAGTTCAAGGCCTGACTGAGCTACAAGAGACCCTGTCGCAAAAAAAAAACAAAAAAAAACAAAACAAACAAACAAACAAACAAAAAACAAAAGGCCGGCAGATGCAGCACAGAGGTGGGGTGCTTATCTAGCACATGAAAGGGATATGGGCTTAATTCCCAGCACCGGACAGCTAAAACCATCACAATAATGAATAAGAAGCAGGGTAGTACAAACTCAAGTGCATCTTATCCAGAATTACAAAATTCAAAAACCTCGAATTTTTAAAAACGGCACAAGGATGATTTGTAGCAAAAGCTAAATTCAACGGACTGAAGGCTGATTATGGATTTATCTTACTGGTGCAGAAATATTAGTGCTTTATCACAGAGTGTGGCACAATCCACAGAACACCGCGCTTCCTTCATTCCTTGAATTCCAAATTCGAAACTACATTGCTCCCGCATTTTTCAGGGTTGTGGATTTATAACTTGATTTATGCCCCCTCACCCTCCCTCCCTCAGTATTAAAATATCCCTGCACAGGAAAGACTAACCCGGGTTGCTCTCGTGAAGGAACTGTGAACTGGGAGGGAGCTTCTTTTGAAGTATTTCAGTCTACGATTTTAAAGAGTATGTGGATACTTTCAAAAGGGAGAGAGCTCAGATTTAAGCCCTAGGCGCGTTCACTGGAGACCCGCCCTCTGCCCGTGCTGGGCGTGGTAAGCTGCCTGGGAACTTGGACCTGGGAAGTAGGGCTCGAGGGTGGGGCCAGGTGGGACGCAAGCCTCACGTGTGAGTCACAGTGCTGCCCTGGGCACCGCAGTGTGGTCGCCTCCCTAGAAAAGTGCAGATGATGAGGGTGACTCAGGCCCCCCATCAGTTTCCTCCTCTACATTTTTCCCACCGGGGGGGGGGGGTTGCAAATTTGCCCCTCACACACCTCCTCGGGCAAGCAAATGAAGACAGGCTGGGCAAGGCCTGGATGTGATTTTTAAAAATATATTATTTTTATTATATTTTTAAAAGATGTATTGATTTTTGTTCCATGTGTATGAGTGTTTGCCTGCATGTATGTAGATTGATCATGTGGGCGCCTAGTGCCCTGGAGACCAGAAGAAAGTGTGAGATCCAGAAGTTACAGATGTTGTGAACCCCCATGTGGGTGCTGGGAACTGAACCTGGGTCCTCCACAAGTACAGCGCTTTTAACTGCTGAGCCATCTCCCCAGCTGCTTTGTTTTATCTTTAAAATGTTGGTCTTGCTAATTTGCCCAGGCTAGACCTGAGTTTCTGGGTTCAAGCCATTCTCCTGCCTCAGCCTTCTGAGATTACAGGCATGGCCATACCAGATAATGGCAGGAATTAATTTTATTAACACTGAGAATGATCCAAATGTGAATTGAGTGTGGCAGCCTGGGATTTATGGCATTTCTGTCCGATCTTTTCTTCTTCTGTGTGGGTTCTTGTGAAATGTGTGTATATCCTTCCATATTTTTCTCTAAATCTCTCTAAATAATCACGCAGCATATATATATACATACATGTATATATATATGTATGTATATATATATATATATGAGTTTATATGCATATGCAAATCTATCTGTGTACATAATGGTCCACATGTATGTGTATTTCATATTTCCACAAGAATATCTGCACATACATAACCACATGTACACATGCTCACACAAATATTTATATACAAGCATATGTACACAGTTATATCTTTAAGTATGTCACAAACTCAAGAATGAACCTGTCCATTATTCATTCATAGAAAATGTTCCTCAAATAAATCTCTTGAAACTCAAATGACTGATCCTTAGAGAACATAAACCAATAAGACACACATATAGGACTATAGAGTTCACACAAATCTATATCAGTATTCTACAATAACTACAATGATAATATTGTGTAGATATTGATAGGGATTGTAGTTTTGTCACAGTATTGTTCACAGTGTCCAGAAATTATAAACAAATTATGTCCATTCATAAGCTATGCTCAAATAAAATGCCACGCCTCCAGGTATCAGAATGCTGTACAAGCCAGGCAGTGGCTGTGCACACCGTTATCCCAGCACCAGGGAGGCAGGTGCAGGAAGGTCCCTGAGAACCAGGACAGCCAGGACTACACAGAGAAACCCTATCTGGAACCCCCTTCCTCCAAAAACGGCACTTACTCCCTGTTTTTGAAGAAGACCCAGGTTCAGTATCCAGCACTTACGTGGTGACTCGACCATCTGTTACTCTAGTTCCAGGTGACCTGACCCCCTATGGCCTCCATGAGCTTCCTGTACAAATGCGCGCTCGCACGCGCGCGCGCGCGCACACACACACACACACAAATAATTTTAGAAGAAGAAACTGTCAGCACCGTTAAAAAAAAAATGAAAAGGGGGCTTAGCAGTGCCGAGCACTGACTGCTCTGTCAGAGACCCAGGTTTGAGTTCCAGCCCTCACATGGCGGCTCACAAACATCTGTAACTTCAGTTCCTGGGGATCTGATGCCCCCTTCTGACCTCCGTGGACACCAGGAGCACATGTGGTACACAAACATACATGCAGGCAGAAGATCGACCCAGATACAAATAAATAAATTACTTAAATAAATAAAACAAATAAATAATTTAAGAAACGAATGAAAGAATTAAACTAGTGATGGATTTCTGTGTTTTTTTTTTCCAGAGTATTTTTGTTTTGTTTTGTTCTGTTTTGTTTTTGTTTTTTGAGACAGCATTTCTCTGTGTAGCCCTGGCTGTCCTGGAACTCACTTTGTAGACCAGGCTGGCTTTGAACTCAGAAATCCACCTGCCTCTGCCTCTGCCTCTGCCTCTGCCTCTGCCTCTGCCTCTGCCTCTGCCTCTGCCTCTGCCTCTGCCTCTGCCTCTGCCTCTGCCTCTGCCTCTGCCTCTGCCTCTGCCTCTGCCTCTGCCTCTGCCTCTGCCTCTGCCTCTGCCTCTGCCTCTGCCTCTGCCTCTGCCTCTGCCTCTGCCTCTGCCTCTGCCTCTGCCTCTGCCTCTGCCTCTGCCTCTGCCTCTGCCTCTGCCTCTGCCTCTGCCTCTGCCTCTGCCTCTGCCTCTGCCTCTGCCTCTGCCTCTGCCTCTGCCTCTGCTGGAATTAAAGGCATGCGCCACCACGCCTGGCTTTTCCAGAGTATTCTTTTTTTTTTTTTTTTTTTTTTTTTGACAGCTCCATACATGTATGTATTCAGTGTATATTTGAACACAGGACTAATGATAGATTTTCATTGTATTAATGTATTCTGTAATGTATCAATCCATTATTAGTATTATTTGTATTAGTGCATAAGAAAAAATGTGCACAGTATTTAAGTAGGCCATTGATTTTAGAGATTTATTTTAGTTATGTGTGTGTGTGTGTGTGTTTGTGGGGGTATGTGTACTCATGTGCAGTACCTAAGAAACCTAGAGTTACAGGCAGCTGTGAGTTATGCTAAGTTATGCTAGGAACTGAACTCAGGTCCTCTGCAAGAAAAGTATGTGCCCTTAAGCACTGAGCCATTTCTCCAGCTCTTGAGCCATTTGTTTTACCTAACACTTTGAACGGAGTGCCTATTGAAAGGGTCTAAAACCGTCTATTTCCATAAGCATTGCATCCGAACTCCCCTTAGCCACAAATGCATCAGTTGCCATAGCAATAGGTATTACATTTCTTTTTGTTTTAAATTAGAATTGCTACATTGTATTTATTTTGTGCGCATGCCTGGCATGCGTGTGGTGTGTGCTTGCCACGGCATGCCTGTGGAGAAACTTGCTGGGTCAGTTTCTCTTTCCACCGTGTGGCTCTCTGGGATTGAACTCTGGTTTCAAGACTAGGCAGCAAGCACCTTTGCAGGCTGAGCCATCTCGTTGGCCCTGATTGGTTTGCTACCTTTCTCTTTCCTTGTATCAGTTTAGTTGTACAACACAAACAGGGTGGACCCTGCTCTCCTTGAACTTGCTTTGTAGCTGAGAAAGAACCCGACCCTCCCGGCATGGCTTCCCAAGAGCCAGGGTTGCAGATGTGAGACTGTGCCCTGCCTTATTATTATTATTATTATTATTATTATTAATGTTGACTTAATCACCGTAGTACCAGTAGTTTCTCATAATTTTTTTGGCTCTCTGTATGGGTCTTGTACCAGTTGCCAATATTTCTACTGAGTCATTTATTTTTCCAATTTTTAGATGTTCATGCTTACATAGTCATCAACTTTTAAATGTGTGTGTGTGTGCCTTTTGCCTTCTGATTTGCAAATACTTCCCAATTTTTTTGTTTGTTTCCTTTGTGCTACATTTTCCACACAAAGAGTTCAACAACTCTGATGCAGTTAAATGTTGTTGGTTTTTTCTCTCTCTTTTCCAAAGCACTGTTTTTTGCCAAGGCTTCTGCCTACTCTGTCTTCATGGTTCATGAAGGTTACTAGAACTCTAGCTTTACATGTGCATCAGAGATCACAGGCAGAGAGAGAGAGAGAGAGAGAGAGAGAGAGAGAAGAGGATCCCGCAGGCCTTTAAAGCAGTGCCTCTCAACCCTGAGGGTCGAGTCCCCTTTGGAGGTTGAACGACTATTTCATAAGGGCCACATATCAGATATCCTGAATATCAAATATTTACATTATGATGCACAACAGTAGCAAAATTACAGTTATGAAGTAGTAACAAAAATAACTATGGTTGAGGGTCACCACAACGTGAAGAACTGTATTATAAGGGTCACAACATTAGGAAGGTTAAGAAGCTCTGCCTTAAAGGGATCTTCGCAGAACCTTTGCATAGCAATTTCTTCAGAGCCTTAGTTCGCTGCACTGCTGGATGGCATTGTTGAGCAGTGCAGTCTCGTGCATTCACATACCAGAGCACCCTTACCTCTTGGCATTCAGAGGACAGAAGAGAACACACACTGCTGGGGTGATCTGGAGCCGTACAAGCCACCTCTCAGGACAGACAGAGCCTCTCTTCTGCCTACACAGAGCTCCCACTGGGGAGTTGGTCAGAAATCTCAGAATGGTTGCAGTTTCAAATGGGGATGCCTCTGCCTCCCGCTGTTCTCTCTGTGGCCTCCCCAGGGTGAAGGTTTGTGACTGGGTGGGATAGCTAAAACTACTGGCTCACAGGTTGAAGGTTCTGGACCGTGAGGAATATACCACTAGGCATTTCCAGGCAGATGGAGGCTTGAGGGAATCGCTGTGATCCATGCCAATCTGGTGAGCGTGTCTGTGTGGACAAAAAACAACATTGGAGATCCTTTCTAAGTGGGTGCTTTCCCTCCCTAGCCACCCACGAGCCTGTTTGTCTTTGACAAGGGTCCAGATCAGGGCCAAGTACATCTACCTCGGGTCAGCTTGATAAAGGCAGCAAGGGAAGGTCGATCCAATGGAGGGTAGGGGCCATGAAGGAAAGGAATTGAGAAGGTGTGGTTTCCACCCAAGGCAAGCAAGGCACACTGACTGTGCTGCACTTGGATTCTTTGACAGGCCTGCATTCCTGCCCAGCTCTACCAGTGGTGGCACAAGCCTTTAATCAGGAGGTAGAGGTAAGCAGGCAGATCTCTAAGTTTGAGGACAGCCTTTTTTTACAGAATGAGTTCCAGGACAGACAGGGGTACACAGAGAAACCTTCTCAACCCTGCCCCTCCCAAACAAAATAAAACAAAACAAAACAAAACAGAACAGAACAAAACAGAAGAAGAGGAGAAGGAGACCAGAAGGAGGAGGAGGAGGAGAGGAGGATGAAGAAGAGGAGGAGAAAGAGGAAGTGGAGGAGGAGGAGGAGGAAGAGAAGGAAGAGAAGAAGAAGAAGAAGAAGAAGAAGAAGAAGAAGAAGAAGAAGAAGAAGAAGAAGAAGAAGAAGAAGAAGAAGAAGAAGAAGAAGAAGAAGAAGAAGAAGAAGAAGACGACGACAAAGACCTATCTGGCTGGACTTTATCCATCCCTAATCACTCAGAAGGCCACTTGTCTTTCAACAAAGACCCAGACAAAGGCCATCTACCTAAGATTGGCTTGGTAAAAGGCGTGGGGGAAAAGGTGGTCCAATGGAGGGCAAAGGTCATGAAGGGAAGGCACTAAGAAGGCATGGCTTTCACCAGCTCTACATTCTCCGCTCTACCACACACTGTGGGGATGCTCGCTTGTTTTTAATCTGTCCAGTTTGGCTCTGTGCGTCCAGTTCCCAGTACTCTGCTTGGCACCTAGTAGGCACCCCATAGTATTTGTGGGATTGGTGAACAAATACACAGGTGTAAGAAAGTCTCAGACATTATTAAGATCCTTGTGTGGGCAGAGTTTTGCACACATCTCCTAAGGAGTGATCAGGGATCAGAATAGAAGGGAGAGAAGCAGAAGCCACAGTGACACCTAGAAAAGGCCACAGCCTGGGTCCTATGGTGAGCAGGGTCAGATTCTGTAGTAGACCAGGGCTATCTGCTCAACGTAAGTGATACCCAGGTATACCTAGAAGCACTTTTGTACGTCCCCATCATTCCCCCGAAATGAACCCATCACTACTGCCCTGCCCTGGACAGTTGGCACCAAAACCCTGCCACGTCCCCACTATGGGACTGGCAAGGCAACACACTCATGCAGAGGCACACACACCCAGCCAGAGATCCTCCCCCAAGAGGATGACTCAGAACCACTGGAAGACTGGGGTCCGTTAACCAGGCCACTTCTCTTCCTGGGCATCCATCCTGAGCTCCCAATGTGGACCTGCCTCTTCACAGCCTAGACAGTAAGGGATTTTCCCAACCCCAGCCCGCTGACATGTGGAATCTTAAAATAACAAAGCCAGACTCCAAGAGAGGAAATTCTAAGAACATGAAATAAATCAGGAGAGCAGAGGTGGGTGTTTATTTTCCATGACCACCTACTCCTCTGTGCCTGGGCTCCCAGGCTGGGGGAGGGGTCCGACGAGAGCGCCACAAAGCTAGAGGAAACCTTTCTTCCTGTGTTTGCAGAGGAACAATGCTGGAGGCGCCCTTCCAAGGCCTGCAACTTTTCCTTTGGACAGAGGATTGTAGGTCTCCACGCATTCCTAGGAGGAGGTCCCGCAAGGAATGTCGAATATAAACATTGACTTTTCCATCACTCAGTTAAATCCGGGACACACAAAAGTCACAATCCCCTGGAGTCCTTTTTTTGCTCAGGTTCACCCCCACCCCCCACCCCAGGTAGGCATGGGAGTGCACTCTAGGAGTCCTGGCCCCGCCCTGCAGCTGGATCCCTGAGAGCATTGACCTCATTGGTTTCCTCTGTCCCTACCTCCCAGCGATGCCTTCAGCCTATGCCTCTGCTTCTGCCCACCCCTTCCCTGGACCCTTGCCACCTCCAGCCTTCCTGGCCCCAGTGCACATTGCTTCATGCATCCTGTCTCCAGCCCATGAACCATCCTCCATACCTTTTACCTCCGAGCCCGGCCCCTTTCCCTTCTAGAACTCCCCATTGCGTGTATTCTGGGTCCATTCAGAGAACCTGGTCACACACTAGTCTCTTCTCCTGAACACAACCAGCCCAAACCAGGAAGTGACAAACAAAACACCTCGCCCCGCCCCCAGCCTGCCTTTTTCTCAGGCAGTTTACAGAAAAACCAAACTGCTTAATGGGGCAAAACCTGAGACACTGGCCAGTACTTGCCAAACACCTACCAGTGAGAGTGCCATGCTCAAAGGGCATCAAAACCCCCAAAGCAGTGTACTGGCTCCCAGTCCTCACGCAGAGCCAGAGCTCCATTAACTAGTCAACACCATGCGTTGGCAGAGAGCACACTCCATCTTCACTGTAGTTCAGCTGAGCATTTTGGCAGGCCCTTTGATGGCCACGGACACCATGTGCTTTCTCTCCATCTGCAAGATGATTCCCTTTGTCTAGAACACTAACTCCCATTGGCCTTTCAGGTTACTCTCCAGGATCTCCTAAGGGTTCTTCCTGGATCTTTGCCCCCTAATCTTGGTTATTCATATATATATATATATTCATATATGTGTGTGTGTGTGTGTGTGTGTGTGTGTGTATACACACACACACACACACAGAACCCATATCACAGTGTATCACAGGCTGTCACAATTAGTGACCCAGTCCCTTGGGGAGAGTACCTCTCTGTCCCCAGAATTGAGCTCAGGCTCTGGCTCAGAGAAGAGAATTAGTAAATATTTGTGGACTGAATTAGAGACCTACCCTTGGGTATTCAGTCACCTTGGCTGCTCTGAGAGCCTCTAATCCCTCACTGGGTCATCTGCCTTCCTTCTTCCTGTCCCAGTCTTTGCCTTACACAGCAGGTCTCCCAAAATGAGCAACTCTGGGGAATCCGAGCCTGTATCCCTTGAAGCTGGTAGCCCAGAAGGACAAATCCTATGCTTCCTTCCACGGCATGGCCATTTTCCAAATGTCCAAATATATTGCTTTGGGTTTTTCTTAAACCATAATCGGCCTCAACACTTCCCTGCAGGGATCTAGAGCCAGGTCTCGCTGCCTTAAACCCCCAAGGCCTCATCCTTAACTTGGATGGACAGGGCTCCGTTCTGCAGGCTCAGTGGGGTGTCTGACCAGGTCCTGCCTGGTGTTCAACGGAGGGAGGAGGACCAGCTTGTGCATCCAGGGCGTGCAGTGAACACCCTGTTCACATTCCTGAGCCAGCTGGAATGCTTGGACGAGCCAAAGGCCGCATTCCTCCGGCAGAGGCCAGATCTCAACCCAGGCTCCTGCCCCGCCCCTCCTTGGCCAGGAAAGCGCAGCAGAGAAGCCCGGCTCTAGTCCGTGCGGACTCCCCCTGGTGGCCAGGGCTATCACTGCTCCCTTGGACTCTCCATTTGTAGTTTGTATTGGACCATGGATCACTGCCTTCCTTCTGCCGGAAGCTTCCAGATTCCAAGCTGTGTGATTCCCATTTGTAGCTCCAACGTTTGCCGTTGTGACCTATTCTAATATCCTGGTACCCGCCTCCCATTTCCCACCCCTGGCATCCTCTCAGGAGGAATCACTGCCCAGTGTGTCACCTTCCTGTAGGTACTTTCAAGGCTAGATGAGTGAGTGGCGGACCTCACCTTGGCCCAGTTACTCAGTGCCCACAGAGTGGCTTTTCTGAGACTCTCGTAAGGTCTTAAGAGAAGGAAATGTAGTCGGTCCCTTTTCTTGGTGGCCCTCGGCACTGTGAGCAGACTCACATATCAGGGCTGTGTGGATAGGAGGGTTGAAAGTTGAGAGTTAGCTTCCGGAATGCTACCAGCACAGTAATATGAATATGCAACTCTCCCAATATCTAAACGCTGCTCAAAGAAGTCAGCAAAGGATTTTTTTTTTCTTAACCTAAAGCCAGGATTAGGCATTGCATGCTCAGCCTAAAGGAGAAGGATGTACAAGGCTCACGTACTTCTCATGGAGGGGCCTGCCCACATTCCTGGTCAGTAGGGACTTTGGGCAATGGGGCAAGACATGGCTTGTGTTTAAATTGGTGGCATATGCCTTTGAGCCCAACACTCAGGAGGCAAATGCAGGCGGATCTCTATAAGTTCGAGACCAGCCTGATCTACAGGAACAAGTTCCAGGACAGGCAAGGCTATATAGAAATATGGTCTTGAAAAAACAAAGGAAAGAAAGAAAGAAAGAAAGAAAGAAAGAAAGAAAGAAAGAAAGAAAGAAAGTCAACCATTCACTACTTTGACCTCTTACAAATGGAGCCTTGCTGTGTTTGTCTTCATACCATAGCATGAGTTCTTATGGAGCTCTGGTTGGCCTGGAACTCACAAAGATCCTCCTGCCTCTGTTTGAGTGCGGAGATTAAATACATTTTCCTCTTCGTGTGTTTAAAATCTTTTCCATTTTCCCAGATTGTTGACCTATCTTTCTTTGGAGGAAAGGAACAATAGATGAACACCATCTGCATAGGAACACAGACATGGTCATCTGCCTGCACACCTGCTGACGTACCTGGGAACCCAATGACATAGCCCAGCCTGAAACTTGCCTTGCTCAGGAGGGTGGATCCAGGAAAGGTGAGAGAAAGAGCAAGAACAAAACTCTCATTGGGCAGCGTTTCAGCTTCTAGAAAGGGTGAGGGCGTAGGAGGACTCTGTTCAAGGTTGAGTGTGGTGGCTAGTTTGTCTTGTGTGGTTGCTTTTCCAGCCTCTCCAAGCAGGAAGATAAAGGGGCCCTTTAGTTGCTGGCATAGGTCTTCCCCATCATGTCAACATGGAGACCCATAGTGACAGGGTGGAAAGAGGCCATGAAGCCCTGGGTTTGAGAGTGCAGCCCTGACTCAAGCTTCTCCATCTTCATCCCTATCTACTCTTCTCAGGGTGTCCTGGTGGGTCATCAAACGGACACCAGGGCAATGCTTCAGTGGGACGTGAGGATGCGTGATGTGATAATGACTAAGTCAGACTCAAAAAAAACCCCACCATTTCTCAATGACTTACCAACCTTGGGCCCTATTCCCAAGAATCTCAGTATTCCTTGGAGGTGACAGTGTGTTAAGACAGAGGCAGGTCCAGGCACAGCTGAGGCACAGATGGGTGTGTTAGAGTCACCTACAGCAGAGAAGAACATTGGGGTGGGGGGAGCGGGGCCTAGAAAGGACTTTAGTGGAATCCTGGGAGATATAGAACCATAGAAGCTTCTCCCAGAAGGCGTGGGGGGGGGGGCTCTTTCTCGGCTCTATTCTAGAGTCTTCTTTCATACCCTGAGGCCACCATGTCCCTGTGCTAGTATTTTGCTAGAGATTTCCCATCGTTTCTGCTACTCATGTGTCTAGATTAGCTAGCCTATAAGCCTGTGCTCTAAGGTCACTTTCTGAAGGTGGATCTGATCAAAGATTCCCTAGGCAAGGGAGTGGTTTCAGGAAAGACTTAGTCTCTCTCAGAGTGTTGGCCTCTTCCGCCTAGTAATACTTCCTTCTGCCCAGACCCTTCTGCGTGTTAACCTTCAGACCTCTGTGTGTCCAGGGGGCTGCATGGAAGGCAATGGGCAGGGCCCAGTCTCATAAGCAAGGTGAGTCTCCTTCTGCACAGCTCCACTCCATCAGCCCTTACTTTTCCTAAATAGGTGGGTGTCTGGCCTCCTTGTGCTTAGAACGAATAGAAAATTACCTGGCTTGACTAATTCCATAGGGAAAATAAGGTTGTAAAAAGCCATTTGGTGTGTATTGTTTGGTCTGCATGTATATCTGTGCACCACATGTGTGCCTGGTCCCATCAGAGGCCCAAGGACTGAAGATACAAATGGATATGAGCTGCCAGGTAGGTGCTGGGAATCGAACTTGGGTCCTCTGGAAAAGGAGCCTGTGCTCCTAACTGCTGAGCCATCTCCCCAGCTCCCAGATAAGAAGCTGTTTACAAGTTTTTCTTCCAGTTCTATTCTTTATTTCTTTCACATTTATTGACTTATTTTGTGTGCATGCATGTGTGCATGCCTGTGTGTGCTTGACATGGCATTGTGCGGAGGTCAGAGGGCACCTGTAGGGAGCTGGTTCTCTTCTACCACGTGAGTCCCAAGGATCCAACTCCTCAGGTCATTAGGCTTGGTGGCAAGTGACTTTAATCACTGAACCATCTTACTGGTCTTTTGTTATTCTACATACTTTAGATGGAGTCTTTAACTCCTGATTCTTCTTCCTCCCAAGGACTGGAATTACAGGCACGCACCATTACATCCGGTTAATCTTGGAGAGTCAGTCTGGAGCTTCCTCCGTGCTAGGCAAATGAACTCACCGAGGCGTACTTTGTCTTTGCAAAGTTTTAAAATTTATCTTGTAATGTTTGGAATTGGGGGAGATGGGGTGGGTTTGTCGATGTGCCTCCTGGTCCCACTCAGAGATTCTGAGTCAGGCAGTCTTGAGTAGGGTCCAGGACTCAGCATATTTTGAGACTCATCCCCAAGTAATCCTGCTGCTGCTAGCTTCGACAGGAATGATAAAGGTGAGTTTGCATTCCTTCTCAGTAAATCCACCCAGTGTGAACTTCTCCTTTGTCAAGACTTGGACAAATCCCACAAGATTACTTTTTTAAATCCGCTGTCCCTAAAAAAAGAATTTCACGGAGGAATATAGTTTGGAGGAAGGCCCTCCCACTGAACAGGGATAGGAAGTGCACGGTAAACTATGGTAGAGCTGGAGAAGCCCCACCAAGCAGGCCGAAGAACACGCTCGCTCAGGTGAACACGCTCGGGTGAACATGTGTCGGCTCCTTTTCTTCAAGCCTCTTTCTTTCTGTACCAGGTGCCAGACGGTCCCGAGGCAGAACAAAGCCACAGAAGACAGCTGATATGAAAGGCTTTCGCCTTCATAGAACCAAAGTCCCCATGGGTCATGGTTCGAGTGTCTGTACCTTGAGCACTGCCAGTAACAGTCTTCAGAGTCCAGTTACCCGGTCCTTGGCCCCAGACAAACTCTAAGAGTTGATAAGATAGGAAGGTCGTCTTCTTGGCTGTGGCACACACTTCCTCAGCCCTGGCCTGATTTTGCTTGCATCCCCGCTGTGACATGAACAAGCACGCATGTCACATGTCACCAGCTGCTGTTAAAGTCAAGGCTCGGGGACCTTTGATATTACCTCAAGCTCATCAGAAATGAGAGGCTGCTATCGTTTCAAAAGGTTTGACAAGCTTGAATTTGGATGGTACACCTTGTCAGCACTGTCCTTGGTTCAGTGTCATTGAGCAGCTGAGAGGTCGGACAGGCACGGGAGTGATACCTTAGGCATTTTTCCAAGCTCGAATGCAGGTACTGGCGACACTGCATTCGGCCCTCATTTCTGAAGATGCTTAAACGTCCCTCCCCCACTTCCTTCCATGAGGACTCCTTTAGTTACTTTGTGACATCCAGTCCTTCCAGTAAGTAGAAAGAGTGTATGTAGTAGAATTCTGGTTACAGGGAGGTGACTCCACCGTCCTTCCACGCCCACTATGGCATGCACTCCGCTGACCTTGTGACACAGGACCTCATAAAGCATCAGCGCCAGTCTGGATAGCAAAGGTGTTTTGTTTTTTGAGACGGGTCTCTCAAATTTCTATTTCTAAAAGTAACACGGTAAATACGTAAGTAAATGTTATACAATGTTCTTTCTCTTGCCTTTAACAGATCATTTTGCATACCCCCCAGTTTGGAGATCATTGACCTGGCTGGAATCTTCCTAGCCAAGGACACACATCTCTGAGAGCCCGCATTTCTCTCTCAAGAAGGGACCACACACACACACACACACACACACACACACACACACACACATGTACACACACACGTATAAAAATAAACCCCCAAACAAACAAACAAACAAAACACCCCAAAACCATTTGAGTAGGTCTCTACAACACAAAGAAACTCTATCCTAGTAGAACAGGTCGTGCTTCTACTTCTGGCTCTGGGAAACCACACTCCCCATTATTCTGGGTAGGGTAGGTCCCAGACTGGGGGGAAGGGACGGTGGAGAGGGCACCAGGGAGTCTGAATTTGTGGAATTCCTTTGGACTCACAGGCAGTTCTCAAACTGCATTCCTGGAAGGATAGTGGCTGTGTTGTTGGCCTGAGCATGGGGAAACAGCGGCCCCTGGTGGTGAAGTTATGAAGTGCTTTCCAGGCACCGATTAGTAAGTCTTGAGTTTGTCTAGGGCCAAGTAAGTCTTAGTAAGGCTATCATGAGACCCTTGTCCTTCCAAACTCTGTAAGCACTCTCAGAGAGGCTCAAATGACCTGAAAGATTAAAAAATGAGGGAACCATTTGCTGCTGTGCTCCCCGGTAGCTATCCTCGTAGCCCTGAGAGGTGTCGGAGCTTTTTGAGGTTTACTAACGTCAGCTACTCTGTGCTGGATGGTGTCCATGGTGAGACTAGGGCTCCTGCCAGCTTGAAGCCCCTCCTCCTCATGCCCCCTTTCTCCCTAGGGATTCTTTGCTCCCCCACCCATTGCCTCTCACCCTCTCATTTAGCTGAGCTGGTTTTTGTAATACTGGGTCTTGAACCCAAGTCCTCACACACGCTAGGTGAGCACTCTGCCATTGAGCTATGCCCCTCCCCCCCAAACTCACATTTAGCTTGCTTATCTCTCCACTAAAGCAGAAACCATCAGGACTCACATAGCCTTGTACTGAAATACAAGAGGACTGCATAATTGCTCCTGCTTGGTTTCTGTTTTCTTGGTAGCTTGGAAGACAAACCCGCTACACTGTGACCATTTTCTTTTGGAAAGGTCTGATGTAGCCATTCCGCTCTGGCATAGGCAAAGAACCACCCATTCCAAAAAAAGAAAACATGATTTCCAAAGAAACGCCCTGAAGCCAATTGATCTCCAAAGCCCATCTCCTTGGATGCTTGTGAATGCCTTTCCTTTTTTGGGTTAGAGGACTGAAAACATCTCACCCTTTTCCTGCCTTTTTCCTCCCAGGGACATGAGGTCTGTCTCTCTTGGCTCTGACCTTTCAGGAAGGAGAGACACAAAGACTGTGGTAAATCCATGGACAAAGGATTTTTATGAGCTCAAAGGTGTTTCCAATTTCTTTTCTCATTATTTTTTTTAAAATGTATTATTATACATAAGCACACTGTAGCTGTCTTCAGACGCGCCAGAAGAGGGCATCAGATCTCATTACGGGTAATTGTGAGCCACCATGTGGTTGCTGGGATTTGAACTCAGGACCTTTGGAAGAACAGTCAATGCTCTTAACCACTGAACCATCTTGCCAACCCTCCAATTTCTTTTAAACTAGACATTAAACACCATTAACTCCAGGACAAGTGCAGGTACACACACCATAATGGGCTAGTGATTCCACTAAGTATGTCATGTATTTATGTAAAAAAAGGGGGGGGGGGATAATTTGGCTGAGCGGTGGTGGTGGCCTTTAATGCCAGCACTTTGGAGGTAGAGGCAGGCAGATCTCTGTGAGTTCAAGGCCAGCTTGCTCTACAGAGGGAAGTGCAGGATAGCCAGGCCTACACTGAGAAACAGAACCATGCCACTCCACCCCCAAAAGAAAAAAGTGTGATAGTTTAGCCAAAACTTGGAGACAAAACTATCCCAGTAGGACCAAGGGACCAGCCGTGAGATACCGAAGAGGTGTGAATGCTAACTCTCTCTTTTCCTTTCTTTTTAAAGATTTATTTATTTACTTTATGCATATAGGTGCTCTATCTGCTTGTACACTTGCATACCAGAAGAGGGCATCAAGATCTCATTACAGACGGTTGTGAGCCACCATGTTGTTGCTGAGAATTGAACTCAGGACCTTTGGAAGAGCAGCCAGTGCTCTAAACTGCTGAGCCATCTCTCCAGCCCCTCGACCCTTATTTTGAAGGAACAGATGCTAAGAGATAACATGTGGGGATCTGGAGAGATGGCCCAGCAGGTAAATTCACTTGTGACCAAGCCTGATGACTTGAGTTTGGTCACCATGAGCTGTATTTACTTTAATTATTAGAAAATGAGCTTTTCAGATACTTCTTTGATTTTTTTTCCAAACATAATAATTTAGAATTTTAAAGAAACCAGTAAAATGTGGCAATGTTGATAGACATTTTCAGAATAAAAAGACCCAAAGCTGGGAGGTGAGGGCAGGAGATAAAGAAGACTCAGGCCAGTCCAGACTCTAAGCTAGGGTGAACATGTGAAACTCATTGTAAATGTATCCTTTATTCAGCTAGCTAAGGTAATTGCCATCTAGGGGGTGTACTGCTTCTGTGTGCTAACCTACGCCTGCTCCTGTAAGCTTCTAGCCTCTATACAATCTTCTTACCTAGGCCTAAAATGTTTTTGGCCTCTGAGACTTGCTGCTGAATAAGTTCACCCTTTCTTGTTGTTACTGAGCTCATACAGACCAGTTCAACTCAGCTGTACTGGCTCAAATGCCTCTCCAAGCAGACTGATTCAATCTGGCTTCTCTCAGTTTCTCTTAACTTGCTCTGCTTGGCATCAAACTAACTCTAGCAATCTGTCCTGATCTTCTGGCTCCTTCTCACTCTTTCTCTAACCTGTCTCTGTACAACTGTCCCAGTAAAACTGTCTTCTTTTCTCCCGTTCTCTCTGATGCTCTCTTTTAAGAAGTTCCCCTTTCCTCTGTCTTCTCCTGAGAGTTAGGCACATCCTATTCTGTCAAATCTTTCTCTGATTCATCACTTTGTCTGCCACTCAACTCGACATCACTTTCAAACATGGGTGCTCCTTTCTACAATCTAATTTTACCTTCACTGGTTGGAATTAAAGGTGTTTACTAAGGGCATATCTGTGTTCTAACCAGAGGGATTAAAAATGTGTGCCAAGGGCTGAGCCATATCACAACTAGGAATAGGTTTTGAAGTAACTAATAATCTTGGGTTCACAGTGTGATCAAATATCCTGCACTAATGTATACTTTGTGATTCTACTTATTTTATTTTTAAAATTTATTTCTTCACTATGTATACATTTATCTGCATGGATTTATGTGCTGTGCACCATGTGTGCTGCATATGTGTGCAGGTGCTGGTGAAGCCATTGGATCCCCTGGAACTGGAGCTGC
Organism: Mus caroli; assembly: GCF_978045245.1. Lineage (NCBI taxonomy): Eukaryota > Metazoa > Chordata > Mammalia > Rodentia > Muridae > Mus > Mus caroli. The sequence goes on from NW_028227266.1 coordinate 101,558,292, forward strand.
AAGCAATTGTGAGCTGTCTGATGTGGGAGGAGGAACCCAACTCAGGTCAATGGAAGAGCAGTCAGGACTCTTAACCACGGAACCATCTCTGCAGCTACAGTGGGAAAAGTGAGCAATGTACTGCAGTGTAAACATCTTCACCTGCCTAGATGCCCACAGAACCAGAGAGCCCAGTGCTGCCTGTGGGGAGGGGCTGTGCATGAAGAGTCAGAAGAGCTGTGTCCTTCATCTCAGACCAGAAGAATCCTTTCACTCTTTTCAAGGTAACAACATGAAGCACATAAAATGACATCCTCCAGATGGTGGTACTTGGAGTACATCATGATTTTCTTAATATCTTCATCTGCATTAAGCAAAAAAGAAAAGAAAAGTCTTAGCCTTGTGTTTTATTTATTATTTTTATACTTTTTGTTTGTTTGTTTGTTTGTTTGTTTTTCGAGACAGGGTTTCTCTGTGTAGCCCTGGCTATCCTGGAACTCATTCTGTAGACCAGGCTGGCCTTGAATTCAGAAATCCGCCTGCCTCTGCCTCCCAAATGCTGGGATTAAAGGCGTGCACCACCAACGCCTGGCTTTTATACTTTTTAATTACATTGATTTATTCACTTTGTGTTGGGGGAGATGGGCATGTGTCATGACTCATGATTGAAGGCCACAGAGCAACTTGAGGGACTTGGTTCTCTCTTTCCACCAGGTGGGTCCTGGGAATTGAACTCAGGTCACCATGCTTCAAGCTCCTTCCTCCACTGAGCCGTCTTGCTGGCCCCAGGCTAGTGTGGTTTTAAGGCTCCTCTGAGTGCAACAGAGACTAGTACAGAACACTTTTGTGTATCTGGGTGAGATTTCAGAACTCAACAGGGAATGTGCACACGATTCCAGGAAACAAACAAATAAACAAACAAACAGGTCAAATACAGATACGAGAGTGAGAGCCACCTTAATGACGAATTTCGTAACAGTAGGCTGCTACAGATAGCAAAGCACAATTTTCCAAGTTTTGGAAGAAACTTAAATTGAATCTGAAACTTGATAGTCAAATTTCTACCCATCATGAAGAGCAAGTATATTTTCTGAAACCTCATGAGTCAGACAATCTACCCTCTCCTTACTTATGAAGAAATTACTCCAGGGGTTGGAGAGGTGGCTCAGGGGTGAAGAACCCTGGCTGCTCTTGCAGAGGACCCGAGCTCTACTCCCAGCATCCACATGCAGGTTCACAACCATCCATAACTCCAGTTCCAGGGCATGCAATACCTTCTTCTGACCTCAGCAGGCGCCAGGCACACAGATGGCACACAGAATAAATAAGTGACTAAAACAGGGGGATATGTCCCATTAAAACAACCCATTCAAAAAAGAACAGCCCAAGAGTTCGTAGGTGGAAGCTGTATATGAGGATAAATATTAAAGTGGAAAGAAAGATGAGTTGATACGTGTTTGGACTGTGGTGTTTGGGATATTTTTTGATCTACAGATACTTAATAATCACCAGGGTTGTTTGTTTGTTTTGTTTGCCACAGGCCTTACTCTGGACTCACAATCTTCCTTTTGGAGTGCTAAGATTACCTGCATGACCACCATACCTAGTGTCTTAGTTTGGGTTTTATTGTTATGAAGAGACACCATGACCAGGACAACTCTTATAAAAGAAATTGGGGCTGGCTTACAGTTTCATGTGTTTAGTTCATTAACATCATGGGGAGAAGCATGGTGGTATGCAGGCAGACATGGTGTTAGAAAAGGAACTAGAGTTCTACAGATGATCCACAGGCAGCAAAAGGAGATTATGTATCATTCTGGGTGTAGCTTGAGCGTAGGAGACCTCAGAGCCCACCTCCACAGTGACACACTTCCTCTACAAGGTCTCTGTTGTGTTAGAAACACGGCTTGTCCGGACAGATCACAGCAGGTCAGTAAGTTCCACAGGAGAGAGGTTTACTGTGGGGGGTGGAGAGGACAAAAGAGGGCAACAAATATGATGAGGGAAAGAGAGCAAAGGTCAGGAGGGGTCTGCCTTTTATTTGGGTTGTGACGTAACAGCTTGCAGGTAAAGGTGGGAGGTGGACCAGATGGACACTGGGAATGTACAGTGATTGCTATGGCAACAGATGTGCAGGTCCCTGTTGCCTAGTGACTTGCCACTGTAAAGCCAGTTTCTGAAGCCAACAGCCAGGCCTCCTTCAACAAGGTCACACCTCCTAATAGTGCCACTCCCTCCCGACAGGCCAAGCCTTCAAACACAATCTGTGGGGGCCATTCCTATTCAAACAACCACACGTAGCTTAAGATTGTCACCACCCCCCTTGTTTCACATATGTGTGTGTGTGTGTTTGTATATGTATGCAGGTGCAAGTTCATGTGTGTGTAAGTGTGTGTGAAAATTAGAAGTTGATGTCAGACATCTTCAATTGCTCTCCACCTTTTAAAAAGAATTAAGATTTATTACATTTTCATTTTCATTTATGTTGGTATGGCGTTTGTGTGTGGCATCCGATCTCCTGAAGCTACAGCTACAGAGAGTTGTAAGCCATCAACATGGATGCTGGGATCTGAATGCTGGGACCTTCTGGAATGGCAGCAAGGGCTGTAACTGCTGAGCCATCTCTCTAGCCCTCTGACATCAATTCAGCTATACTCGCTGGTCTGCAAGCTAGATGTGCAGAATCAGCAAGCTCTGTGTTCAGGGAGAGACCTTGCCTCAATAAGTGAGTGGGAAGCCACTAAGGAAGAAACTCAACGTCAACTTAGAGCCTCCACATGCACATATCACACACACATGCACACGCACGAACGCGCACTCAAGAAGCAAAACTGAAATGTTGATGTTGTAGGCTGGTGAATTTCTGGATTTCCAGCATTCTTGAGGTGGAGGCAGGAAGATCATGTTATCCTCCACCCCACTTGGAGATCAAGGGCAGTGTAGGTGAAATGAAATCCTGCCCCCCAAAACAAACACAAAACAAGGTCACGTGACACACATTTCTATTTGCTCTGATAATCTACAAAGTGAACTATAAACATTCCATAATTTTGTATGTAAGTTAAATGCTCTTATATTTCCATTTAAAACTGGCAGTGCAGAATATAATGATGAATGGTGGAATTCATACTAACTGGAAAATTTTCATTTTCCCTTCCTGAGAATGACATTAAATAGCAACTAAAACGCCACAATAAATCATGAAGAAAGAAAAACATTCATAGTTCAGGATCTTTGGTAGTGTTTTCTGCATTCCGAGCAAGGAGCCCTGCACGTGTATTTTGTACAGGGTCCTGCCCGTCTGGCAGCCCAGGGTGACAGAAAGCTGCTTCAGGATTCTACACAGGAGGTTCACCTCCCGGGACCTTGGCAAGGCACATGTCTTCTGCCCACAGTGGGGGCCAGAGGCCCTGATGTACAAGGCTCCTGTCACATAAGGCCCTAGGCACTGAGGATCCTCTGCATATACAGCCCTCAGTGGCTTAGGAAGACACAGTGAGGTCTCTCTTTTAGCATATTCCCAAACTGGCATCTTGGGGAATAGAAGAGAGAATGTGGAGACCCTGAGTGTTCCAAAGACGCCATGGAAAGTAGCCAAACAAGGGCGGTGCTCTACTCCAGACAGACCAGAGGGGAGGGCAGGCTGCTGGAGACTGTTCTAAGTCTCCAGTCGGCAGTGCTTCCCACCCCCTCCCCGAAGGCTCTCTCCCGTGCTTCCCCTAAGAGCCCAGCTGTTGGCACCCAGCGAAAGGACAGGGCACCAAAAAGGAAACATCACAGCCAGAGATTTTCCTGTCACTCCACAGGGACTGACCGCCGTGTCTCTGAACAGGAAGGAGAGGTACTTTTTTGGGCCACTGCCCTGTGGCTCCGTTCTACCTTTGGGTGGATTTATTCTATTTTCATGGTTTCCCTAAAATGATAGGAAACTTGTGGTTCAAACCCACTTCCTTCCTTTATGGCAGCAGGCCCCGCCCACATCCTCCGCACTGGCTGTTAACCTTTCTCTCTATTTTCGGTGGTACAATAAATTAACACAGCTCACATAAAGGGAGTGGAGGGCGTTGCATACATACGGAATTCGACTGGAATTCATCAACCTGCTGTCTATCTCCCTTCCCAGTCAGTGCGCACCATAACGCACCATGCGCACTGCGTACCTGTGCGCCATCTCTCACCTGGTAAATACTTTTATGCCCTAAATCTCCCCCACCCCACCACCACGTTTGGGTGACCAGATAAACCTTAGGACACTAGAGTTAACAGTTTCATTTTAGATGAGCGAAGGACAATTTTAATTTTTTTAGTATAAAATATCACAAATAGCATATATAATATATAGAATGTACTAATCCTAGCAAGTATTTATCTCTCTGAAAGTCGGATTTAAGTGGACATTGTGGGTTTTTTTTGTTTTTTAATATCTTGTTTCTTTGTCGCCTTGATTTTTGAAACATGTCTCATTGTGTAGCTCTGCTTGGCTTAGGACATGTATGTAGACCAGGCTAGCCTTAAACTTGCTGCGATCCTCCCATATCTGCTTCCCAAGTACAAGCGTTCATCACTGTGCTCAGCTCGGTGAACTGTTATTTGCTGGTTCTCCTACAGCCGTGGTGACGTCACTTAAATTAGCTTGTATCACTTGGGTTCCAATTCCAGCACAGTTTCCCTGGCTCTGAGCACAGTCCCTCCCCTAGATCTCCCCAGATGTGCTCTCCCAGTCCTTGCTACCCTTCGTTTCCTCCTCCCCTCCCCTCCCCTCCCCTCCCCTCCCCTCCCCTCCCCTCCCCTCCCCTCCCCTCCCCTCCCCTCCCCTCCCCTCCCCTCCCCCTCCACCACTGCTCCGAGACCACAGGAGCTTCCTTGTTCTTTGCTTCTCCCGAATCTCCAGTTCCTTCTCCTTCGTCTGCTTTAACCCAGTTGATGTTATTCTCTCTGGAAAGCTTTTTCCAACACCCCTCTAAAACCCGAAGCCTCACCACCCTTACCCTCTCTGCGTTTTCCCTGTATCCCACTTTCCAACCTATCACCCGGTCAGAGGACAGGATCTGTCCTGTTCAAGCTGAATCTCCAGCTCTGGTCCTGCCCAGCAACTGCAGACTTTCAATAAGTATTTGTGAATTAATGAGAAAACCCAAGGCCAGGAAGCGCAGCTGGGAGAAGCCCAGGAATCAAGCCTTCGCTTTGTCTGTCCTCTACAGTCCTCTGTTGGTCTAAACTCCACTTACTTTTCTCCCCCAAGGCCACCCTTGGCCACTGTCCCGGGTCTAACTTGGACTTTTCTAGGCACTGTTGAGGATGGTAATCTAGCATCCCTTTTCTGCCCCCCCCCCCCCCCCCCGCACCCTCCATGTCTCTTTCATTTCTCCCTCTCCACTAGCATTTATAATTTAAAAAGGAAGCAAGTGACTGGTGCTGCCAGACAAGTGTGAGAATCTGAATCCAATCCCCTGGAACCCATAGAAAGGTGGGCTGTGGTGGCATAAGCTTGTAGTCCCAGCAATAGGGAGACAGGCAGATCCCCAGAAGCATACCTGAGTTGAAGAGCTCTAGGCTCCAGGTCAAAGAAGAGGTCTGTCTGCCTGCATGTTCTCTCTCTCTCTCTCTCTCTCTCTCTCTCTCTCTCTCTCTCTCTCTCTCTCACACACACACACACACACACACACACACACAAGTGGGGGAGATGGTAACTGAGGAGTAACACCTAAAGTTGGCCTTTGACCTCTAAACACAGGGGCGTGTACCCACCAACACATACACAAAGTAAGTGAAGAGACTTCACTGTGTAACCGCTGAGACTGAAGAGTGGTGGTTTGGAGTCTTTGAAAGCTGAGAACAATGCCAATAAGCATCCTCCTCTTGCCGTGTTTGGTCCCAGGCTTGGGTTCCTGATGAGAATTACCAGCTCTCTGGGTACCAATCAGGAGAGAAGGGACTTTGTGCTGGAAGCACAATTGCAGGCACCGAGAGCAGCCCTTTACTTTCTGTCCCCACTGCGATTCCGGTGGGAATTGGCAGGGGCTGCAGTTAGGTGTCTTAGACATGCAGGAAAACCTAACTGTGACCTTCTGAAGTATGGTCGCATCGTCTGGTCATCCTCTTTAGAGCAAGAAGGGACATAGAGGACACACTCGCAGGCTCCTAACCTTATTTGCATGTGAGTGAACGCCTTCTCATTGTCCAGAATCCATCAGGTAGCTCTACATCCTTGGGAAGGGGTAACTGTCTCTTCCCCAGTATACTCTTGTGAGAGAGGCAGAGGAACACAAGAAGCCTGTTCAAATGCAGAGATCTCTACTTACCCATCCTACCTCTCAGATGATACCAGAGAATTAGGACAGCATCATCTTTCATTTTCCAGGAGCCGGCACTTCCTTCCTTCCTTCCTTCCTTCCTTCCTTCCTTCCTTCCTTCCTTCCTTCCTTCCTTCCTTCCTTCCTTCCTTCCTCCCTCCCTCCCTCCCTCCCTCCTTCCCTCCCTCCCTCCCTCTCTCTCTCTCTTTCTTTTTTCTTTCTTTCTTTCTTTCTTTCTCTTTCTTTCTTTCTTTCTTTCTTTCTTTCTTTCTTTCTTTCTTTCTTTCTTTCTTTCTTTCTGCAGTAAGTATGCAGAGGGAACTTTGAAGGCTCAGAAAGGTTAAGAGAACCAAGGACTGTGCTGGTATCTCAGTGATTCAGTTGAGCCGCCCCACAGTTCCTCTGAGGGAATGTTCTAACTGTTCTAACTTCATTCCTGTTGCTGGAATAAAAATGCCCCGACACACACCTTTACTCCTAAAACACAAGAGGTAGAAGCAAGTGGATCTCTGTGAGACCAAGGCAAGTCTTGTCTACATAGCAAGTTTCAGGACAGCCAGGGCTATCTCAGAAAAACAAAAGTCCTGGATAAAAAGGCAACTCAGGAGAGAAAGGGTTTTTTGTTTGTTTGTTTGTTTTTAGTTTATAGTTATTCCAGGTTACAGTCCATCATTTTGGAGAAGTCAAGGCAGGAACTTCAAACAGCTAGTTGCATTATGTCCACAGTCAAGAGAATAAATGTATGCATGCTCACTTGGTGGATTTCTTCACTCTCACACAGTTCAGGATCCCTTGCCTAGGGAATGGCGCTGCCCACAGTGGCCTGGGTCTTCCCACATCTTTTAACTTAATTAAGAAAATCTCCTATTGACATGCCCAAAGGTCAAATCCACTGTAAACTTTGTTTTGTTTTTGAGGCAGGGTCTTACTATGTCCTGGAACTCACTCTGTAGGCTGGCTTCAAAGTCACAGAGATCCACCTACCTCTGCCCCCCAAATGCTGGGATTAAAGGCATGCTCTTCCATGCCAGGCCTATAAACAATCTGTCATTGAGAGTCACCTCTCAGGTGATTCTAGGTTGTGTTGAATTGACAACTATAAGTGACTGTCACAGGAGAGAACCTAACTGTCCCTTCAGGTCTCTCCAGCGACATTGGCGGGAAACACTCACTGCAAACCCTGCACAACTCACACAAAGGTGACTTAGAAGCACTATAAAGCTCAGCGTAGGAAACAGAAATTGTCTCACCACATGGGAGGTGGGGCAAAGTGGAGGAGATCCGAAGCATAGAGATTAGGAAAAATTCAATCTTATCACACTCCTCTCTACTTGCCCAGAGAGCAGAGATGCTAAGTTGAGCAGATTGGCAGCCAGCAAGGGCATCCTGAGTTTGGGTCCTGGCTCTGTCACCTGCTTGCCAATCAACCTCATGTGAGTAGCGTCCTTACCGAATTACTTCCCAAGCCCATAAATGATCTTTACAGCATCTGCTTTCTGGGGGTTGGGTGGACATGCTGCGAGCTCACATGGAACTCAGCACACGGCTGGCCTTCTGTTAAAGGCAGCTGTTAAATGTTGTTGGGTAGGTTAAGAGGAAGCTGGAGAGACTGTGAGATTTAGAAGGAAGAGTGAAAGAAGCCAGAGGGGGCTTCCAAACATTTCCTTCCCTTTCCTCCCTTTCTTTCTCCATCTTCTCCATTATCATCATCATCGTCATTGTCATACCACCACCACTATCGTCATCATCATCATCATCGTCGTCGTCGTCATCATCATCATCAGTAACAGTAGTAATGATATGCTGCCCTAATGCAAATGAAGAAGTTTAGGGGAAAGAAGGAAATAAGAGAACAAATACCCATTTTGCATTATTGGCGACCAAAATATTTTGTTTATAAATAAGCTTAAATCCTCTAGATACTGTGTCTTGAAACTTTTTCTATATTGCTATCAAGGAATAAGACAGGTTTAGCACCAAGCAACCTCTAAGTCAGAGGCTCATTCCTTGTTCATTCAGTGTCCCCTGTAGCACAGAGTGACCTCACACAGGCTGCCCTCCATAAGATGACTTAACAATGGAGACCTCTTAAACCCGTGGCATCTTTGGCTGAGCACAGGTCTTGATGTAATAGAGAATTCAGAGGGTCTGGAAGGCTTGAGTTCAGAATAAATATTTATCACCTCCCACCTCCTGGTGATGGTCAGAACTAGTCCTTGAGGCAAGACAGAGAGTGGGGAGGGCTGCAAATGCAGCCAGCCAGGGTCCAGGAAGAAGAAAATTGAGAGCACCACAGAGTAATGTCTTCAGCTTTAGATTTGCATACCTCCAATGAACTCCATAATTCATGTTTAGACATTTTGACTCTTGCTAGTTTTTCAGTATCACAAATATAACTTGGCTCTCCAAGTTTTGCTGGAGTTGTAGTTAGAATCGGCACTAGCTTTGACAGTGTGTTATTATCAGATCTGGGAACCACCAGCTTTGGGCAGAGGACTGCTCCCATCCCCATTGCCCCAAATCATACTGTTTGCATGGGCTGGGGGTCACCATCCAACTTCTCAACCAGAAATCTGCATCAAGAGTTGCACGTGAGGCTCTGGGCCTGACACCCTTGCGGGTATTGGTCAGCACATGGGACAGATATAGTCCATCCATCCATCCTGCAGCCTCTACCCACACCACCTCTACTGGAGGGAGCTTCACAGAGTGATGCTGAGAATTCTGCACACACAGCATGCTGGTCTGTGGCACCATGCAGAGGTACAACAGTGCTGAGTCCTGCCTGGCTACGGAAGGGATGGGATGACAAGTCAACACTCCACAAGTGTTGACAGTTGCTGGGTGTGAGGCCTTCCTCCTTCAGGAAATATTCTCCTTGCCATGGTTATTGGAGAATGTCCTCTCTGCCAAGTTAACGATTCCGTGATAATTAGAGACAGCATAGTCTGGGAGGCGAGGGTGAGTCTAATGTCTCAGCAAAATGGTAAACACTGGGACCTTCAGGATATCCCTTAAGGCTGTGGGAAAGAACTCTGAAAACATGAATTCAAAAATATATAATTTCTCAACTATGTAAAATATAAGGATGCAATATGAACTACATGAGGGGCTTCACAGACCTAAAAGAACAAAGGCAGCTGCACTATGAGCCAGCTTGTCAGAAAACTATTAAGGAAAGAGACAAAAGAGATTTGGGGAGTGGTGATCACAGGGCAAGATCCTAGTTAAGTTTATTGTTTGTGCTTTAAAAAGCAGGCAGATTTATGAGTTCAAGATCAACCCAGAACAGAGCTAGTTTGGACCCAGGTGTGGTGAGAATGGTAATCTCAGGACAGGATCTCACCCAGCTACTTTATTGTCTGTGCTTACAGAGGCAGGCAGATCTCTGTATTCATTTGTGATGTTAAAAAAAAAAGCTGTCTCTTTCTAAGAATTAAGGGGCTGGGGTCATGGAATACTGATTCATGAGATAATCAAAAGGGAACCTGGAGTAAATGACTGAATTAATATGTAATTAAGACTGGGCTTTGGTCTGGGAGAGCTGAACTATCTGAATGAGCTGTCTGGAGGTCTGTAAAAAAAAAAGCTGTTTTGAGCAGAACACAGGTTCTTGTACCCCACAATTGACTTTGAACAGTTCTTTAGCTACTCTCAAATACCCCTTCCTCAAAACCCCTCTCTGAACTGAGGTTGGCCCTTGGCACAACAGTGTGCCTTGGCTGGCTCTGTACAAACTTGGCTGCATGGGGCCTGAAGCTGCATTGTTTGGACATGGGCCCTCACACAGTCCGTCATCACCTCTGCTCCTGTAGCTTCTCCCAAAAATGCTCAACCCAAGCTGAGCCACCTATTCTTAGGGGGATGATGAGTCTGATGACTCAATCATTGTCACCTCCCAAGGCCCTCACTTAGAGAGAGCTCAGCTCTCTCCATTTTTATGTGTCCTGTCTGGTTGAATCGAGGAGCTCAATAAATAAATATAAAAGGGGGTTAAGGACAGAAAAGAGAGAACATGTTATTAACCCTACATGCACATGGGAATCTTCACCAGAGTGTGAATTGCAAAAGAAAAAAAAAGTGTGGGTTTTATGCTTTCTAGACAAAGAACATTAGAGTTGTGAAGGAATGGCCGGGCAGTGGAGACCTGGATGAGGTAATAGCTTCTAGAGACATCGCTAAGATGAATGGGGGCAATGAAGAACCTACTAGAAGATAAAGTTAATTCTACATTTGTGTGTTCAGGATCACTGCAGCCTTACCAGCCTCCAGGACCGGGGCCATTTCCTAGCCTTGTAGACTGTGTAATCTCGATTGTCAGCTTGGTAGTATTTGGAGTCACCTAGCAGACACATCTCAGGAAGTGAAGGACATGCCTGGGAAGGATTTCCAGAGAGGATTGACCGAGGGGGAGGGCTCCCTCCCATGCAGGCAGCACCTTCCTCCCAGTGGGTAGTCCAGATATAGAGGGGTCTGGCGAAACATCAGGGTCACCTTGCCTGCCTTTGCTCCCATCCACCACTGCCGTCACACATCAGTTTCTTTGGCCTCCCAGTGTGGACTGAATGCCAACTGCTCTCCCGGGTGATCCCAGGCCTTTAACACTACCTGGGATCAATGTCTGCGGACTGAGCAGTTATCATGTTCTCTGTCCATTTAGCGAGTTGATAGGACTATCCAGTCCCTATGGTGCATACCAATCTAATAAATGCTTTTTTGTGATATACAGTCATTCTATTGGTTCTGACTCTATAGAAAACCATGAATGATACAGTATGTGAAACACACTCCTCCCCCAAAAGATTTTTTTAAATTATTATTTAAAATAAATTAGTTTACCTCATGCATATGGGTGTTTTGCCTGCATATATGTCTGGTACCACACGTGTACCTGGTGCCTGTACAAGTCCAAAGAGGGTATTAAACCCCATGGAACTGGAGTTATAAACAGTTGTAAGCTGTCATGTGGGTGCTGGCAATTTATTTATTTTTTATTTTTTTAGTTTTTACATTGTTCTTTTTTCCTTTTAAGTTTTACTTATTTATTATATGTAAGTACAGCGTAGCTGTCTTCAGACACTCCAGAAGAGGGTATCAAATTTCGTTATGGATGGTTGTGAGCCACCATGTGGTTGCTGGGATTTGAACTCCGGACCTTCGGAAGAGCAGTTGGCGCTCTTAACCACTGAGCCATCTCGCCAGCCCAAGGGTGCTGGCAATTTAAACCTGGATCCTCTATAAGAACAACAAAATGATCTTAATAACCTAGCCATCTTCCCAGCCCCTCCCCCAACACACACACACCATTTTTTATTTTGAGACATGGTCTCACTATGTATCTTCAGTTGGCCTGGAGCTCAGTATGAGACCCGGTTGGCCTCAAAATCATAGAGATCAGCCAGCCTCTGCTTCTGCAGCACTGGGATTGAAGCTCTGCACCCTGCAGCCAGCCCAAATGGCCATTTCTGAAGTTACAGTTCTTGAAACCATTTTTGCTTGAAATAACATTCTAACTCGGTTCGTTTTGTGATGGGTTCTTCTTTCTTAGGCGCTTTATCCTGGTGGCAGTTACTTTCATCACCACTATGACCAAATGCCTGGTGGATGCCTGTAACAGGAGGAAGGGTTGATTTGAGTTCATGGCTTAATAAGCTTCAGTGTGTCACAGTGGAAAGGGCATGGCAGAGCACAGACCCCAACGGCCAGGAAGCAGAGAGAGGATGCCAGCTTCCTTCTTCTTTCTCTTAGTCTGTCCAGGCTCCCACACACATTCAGGACAGGTCTTCCCACTGACAAATGGAAACAAAGTCTCAGCCCACAGGTGTGCTTCTAGTCTCATGAGACCTTCTCAATGCCTTCACATTGCCAGTTAAGATTAAAGATCACAAACTTCAGTGTTGTCCTTCCTAGGTAGGTCTTACTCATTCTTCACCCCAAATCCCTAAGCAACCCCGAATATTAGTAGATATAAATGTCTCCTTGCATAGACAGCCATCCTCTAACACAGCGGTTCTCAACCCGTGGCTGTGTGCGATCCCTTTGGCAACCTTATTTCCAAAAATATTTACATTACAATTCATAACGGTAGAAAAATTAGTTATGAAGTAGCAACGAAAATAATGTTATGGTTGGGGGTCACCACCACGTGAGGAATTGCATTAAAGGGTCACAAGATTGGGAAGGTTGAGAAGCGCTGCCCTAAAATCACTCACTCCTGCACTGGCCATCCAGAACTTTCTGGACATCGCTAATGTTAACCACCAGACTTCACTTAGACTATTTTTGGGAGTAAATTCCCAGAAGTAGGGTATCACGGCCCAAGCATAACAATATTGTTCATGGTTCTTACACCTAATCCTCGCAGTATCCAGGAGTAGCGATTGTTTTAATTTCTGCCATTGTCCTGGATGGTGACGTTTCTCCTTGTTTTGATTCATGTTTCTGAGGTGCCTACAGGCTTTCATCCTTCCCAAGCTTTTCTCCACGCAGGGGATTTGTGAGTGCAGATGTTGGGTAACTTCTTCAGGCCTTTCTTTCTTTCTTTCTTTCTTTCTTTCTTTCTTTCTTTCTTTCTTTCTTTCTTTCTTTCTTTCTTTCTTTTTCTTTCCTTCCTTCCTTCCTTCCTTCCTTCCTTCCTTCCTTCCTTCTTTCTTTCTTTCTTTCTTTCTTTCTTTCTTTCTTTCTTTCTTTCTTTCTTTCTTTCTTTCTTTCTTTCCTTCTCTCCCTCTCCCTCTCCCTCTCCCTCTCCCTCTCCCTCTCCCTCTCCCTCTCCCTCTCCCTCTCCCTCTCCCTCTCCCTCTCCCTCTCCCTCTCCCTCTCCCTCTCCCTCTCTCTCTCTCTTGGTTTATTCATTTATTTTATGTATGTGAGTACACTGTCATTCTTTTCAGACACACCAGAAGAGGGCATCGGATCCCATCACAGATGGTTGTGAGCCACCATGTGGTTGTTGAGAATTGAACTCAGGACCTCTGCAAGAGCAGTCAGTGCTCTTAACTGCTGAGCCATCTCTCCAGCTCCAGGCCTTAATTTCTTAAACTAATTTTGGGAAGCTCTTTGTATAACAAAGAGATCAGGCTTCTGTTTGTGGTGATTGCATCTTTGAGCTTCTGTACAACCACACACATTCTGGTCTCTGTTTTTTATTTTGGTTACTTAATTTTTATTGTTTTGTTTTATTTTCATTTTTATTTTTGTAATACAGAAGTTTTAAATTTTCATTTACACAAATCTGTCAGTCTTTTGTGGCTTTTCTCTCTCTCTCTTCTTTGTTTTTACAACAGAGCTTACAAATATATTTCCTTTGCAAAAAGTATTAATTAGTATTTGATTCTGTTTTCCTCTACATTGTCACATGTGTGTTATATATCATTATATATTATATTAAATATATGTAGATGTAATAAATGTTTGGACTAAATGAAACATTTTAGGGTCATGCCATTTTATAATTTGTTATTATTATTATTATTGTTATTGAGAAAGAGTCTCATTGGCCTGAAATTCACTCTGTAGATCAGACTGGCCTCAAACTCATAGAGAGCTGCCTGCCTGGTGCTGAAATTAAAGGCACTTGACACCATGCCCAGCCTGATTCTTTTTTAATTATTTTACTATTGTATTTTATATTTATGGTTATTTTGCCTGAATGTGTCTGTGTACCACTTTTGTTCCTGGTACCTATAGAGGCCAGAAGTGGACATCAAATCTGCAGGGGCTGAAGTTACAGACAGTTGTGAACCACCATGGTGGTGGGGCTAGCAATTAAACCTGAGTCCTCTGGAAGAGCCTGTGCTCTTAATCTCTGATCCATCTCTCTGGTCTCATACTTTTTTTTTTTAAAAGGAAGAATCAACTCTTATCTGTAAGTGTAATGAAATGTTATTAATATTGTCAGGGATTGGTTCTTGACCATGGGATGGGTCTCAATTTGGGTCAGTCATTGGTTGGCCATTCCCTCTGTCTCTGCTCCATCTTTGTTCCTGCACATCTTTGGATTTTGTGAGTAGGTTGCTGTCCTTATCCCTCCACTAGGAGTCTTGCCTGGCTATAGGAGGTGGCCACTTCAGACTCCATATCCCCCATGTCTAGAAGTCTCAGCTGAAGTCACCCCATAGACACTATGGGACATCCCTCTCCCCACCCCTTTACCCCCATCCCAGGTCTCTGGCACATCCTAGAGATGCCCCCTTGCCTGACAATTTCCATTCTTCCCTACTCCCTACACCTGATCCCCTTTCATCTCCCCATCCTCTCTCCCACCCAGTTTTCTCCCTCCGTTCACATCTGATATCTATTTTATTTCCCCTTCTGAGAATGATTCAAGCATCCTTCCTTGGGCCCTCCTTGTTATTTGGCTTCTTTGGGCATGACTGTCTACTGAGAGGCTCCACCCAGCATCTGATGAGAACAGATGCAGAGACCCACAGCCAAACATTAGATGGAGCATAAGGAGTGTTTTGGAAGAGTTGGGGGAAGGATTGGCGAACCAGAAAAGGATAGGGGGGCCACAAGAAGACCAATAGAGTCAACTGACCTGGACTCTTTGGGGTTCTCAGAGACTGAACCACCAACTGAAAAGCTAGCATGCATGGATTGGATCTAAGCTGCCTGCACACAGGTAGCAGATGTGCAGCTTGGTCTTCATGCAGGACCCACAACTGGAGGGAGGACTGTGCCTGACTCTGTTGCCTGCCTGTGTGTTGTGGTGAGTTTTTGGTTGCACTACTTTGATGCTCCTGGGTAGGCCATGCTATCAGTCACCGGCCCAGATTCTCTTGGGTCTGAGGATAAAAGACACACACACACACACACACACACACACACACACACACACACACACACACATTAGCTCATTTACTGGCTCAGTGGCTGGGTTCTTTTGGTTTTTCCAGACAGGGTTTCTCTGTGTAGCCCTGGCTGTCCTGGAACTCACTACGTAGACCAGGCTGGCCTCCACCTCAGAAATTCGCCTACCTCTGCCTCCCAAGTGCTGGGATTAAAGGCATGTGCTACCACTGCCCTGCTGGCTGGGTTCTTCTAAGCCTCTTGTAGCTAGCTTGGCCTTCCCTTTACTCCTAGGTCAACACTTCTAAATCTTCCCTCAGTTTGTTGCCCGGTTACCTTCTGTGAATTCCATTGGTCTTGATGCCCAAGACGCTTTCGGGCTGCCCTTCTCTGGGCTGCTTTCCCTTTCAGCCTACATTTTGGAAGACCTCCACCTGCATCTCCGAGTCTGTTTCTTCTCTCTCCCCCAAGTATCTTGAGTCTCCTCTTCCTGTCTTCTCCTCTCTCCTAGTCTGTGGGAACCTGGAAGTCCTGCCTCTTCCTTCCCTCCCAACCACTGGCTGCTAGATCTTTATTGATTGATCAAGAAATAATTGGGAACAAGGACCTTAGTGTATGGCCACACAGACTCCCCGATCAAAGCATCAGAAACCTTTCCCTACACCCATGGATCCCACTTTCCTAACTGGGCCACCTTGTCTGGCATCAGTGGGAGATTGTGTGCCTAGTCTTGCAGTGATTTGATGTGCCAGGGTGGGGTGATAATGGGGGGGGTGCTTATCAGAGGTGAAGGGAAGGAGTATGTGAGGGGAGACCCAGAAGAGGGGGGCTGTGATTAAGATATAAAGTGAATAAATAATAAATTAATGAAAAAATCAACTCTTAAGGCAGAGGCTATGTAGAGAATTGAGGGGAGAAGCCATCTACACAAGAGGGTGCTATGACAAACCTAACTCCCATTTGCCACGTAAAAATAGTATATTCACATAATGTGAGGGAGCCATGATGCAATCTATCATAGGGCTCAAAAGCCAGTAAGGCTGGTGGGAGTTAGGTGTGAAAGAGAGTAATGGTTTCCTCCTTCAACATCTGAAGGTGAGGTAGAAGAACAACCAGGCTGGGCCCTAAGCCCAACTGCATCATGTGGCTAAGGAGCTAGGACAAGCCTTTCGCCATGTTCAGAACTGTGTAAACTTTCCCCCAATATTATCTCAGCTCCAGTTCTTGGCTTTAGGCTCCACACTAAGGAGTAAAGGTGGGTGATGAACAGATAATTCCTTTATCTCTAATTCAGAAACATTGGCTTTCCCTGACCTCTGCAACCTCCTGACTCACAGGCACTGCGCCATCTAGATGTTGGTGAACATCTTAGCAGTGGAGTGACTCAGAATATTGTAAAGTTCTCCTCATTCGTGGAGGGAGGACAGCACCGCTTCTAGATGAGAGACTGCAGAATACTCACCTCCTTTGCTCTGAGAGTCAACTCCAGGTTCTGGCATTCATAAGGCATGATGAGATAGTCTCCAAAGATGGCTGCCGGCAATCCCCTATCTCTCTAAATGCACTTGCATAGAGAAGAGGCATCTCCCCAGGCTAGCAGAAGTGTATCGACTAATGAAATGTAGAGTAAGTTCTGGGTTTCTTGAAGCGAAGTCACAATAGGCTCTGCACAGTCCTCACTGCAGTCTTTCTGGACCCCTGTACAGTTCTGTGAGGAGCCCAGGATATGGGGATCCAGCTGAGATTAGATGAACTTCCAGTCAATAACAGGATAAACTACGAACCATTTAGCATCACCTGTGGAACAGCTCTGAGACTGGCTTTCATGGTCACTCGGGGACCCTGATCCTCTAATCATCACTCTGCTATTCAGATGTGACCACCACATTGTCACCATCAGGTTTAGGCTTCTAGACAATATGGAAAAAGGAATCAAGGAGGGGGAGGGGAAGGAGAAGGAGGAGGAGGAGGAAGAGGAGGAGTCATCACCAATGCCTGAAAGTGGCTTCATCAGTTCCCTCCAGTCCTTGCCAAGACCTTGATCCCATGACCTCCCCTAAGCCCAAAGGAAAATGGAAAATGTAGTCCAGGAGGCAATGGACAAAACAGGACATTGGGAGGGCAGTGGCACAAGTTGGGTCACAAGTTCTTATTTTTTTCTCAGTCTGGGAGCTGAGTCTAGGCAAGAGCCACATGTTCGTCTTGGTCCCTAGTGATGAGCCAGTGATAACCCAGGGTGAAACTCCACTCCTATTTTCAGAGTAGATGAGGCCACAGAAGTGGTCTAGGCTGGTACAGTAAAGTTATGTGCAAATGCAGAGAGAGCCCTGAGCCGGGAGAGAGAAGACAGATGTGGAGGAATTTAATAGGGAGAACACAGGGCTTGATGGATCTTGCCAGAACACAGAGCTGTTAATGTTATGATTTGGGGGGGATTTAACTTGACAGCTCCTTGGCACAAGTTTAAAGAAGTGGAGCTAAATACCTCACTTTGCAGCAATTTATTGAACAGATTCCAAAATTAAGAAATTCCTCAACTGTTTCAAAATCATGTTAAGAAAATGCACGCCTGGAGCTAAAAGGCACTCTGGTTCACTGCCACCTCTGCTACTATCAACAAGCCGAAGCACCCAAGTGCACATCAGGGCCTCACCTGGCTGCCATTCCACATCCCTGTCGGGCCTTCGTGGCTCCAGCAGACCCAGAACTCAGATGCACACACTCACGTGCAGATGCCAGACACCAGTTGTCTCCAAGAAGGCGTGCTTTGTGGCTGAGCCCGGGCTGAACATACCACTCCTGAAAGTCAATACAGGCTTTGGAATCTGTGCAGACAGAGTCTGAGTTCTGGCTCAGCTCCTTGCTACCAATTTTGGTCAAGTTATGTCACCTGCTCAACTCTGCTTCCTTCACCTGCAAAGTCGGGCTTTATTGGGGCTACATTACTGGGTGTGTAAAAACTGAATGAACTTCTGGGCATTGGTCCTATCAACTGGCAATTAACAGTAAACAACAATTCAAAGAATTATGAAAGCTGGGGTTTCAGGCCAGTGTGGTACTTCAAGTTCAAGGATATTAGTAAATATCCCAAAGCCAGGAGTAGTGGCTCATGCTTATAATCTCAGTGCCTGGAGGGCAGAGGCAGGAGAATTATCATGGGGTTGAGGCCAGCCTAGGCTAAATAGTAAAGTTCTAGACCAGAACAGAATGAGACCGTATCTTGAATGAATGAATAGATGAATGAATGAATACACAAATAAGTAAATAAATACATCAGAAATGATACCTAGTTATGGCCACTAATAAAAGTTGTGCATAAGTGGAATGTTATTCATTCCTATGACTCCAGCCTGACCCCTGCTGTGATCAATCTCACTCCATGATTCCTAGGTGAAATGTGTGTTGCTATGTTCAGTACTCCCACTCCACGTCCTCTGTACTCCTCCTGGGTCCAGGTGTGATCTGAGGGCTTTTCCATCAGACACCTTGAGGAGAGAAAAGTAACTCCTTTTGGTCTCTAGGTTACCCATGGTTTGGGAGCCATGCTGTTGTTGGCTGCTGACCTTCTGTGGCCTGTAGTAATGTGATCTCTAGTCAGTGGCATATTCCGTCCCATCCTACAGTTCCTCTCCTGCCCTTCCCTCAGTCACAGCAGCCAGGCCTGTCCCTTCCTTTATCTAGGGCTGGCCAAGCTCATCCTTCCAGTGGACGGGTATCACCCTGTAGGTCACTGTAGCTCCTACAATCAGCTGACTGTGAGCTCACAGAAGCTCTACAAGCCACATTTGGGGGTATGAAAAACTGGGTTCACTTAAGTCTAAAGGCCTCAAGCCACCATTCGTTGGGCTTCTCTTTACCAGAGGGTAAAGGCCTGGGTGAGCAAGCACAACCGGGAAGCCAAGCGCCTGCTCATCCTTCAGTCACAAAGCCATGCTCTCCCAGGGATGGGGCCTTCTCACCTCATAGCAGAGCTCACAGTGAAAAAAGAAGGGATATTTGACTATTTACCACTCTGTCTCTGTCTCTGTCTGTCTCTGTCTCTCTGTCTCTGTCTCTCTGTCTCTGTCTCTCTGTCTCTCTCTTTCTCTCAGCACAAAGCTTAAATACTTTGTGTAAATTGCAGGGCATTACATTCTCGAGTGCTTTTCTGGCTACTTTATCTCCCAACCAGCAGAGAGTAAAACTTTTTGACATGCTATGCTTCGGCGTTTGCTCCTCTTGTTATCAACAGCCATCTACGGTGGTTGAGGGGATTGCCAGGCTACACGAGGGCCCAGCTATCAGCTGCCCTCAATGGATACTTCACACTCTAACTTGTCTCCTAAGTCGCTCCGGATCTCAGTAAGCTCATGTTGGAAAGAGTGCCTGGTTGCTCTGTCCCCGGAGTGCACAGAACCTCCCCCTGCAAGCTCAGTTCACACTCCACATCTCCCTCTGACCTTTCACTGAGTTTATTGTCATCAAAGTTATGTAGTTAAAACCAACCAAACAAACAACAAGACAAGCAGGGCAAACAGTGCCCCTCTGCCTTTCCTGGAACTTTCCCAACCCATTTCGTTCCCCCAGCTGACTGCTGTGCTATTTCCCACTACATTGCCAAAGAATTGGGCTCTATTGCTGCTTCCGGGGTTTTCAATGTAGGCATTATCTGCCAAGTTTATAGTATGAAAGACAGAGGGTTTGTTGTTTATTTGTTTGTTCATTTTGTTTTGTTTTGTTTTTGAAAAAACTCTGTCACATACTACTAGCTTCCTCTCCCTACACTACACTTAGAATTTATATTACTGTAACAATATAAACACTAATTGTGTGATAATGTCGTATTTTTATAATTGCCTTCCCTATTTAACAACCCTTTCTTCTTCCTGGTGTTAGATAGTGCCCTTTCCATACTTTCCTGTACACTTAACTCTAAACCAGTGCTCTCTTCTTGGGACCCTCGTGCTCTCTCTGAGGACTCTGTCTTCTTCTGACTATCGAGCTTTTTGTTTTCTAGATCCCATGTGTTGGGTAATCTGAATTGGCTTGGCCATTCCACATGGTCTAGATTCTTTCAGTAAAGACGTATGGCTTCTAGTGTATGTTTCTTCCTATTACTTGGAATAGGAAGTATATATATATGTGTGTGTGTGTGTGTGTGTGTGTACACACATTACTAATGTATACTAGAGCAAATTCTGCCAGTGTTCAGGGGTTGTTGTTGTTGTTGTTGTTTTGTTTTGTTTTGTTTGGTTTTTTAACAAACAGGCATAAAGAATTACAGAGACCTTCTGGGTGATGTTCTCCATTTCTATCTATGGATATCCTGATGAAAATCTTTTTTTTTTTTTTTTTTAGTCAGTCTAAGGCAGATGCAATGTATTTTGACAACAGAACAGCCTACATCGTAGTAGGATTAGGTAGCATGGGTCCATGATGTATGTGTGTGTGTATGTTTGTATGTTTGAGGCACAGGATCAATGAGATGCTAGACCACAAAAACTGTTTTGAAGGTGCGAGGCTTGTGAGCTTGAGATTCTTTACCTGTACAAGAAGAGAATTTTTAAATAAGATTTATTTATTTATTTATTTAATGTATGTGAGAATGCTGTAGCTTTACAGATGGTTGTGAGTCTTCATGTGGTTGTTGGGAATTGAATTTTCAGGACCTCTGCTCACTCTGGTCAACCCCTCTTGCTCAGTCCCTGCTTGCTCCGGCCCAAAGATTTATTATTATACATAAGTACACTGTAACTGACTTCAGATACACCAGAAGAGGGCGTCAGATCTCATTACGGGTGATTGTGAGCTACCATGTAGTTGCTGGGATTTGAACTCAGGACCTTCGGAAGAGCAGTCAGTGCTCTTACTCGCTGAGCCATCTTGCCAGCCCACAAGAATAGATTTTAATAGCTAAAAGAATTAGATGCCAACACTCTTGGGGTGTAAGTGCTTAATTCATTGGGTGTGTTTGAAATGCCAATTCAGTGTCTCTGTGATGTAGACTGACATTAACGTATATACAAGTGTATATTAGTGTTGTTACATTTTCATACAATGTAACAGTACACCTTCTTGTTCTTGGTTTATTTCCTCATTACAATGCAACAAATCCTATTTTTAAAAAAACTTCCTAAGGAATGATTCATGGGAAAAAAATAATTTAACCCTTTTGTTATCTTATGATACATTTTGAGATCTTGATTGAAAGTATCTTTATTCGGCCTCCCCCATCAGTGGATAGTTTGGCTGGGGATGGAATTCCAAGTCAGAAATGGTTGCCTTTTAAAGTTTTCAAGGCAGTACTTCCCGATGACACCAGTGTTCTCTTTGTGGAGCCGTTAACTCCCACATGTCTGTCTCAAGCTCTCTTGGCCTGCAGTGGAGCTACTGTTCTGTTGAATCCCTTCACCATCTTCCAAGGAGTCTCTTTGCCTCTCTCCTGTATAAAAAGTCCAAGTTTCCTGAAATCCATGCATCATGTGATCTGAATTGGCCCAGCCATTTCACACCTTTAGATTATTTTGGCCAATACCCATGAACTCCACTATTAGTCTCTCCTTAATAATACTACTAAAGAATGACTCCACCACCAACCTTTAAGGATCTCTACTGAAGGTCTTAGAATATTATTTGATATATTGATAAAATACATATTTTCCTAAGGATCTGGCAAAACATCTCAAGCTATAAAATTATGTCCTTGGATTTGGGAAACTTTTCTTGACAACGCTCATTAACAAAGATCTCCTTTGTCGTCTTTCCTGGAGCCCTTGCTGATTGAGAGGACACAGCTCAGTGACACACACCCTAGTGAATCTCTGCACAGCTCATTGACACACACCCTAGTGAATCTCTGCTCCCTTCTCTCTGATTTCTTTGTTTTCATGTCTCTTTCTAGGACATTCCTTTAATTTTATGTCCTGACTTTAATATTGCCTTTTTCGTCCCTCCTGCCAAGCTTTGCTATGAACACTCTTCGCACCTTACAGACTTGCCCTTTCATGGGCTTTGTATTATCCCTGGTTTCTCTAGGAACCAGTAACCATATGTTAGGTATTTTTCTACCTTGACTTTTATAGACTCCTTTCTATCTGATTTACTCTCTGCTTTTTATGTTGAAGAAGTACCTCAGTTGTCCTCAATTTCCCTTTCACGTTTAGGAGTGTAGTGCTCAAACTCTGATGACCTTTGACTGTTGACCTTTAACCAGAGTCGTCTGAGTAAGAGAACACCATGGACCAGTATCTTTAGGTATTTTCTCTCAGATCAGACATCCCGGGGAAAAGTTCCCTTTCGGGTTCCCGAGGATGAAGGTGAGAAGAGAGCTGAAGGTGCAAGCAGGGGTCTTCCTGTTCAGTATCTCGCTTATCCGGAAGCTCCCATCTCAGCTGTCACATCTCAGCTGTCACATCTCAGCTGTCATCGGCTCTTGCTGTCCTTCTGCTTGTGGACTTGTTTGTCCTTCCCAGAGCACCATCTTCAGATCAAGGAGACTGGGTCTCTATGTTTCTCCCTGAGACAACCTAGCCTCCCATTCTTAGTTCTTGAATGCCCCTTTCAGAGACACCCGCAGGCTCTAACTCCCGAATTTAGCTAAGTCACCCATCTGCCTTCAGCTTTCGAGATGCAGCCAGTCACCACTCTCTCTGTTCCCGTTTCCCTTTGTCATCTGGGTTTGAGTAAAATCCACTTCCTGCTATTTCATAAAAGTCTGTGGAGATGGCTGAGATAAGAATCTGTGTTTAATTTGCCTCCATTTTATTTAAAGCACAATTTAACAGTTTTGTTCTTTCTCTCTTTATTCTGGTGTCGTGTGTGTTTATTGTATGTGTGCACCTATGTGTGCACATTTGGAGGCCAGATGCCAATGCTAGGGGGCTTTCTTCCATTGTTCCCCACCTTCTGTTTTCAGATGGGGTCCCTCGCTAAACCTGCCCTCGGTGAAGAAGGGCACTGGCCCTCAACTGACACTGCAGTTTGATCCCTGGAATCCACACAGTGGAAAGAGAGAACTGACTTCTGTAGTTTGTCCTGAAACCTTTGCATGTGTGCCATTGTATGGGCATGTGCCTGTGCGTGAGTGTGTGTCATGAAGACAGACACAGACAGGCAGACAGGCAGACACACACACACAGACAGAGACAGACAGACAGACACACATACACAAACAGACAGATACACAGACACAGAGAGACAGACACACATACACAGACACACACACATGCACACACATACACACACAGACACACACATACACACATCAAACTAAAAAGTAATTCCGGAGCTTTCCAATTGGCCAGGTGAGCTTCAGGGATGCTCCTGCACCCACCTCCCAGTGCTAGGCTTGTGTCTGCTTGGCATCTCGGCACCATGCTCTAGACTTGCCTTTTTTTTTTTTTAAAGCAAAGGGGTCTCATTCTTTTTGGTCTCCTGATCTAATTTGGAAACTCTCCAGACTAGATGGGCCGATGCAGCGTGTTAAATCTCCTCTGTTGCCTTGTTCATTTTCCCTCTGAGGCTCGGGTTCTGTGCACAATAGTCCAGTCTCATAGACCAACTTCTGCTTTGCCACCAGACTGTTTAACATGGGGCTTGGTGTCACCTCAGAGGCTTCCCCCAGTTCCATCTTCGCTTTCAACTACGAACAGAGTCTACAGTTCTTTACCAGCTTCCACCAACTTCACTGGCAGTTACACACTTGATCTCGCTACGAAGTCCCCACTGCTTCCTTTCTCTTGGGTTTTAACTCAGAAATAACTTTGAGTCTTATTCCAGAAAAAAAAAATAGAAGCAACCGAATGTGCCTGTCTTCACTCTCTTTCTTACCCCAGGACACCATCCACATCTGCAGCCATTCAGGTCTCCCTACCCAGCACACGCTGTCCCGTCTCTCTAATAGTCTCTTTTTAAGGCTGTCTGGGAGTCCTCGGATGTCTCTCCCACCACAGAGGCCATGGGTGGCTTTCAGGCCCAGGCTCTCTTTGGAAGATTTCCTCCTTTCCTCTTGTGCTGTGTGTCTTTGACCTCTTTAGCACATTCCTTTCAACTTAGGAACAGCTTAAAAATTTCCATGTCTCTCTCTCTCTCTCTCTCTCTCTCTCTCTGTGTGTGTGTGTGTCTGTGTGTGTGTGTGTGTCTGTGTCTGTGTGTGTGTCTGTGTGTGTGTGTGTGTCTGTGTGTGTGTGTGTGTCTGTGTGTGTGTGTCTGTGTGTGTGTGTGTGTCTGTGTGTGTGTGTGTCTGTGTGTGTGTGTGTCTGTGTGTGTGTGTGTCTGTGTGTGTGTGTGTTTCTGTGTGTGTGTGTGTGTCTGGGTGTGTGTGTGTCTGTGTGTGTGTGTGTGTGTGTCTGTGTGTGTCTGTGTGTGTGTGTGTGTGTCTGTGTGTGTGTGTGTCTGTGTGTGTGTGTCTGTGTGTGTGTGTGTTTGTGGTGATAGGGATGGAACCCAGGATGAAACACTGCCATGTATTCCACAAATGCTCTAAGGCTGAGCCACATCCCCAGCCCTAGGGTTTTCCCCCATTAAAGAAGCCCTCTAGATCCTTAATGAGTCCCCTGGTGCTGGCGCACGCCTTTAACCCCAGCACTCAGGAGGCAGAGGCAGAAGGATCTCTGAGTTAGAGGCCAGCCTGGCCTAAGGAATGACTTCTAGACAGTCAAGGCTACACAGAGAAAACTTATCTTAAAACAACAACAACAACAAAACCCAAAAAACCAGACAGACAAACAAAAATCTTTATTGCCTCCCTCCCTTCCCTCCCTCACACCCTCCCCTCCCCTTCTTATTATTATATTTTGAATTCTCTTCTGCGTTCACTTTGTCTGCTTCTTTGCCCCTTTTTCTGTCATGACCTTTGCTTGACATAGTCTTCCTCAACACCTCTCTGTGTTTTGGTGTGTACTCGGGCAGCCTTGCTTCCTCCTGGAAGTCTTCACACAATTGGCCACTACCCCTTGTGCAGACCCTACAACCCCGTCTTGCTTTGCCTATGTCTTCAGCCACTCCTTTTCTATCCTTTCCTTTTCTTTCCTTGAATATCGATACCCACAGTGCTCCATCTCAGCCAACATCTACCCTTAGTGCTCCATCTCAGCCATCCACCCACAGTGCTCCATCTCAGCCATCCACCCACAGTGCTCCATCTCAGTCATCCACTCACAGTGCTCCATCTCAGTCATCCACTCACAGTGCTCCATCTCAGTCATCCACTCACAGTGCTCCATCTCAGTCATCCACTCACAGTGCTCCATCTCAGTCATCCACTCACAGTGCTCCATCTCAGCCATCTTTTCCTTTTGCTCTGCATAAAGCTTTCCCAACAACATTCTACAGGAAACTGAAGCTCAGTGTATTCCAAACTGGAGTCATAACTTCAGTACTTAAAACTGTAATGATGCGCTTTTGTTATCTCTGAAAACTTGCGAGAGCTACTGTATTCCTGTCTGAAAAGTTAGATGACAATATATTCCTTCCTTATAGAATGAAAGGGCACCAGTATATCTCATGACGTATACTGTTATGGCTCGAAGGTGTCCCCAAAAAGTGCTGGGAATTTAATTCCCCATGTGACAGTCTTAGGAAGTGGTGCCTGATGGAAGATTATGACACAGGGGCACTACCCTCATGGATGGATTAATTTCTTTATTACAGGAATGAGTTCATTCCATATGAAAGGATGTTTGTCTCCCTCTTCCTTTCCCTCCCACTTCTCTTCCCTCCCCCACCCTGTCTTCCATAGGATATAACAGCAAGCCCCCTCTACATGACTCTTGCTTCTTGAACTTCCTTCCCATCCTCCAGAACCATGAGTAAGTCTGTTTCTATTCATTATAAATTTCCCAGTCCAAACTAAAATAGTTTTGGATGGACAAGGTGGGGTGGGGAGGACTTGGATTGGAGGATCAATCAAGCAGAGGGGGGAGTGGCTGGGGGCTGGGGGAGGGAATACAGGAAGAGACAGATAAAATTAAGTCCATTTAAGAGGGAGTATGGAAGTCTAATATAATAGAAACTTCCTAAAATATATACATATATGAAGGTGATCCAAATGAAATTGACAAATAATGGGGGAGTCAAAGTTCCAGCTGAATGTATTGTCACCAAATGAGGCTTGCTACATCTAATTGAGTAATTGACCAAAGGGGTCCCATGGGAAGCCCCAAACAGCCCAGGCTGTTGCGAAGGGAATAGGTTCCTCTCCACAAACTGATAGTAAGCTCCTATGGCTGAAGATGATCTGTACAACTCACTGAACGCAGAGAAGCTGAGCTGGTGCCTGACTAGGTCCTTTCTCCCGATGGGCTAGTGTTCTTGGTGTTGAGAGGTACTCTGCATGCTACCAAGGGGGAAATGTAAACAGCAGCCCAGCTACAAACCCTTTGATCTACAAAGCTGTCATGCCGGCAAGATATGACAAAAAGCTTGTGAAAGTAACCCACCAATATCTGATTTAACATAAGACCCACTTCATGAGACGGAGCCCATACTCGATGCTGCTTGGATGACCAAGAACCTGAAACTAGATAGCCCAGGGACCCAGAGTAAAACCAAATACTACTAAAGGAATGTAGCGACAAAATGACTCCCAATGACATTGTGCAATACGCATAGATCAGTGTCTTTCTTGACTGTCATCAGAGAGGCTTCCTCTAGCAGCACATGGGAGCAAATACAAAGACCCACAGGCAGACAATATGCAAAGAGTCAAATCCCAGCCGGGCATGGTGGTGCACACCTTTAATCCCAGCACTCGGGAGGCAGAGGCAGGCGGATTTCTGAGTTCGAGGCCAGCCTGGTCTACAAAGTGAGTTCCAGGACAGCCAGAGCTACACAGAGAAACCCTGTCTCGAAAAGCCAAAACAAACAAACAAACAAAAAAAAAGAGTCAAATCCCTCCTCTCAGGGCTCCGAGGCTTCTAAGGAAGAGGTGGAAAGAGTGCAAGAGCCAGAGGGGATGGAGGACACCGAGAAAACAATGCCTTCTAAAAAACAGCAGATCAAGGCACACATGAACTCAGAGACTGAAGCGGCATGTGCAGGGCCTGCACAGATATGCACTAGTTAGTGTCTTAGAGTTGAGAGAAGTGGACACCTGCCTCTATCCCTAACCCAGAAGCTATCTCTAATTGTTAACCACTTAAAAATAAAACTTTAGTTTCCTCCCAAGGAGTCTTACTAGGGTAACACACTACCATTAAGGCTACAAGCCCAGCACGGCCAAAAGAAAATAAACTCCACAGTGTCTTTGGAGGTTCTTTGTCTCATAATGTCCTGTCGGGGTTCGTCCTTTCTTTCTTCTTTCTTTTCTTTTCTTTTCTTTTCTTTTCTTTTCTTTTCTTTTCTTTTCTTTTCTTTTTTTCTTTTCTTTCTTTCTTTCTTTCTTTCTTTCTTTCTTTCTTTCTTTCTTTTTTCTTTCTTCCTTCCTTCCTTCCTTCCTTCCTTCCTTCCTTCCTTCCTTCCTTCCTTCCTTCCCTCCCTCCCTTCTTTCTTTCTCTCTCTCTCTCCCTTCCTTCCTTCCTCTCTCTCTCTTTCTTTTCTTTCTTTCTCTCTCTTTCTCGTTCTTTCCTCTTTCTCTTTCTTTCTTTCTTTCTTTCTTTCTTTCTTTTCTCTTTCTTTCTCTCTCTTTCTCTTTCTTTCCTCTTTCTCTTTCTTTCTTTCTATCTCTTTCTTTCTTTTTCATATTTATTTATTATATGTAAGTACATTGTAGCTATCTTCAGACACCCCAGAAAAGGGTATCAAATCTCATTAAAGATGAGTGTGAGCCACCATGTAATTACTGGGAATTGAACTCAAGATCTGCAGAAGAGCAGTCAGTGCTCTTAACCGCTGAGCTATCTCTACAGTTCTTCTCTCTCTCTCTCTCTCTCTCTTTTCTCTTCTCTCCTTTGGCTCTATTTTTATTTTTCTATCCCCCCTTTTTTAACCACACAGGTCTTTTACACACACACACACACACACATATATATATACACACACACACACACACACATATATATATATACATATATGCATACATACATACATATATATATGGTTTTTCTGTTTTTTTATGGGGTTCCTGAGTGTGTGAATGAGTGGGTCTCTGAGTCTATATTTGTTTCTTGAGCCTTTTCTTGGCTCTTTTTCTTTCTTCTGTTTGTTTTTGTCCTAGTCTAATGTATTTGTTTTATATTATTAGATTTTATTTTATATTATTATTTTTTTGAAACCTGTTTGTTTTCTAATGAGACAGATTTGAATGAGAGGGGAGGCGGGTAGGAACTGGGAGGAGAAACCATAATCAGGGTATATTAAATTAAAAAAAAATTCAAACACAGGCAAATAAATAAATAAATAAATAAGATAAGATAAGATAGGGTATTCCCCAGCCTGTGTACTATTCTAACAATGTAGCATGGACCAAGGCCCGCACCAAGGACTCATCAAGTGTCTGACATACTGTCTGTGCTCAATACGGGGTCCAACTATTATTGGTAGTAAGAGTTGCAGAATGTGGTGTTTTGAATCTGCTTGACCCATGGGAAATGATACTATTAGGAGGTGTGGCCTTGTTGAAGGAAGTGTGTCACTGTGTAGGTGGGCTTTGAGGGATCCTAGGCATAAACTCCAGTGTGGAAGATGCTCTCCTCCCAGCTGCCTGCAGATGACAGTCTCCTTTTGGCTGCCTTCAGATCAAAATGCAGAATTCTCAGCAGCTTTTCCAGACACATGCCTGCCTGTTCACTGCCCTGCATCTCTCTGTGATGATAATGAACTGTACCTCTGAAACTAGTCCTAACGAGATGCTTGTCCTTTAGGAGTTGCCTTGGTCATGGTATCTCTTCACAGCAATGGAACCCTAACTAAGACACAGAGGGAAGACACTGATATTAATATGACCATTATTCTTTTCACTAGCCTGGCACCATGCCAGCTATACCCAGTTCACTACTTAGGATTCATCCTTATCCTCTCTGCCTATCAGTGTTTATCACCTACATGCTCAGTATTATTCAATCTGTCATCAAGGTTATGGATCCCATTCTACACCCAGACCTCTGTTTTCTTCTCCATTGTCCTCCCTGTTCACTCCTAATCCTCATCCATCTGGTCTACCTGGGAAAGCCATGTAGCCTGGTCTTCAGCCTTCTGGTCTACCTGGGAAAGCCATGTAGCCTGGTCCCCAGCCATCTGGTCTACCTGGGAAAGCCATGCAGCCTGGTTCCCAGCCTCTGGTTCCACCATTTTCCCTTCAGTGCATCTTCTAAATCTCTGCTGCAATAATCCATCCAACATTTTTGTTTAGTGTGTCACATCTCTCCTAGGCATGTTTCCATGGTAATTAGAACTGCAGTAGAGAAGAGGAAAGCTAATATTTAAAGTCATAACAGACCACAGCTGCATCTTCCCCTAAGGCAGACATTCCTCTTCAGTACAAGGCTCTTTGTTCAGCAAAACACCTGGACACAGAAGGTAAACAGCTCTGGATATAAAACAGAGAGCCAGACTTCTCTGCAGAGGAAACAGATAGGGGCTGTAGGTACTGGAGGATGTCTAGAAAGAGAAGACTATAGATGAAAGCCTTGGAGGGGAAAATGCCACCTCATTATCTCCAGGGGAAGCTGGAGGGAAATTAGGCTGGGCTGGGAGTAGGGAATGTCATGTAAAAAACACAAATGTCAAGTATGAGCTTCCAAGACGCAGACAGTTTTCCATTATGCTAAAGCACATTATGCCTATCACTTTACATCTTAAATGAAGCTCATTACACAAACACTGCCGTATATGATCTCTCACTGATGGAAGAAGAGACCTAGGTTCTGTTTGGATCTGCTAAGAGCAGAGATGAAAACCTGAGGTGGGAAGGGGCCTCTGGGAATTTTCAGTAGGATGGAATTGAATCATGGTCACTGGAGGAGCAGAGAGGTACAGGGAGGGGCAAGCCTGATGTAAGCGAAGGTAGGGTTTCAAATACATCCTGTTTAAATTTCATGGTGCCTTCAAGTCTTCTTCTCAGAGATAGCCTTACTCTGACAGTGTTGCCATGGTGATATATGGTAGCCATGTTTCCTTGGGACCAGACATAGATTGAGATTTGCAAGTACAATCTCTTGTCACCATCTCCTAGGGCCCGCTGTGGAGCTGGCATTATCAATTCCACTGACAAGGGTTTATAGTGTGCCTGGAGTCATAGATCTGGAAGACTCTAGGTATTGGGGTCTGAAGTCAGATCAGCCGTCAGACCCCGGAGGATCCCCCTGCTTGCTCGTCAGTGCTTGCCCTTTATTCTTGGGTAAATGTTCAGCTCCAGGTTTTTTGTTTTGTCTTGTTTTATACTTAATGCAAACTTTATTTATAAAAGACTCTTAAATTAGTTGTGTCATGCCATGCATTCATACAGAATACAGTGTCCCTTCAGGGTTACAGAAGAAGAGCTCACAACTCAAAAGGAACTATTAAAAGAGTTTCTAGTGGCTGGAAGCTAGGACATTTTAGGACAATTTACAATGAGCCATTAAAACAAAACAAAACAAAACAGATATGGAACTTAATTCTGAGCTGAGGGAGCAGCTGTTTAGAAGTCTGTACACTAACCTAACCCACAGTCAGGCTTCTGGAAACAGAGCATGCGCAGACTTGAGCCACTGCTGCTCCTCCCCATCTGGTACATACAACCAGTTTGCGCCTGCAGTGGCCGCTTCACACTATGGGGCTTGTAGATCAGTAAACTAAAGCTGCCCAATGCTGAGGACGGGCAGCGTCTTTTGCAACTGCTCTTTATGCTCGCCAGTCTCTTTTTTTAAGTCATCAGTGTTCATTGTGGAGAAGGAGGAGGAAGAGGAGGAGGGGGTGAGGAGGAGGAGGAGGTGGTCATGGTTCCTGCGGAGTGGGTCTGGTTGGAATCCAGGTCTGAGTGCTGGCGCTGTCCCCGGGAACCCCGAAGCTGTGAATGCTTGCTGTGGAGCGCGTCTGTGGAAGAGGCGACTGGAGGAACTGATGGTTTGGAGAGCAACGAGGCCAGTGGAGGCCAGTCATCCTGCTTTGCGTTGTCAAGACCACACCGCTGCCGGAGAAGTTTTAGCCTTTCCAGGTAGACAGAAGGCCCCCGTTCTTCTCCATTTGTGTTACCTCGAGAGGTCGGGTGGGCACAATGTGATCTCCATCTGAGGGGAAATGGTTGTTGAAGTGGGACTGAGGCCTTGGCTTTCTCTCTCCATCTCAAGCACCCGAAGGCCTCTCTCAACCTAACTCTGAAAGAACTGTAAGGAATTTTTCAGAAACGGTTCAATGTCAGTGTCTGAATATTTCTTCTTGTATTCATATAACTCTGCTAGGACCTCCTTTTTTTTTTTTTTTTTTGGTTTTACGAGACAGGGTTTCTCTGTATAGCCCTGGCTGTCCTGGAACTCACTTTGTAGACCAGGCTGGCCTCGAACTCAGAAATCCGCCTGCCTCTGCCTCCCGCGTGCTGGGATTACAGGCATGCGCCACCACGCCCGGCTTGCTAGGACCTCCTTAACAAAACAAAACAAAACAAAACAACTAACAAACAAACAAACAAACAAAAAACAAAAACAATGCAGATGCGGGGACAACGAGTTTCCTGGAACAGCAGTTAACCTCTTATGAAGCTGGTGTAATCCAGAATAGTCTGAGAACTCCAGCTTTCCATGCAGAAGAATGCTTGATTTGAGGGAAGAACACTGCGAAAAGCCAGAGCTTCTACTAACATAAACTGACTGTGGAAGAGATTTTATTTCTGCAGGAAGAAGGGAATCTCCAGAGTCCTGGGTAGAGATGGACTTCAAAGAAAAAGAGCATTGAAGCAACAAGTCACGACATGGGATAGGCTTGGAGTAAATACAACTTAGTGGGAGGGGTCTGAGAGCAAAGCTAGGTATCAAAGAGCACACACCTTCTAACTAGCAAGGATCGCTCTAAGCACAAGAAGGATGGCACCTTTGTTTTGTTTTCTCCAGTACATAAATCAGTGTCTTGAGGCCCACTCACCACAGTCTGCAGCCAATCCCATGACAGCCATTTCCTGAGTGTTCTCTCCGTCTCTTAGATCATTCTGGAAACTAAGCTTGTCAAGTCAGTAACACTTGAGGGAGATGAGTTCTGGTCTTGGGGTAGCCCCAGGATGGTCACTAGGATAATAACCCTTGCTGAATTGTGGGATTGAGCTTAGAATGCCATTGTGTCTCTAGTTAGGAGTCTGAGATGATCCTCCTTGTGCTGTATCTTACACACACACACACACACACACAGAGAGAGAGAGAGAGAGAGAGAGAGAGAGAGAGAGAGAGAAAGGGAGAGAGAGAGAGGGAGAAAGAGAGAGAGAGAGAGAGGGAGAAAGAGAGAGAGAGAGAGAGAGAGAGAGAGAGAGAGAGAGAGAGAGAGAGAGAGAGAGAGCCTTGCAGCTCCTAGGGTATCTGCCCAATGTCCGTAGACATCAAAGCCCCTCATAGTATCTGTTACGCTCCCCTCAAAGCCTCAGTCTGCATGGTCTACATCTTCTTGCCTGGAAGGTTCAATCTCATCGCACCCCAGTCTCACTACTACTCCCGGTACATCTAATTCACCCCCTTCAGCTTTTGAATGTAGAGGTTTGCAGATGTTCTCCTGGGGTCCAAGAGAGCCAACCCAACCTTGAGCATGCAAAGGCAGCATGAGCTAAAGAGTCTTATTTATTCTTTATATAGGGTCTTATACAGCCATAGCCCAGGGTTGTCTCGAGCTTACTATGCAGTCAAATATAACCTTTAGCTTACAATCTTCCTGCCTCTACCTCCCAAATACTGGGACCATAGGCAATGTCTCACAGGTCTGCTTTACGCTTTATAAAGGATCAAACTGCATGCACACTAGGAAGGCACTCTACTGACTAAACCGCATCCCCTGCTCAGTAACCCTCCTGAATGGGGGATGATGTTTCTTCTTTCGTTGGCTAAAAAATATAGCAGATATCTCTCTGAAAGCACCAGTTTTTAAAAGGTAGAGTCTTTAAAAAAAACAAAAAACTTTTCTTATTGATTCTTTGTGAGTCTCACTCCATGCACCCCAGTCCGGCTCATCTGCCCATCCTTCCATATCCACCCTTGCAACCTCACAACTAAAAAACAAAACGAAAAAGAACCCACCTTGTTTTGGAAGTTGCAAGTGTGTCATGCAGTCTACCCTTTGGTCCACACACTTGCAAATGTTAATTGCATTGAGTCATTGGTCTGGTTCAAGGCCTCCGGCTTCTGCTGCATTTTCAGTACTGGATCCTCACCTAGACTCCTCTCAGATATCCTGTTGTTGCCTTGTGTCATGGAGATCCTGCAGCTTTGGTTCTGCAGGACCGGCCCTTTCATACCCTCCATCAGTTCATAGATGGGGTAGATGTTGGGGCAGGCCAACTCGAAGGTCTGGATCTGGGCCTGGGTGGCCACTGAGTTGATCTGTGTTTTCTAAAAATCACAAAAACCCAGGGAAGACTCTTATAGTGGCTATCATTATATTTTTATTATCATTATATTGCTTTGAAACAACCTAGTCTCCAAAATAAAAAGCAAGAAAACTCCCTAAACCAAAAAACCCCAACCATCTGGGGGTGAAGAGCAAGACTCAACAACAGCAATAACAACAAACAAACAAACAAAGAGGCAGACAGACTCTGGATTCCACGGAATGTAGTTTAGCATGTGACTTACTGACAGAGGTGAGGTCCTGGGTTGCAATGAGGCCAAGTGGATACTCACAGTTTGGGTCAGAAGGAGAAGTGCATATGTTGGTTAGGACAAAAGTGACCTCATTAAAGGGGAATGTACCTGGTTTATCACAAGCTAGTATCAAACAGACAGGCGCATTCCTAGCACCATGGCCCAGCTGTAAAACTGCAATGCTTCTCTAACGGTTGTGTCCTTTTACAGTTAGCTGGGAAACTATGTGGGAAACCCCAACCAGGTTATTCTGGGGCTGATGCTGTCTGCTACAACTCAAGATGGCTGCCATCATGTCAAGATGAATTCATTCAATAACGAAGCCAGCAAAAAGAAAGGCTTTAAGGGCTCCCTAGTTCCGGAGGGAAATCCTTCTGTTCACATTTTAGAGGAAACTGTGGAATGATTCTGACATGAGTGACAGTGACAGGCCTATGATCTCTGCTGTAGCTCAGGTGTCTGGAAAGTGTCACTGCTGAGCATAGGAGCGACCATGTTGATGGCAGCGGCAGAGGATAACGTAAATACGGCAGTCAAAGGAAGGCTGCCATGATGCCTGAAGCACGCTGACGTGATGGAACTATGGTGCCCAGTTGTTTGGTAAACACCACTGTACCTAACGAACGCCATGAAAGTATATTTTAGATGTAATTAACTTTCAAATCTGTAGACTCTGAGATTGCCTTCCACAGGGTGTGTGGGCCCTGTCTCATTAGTTGTAACCCTAACGGCAGAGACTGGTTTCCAGACAACAAAGAAATACGGGCTGAGTTTGTAGCCCACAGGTTTCAGCCTCAAGGCTTGAATGTTAACTATTCCCTCAATGTTCTTCTTTTCTCTTTAAAATTAATTAATTTATTTATTATGTACATTGGTGTTTTCCCTGCAACCATGTCTGTGTGAGAGGCTTGGATCCCCTGGAACAAAAGTTTGAGGTAGCTCAAAAGTTATGAGGTACCTTTGGCTACTGCAGGTTTCAGCCTTACCTGTCCCACTGTGAGCTAATTCCTTAAAAATCCCTTTCTGTCTCACTGTCTGTGTCTCTCTTCTGTCTTTCTCCATATGTGTGCGTTTGTACTATTTTGAGCATGTCTGGATTCAATAGGTTAAGAATTCAAGGGATTCTGGGGTGAATGCGAACCTGGGTTTCATTCCTGACACTGCAAAAACAAACAAATTCATACATATATAAATAAAAATGAAAGAGAAATTAAAAGATCACATAGAAGCAGCGAGCAAAGAGGGGTGCATGCTTATTATCCCCTCCCAAATCCCAAACCCCTTTCCTGACGTCAGGAACAACATAGGAACATAGGAATGAGAAGAGAGGTGGGGGAGGGGGGCGGGGAGGGCAGGGAGGAAAACTTACAATAGAGGCAAAAAACAAAACAAAACAAAACACACACAAAAACAAAAACAACAACGACAACAACAAAAACCAAGAAAGTGTTCAATCAGTGCCACAGAATCTCTGGGTTCTGAGAATCCTAAAACAAACTTGAGGAAAAATAGTCAGCTGGATTTGAAAGTCTAGAAAGTACCACAGGTCTGCAAGGAAGTTCTCTTTCGTTCTGGTCCGAAATAATTTCCCCAGGCAGCCATTCTCTGTTTGTGTTGGTGGCGATGGCATGCTGCAAATGCAAGCCTTCAAACTGTATTTTCTCCCTCTTCTTGCTCTGTCTACCTTCCCTCCTTTCCTCCTCCTTCTCCTTCCTTTTTTTTTTTTTTTTTTTCTGAGACAGGGTTTCTCTGTGTAGCCGTGGCTGTCCTGTAACTCCCTCTGTAGACCAGAATGGCCTAGAACTCAGAAATCCACCTGCCTCTGCCTCCCAGATGCTGGGATTAAAGGCGTGCGCCACCACTGCCCGGCCTTCCGGCACTTTCTCTTGCTCCCCTATAGAATGGAGGCGGCTCCACATCCATACACTCAGTTTTCCATACACTCAGTTTTCTTTGCAGCCACAAACCCAGGTGTACTCACTGTGACTTGTCTGTCTAACTCTGCGCTGCTGAGTGCCGATGCTTCCCACTGCCTTTTGTAATCATATGAAAACACAGGCTGGCTTGCTTGCTTGCTTGCTTGCTTGCTTGCTTGCTTGCTTGCTTCCTTCCTTCCTTCCTTTCTTTCTTTCTTTTCAAGATAGGATTTATCTGTATAGCCCTGGCTGTCCTGGAACTCACTTTGTAGACCAGGCTGGCCTCGAACTCAGAAATCCACCTGCCTCTGCTTCCTGAGTGCTGGGATTAAAGGCGTGCGCCACCACGCCCGGCAGCATTTTTCAACTTGATACAAACAAGTCATTTGGGGAGAGAGAAACTCAGCTAAGGAATCACCTTCATCAGACTGGCCTATGAGCAACTCTGTGGGGGCTATTTCTTGATTAATGATTAGAGCAGGAGGGTCCAGCCCACTGTAGGCAGTGCTACCCCTGGGCAAGTGGATTATCTACGAAAACAAGTTGAACAGGTCAGAGAGATGTTTCATGGTCTCTCCTTTAGTTTCTGTGTCCAGCTTTCTGCTTGTGTTGCTATCCTGAATCTCCTCAATGATGAGCTGTGCTTATGTGAAAGGGTAAGATGAAATAAATATGTTGCTTTTGGTCATGGTGTTTCGCAGTAATAGAAAACAGAACGGGACAGTAGCTTTGCTAGTACACCGAAGGTGCACACACTCCTTCTGACTGAAGCACGTACGAGAAGTGGAATAGCTGAACTGCAGAGAAGACGCTCTTGTGAAATGGATCAATGACTGCCAAATTGTCTGCATAGGATACTAGTGATTTCCACTCAACCAATTATAAAAGTACCATTTTCCCCACAGTGTGACGAGTACCATGTTGTCAAGCTGTTAGAGACTGGACCATCTAATCATTAGATTAGATTATGATGGGTTAAAGTATGGGCTATTGATCAGGGAAGGTTAAATTTGTATTTTTCTCTTGACTGTGATGAAGGAGGCTGGACAGACATTGATTGCTGCCCCAAGGTTTGATTCCCAGCATCCACATGGTGGCTCACAGCCATCTGTAACTCCGGTTCCGGGGCATCTGACTTTTTCTTCTGTCGTCTGTGGGCCCTGCATGCAAATGGTGCACAGGTATACAGGCAGACAAAATTCACATACACATATTAAAAATATTTTCAAATGCCTCTAAAATTAAGCATTTTAACACATTTTCAAATTGTTTTCATTTTTCTGTGAATTGTCTGTTTCAATAAAATATATTTTTATTGTTGTTGAATTATAGGTATTGTTGCGTGTGTGTGTGTGTGTGTGTACATGTGCACACCAGTGTCTGTTTATGTCAGCTGGGAAAAGTTCCTCATAAAAGACAGTTCTTTGACGGTGGTGAGACTGCAAAGATTTCCTTCAGTCTGTCTTCTGTTTTTTGCCATTGTTTATAGTGATTTTGTCATGCAGAAACATTTTATTTTTTTATGAATGGATAACACACACACACACACAAAATGAGAAATCATGTAAAAGAAAGCAGATGGTATCAAATTAACAGCAAAACAAGATCAGAGAAAACCACATTGTAAAACACACCCAGAGAAGGTCCTACTTTGGAGGTGGGAGTGACTTTGGGACAGCTCCAAGTTCTGGGTTAAGGGACTCAAGGAGGGGGGCGGGGGTTGCCCCTGGGCAAACACCAGCATATTGAATGTGGAGTGTTTGTTGGAGGAATCTTCATTCTGTTTGTTCCTCCTGTACTGAGCAGGCATTAGCAGCAGAGTTGTGCCCTGGGGACTGTGAGCTGGGACCAGAGAGGTGGAATGATGTCTTAGCAGCAAGTCACCCCAGGACAGAGAGCATGTGGACAGGAGACAAGCCAGCAGAGGGACCAGGTTCTCCCCAGAGCACACCACTATCTCTAGAACCTGCACCTCCAAGACTAACACACTCATAGGACACAAGTGGCTGGGGAGATAGTCCAGTAGTTAGGGACACTCACTGCTCTTCAAGAGGCCCTAGATTTGTTTCCCTGCACCCACATGGTGCCCACAACTGTCTGTAATTTCATTTCCAGGTTTTTCTGGCTCCATGGGCACCAGTCATAAAAATGATGCTCAGACTTACATGCAGGCAAAACACCCATACAGAGATTGCTTTTTTTTTAAAGTTCGCAATACACAAGACCAGGGTGGCAGATAATCAATGGCTAGCAGATCATGGATGAAACCAACATCCTGAACGAGAGTAGATACTGTTTTTTTCTCACAGTCCATCCGGTGAGAACTTAGGTAAATTGCAAGGGAGGCTGGGAAATCAGCCTAGCCAAAACTTTTATTAGTGTTATCAAAGGGGAGAATGGATTCAGGGGACAACTCGCGCCTGTCAGGAACACAAATGTCGCTTCCCTTGGCTCTAATCATATCTCCAACCCAGGGTCCAGGTGGTCACCCACTTACATCTTTTTAAGATACTTGAGATAGATCATAAATATGGACACCTCCTACTGCCAGACCTCCAGGTTTTCAATCTTTTGGCAGACAGCACTGCAAAAGTTATCTATAATATAAACTCTTACACAAATATACAGATATATGCATAAGGTCACTTCCTTGGTGCTGAATGTACTGGGTCAGGAGGCACACGCCTTTACAGCTGTGATGTCATTGTCAAACTGCCCTCTGGGGGATTTGCATCAGCAGAAACCCCAAGCAATCATGTATTAAAGTCTCAGTTTCTCCACATTTGTGCCAAAAGAATGCATTTTTTTAAAAAAAGAAAAACCTTTTGACTTTTGGTGTACTGGAGAGAAATGAGTCCTCACTGCAGTTTTTATATGACTTCTAACCCAGCCAAGCTTCCTAGTTCTTTTTTAGTATCAGAAATAGGCATCTCCGGGCTTTAGCCCAAGGCACGGAGTAGGACAGGTCCTCTTCCCTTGTTTTTCTCTGCCCCCTTTTCTAAAAACAAGGAGGGGAGGGGAGGGCTGGAGCGAGGCCCAGCAGTTAAGAGAACTTAAGTGTTTTGGCACAGAACCTGGGTTCAATTCCCAGCACCCACAGGCACCTCACAACTGTCCATAGCTCCAGTTCCAGGGGATCTGCTGCTCTCTTCTGACCTCAGGCACCAGACACTCACATGGTGCCCAGACATACATGTGAAGAAAATGCTCATTCACAGACGATAAAAGAAATCTAGAAGCTGGGCGTGGTGGCACATACCTTTAATCCCAGCACTTGGGAGGCAGAGGCAGGTGGATTTCTGAGTTCGAGGCCAGCCTGGTCTACAAAGTGAGTTCCAGGACAGCCAGGGCTACACAGAGAAACCCTGTCTCAAAAAACCAAAAAAAAAAAAACCAACCCCCCCCCCAAAAAAAAAGACGAAAAGAAAAGAAAAAAAAAGAAAGAAAGAAAAAGAAATCTAAAAATAAAATTGAAAATAATGACTATGCATACGCATGCATGTATTTGTGTACCCAAGTGTGTATGTGTATGTGTGTACACGCACACATGCACACATGTAGAGACAGGGCTGATGTTTGGCGTCATCTGTCCAGCTGCTTATCTTTTTGGAACAGGTTCTCTCACTGAGACTATGCTTGCTGGCTTGGCTGGGGTAGTTGGCCCGCAAGCCCCAGAGATCCTCCTGTCTCTCGTCTCCTAGCTCGGGAGTTAGAAGCCTGTCCCACCACACCTGGCTTTTTATGTGGCTTCTGGAGGCTCAAACCCAAGTCCTCAGGCTTGTGTGGCAAAGGGGCTCCCTTTGCCAAAGGAGCGGAGTAGTCCTCAGTTACTTACTTTGAGCAAAGTTGTAGCATTTTTGTAGGTTTTTTTTAAAAAATACTCTGGGCCAACTTTAATAACTTTGGTGTGTGTGTGTGTGTGTGTGTGTGTGTGTGTGTGTGTAATGTTTTAAGAGATAAAGATCACCTAGATACTGTGGCTGTTATAATCACCTACCTGTTTTAGTTTCTGCTATTGTGTAACTCACGAAACTGGTCAACTGTTTAAAGTACCATGTAAAACAATGTAACCCATTAAAATGAAATCCTAAACAATCTGGAAGTCCAAGCAAAACCATCACTCCCTAGGAGAAACGCATGTGAGCTATCTTATGTGGCTTTCAAGAGGGGGGAGGGGGGGCGGGGGGAGGGAGAAAGAAAGAAAAGAAACAAGTTGGAGCTGGAGAGATGGCTCAGCACACCTGCTGTTCTTCCAGAAGTCCTGAGTTCAATTCCCAGCAACCACTTGGTGACTCACAACCATTTACAAAGCAATCTGATGCCCACTTCTGGCATGCAGGTGTACATGTAGGTAGAGCACTCATACATAAAACAAATAAATCTTTTTTAAAAAGAAGTGAGGGCTGGAGAGATGGCTCAGCAGTTAAGAGCACTGACTCCTCTTCCAGAGGTCCTGAGTTCAAATCCCAGCAACCATATGGTGGCTCACAACCATCTGTAATGAGATCTGATGCCTTCTTCTGGTGTGTCCGACGACAGCTACAGTGTACTTACATATAATAATAAATAAATCTTTATTTTTAAAAAAGAAGTGAACTAAATTTCAACAGTATAATTTAGCACAGAATATTTAAAATAGTATCACTGACATGTAACCAATATAATACAGATTAATAACACTTGTACATTCTTCAAAATCTGGCGTCTACTTCACTGCTAGCCTATTTCAGTTCCTACCAGCCATATGCCAAACACTCAGTCATCGTGCGTGCATGGCTAAAATGTCTGGTGCCAGGGGTGGAGTTCCGGAGAGCTCTATATGGAGGTGGAAGCAGGTGAAAGTTCTTATTTTACTTAAAATTCTGCAGAGCTACTGAGTGGAATATGCAATATGTGATGTATAATACATGGTATTTTCGACAAACGGCTCCCCATATGGAAAAAATAAAATCGTGTCATGTGCTGCGCATAAACATACGTTCCAGATGGATGAAGAAACGATTTTTTAAAGGAGAAAAGCACAAAAGCATTAAAAATATAAGTGTTATTAATTGGAAGTTCATTTTGAAGCACAGACACAAGATACAGAAACCATAACGGAAAGGATCGTCGGTCATGGAAGATAAAAATCCAAATTTTAAGCAAAATAGTAAGCAAAGTTAAAGGACAATGGATACAGGAGAAGGAATACAAATGAGTTAGAAGACAATCAGCCAACCAAAACCCATGCAAAAGTTGCATATATTTTATTATACTCGGTATTTTATTTATTTCAGTGGGGGGGGGGGGGCGCATGAGCACACACCGGCACATGTGTGGAGCACTCGGTCATCCTTTCACCTGTACATCAGCCCCAGAGACAGTCTGTTCCAGGGACCGAATCCTAACCATCAGGCTTTCGAGGCAGGCACTTTACCCTCTGAGCATCTCACAGCCTACCCTGAAACCCAACACTTTAAAATGTAAATTAAAGTGCATAGAAAATTCTCTCTATATATATTGGCTCTATGAAGGACACACATGTACAGAATGCTCAAGCTCACCAGTTATGGAAGGCAATAAAGATCAAACAATAATAAACCAATTTTCTTTTTCCAGTGGCTGTGATAAAACAACAACCAAACCAAACAACACCAACAAAAGACAGCAGCAGCAACTACCACAACAAAACACAAAGACACTTGGGAGGAGGAAGGGTTGAATTGGCTTGCAGCTTACAGTCCGCCACTGAGGGAATCCAAGGCAGGAACTTGAGGCAGGAACTTAAGGCAGGAATGGAAAGAGACCCCATGGAGGAATGTTATTTAGTGGTTTGCTCAGTTTTCATTCTTATAAACCCAGGGAACCACCCACAATGGGTGAGGCCGAGTCTCATCAATCATCCATCAAGAAAATGCCCTGTGGACGTCGTGACCAAAGGCCAGTCTGATGGAGGCAATTCCTCAATTGGTGACTCTAACTTGTATCAGGTTGACAATAACTAACCAGTACAATTTAGCTATTAAGCTTTCTGGTAAAAAAAAAAAACCAGGCACTTTGGTAAAATCTTTTGAAGGGCAACTGAACACAATTAAAACTAAAATTAAATCTATCAAAATTAAAATAGAACTTCCTTTGGCCCAGTGATTTCCTTTCATGGGATCCACCCTTTGAAACATCTACCTATGTGCACCAGGATGTGTGTGCAAGGAAGTGAAGTGTAGTCCCAGGGCAGGTAAGATCTCCCAGGGCTCATCCCAACTGGGCACACCCTGGGAGGAGCTCTGGGTTCCCTGTCACACAAGACTCCTCAACATCTCAAGTTATTTTGATGACTTAAAGAAGCAAACCACAGGGCCAGGAACGGAGCCTTGGCCAGTAGGATACTTATAGAGAACGCATGAGGTCCAGGGCTTATTTTCCAGCGTGCACATAAACCAGGCATGGTGGAGCATGTGTGTAATACCCAGCACCCCAGAAGTGAAGGAAAGGAGATCAGAAGTTCAAGACCTTCCTCAACTATATATTGAGTTTGAGGTCAGCTTGGGGGTAGTGGCCCTGTCCTCCACCTAAAAAAAAAAACCAACCCACAATCATGTGAATCATGATTTTATATATGAAAAAAATTAAGCCCAGCTGTGGATCTAATATATATATGTATGGATGTGTAAATCCTACACAAAAGACTATGGGAACAAGCACCGAGTTGGATGTTTAGGAAGAACAATCAAGGTGTATGTGAGGAGGAAAGTTCATCTTCTGTGCCATGAACTTCTCTAATGTTTGACCTGCTTATAGTGGAACTGGGTTGGCTTACGTGAGGAAAGAGATGGTTTATAGAGTGGCCTTCTTAGGTAATCCAGCAGAGGACCCTAGTGGGAATATAAATCAGTCAGGGGTAGGGGTGGGGCGCCCCTGGCTCTGTGAACTCTGGGCTGCCAGAATATCTTTGTGGGTGCCAACCAGTGGAGATGCTGAGGCTATGCCAGCGCCGTGCATGGGACACCTGTCACTTCATCTCACAGCCTGTGACCAGCCTGCTGTGTTTCCATGCATCCATCCTGTGGTATTTCAAGCCTAAAGCTGGCCTGTGTCTAGAACAGTGAACACCAAGTGTTATGTCCTGACTTTTCTTAACTATGTCTTCAGCCACAGTGACAGGAAAAACCAAGGAGGTTGGCGGTGGGTGGGCAGAGTGTGGTCATGGCTGTGGCCTCCATTTTCCCTGGGGACAAAGAAACCTCAGGCAGAGGTCAGAACTTCCCAGCATCTAGATGCTGAGGCTTACTGGGAAATGTCAGAGACTGCCACCCACACCTTGGCAGGGGTGAGAAGAGTCTTAGAGACCTCTGTCTGACATAGGAAGAGTCTGGAGTCTGAGAGTTCAATAAGAATGTTGCAATTTTCTTCTTATTCAGAGATTAATATGTGAATATAGATGTGAAGGAGGTAGGAAAAGAAGCAATAAAGATGTTGGCAGAACAAACATTCCTGAGGAAGGATTGCACCTAAGACTGGAAGAGAGAGAAAGCCATAATTGAAGCCATGGTAGCTGAAGGGTAGGAGATACAGTCAGAAGGCAAGGGAGAGGTAGGGCTTGAGACCCGCCTTCTCTCCTTGCAAGAACGTGGCCTTTTATTTTAGATGAGCCAGGGAGATAT
This sequence comes from Mus caroli, assembly GCF_978045245.1. Classification (NCBI taxonomy): domain Eukaryota; kingdom Metazoa; phylum Chordata; class Mammalia; order Rodentia; family Muridae; genus Mus; species Mus caroli. Next base: position 101,601,575 of record NW_028227266.1, read on the forward strand.
TGGCAGTCAGAAGGCCAGTGAATAATGCATCCGGCTGGTGTTTTACAGGATGGCTTTGGCTGTTGGGAACAGACTGAGTGAGCGAGACAGTAGCAGGCAGGTGCCCTGGGAGTGGTAGGGGTGTGGGGGTGTGGATATGGGCGTGGGGAGGCACCCATAACAGATCAAAGGAGAGGCAGGAGCTGAGCCTTTCTTAGCTGAGGGGCCAATACCAGAATCACCTTTAGGGTTCACAGAAACACAGCTTGGCTCCCCAATTCCAGCTGTTCCTCTCCTTATCTCCTTAGTCGGGGTTGAGCCTAGGACTTTGCATTTCTATAATTCCCTGGTGAAGCAGCTGGTTTGGGAGTCACACGCAGAGACCCTTAAGTTTTCCCCCATAGCACTGATGAAAGCTCACATCCTTGTAAGTACTGAAGGAAGCTCTTTGGCATTCCTGCACCCTAGTGTGCTTCATACAGCAAAAATTCCTGTTGGGTACAGGCTCTGGGTTATGCAGGGGGGTTAGTGAAGAGACTCTGGGAGGATACCTCATTTGAACTGTTTGGTGATGAAACTACACAGAAGTGGCCATTAGAAGGAAGGGTTCATTATGTCAACAGTAATCATAACACTCATAGCAGTCACCCAGTGTCCGCCCAGGTGTTTTATTTATAGCTTCTCCAATTAAATCCTTGTAAAAGCCCTGCAAGTCAGGCCTTAGCGCTGGTGCTTAACCGAGGCTAGGAGAGTTTAATTTTCCCAAGGCCACACCATTGATAAATACCAGTGCTTAGTCCCGCTTGACTGACACCTTTGGGATACATTGTATCATAGTATCTCAAGATGTTACTGGCTAAAGATGTGGAAGTAAAACCCGCCTCTAGAAGACTCAGCTGCCATTCTTGGAGATTATTAGCTTGCTGCAAAAATGTAGACAGCAAACCATTGCTTTCAAGACGGCTCCGCCCCCAACCCCCGCTTTGTTTTCTTGAGTAGAGAGCCCTGTTCACAGCATAGGTTCCCAGAGTCCTTTCTGGAAGGGCCCTGGTTCCCTACGAGGTAGCTGTGGCCACAGGTGACTTGTGTTTTTCATCATTCACTGATGGCTGTGCTTTTGTTCAGTTCATGCCCACTTCCTGGTCTCTTCCTGCAGGGCACTGTATTCTGTGCTGGGGAACTGAAGCTTGACAAATTGAGGCCAGCTTGTCTCCAAATGGAATCCATCCCTCTCACTACAGGAGAGAGGGGGAAAAAATATCAAGATCCAACTATCCTCCTCTTCGGTCTCTCTCCCTGCCCTGGCAGGGGATACAGGTAGTATCTCTCAGGGCCTGAGTGTGGATGGGCAACTGGGAGCTTGAAGCTAGGCCGGGCAGAAAGCAGCTGCTCTCCACAGGCAAGGAGGGAGGTGTAAGGTCAGTGAACGGGTCACAGGGATGGGATGGCCCTGGTCTGGAGGAAGTGAGAAGGGATGCTTGGGAGCCAGCCTGAGTGATGGCTGGTGGAGTAAGCTTGACTGGGGCTTCCCCAAATTCTTCATCAGAGTCTCTGGGATGTATCAGAGATTCTTAACCGGTTTAGGGAGACAAGGGCTTCCTAGAGCAAGGGATGAAATGTAAAAACCACTCCCCAGTATGTGAAAGCACCCATGCACACAGACAGTCATGTACAGCCATAAGCACACACTCACATACATTCCATGTTTTGGAGGGAGGGGCTGGCATGGACCACAGGTTAAAAGCCCAGATACAGGTTGGTTTACAGTTAGGATAATAAAAATTCATCACATGTAAAAACAAGCTTGCTGGGCATGGGTGGCACAGGCCTTTAATCCTGGCACTTGGGAAGCAGAGGCAGGCAGATCTCTGAGTTCAAGGCCAGCTTGGTCTACATAGCAAGTTCCATGCTGGCCAGGGCTACATAGTGAGACCCTGTCTCAAAACAAACAAACAAACAAACAAACAGTAAACCAAAATACAAAATAAAAAGTTTACTAAGGTTTTATGAGGTTTTTTGTTTGTTTGTTTGTTTTCTGGAAAGTGTGTGGCATGTGAATTTCAGGGAACAGACACGCTAACTAGAGGCTGACCTCTGATGGTGGGATAAGGGAAGATTTCTACGTCCCCGTCACTTCTCACTAAATAAAACAGCATTCTTTTCTTTTGAAACAGCATCCAAGACTCAGGGCGTACCTGGGGAAGAATAAAGGGACCAACCGACTCTAGGCCTCAACGACTTGGGCTGGGGACTGGCTATATTAGCCTAGAGCCCTTCGCCTGGCCAGGGCACTTCATTATTGTTTTTGATTAGCTTGTGTCTCTTTATCTCATTTTCTTCATTCTTCGCGCGTTTCACCCTGGCAAACAACGTAATGTTATTTATACCAACCCCTACTCGCGGCCCCCACCCCGACCTCAGGTCTGCGACGCTCTCCCGTGCACGCGCGCCCCAGAACCAGGCGCTCTCGGTCGGGCAGCACATGCGTGCGCGCCCTCGCGCACGGCGGACACGCGCACGCGCGCGTCTCCGCCAGCAGCTTACCCCCCCACCCCCTCCCGTTCCCGGGCGGCGGGTCTGAAGCGGCGGCGCGATGAGCTGGCCGGCCGCCCCCGGCTCGGGGCTGTGAGGCGCTCGGGGCCGGGGTGCGCGGCGGCGCGGCGGGCGGCGGACGCTCCTGCTCCGCGGCGGCCATGCGCGCGGGCCGGGGCGGCGTCCCGGGGAGCGGCGGCCTGAGGGCCCCGCCGCCGCCGCTGCTGCTGCTGCTGCTGGCGATGCTGCCCGCCGCCGCCCCGCGGTCCCCGGCCCTGGCCGCCGCTCCTGCGGGACCCAGCGTGAGCCTCTACCTGAGCGAGGACGAGGTGCGCCGGCTGCTTGGTGAGTGGCGCGGCTCCCGGGGCCTCGTGAGCCCGCGGTGCTGCCGCTGCGCCGCCCGCGCGCGCTCTCTCTCTCTCCCTCTCTGCAGCCTCCCTGCGCGTGTCACTCTAGGCCGCGGAGCTCCGGAGCCTCGGAGTCGGCGCTCGGGACACGGGTGGCCGCTCCTTAGCCTGCTGTGGGTGGCCCACAGGCCACGCCGCCGCCGCGCGCGTGCTTTCTGGTTAGCGAGTGGGGGGCAAGGTGAGCCGGGCGCCCTGGGGTTGTGTGGCATCCTGCACACCTTCGGGCCGACCGGACCCCAAGCATCGGGCTTTGCCTTGGGTTCGTTGAGTGTGACCTGATGCTGCCGTTCCAGGCCACTCGCCTACTCTGCAGACCCTGAAGCGAGAGGAGAACTTGGCGGCTTTGGGTCCGTCGGCGGTGGTTCCGTTTACCTGTTTAGCCCCGTTGTTTGGGGAGTCCGAGTCTGCCCTCCGCTTGGAACTCTGTGCATTCTGAAAATCAGCCCTTGAAGGAAGGCCTGGCCAGCCATCAAAAGGAAGTCTCTGATAGTTAGGGATACCCAGCTTTTGCCGTCTTTTGTGCATGAAGGCAGTCCCTTCACTTTTTCTCGGGGTGTTTTAGAGTGAAGTGTTGGAACTGGAAAGGTCTCCTAAATATCCATTAAGTGTCACTTTTTTAGTGGGCGAGTATGCCTCCCCCTCCGCATCCCCCCCCCCCAGTGTGTGTGTGTGCGCGCGCCCGTGCGCGCGTGTGTATGTGTGTATTAGAAGAGTTTTTTTTTTTTTTTTTTTTTTTTTTTCTTTTCCAGACAGGGACTTTATGTAGCCTGGGCTGTTTTGGAATCCACTATGTAGACCAGGTTGGCCTCAAGCTCACAGAGAGCAGCAGCCTTCTGCCTGTTAGAAGAGTTTCTTAGGGTCTGTTGAGAGAGTTTAGCCTCGGAATGAAAACTGCTTTTAGCAGACTGTTTAGACATAGTTGTATGTGTAGGTTTATCGGCTTTAACTAAAGAACTGTGTTTTCATAACATCCTAATTTAACCTTCCTTATAGTCTAGTTGAATTAGCTGAATTTAGTCTAGTGGATTGAAACGGCATCTGAGTTACGCCTGGAGCATGGGAGAAAGGCTTGGGAAAAATAACGATTTGTAGTGCTGCTCCTAGGCGTGCTTTTGTAAAGGGTTGTTTTTGTTGTTGTTAAAAGAACTTACGTAATTGTGACTTTATTGACATGTATTTCCTCTCCTCCTGCCTTAGCCAGGATGGAAGCAGGGAGGCAGAGATAGCTGGCAGCAGACAGGGACGAGTACATGTGCCTACTGTTGCGTGATAGAGTTTTGCTGTTACTTTTATTTATTTTTGTGTGTGTGTACCACGATGTGTTCTGTGGAGGTCAGAGGACACCTTGAAGGTGTGGGCTGTCTTTCCACTATTAATAGGGGGGTCCCAGGGCTCGAACTCATGTCATTTGACTGGACGACAAGTGCCTTTACCTGCTGAGCCATCTAGCTGGGGCCTGATATGGACTTGAACATGTTGTTTTTAGTTTCTTGTTACCCAGTGGGGCAATTACAGGAGATGAGAAAAGTAAGGCTTTAAGTAACTTGCTTAAGGTAACATGGTTTATTTCATATATTACATATATAATATATACCCACACAAGACAGTGTTTCCTGGCTGCAGACTAAGTTATTGAAGGGCATGTGCATTTAGAAGTTTGATTATGGCATGTTAAAAAAGAGACTGTTGTTCATTAGTACTTGAAGTGATACCTTTGTAGCCTGGAACTGATTTTCTTAGGGCAGTAGCTGAGGGGGCACCTGATGGATGAGCACCTGGCCCAGTAGCTTGTGAAATAGAGCGGGGAGCATGGCTCATTAATGCTCCCATCCACCCTTAGGTATTTCAGTTCAGTGCAAGCTGAGTTGTCCTGTCACAGTGTGGTCTCTAGATAGTCCTCTTGCAGAACCAGGGCCTCTTTCTGTCCCTTTAGGTTTCCCTCAGCTGTGCTGCTGTTGAAGGATTCCCATCTGGCTTTGTCTGGGTGGCAAAGTGCAAGTACTGGGATGTTTGCTGGGCCTCCTGAGTGTGGCTGTGATGGTGTGTGCGTGTGAGACTGTTGGAGATAGTGCTTTCCACCACGTTTTCCTTTGCGTAAAGGGTTAAGTGACTTCCAGAAGCTCAGGCAAGCTAGTGTCAATTTTACAGTGTTGCTGAGACCCAGGGTTCCGAATGCCAGGTGAGAACTTGGAAGTTGGAAGTGACAACTCTGTGGGGCTAGCTGTACTTGATAGGAAAAGTGCTTTTAATCCAGTCATTAGCTGCACATAATAGAAATCAATTGAATAATAGCAAAAAGGCCTTGAACCAGAAGCCATCAGCACCCTGCCTTTGGGCTTTTTGTCCTCCAGGTCCCACTGCCCCAGTGGGCGTAGTTCACACAACTGTGGTGGAGTTTGTCTTTCCCTGTTGTCTTTGGAATTTCTAGACTAGTGTGGACTGAACATTTGTCCTCTGGGGTCCTCCTTGTGCTCCTTTTTTTTTTTTTTTTTGGTTTTTCGAGACAGGGTTTCTCTGTGTAGCCCTGGCTGTCCTGGAACTCACTTTGTAGACCAGGCTGGCCTCGAACTCAGAAATCCGCCTGCCTCTGCCTCCCAAGTGCTGGGATTAAAGGCGTGCGCCACCACGCCCGGCTCTCCTTTTTTTTTTTTTTTTTTTTTTAATTTTAAAAAAACATTTATTTTTATTTCATGGGCATTGGAGTTTTGCCTGTATGAGGGTATAGGATCCCTTGCAACTGGAGTTACAGACAGTTGCGAGTTGCCGTGTGGGTTCTGGGTATTGAACGTGGGTCCTCTGGAAGAGCTGCCAGCACTCTTAACCACAGAGCCATCTCTAATCCTCCAGTGCATGTTTAAACCAGCAGTCAGTTGCCACAGTGGTCTGGTCTGTGCCCTCAGCCGGTCAGTATTGATGCTATAGCGTACAAATACAGTGCCCTTTTCTGAGTTCGATATGAACTGGTAGACACCCCCTTCCACACTCACCCCCAAGGGTTTTCCCTTTGGATCTTAAACTTTTTTTGATTAGCTTGCTTTGTGTCTGTACATATATTCTCTCGGGTACCCCAAGAAGCACGCTGAGTGCCTTTTGATCCCCAGCCCCCTTCAGGCAGCACTTTAAGACATCTGTTAGTTCCATTGGACTCTTCTCAGTGGTACCTTGATTTATTGTCATCCATCCCTTGCTTCAGGCTGGACAGTAGCACTTTATACCTCTCTGTCCTCTCTTGGTCTCTTTTTTTTTTTTTTTTGGTTTTTGAGACAGGGTTTCTCTGTGTAGCCCTGGCTGTCCTGGCACTCACTTTGTAGACCAGGCTGGCCTCGAACTCAGAAATCCGCCTGCCTCTGCCTCCCGAGTGCTGGGATTAAAGGCGTGCGCCACCACGCCCGGCCCTCTCTTGGTCTCTTGTCCTCCTTTTTCTTTGCTGGTTGTGTGTATCCTCAGTGGAACGAAGGATGGGGTTCGTGGGAAAGAGATATTATTTGAGGTCCTTTATGTCTGAAAATTTTCATTTTACCCTCACACTTTGTTGATGGGTCTGGATGACTTTAGAATATTAGGTGGAACATAATTTTTGTTCACAATTTGGAGGGTTATTTTCTCTTGTAAGGATTTCAGATAAAGAGTCCAAAGCCATGTCTTTCTAGCTCCTTTTTCTCCCCCTTCACAGTTTTTAGAATTCCAGAGTGGTTTACTCTGGAATTACTCTGGTATTCTGAAGTTTGTTAATTGGGTTGCAAAGCCTTCAGTTTTGGGGAATGTTTGTTCGCTTTTTAAATAATATCCTATGCCTCTTTTCTTCCTATGTAGGTTTTTTTTTTTCTTTCTTTCCTGAGATGGCTGTCGTGTGTCTGTTGATTCTCCTTAAGTTGAACTTCATGCTTCTTATCTTACCTTTATTGCTTTGTATTGAAACCAGTGAGTGGACAGAGAGTTCTCCTCAATTTTGTCTTCCCAGCTTTCATTTTTAAAATGTTACTAGCCGGGCATGGTGGCCACGCCTTTAATCCCAGCACTCGGGAGGCAGAGGCAGGCAGATTTCTGAGTTCGAGGCCAGCCTGGTCTACAAAGTGAGTTCCAGGATAGCCAGAGCTATACAGAGAAACCTTGTCTCGGGGAAAAAAAAAAGTTAAAATGTTACTAATGCTTGTAAGTTTTAGAATTTCTTTTTTCTGTATTTGATTGCATCTTGTGAATGTTTTATCTTAACTTTATTATTATTATTATTGTTGTTGTTGTTGCCAGAATTAAACAGAATTCTTCTGCTTGTGGTTCTGGCTGTCTGATCCTTGGCTTTGTGTAGTGAGATGCTAATATTGTTAGGAGTGAGAGGTCACACTTGCGTGCTGACCATCCTTGCTGTCTGCCGGAGTACAGGTGGACATTTCGCTGGAAGCCTGTCCCGAAACACAGTACAGAATTTTGTATCTAATTAGGACTCTCTGCTCAGTGTCTGTAAAGAAGCCCCAGGAAACTTCCTGCCTCTGGAATGCCGGGTGATAAATCAGCTGCCAGGCCTTGGGTTACCTGGTTGGGGAGGAATGGAAGTTTTCACCCTCAGGCTGTAGACTTTGACTTCTGGTTATAATTCCCTGCCCTTATGACGCAATTTCCCTAGACCTGGGGTCTCCTACTGAACCTGGGGACCTGCTGCTGTGGGTATTTGCACAGTGGCTCCCTCCCTGTGCAGCCTGAGCTTCAGGGTGACCTTTGGTACCTCCCAGGTACCTCTAGGGCAGAGCCTCTTAAGGGGGTTCTGATCGCTCCTCTACCATCATGCAGAAGTCTGATAAAGTAGATGAGTTTTCTTCCTTCTTGGCTTGATAATTCGGTTCCCTTACCATCCAAATGCTTTGGTCATTCTGAGCTGTGTCATTTGGCAGTTGTTTTGTAAGGACAGTGGTGGTCAGTAGTGGTGGACAGAGTGCTCATGATGTGTGGTAGAAGTTTCCCCGTGTCAGATACATAGTCCTTGCAGGCCGGTGCTGACACTTCCACCCTGTACCCAAGCAGGCTGAAACAAGATTCCATCAACTGAGGCCCTTAGAAGCAACAGAAATGTATTTTTCACAGTTCTGGATGCTGGGAAAGCCAACATCAAAGTGCTGATGGCTTGGTTTCTGGTCAGGGCCTGTTTTCTGGTTCCTAGATGTATCCGTTCTCACACAGTGGGAGGGTGAAATGAGCTCTGTGGTCTTCATTATCAGGGCACTGATCCTCCTCGGTGTCTTTAAGACCTAATCCTCTCCCAAAACCCTGTTGTTTATCTGCCCGCCTTGGGGGTTAGAATTGTAACATGGATTCTTGGGGAATACAGAGGTTTTTACCTTAGCACTGAGGAAGCAGACTTGGAGTGGGTCCTTGGTGTGTGCCTGCTGCATGCAGTCTTCCTGTGGAAGTCCGCCTATGTTCTTTCTGAACTGTGTCTGTGTGGTTTCCCGTGTCACCAGGCCCTGCCTCACTGCTCTCATTACTGTCCTTAGCAGACTACAGTACTGGCTACTGTGTTCATATGTGAAGGGTGGGATCTTGATTCAGCGTGTTGTGGACAGCGAGTAGAAGGCCAGGTCTTGACTCAGTTGTGCCTGAAATCTGGATCCCTGCTGTTTCCGGCAGCCCTGGAGCCGCCGCAGTTAAGCCAGAACTCAAACAGTGCTGGTTTGTGGACCTGGTTACTGTCAGTGTCCTCCTAGGTTCACTAATGTAGCCCTGTGCTCTGCAACTGCTGGAGCAGTGCCAGAGGTTTGGGAATAAGATGCCGGTGGCTGGGAAGGCGTGGTGACAGTGATGGCCGTGATAGGGAGCTGTGGTCCATGGCGGCGAAGACAGCTTCGGAGAGAAGGAAGCAGTTAAGCATTTCCTCTGGCTAGCTTGCTTCTCCTTTCAAACTAAATTGCTTCTGGGAAAGCCATGCTTGCTCACTCACAGCTTATTTAAAGACGGTTCACACTCGTTTAGGCACTTGCTCCTCAGAGCAGTGTAGGGATGGAAAATGGAAGGATTATATATATGGAGATAATGACAAAAAGTGATTAGATTCCTTTCCTTAATGAAGTGTGTGTGTGTGTGTGTGTGTGTGTGTGCGTGTGTGTATGATTGTCCCATGTAGGACTGTAGCTCTGGGATAAGATTATTGGAGGAGTGGTCACTTTGATTGTGATTGATGATGGTGATAGGCAGGGTTATTTTTCATTTTTCACTATGGTTGATGGGAGGGTGGTTTTGTTTTTGTTTTGTAGGAATGGTTACTTTTGAGAGAGGAAAGAGAGACTTGGAGATTTTGGGAAGGGATCCCAGGAAAGGAAACATTTACACCTCATCTCCAGGTTGAGCTGGACAGGCAGACAGAAGAGAGTAGCACTTAGGGCCAGGCAGAGAGCGTGGCATGGAGTGTGGGGGCAGACACTGCATAACTCTGACATGGCTGGGATGAGAGCCGGGAGCCAAGGAGAGGAGGCAGAGAAGACAGCTGGGAGATCAGCGGATCATCGGAGCTGTTCCCCTGGGGATGGAAAGCCATTGGAGTAGTTAGGCAGCACTCCAGAGGTGGAGGCAGGGGGATCAGGACTTCCTGGCTAGCCTTGTATATGTGAGAGTCTGACTTACTCCCCTCCCCCAAACAAAATAACAACAAAACCCAGCCATCAAAATACAACATACCCCACAACAAATAAAGCAGAGTTCAGAAAGGAGTATGCAGTCGTAGTGGGTTGTAGGAAAGATAGTGTGTGGCTCCTTGTCTGTAGTTAAGACACCTGTCGGGGCACATGGGTTGGGGAGCAGGTGAAGAGGTGGGATGGATTTATCAGGAAGGAGCAATGAGTTGGGAGGTTTACCTCTATGAGACCTCAGGGCTAAGGAGAAGCTGTTCTCTAGAGTCCACTTTTTTAGATTTGGGTGTCTGAGCCAAAGGACCCTGTCTCTATGAGAAAGGCAGTTGAGATGAGCCAAGTGTTCTCCCCAGCCAAGCTCCTTTTGTTCCTGCAGAGTCTCAGGCCAAACGCTTGACTGGACAGGGGTGGTGTCCTCCCTGCTGGTGGCACTGGTATAACCTGCTAGGGGCAGCTTTGGCAGGAGTGGGTTAGCATCCTGAAGTGAACCCTTAACCCTAGGCGTTGGGTTGGGGTTGGTGGTATTGGCACAGCTGAATCTGAGCCCATGTGTTCTTCATTGGGAGACCGGGGCTGAGACATTGTGCAATTGTGGGTTTGAGTTTCTTTCTCCCTGCACATATGGGGGAAAATTCTGTCCAATTATGGCTAAACTTGTCCCATGTGAGTCACATCCCTAGTTAATGAGCGAGTTCTGAAGGTGCTGCCTCAGTGCTGCTCGGGTTTTAAGTCCACTCCAAGAGTAAGTGGAAGGGGCACGTTTCGTTCCTCAAATGCTCAGAACTGAGAACCTCCCCAGCTTTGCTTTGGGGTTTTGATGCTGTACATCAACTGTCCTTTTAGATCTTGCCAGCCTGAGAGATAAGAAAAACCTGCACTTGAGACCAAACTATTAAGTGACTCTTAAACTACGGCAAAAGTACCGTACTTTCTGTTTGTGTTATCCTTGTTGATGTATGTGTGTTCTAATCTGGATGTTACTAAACAACATTCCATTGTGTAGGGCCTCCTAAAACGTTAACGTGCTAAAACTAATGTGTGTGGGGGGCTGAGATGTATACTAAACGTTTACTGAAGGGTCTGTTTTGCTGTTCCCAGTAATGACAATGTCGAGTGACTGTCATCCTTACGTTTTAAGCTATAATAGAAAGCACACAGTTCTTAATTTGGGAGATACCCATAATCTAGAGAGAACTAACACATCTTATGCACACCAGCTATTTCACACATGTTCGTCAGCAGCATCTGGCACATTGTTTACTTTTTAAATAGATAAAAACCAAGATTGTGAAAAAATACACAATTTGCTGGAGGTCTCAGATGCATGCAGTTACGAAGCTCTGAAGTGCACGCTCTCTACTCTATTTCTGGGAAGGGTAGTAGTCTACCCGGCTCCCACTGAACTCACCTGGGGAGCTGCAACAACACCCGGAGTCCTGGCTGTACCCTTACCAACTGGTGTAGTGATCCTGAACTTCTGATCCTCCTGCCTTCCCCTCCCAAGCTCTGGAATTCCAAGTGTTTACAACTCCTGGTTCACGTGGTGCTGGAGATCAAACCAGGGTTCCGTGAATGCTGTACCCCAGAGCCAGGTCCTCAGCCCTTGTAGTTGATCTGAAGTGATGACTCAGCCCTTTGACTTCTGAATGCGTCACCGACTGTAAGATGCACAGCTTGTAAATTTGCAGCTGACTTAGTGGGAGTCCTAGTTAACAGGCTGCTTTCCCCCATACCTCAGATTAAAGTGACACGCCCCGTTATCACGGGTGACACTGTAACAACATAACCAGCATAGCATTTCAAAAAGTCCAGGTGCTGTCCTGGGAAATGCCCGTGGTTTTCTCCTTCCTGGTAAAGGGGGTCTCCATAGTAAGACTGCATACCTGGTAAAGGGGGTCTCCATAGTAAGACTGCATACCTGGTAAAGGGGGTCTCCATAGTAAGACTGCATACCTGGTAAAGGGGGTCGCCATAGTAAGACTGCATACTTTGCTAGAAAGTCCTTAGGCCTGGGGCCTCAGAGAACTCCTGGTGAAGTTCATGGGTATCTCTGAGTCTTTTGGATTTTCGAGACAGGGTTTTTCTGTTTAGCCCTGGCTGTCCTAGAATTTGCTTTGTAGACCAGGCTGGCCTTGAACTCACAGAGATCCACCTGCCTCTGCCTCCCAAGTGCTGTGATTAAAAGTGTGTGCCAGCACTGCCCAGCTGTATTCTAATTTCTTACAAGAGTTAAAACAGTTATGATGGGGTTGGAGAGATGGCTCAGCAGTTGAGAGCACTGGTTTCTGCAGAAGACTGAGATTTGACTCCTGGCAGCTGCATGACAGCTCACAACTGTCAATAACTAGTTCCAGGGGATCCATTGCGCTCTTCTGATCTTGGTACCAGACACACATGTGATGCTCAGATAAGCCTGTGAGCAAAATACTTATACACATAAAATAAAATAAACAGAAAATAAAATTTAAATAAAAAGTTGTCTTTAAGAATTAATTCTGGAGCTGGAAAAATGGCTCTGAGGATAAATATGTGTTGTACAAGGCTGGAGATCTCAGTTTGATCACCAGGACCCACCTGGGAGGAATGAATGACGTCAACAAGTTTTCCTCACATCTGAGCCCTTCCCATAAACAAACAAACAAACAAACAAACAAGTGAATAAATGTATGTATGCAATTAAAAAGTTCACTCTGCTATAAGCTTTTATGGGCTTTGACAAGTGCATAATGCCTTCTGTGTATTTCATCATACAGTATATAAAGAGAATATCAGATATACAGGGTAGTTTTACTTTTCTTAATAAAAAAAACATCGTAGGAAGGGCCATTTGCATTTATAGTAACAACAAAAACCCAACCAGTCAACCAAACAAAAGCCAAGAGAGCCGGGAAAGAAAATTTCCAGTGTTCATTTTTCTGAAGTCCTCCTGTTCCTCTAACCCAGTGCATTTTTCTTATCTCTTACATTGTAGTTCTCATTTCTAGAAATTAGACTTTATAGTCTTTTTTTTTTACTATCTGTATTACTTATTCTTTGTTTGTGCTGACATTTTTGGCCATGTGGAATACGGTTACATACTTATTGCTAGCGCCCCAGTGCCTGTTGGCGAGTTTTAGTTGTTATCTAGTGCTCTGTGCATTCTTTCCTTTAAAAAAAATGTGTGTGTCTATAAATATATGTTTGGATGGCAGATACTGTGAACATTTCTGGGTGCTGTGTGTGTATGTGTGTGTGTGTGAGAGAGAGAAATTTTTTGAGACAGATCTATTGCTTGCCCTAGAACTCACTGATGAGGCTCAGCTGGGTGGCCGGCCAGGAAGCTCCAGGGAACCTCCTGTCCCCACCTCCTCAGGGCTGGAATTACAAGTGTGTGCCACGGCATCCAGCTTTTATGTGGGTGCTGGGATCTAAACTCCAGCTCTCTCCTGTAGCAAGCGTGGTACCAGCTGAGCATCTTCTCAGCCTGCCTACCTGCCTTTCTTTCTTTGCCTTCTTTTCTGTTTTTGCTTTTGTTTGTTGGTTGGTTTGTTTTAGACAGACACTTGTTCTGAAATTCAGGCTAGCCTCCTGCTTCATTCTTCCCACATGCTGGAATTGTAGGTGTGTACCAGGGTTCATGACTACTGAACGTTTATGGATTCTTTTAAATATCCTTGGATTTTGTTGTGGGATGCAGTTAAATGACTTGGAAACAGTTTGAGCCTTCTGGGTGTTACTTATAAGGCTTGTTGTCAGGCTCATTGTTCCCCACAGGTGAGTTAAGACCCTCTGCACTTATCCCACTAAACCATGAAGTGCGTGAAGTGCGAGCCTCCAGTCTGGCTGGTGGGAGGATCCAGATTTTGAGTATTGGGCACTGTTCCCTTTTACCCTCTCTCTGCCCCCTTCTGGCTTCCACATTTGCATGTCGAGTCACGACTCAGATGGGCTCTGGAGCTCAACACTCTGGACCTTGGATTTTCCACTTTGTTTAGCTCTCTGTGCACCATACCTCTAGAATCTTATTCTTAATCTTTTGGTTTAGATCTCACTCCTGCTCGCACCAGCTTCTAAAAGACACAGCAACCCTTTTGCCTTAGCCTCTTTATAAGTGTGTACCACAAGCCTTCGTCACCTCTGTTCTTCCTTGAGCCCCACCCCCCACATCCATCCATCTGTCCATCCATCTATCCATTGTCCATCTACCCATCTATCTGTGTACACACACATGCCACAGCATTCATGGGGAGGTCAAAGGACAGCTTTGAGGAGCCAGTTCTCTCTGCGCTGTATTGAGTGAGCTTTGGGCATCAGGCTCAGTCCTGAGACTCTGTGGTGAGCGGTCACCTGCTGAGCCATCTCTCTTGACTTCAGCATCCTTCTCTGCACTGTAACTGTAGCGCTCACTACATGTGGTCTTTGTTCTAGGGATGGGTCACTGCTGCCTCCTGATGGGTCCTTTAAATTAATGAATCAGTTGTGTCCAGTCTTGATTATATCAGATGAGAGAATCAGTCAGTCTCCCAACATTCTCATCAAATGCTCGTTGTTCATGTCTCCCCTAAGGTTAATTCCTTAATGATCAATTAGAGGAAAAAGTAGCCCTGCTGAAAGAAGCAGTTGTGTAAGGCTTGGATCTGTTTGTGCAAGCACACTTGTGAGCATATGGTAGGTGGCAAGTGTGGGAGAGTGTGGGAGCCCATATGTTTTCATGTTAGTTGCATCCCTTCCTTCCAATTTGAGTGGTTAGGCATGTGTAGTGGCAAATCTTGATGGTCAGCTTAACCCACCTGGAAAGAGGGACCCTCAATTCAAGAATTGCTTCCATCAGCTCGGCGTGTGGACATATTTGGGGGGGCATTTTCTTGATTAGTTACTGATGTGGGAAGGCCTACCACAGTGTGTGCTGTGTCACCTCTGGGCATGTGGGTCTGGGCTGCATAGGAAAACTATCTGAGGTGGGTAGTGGTGGTGCACACCTTTATCCCAGCGCTCAGGAGGTAGTGGCAGGTGAATCTCTGACTTCAAGGACAGCCTGGTCTACAAAGTGAATTCCAGGACATCCAGGGCTACAGAGAGAAACCTTGTCTCAAAATTCCCCTCCCCGCCAAAAAAGTTATTTAAGCATGAGCTAGTGAGCGGGCCAGTACGTGTAAGAGAGTTTCTCTGTTTCTCAGTGGGTCAGCTTCATTTCCTGCCTGGACTCCCTCACTGATTGGCTGTGACCTGCAGTCTTCTTCCCCGAGTTGCTTTGGGTTATAGTTGTTTATCAGACCCACAGAAAAGCAAGCTGTAACGAATGATCTGCCTATGTAAGATGGGTTGCTCTTCTCCAATGTGCTGTCATGCATTTGAATATGCTGAATGAGCCTCACAACAGCCTATGTTAGTCACTGCTGGCGATTTCTGTATCTTTGCATTAAAAACAAATACCCTAGACATTTTGAGCTGTTTCATTTCTGGTTGGGCTCTGCTGAGGAAGGTAGAATGGCTCATCTGTTTGGTTCTGAGGAAGGACTGGGGTGGGAGTAAGCTGCAGGACACAGGGAAGGAGCCTGCTGATCCTCCCCAGGAAGAGCCAGATACCTGTAGCCCCTGAGCCCCTTTCCTCACATTTAACTGTGTGAGGAAACACAATTCCTGGCCTAAGACAATAGACCACTTAAGCACAACACACTGGAGGCCTCAAGTCACCGGGTCATTTAGATAATTTGGTTGGTTGTCTTTCGTAACAATATTCTTTTACAAGAGTAATATGAGCTTATTTTAGGAGCATGGGGTATATCTTTGGTGACTAAAACAGATAAAGGACCTGGCCTTGTGGAACTAACTTTTGACAGGGACCTATGTGATTTGCCTTTGAAATTAGCTTTGGGATTGGATTCCTGAGATAGTAGCACCCTGCTGCCTGTCGCTGGCAGGGAGAAGAAGCGATGCTTGTGAGTTCTCTGTGTTTTATGATAACAGCCTACATTATTACCAGGCAAGTCTGAGTCAGTCCAGCCTCTGAAGTAAAGTGTGCTCCTGTTAGCAGTGGAGGTCAAAGAAGTCGGGCAGTGCTGGCATGAAGCCCTGGGTATGTGGCTCCATTTCTGTGGCTGTGTCGGTGGTACAGGTATAAACTGGTCATATCACTTTCTTCTTCTAGGTCAGGGAACACACCAAGCTATTGTCTAGAGTCGCTGTTTTACCAGATGCTGGGGATTACGGCTCTGTGGCAGGGAAGTCGTGTTTTATGTGTTAATGCTGAAGCTTGTGTATCCTTGAGAGGGAGTTGGGAAGTACCTTCTACACTCTTGGCTATTGTACAGATCATATGTAATCACAGTTTTTAGGGGAATCCTCTTATGCATTTCTCTTTGACCTATATTTTCCTTGGGAGTGAAGTGTTTGGTTGTTTTAATTTAAAGTGTGTTTGCTACATTTGCTACAGTGTTTGATGAGGCGGGGAAGGTGACAGCACATCTATTTGAAACCACGCCTGCATAACTTCTTCCAGAGCACTAGCAGAGACAAAGCAGAGCACAGCTTTTGTGGTGGATGGCTTGAGTGTCTGTGATCAGGTATCAGAGAATTACTATGGGTTTTGAGAAGGCAGGTCTTGGTCTGAAGGAGGGAGCCTAAAATATGAGGAGCAGAGGGGGGGAGTAATGGCCTTTTGCTGGTCAGAGCTGTCTTTCTCAGCACCCATGCTTGTCTTGGTTTTTCTGTATGCAGCTATGCATTGTTACCCCAGCTCTGCCAAGATGTTTGAGATAGAGACAGAGACAGAGACAGAGACAGAGACAGAGAAAGAGATGCATGAAGCGAACACTGTGTGGTGGAGTACCTGAGAGTTGTTCCCAGTGTTCCTGCTCCAGGAGCCACAAGGCTTGAAGAGACCTTTGTAGTGGTGGAAGAAGGCGCTCCTTTCCTGCCATCAAATGTCGCAGTTCTCTGCTGAGGGCGGCCACGTTCTTCTGGGACCTAAACTCAGAAGCTCTGCAAAAGCAGCCTCTCCAGCTCTGGCAGTCTCTGTCTGCTGTGTGTAGTTAAATGTTGCTTCTCAAGAAATTGTTTGGCTGTGCACGGGGCATAGCTAGATTTTGATGAACAAACTTATTTCAGTTTATTATTTTATATAAATTAGAAACATTAGAAGTAAGAGCTTTTTATTTTTATTTTGTATCAGTAAGTGTATTTAGTGGCTATACATTGCTTACAGATAAACACAAAAAATAAATAAATTCCAAGAAAAAAATACATTGATTACTTTTTTCTGATTAGATTTAGAAGATTGTCTTGACTTGAAATTTTTTTAAAGTTTTGATTGGTACGTGGGAGTCATGGATGTATCATAGAATACTTATGTTTTAGGTGACATTTGGAAACTACTGCTGATGTCATAAAATGATAGCATTTTTAGCGGAGGAGGGGATTAGCATCATCTGGTCTACCTCTTTTGTCATATAGTTTTGAAAGTTGACTTATGAAGATGGCTTAGGAAGTGAGTGCCAAAGGCCTCTCACCTGCTTAGTCTCAGCCAGGAAGAGAGGTCTGCACCGCTAAAGCTGCTCTGTTTTCTTATTTTAACTGATGCCTGACAGGTTGTAAAATAACTTTTTTTGTCAACAGCCAGCTATTCATGCGTCTGCCGCTGAATGCTACAATGTTACCCTAGGTAGAGGAGACTGCCGGTCCTGTGAGCAGCTCTCCGACATGTGTCCTGTCAGGTGCACTCTTTATGTGACATGCAACTCACCAACAGGATGACAGCATTGGAATCTGTAGTTAACTTTCAAAGTCATTTGGAAAATTTTTAATTAGTGGATTATTAATTTGGGACTTAAAATAGTGAAGAACTTATTTTTCTTGATAGGGTCATGAGAATTTTGCAAGAGTAACAAATTTTATAGCATCAAAAGTGGGTTGTTTAACATCAAATTATGAACAAATGTTATCCTTTCTTAGAGAGAGACACACGCTACTTCCCTACTTTGCTGGAATTGGCAGCAAGAAGCTTAAGTCGAGCTGATGAAGTTGAGCCGCTGAAGTGCTTATCCTGAGTCAGAATGGCAGTGTTCTGTGTGTTCTGATGACAAAATGCAACCTAGTCAGTCCATGGCCTGTGGCCTTTGCCCTCTCTCCCTCCACAGAGCCCTTTCCACTCTCTGCCTGTTCTCCTTTCCCTGCTTTGTTCCCTTCTCTCTTGGCCCTCCCTCTTTATATGGTAGCGTTTCAGCTCTTGAGTCTCCAAAGTGCTGCTTCTTTCAAAAATCAGTCTGTCTGTCTGTCTTATCATCTATCCATCTATCATCCATCTATATCTTCTATCTATATCATCCATCTATATCTGTCTATTATCTATCATCTATCTCTCTCTCTGTCTCTCTCTATCTCTATCTAATCTATCTATCTATCATCTACCTATCTATTTATCATCCATCCATGTCATCCATCTACCTACCTACATACCTACCTACCTATTACCTATCTGTCTAGTGTGTGTGTGTGTATGTATGTATGTATGTATGTATGTGCTATGCAAACAGAAGGTTTGAGGACAGCCTGCAGGAATGGGTTTCTCCACTGTTTGGCTTCTGGGGTCATCTTTGGTGGCAGGCACCCTTACCTGTTGAACATCTCGCTGACCTGTTCTGTATCTTTACATAAGTGGATTTACACACTATGGGATGTTTTTTTCTGACCATTTTCGTGTAGCATAATGTTATGGAGGTTCCCATACATCTTTTCATTCTATTTCCATACCATAATTTACTTTTTCTCTGTTCAGGGACCTTCGAGTTACTTACATATTTTGGCTGTTATGAATAATGGTGCTGAGAATATGCAAGTACCCGACAGGATCCATGTTCAAGTTCGGTACATAGACTAGAATTGAGGGTTATCTGGTAACTGTCTTAACTTTTTAAGGCACTGCTAGGGGCATTTTCAGTGGCTGACTGTTTTGTATTCCTACCAAGACTGCAGGGATCTTGTTTCTCTGCGCGTTGCCAGCTCTTGCTATTTTCTGCTTCTTTGGTTGTGGTTATTCTAGGCAGTATGAAGTACCTCATTTTTGTTTTGATTCTGTTTTCCTGGTATTGAATGATGTGGAGCATCTTTACATGTAGTTGATTATATGTCTGTCTTCTTTGGAGAAATGGGTGTTCAAGTCTGTTGTACACTTTTAGATTGGACTGGTGGTGTTTGCTGAATTGTAAGAATTATTTACATATCCAGAATTCACACGCTTGCCAGGTGTGATTTATGGGTGCCATCCTCCAGTCTCTGTGTTCTTGTCTTTGTAATAGTAGGTTGTTCGGTTTTTTGTTTGTTTGTTTCTTTCTTTCTGGTTTTTGCAAAGAATTAAAACTTTTTTAAATATGAATTTTGGCTTATCTACTCTTTCTTTCCTTCCTTCTTTCTTTGTTTTGTTTTGTTTTGGAGACAGGGTATCTTTATGTATCCCTGGCTGTCCTGGAACTGGTTCTGTAGACCATGCTGGCCTTGAACTCAGAGATCCACCTTCCTCTGCCTCCCTAGAACTGGGACTAAGGGTGTGTGCCACCACCGCCTGCCTAGTTTATCTTCCTTTTCCATCCCTTGCTTGGGCTTTTGCTATCCTAGTGTAAGAACTCGCTACCAAGGTTATGAAGATATATCTTTAATATTTTCCCAAGAGTTTTATGGGTTTTTTGTTTTGTTTTGTTTTGTTTTTTTCGAGACAGGGTTTCTCTGTATAGCCCTGGCTGTCCTGGAACTCACTTGGTAGGCCAGGCTGGCCTGGTTTTATGGTTTTAAGTCTTATGTTTGGAACATCTATTTTAAACTAATCTTTGTCTGTGGTGTGAGGTAGGGACCCAGTTGCATTCTTATAGAATATCCATTGTCCTACCATTGTTTGTTGATGGTGGTTTTGGTACCCTTATCAAAACTTGAGTCTTCAGTTTTGGGTGGTGGGGGTTGGAGGTGGCTTTAGGACAAAGTATTTCTGTATAGTCTTGACTATCCTGGAACTCACTCTGTAGACCAGAGCTGGGCTCAAACTCACGGAGACCTGCCTGCCTTTGCCTCTGGAGTTCTGGGATTAAAGTTGTGTGCTAACTACCACTGCCCACTGCCTGGCAAGTCTTCAGAATTTTATAACTTTATTTCTGGCATCAATTCTGTTAGTTTACACAGCTGCCATTATGTTAGAATCATACTTTTTAAATTTTTCTGAGATTATAATCATATAATTTCTCCCTCAATATTCCCATATATTCCTCATTCCTTGTTCAAATTTATGGTCTCTTGGTTTCTTTTGTTTGTTTGTTTGTTTTTAATGAAAGAGAGAGAGAGACAGAGACAGACAGAGAGCGCGCCTAAATACATAAATACAATCTGCTCTAACTGTGATGTTACTTATCTGTGTTTCCAGGCCTCATGAGCTTTCCCTTGTCTACATTAGATGTCTGTTGTTTTTCTTGTTCAGTTTGTGTTTAAGCAGTCATGTTGGTGAGACTTTATGGCTGTCACTTATGACATTCTCACGGCAAGCTTCCTGTTCCTCTGATTCTTAGAATCTTTCCTTTTCCTCTTCCACAGTGATCCCTGAGCCATAGTGACAGGAGTCATGTTGTAGATGTGTCTGTTGGGATTGGGCGCCATAACTCTGCATTTTGCTTGGTTGTGGTTTTCTATAATGGTCTCCTTTCGTTGTAAAACGTTTCCTTGCTGAGGGGTGAGGACTTACCTGTGGGTGTGGGGAAATATTTAGGATGTGGTTAGGGATCATGATGATTTAGTAAAGTAGAAGTCGTAGGTTCTCCTCCAAGACCCATGATTTTACTAGCTGTGGGTAGTTGGCTGGGTTTCCAGGACCAGGCATGAGTTCCCTCTTGTTGAGCAGGTCTTCAGTCCAATTAGAGAGTGCTGGTTACCGCCGAGGTACATGTGCCACTTCTGCACTGTCTTGATTTGCGTAGCTTTGTAGTGAGTTTTGAAACTGTGAAATGCGAATCTTCTTTTATGTGCTTTTAAAAGATTGTTTTGGCTATTTGGAGCAACTTTGCAGTTTCATATCCACTTGACTATCTACTTTTCTATTTCTGCATAAAAGGCAGGTGGAATTTTGGTAGAGACTACACTGACATTGTACATTTGGGTTATATATTGCCATTTGACTAACCCTGCTGTCTTCCCATCTGTAAGCATGTGATATTTTTTCTGTTTATTCAGTTGTTTCAGTACTTTGTGTTTTTTAACTTAGATTTTCATTTCTTTGGTTACATTGCGTCCTAAGTATTTTATTCTTTTCGATGCAGCTATGAATGGAATTGGTTTCTTTCTTTCTTTCTTTCTTTCTTTCTTTCTTTTGTTTTGTTTTGTTTTGTTTTGTTTTGTTTTGTTTTTTCCAGACAGGGTTTCTCTGTAATAGTCCTGGCTGTCCTGGAACTCACTTTGAAGACCAGGCTGGCCTCCAACTCAGAAATCTGCCTGCCTCTGCCTCCCGAGTGCTGGGATTAAAGGCGTGTGCCACCACACCCGGTGGAATTGGTTTCTTAATTTCCCTTTGGAATTGTTCTTTGAGGAACTGACTCTTATGCTTTCTATCTTTCCATCTGTTGTTTTGCCTCAGGATGGTGGACTCCAAACCCTCCTCTCTTTTGTTGTATGGTCTTTACTGTATATAACCTTATACACACTAGTATTGGGGAAAAAGGCCCCCAAAAAGTGATTTCCAAAGACTTTATTCTCTAAATCAAAATTTCTTTATTTACCTTCTTCTATTCCCGAAAATGTCAGAACCTGTTCTGATTTTCTTTTAGCTGTTCCTCTTTGGACCACAATGGTCCCAGTTTCCAGGAGACGTTTCTCAAGGCGCCTGCTGGGGTAATTAACCCTGAGACTCACCGAGTCTTATCCCCTTTCCTGGTCCCTGATTTTCTAACATTCCTCTACTCTGGCTTGCTATGAGACTGGCTCATTGCTGCGTTGTGGAATGTGTTCTTTTCCTCAGCACCACTCCTCAGTGTCCATTTAACCTGGTTGATGTTTGCCCACCATTGCCCATCAGCATAACCTGTGCCAGCCCCTGTCTCTGAGCTCAGTGTGCGTGTGGTCACAGTGGTTACAGATGACGCACGGATAACTGGTGATAGTCGGAAGGGGCAGCCTTTACTGTCTTCACTTGCCTGGGTTTCACTTTGAGTGAAAAAGAAAGGAGATTAAATCCAGAAATATAAAATATGATACTCCTTATAAATTTAGTGTTTGTCCAAAAAAAAAACCCAAGATAAAATTGTTAAAAATTTTTTATTTCCTTAATTTTATTTTATGGATGTCAATGCAAAACATAGACTTCATTGATCATTTGGAAAATATATGTTCATATCATAAAGAAGAAGAAAAACATTAAACACTCATTATTAACTTTTGGTAAACAATCCTCCTAGCCTATTTTTGCCTTCTTGATTTTCTTATAAAAGGTGAAGAAAGCAGGCAGATTGTACTTCCGTAACCTTCATGTGTTTCCTGTCTCTGTGCCTTCTTCTTATCTACTGCTGACCAAATTTTGGCCTGGAAAAGTTTCTGACCAAATTTTCTGCCTTAGAAAGTTGGTTTCACATTTCTTTACAACCGATAACTTTTAAAATAAATAATATTATTATTTATGTACATGGGGAGGAATGTGGTTGGTATATATGTGGCAGTCAGAGGACAACCTTGAGGGGCTTCTTCCACTCTGGGATCTGAGCATTACACTTAGCTGACCAATGCTTGTCTAGCAAGTCCCTTTACCTACAAGGCTAGCTTATTAGCCCAATGTTTTGTTTTTATTTGAGAACACTATTTTACGTAGTCCAGGCTAACTGAAAATTCAGTAAGTGACTGAGATGCCTTGAACTCAGCAGCCTGTTACTAGGGTGTGACCAACCTGGTTGCTGATAGCTTTATATAACTGTCGGGTGGGTGATTTGAGAGGAGACAGTTTCTGTAGTGTATCTGTCATCTTGATGCGTGTCTTACTTATGATTATACTAATTATGGATATTCATGTCTTCTATTCTCTGTATCCTAATTTCACACCCTAATTGACAGTCTTTATGTCTCTATGTTTAGAAATGCTTTACATTAAAAATGATTTATTTATTTTGATTGATGTGTATGACTGTCTGCATGTATATGTGCTTCATGTGAGTGTGGTGCCTATAAAGACCAGAAGAGGGCATCAGATTGCCTTGAACAGTAATTGCAGACAGTTGTGGATGCTGGGAATCAAACCTGGGTTTTCTGCAAGAGCAGCCAGTGGACTTAACCACCAAGCCATCTCTCGAGCCTCTGAAACACTTTATGCTTTGATTTAATCAGCAAAGATTGACAGTTATTTTATCATCGTAAGTTTCTCCTTGGTATAAAGGATTCTTTGATCCCTGTTAAAAACAAAAAATTTATTCTTTCTTGGTATGATTTAGAGTTCCTTACTGGGGTATGAATATGTAATCGGCTGTTTTCTGAGGCTTCTGAGAATATGCTTTCTTTGCATAGGATCAGAATTTGTCTGGAAATGGACTTTCTTGCTGGCCTTTTCTTCCCTGGAAAACTCTTGCTTTGTTCCAGCATCCTAGAGTTTTCCATGACAGTCTCCACAGCTAGTGAACAAGGCCAGTCTCCACAGCTAGTGAACACGGCCAGTCTCCACAGCTAGTGAACACGGCCAGTCTCCACAGCTAGTGAACAAGGCCAGTCTCCACAGCTAGTGAACAAGGCCAGTCTCCACAGCTAGTGAACACGGCCAGTCTCCACAGCTAGTGAACAAGGCCAGTCTCCACAGCTAGTGAACACGGCCAGTCTCCACAGCTAGTGAACAAGGCCAGTCTCCACAGCTAGTGAACAAGGCCAGTCTCCACAGCTAGTGAACACGGCCAGTCTCCACAGCTAGTGAACACGGCCAGTCTGACATGTGTCTTCCCATCAGTCCTCTGTCAGTGCTGTAGGTGGAGATTCTTCCTGAACTTTGGTCTTTCGTTTTAGTACTTTACCAGATTTTGCCTTTTGCTATATCTTGGAATTTCAAGGGATGGTGGAGGAAGGACTTTTAGTTATTAATGATTTGTCATTACTAGTGTCAACTTTAATATACCAAAGATGACATCTTCACAGTAATTTTTTTAATTGAAAAATAATTGGGATGGGTGAGCATGTACAGCCTTTTTTCCTAGCTCTTATTAACTTTAATGGGTTTTTAATAGAAAGTATCTTAGTTGCTTTGCTGTTGTTGTGAGGAAATACTTGACCAAGGCAACTTAGAAAAGAAAGCATTTAATTGAGGACTCGCTTCAGTTTCAGAGGATGAGTCCATGGTCATCATGGCAGGGAGCAAGGCAGCAGGCAAGTGGGCACGGCACTGGCGCAGTAGCTGAGAGCTTACATCTCCCACACCCACAAGGCCCATCGAGAACAAATTACCTCAAAGCCAGTGACACACCTCCTCTAACAAGGCCATACCTCCCCACCCTTACTAAACAGCTCCATCAACTGTGGATCAAACATTCAAATGAGCCAGTAAGGGCCATTCTCATTTAAACTGCCACAGAAAGTCATTGAATTTGGTTTTAGTGACTTTCAAAATGCTGTATGCATATTTAAATGCTTTTTAAAAACTTTTTTTTTTCTACTTACACTTCATAGAATATGTAAACGTTGTTATTGTTGTTGTTGTTAGATGAAGTCTTAATGTATTGTCTTGGATGGCCTGGCCTGGAACTCACTGTGTAGTATCTACCTGCCTCTGCCTCTGCCTCTCCTTCTAAATGCTGGGGTTCAAGGCATGTACCACCTTGCCCACCCTTCATAGAAAACTTAAGGAGAAAGAAAAGAATACAGGGTACATAAAAATCAAGTATAACCAATCTACTATTCATTTCTGTCTTAGTTAGGGTTTTATTGCTGAGAAGAGACATCATGACCAAGACAACTCATAAAGAACAACAGCTCACTGGGGCTGGTGCTGGCTGACCATTTCAGAGGTTCAGTCCATTATCACCACGGTGGGAAGCACGGCAGTGTCAGGCACACATGGGGCTGGAGAAGGAGCCAAGAGTTTGACATCTTTTTTTTTTTTTTTTTTAAAGATTTATTTATTATATCTAAGTACACTGTAGCTGTCTTCAGACACTCCAGAAGAGGGCACCAGATCTCGTTACGGATGGTTGTGAGCCACCATGTGGTTGCTGGGATTTGAACTCTGGACCTTCGGAAGAGCAGTCGGGTGCTCTTACCCACTGAGCCATCTCACCAGCCCCGAGTTTGACATCTTGATCCGCAGGCAGCAGAAGGGGACTGGGCAGAGCTTGCACAGATATATGACCTCAAAGCCCACCCCCACAGTGACACACTTCCTCTATCAAGGCCACACCTCCTAATTATGCTATTCCTCATGGGCCAGGCATTCAAACATGTGAGTCTATGGAGGCCGGGGGCCAAGCCTATTCAAACCACCACACTACTTAGTATATTTTGGTATTCACTTTCTTTTTTAAAAATGGAACATATATAATGTGCACATTCATATATTCATATCCATGTCTGACTTTAATTTCTTGGATATGTATTGAACACTTTGAGGTGCCAGGCAGTTTTTAAATTTTGCTGTATATAGTTTACATCTTGCCTGCTTTCACTTAGTGTTAAGGTCTGGACAAAACTGGTTCACCACACTGTGCTTGTAGAAGTCCTGCTCAGAGTGTCATAACTCTTTTCAGGGTTTTATAGTTCAATCCTTCCCTCCCCTCCCTTTCCCTCCTTCCCTCCCTCCCTCCCTTCCTTTCTCTTTCCTTCTTTTGTCATCAGAGTTATTTTTGTGTTGCTGGTACCAAAAAACCTGATGGAAGCAAGCAGAGGAAGGATAGACTTGTTTTGTTCCATTGTAGAGGGTCCAGTCCGTCAGGACAGCAGGAGTGCAGGCAGCGGCCTCTTCACATGGCAACAGACAGGAAGCAGAAAAGGCAGGCTGCAGCCAGTGCAGACACAATCTTCGGAGGCCTGCTCTTAGTGACTTACTTCTGACAGGCAGGGTCTGCTCCCTGAAAGCTTCTTCCACATCTTTAGAATCAAGACACAAGCTGGGACTGGGCACGAACTCACAGAGACCCACCTGCCTCTCTGCCTCCTGAGTGTTGGGATTAAAGGCATACACCATCACTGCCTGGCATGACTGTTGATTATTAACCACTGCTGTCTTGCTAGGAATTTATATTACTCACAAGTTTAGAGTCACAAATTGCTGCCGCTCCCTGCTCAGCATTCAGAGTTATATTTAAAGAACATAAGCATTTCTGTTATAATATCAAATCCACTCCTAAGAAAACTTTCAAGAGTGCTTATTCACTAAAAATAACAGGATTATGGTGAAAAGAAGGTTCAAGGCAGACCATTCAAGACTTCTACTATTTCAGACCAGAGAGAACTAACAATAGCATAATTGGTACCTTATGAGGTAAGGTGGGTCGCCTAGTCAAACCACTTATTGTGGCTGAGGCTCCCTGAGAGCAGAGTAAAGCTATTAAAGTGTAAGAGGATGGAAATTGCAGGCCTCGTGGTTGTGAGCTGTGGGGTTGGCCAGAGAGTGGTACAGGGGGAGTGCAGCTTGCTCTGCCAGGACACATGCACAGCCCAGACAGTGGTCCTCTGGGGATAGAGCTCTTGTGCACGTGCTCACCCTTAATATTCTTGAAATGGAGCTGAAAGGGCTTGCTGCGTACACATGCCTGCCTCGAGGTTGGGGAGGTGGCTCAGTTGTTAAGAACACATAAAACCCTTGGAGAGGACCCGAGTTCAGTTCTCAGCACCCATATCAGGAGGCTAACAACTGCCTGTAACTCTAGCTCCAGGGGATCCAATACCCTCTCCTGGATTCTGCAAGCACTTGCACTCACGTGTGTACACACCCTTCTGCCTCCAGTTAAAAAGAAAACAAATTCTTTATATACGGCTTTATGACCTAGACTCAAATCAAGATATTGAACATCGCCATCTTTGCAAGAAGTCCCCTGTACTCCCATCTCCCATCCTTCTTTCTAGATGAGCACAGTTCAGAGTTTTATCCCAATTAGTGCTAGAAGTTTTATCTAAATAAAGTCCAATAGTTTGATATTCTCATGTGTCACGTTTCTTTTATTCTGAAAAGTCCATCCTTGTTACAGAGTCTGGTTTTGATTGTAGAGTAGTAGTCCATTGTTGAATGTAAACAATTGGTATCAAGTTCAGTGTCTGCTGAGGAACATTTGCGATGTTTCCACTTCTGCTTATTGGTAGTAAAAGGCCTGTGAACATCTGCACAAGTGTTTTGTGGATACAGTGTTTTCATTTCCTTTGCAGAATTACCTCAAGAGGAATTGCTGGCCGTAGAGTAGGTGTGTGTTTAATTTATAAGCAACTGCTAGCTTTTCAAAGCAGTTGAGCGGTTTTTCACCCTGGCAGGGATGTTCTGAGCTGACTTGCCAGCATCAATTGTAGTTATTCTCTTGGGTGCTAGTGGTTTTCATCGTACTTCTAACCTTTGTCTGTCTGAAGATTAATGGTCTGTTTTAGCACCTCTTCACATTTTCATGGCCTCGTGTGTATCTTACTACGAAGTGCACCAATCTCCCTCCCTTCTACTCATAGAATGTGGTTGAGAGCAAAGTTTACTTAGGTCTTGAGAAGAGGCCCGGGCCTCTTCAGGCCCATTCCTTGTGGTTTCTCTCTGCACAGCCCTATCTAAAACATACAGTTTCTTGGAAGAAGGCTAACCAGCATTTAAAGGGGCAGCTGGTTTTTCCCCATAAGTTTTCTCCTAAAAGCACTTGTCTAGCACAGCCTTTCCACTCCTTGCTTTTCAGTGTGTTTAACAGTTCCACAGCTATAATGTATTACTATTATAAGTGTGAAATTGAGTAGGAGTAGGGACATCCTTACCTTGTTACTGATTTTAGAAATGAGAACGTGAAAATTCATCCTTGCGCATGCGAGCTGTGTGGCTTTGCAAGTGCCCTTTGATAAAGACAGAGAAAGTATCTGTCCGTTTACTATTTTGCTGTCTGTTTTATCAGTATAGATTTTCAATCTGATATGCCATCACTGTTTCGTTTCAAAACAGGGTCTCGTGTTGCCCAGGTTGGCCTCAAACTTGTTAAATAGCTGAGGATGACTTTGAACCCCTGAACTTGCAGCACTTTGCCTGTGCTGGAGTCACTGCTGTGAGTCACCACACTCGCCTTTGTTGTTTTTCCTTTTCTACTAATGTGGTGACTTACTGACTTCTTAGTGGTCACTTGGTTATGCTGCGCTTCCCTTTTTTCATGCTTTTCGTGGTTTATGATTGTCCGTGCGTCTACCCCTTGGGTATGGGGCTGTTAGTCTGTGGCTGTGGCTCTTGGCTTTTGCTTTCTGTATAGGAAGCTTTGCTTGTTACAGTGCTGCATCTTTTGTGTATCGAGGATCTCAGTTGTAAGTTTTGTTACCTTGAGCTATAGTTGTGTGTTGTCATTCTGCCTCATGTGTCTTTTTCTTTTTGTTACTTGACATATTTCTGAACTTTGTTTTAATCAGTCTCTCTAGACTAGCATATCTCAGGCTTGAGTGAATTCTTATAAAAGGTTTATTATTTTTATGTGTATAAGTGTTTTGCCTGCATGTATGTGTGTGTGTGTACCTCATGTGTGTAGTACCCACAGAAGCCAGGGAGGGCGTTTAATCTCTGGGACTGTAATGGATTGTTGGGAGGTGCCATGTGGGTGCTGGGAATCAAACTCAGGCCCTTGACAGAGAAGTCAGTTCTCTTAATTGCCAAGCCATCTCTCCAGCCTCTTAAATGAATTTAAACTGTATTATTGTGATTACTGATGTTTTCTTTGAATTCATTTTCCTTTTCCATTCAATCTTTCCGTCTTCCTGCCTCCTCTACATCTTTCTCTAACAACACCAGCCCCCCACCTTATGTTCCTTAGCATTTTCTGCCTTCAGCAGGCAGAGCCTTCTGCACAGGCTTCCAGCTCACCCATGTTATATCTGGCACCCTGCGCAGGATGCATAAAACAGTGCTACACAGATCTCGTTTTTGACTAATCATATCTGGGTCAGAAATGAAGGAGCTTTGACAGATAAGCTGTCTGTGGCAGAGCTGTTGGTCTCTCTGTGTGTACTGAGGGGTCTGAGGTATCCAGGTGACCTCCTTAGTGCCACCCCTTAGATACAGACCTGCAGTGCATGCTCAGTGGATGTGCCATTTAAGTTTCTGTTTGTCCTGTCTGAGCACTAGGGACATCTGGACTAAACTTTAACAGTAACTATGTTTAAAGGGAGTTAACAGGCCCCCGTTCTTTCAGTTCTTTGGCTTTTTGCCTGTCTCTAACACTTGCTGATAATACCTCCCTCCCACTTTTGTCTACAGTGCCCAGGACTCAAGGTCACTGACTTGGTAGCATCAGTCATTAGCTTTGTCATTACTGGTGTTTTCTTTTCCTTTTTGTTGTTTTGGGTTTTTATTATTATTATTACTATTATTATCTTACATCTTTTTCACAGTAGGTTAATTTTCCACTGAAGGCAGTGCTTAAAGGTTTTCCTCAGAGCCTGGATAGACAGCTTCGCAGTTAAGAACACAGACCCACATGTAGCTCACAGCCTTCTGTAACTTCAGGGCAGGTAGTCTCCCTCCTTTTTGAATCTAAGTGTGGGCCAGCAATCGAGAAGGATTTATGTTTCTTCTTTGGTGCTCTTTGGAGAGGCACCGAATCTAGAAGGCAGAGTGGTTTTAGGTGATCCTGGCACAGAGGGGGAGCTAGATTTTGAGTGCCAGTTTCTCTGTGGGCTGTGAAGCTGTAGCATCCTGCTTCACAAGGCAGCTCACATGCCACACAGGCTGCAGCTTCACTGCACTGCACACTTGTGCGTCAGTGCATGCTCTCATGCATGCTCTCTGCCCTCTGCAAGAATCTGTGACACGGAAGACATTTGGATGGTTAACTACGTTTCCTTCTTTTCCCCCTAGGTCTTGACGCAGAGCTTTACTATGTGAGGAATGACCTCATCAGTCACTACGCTCTGTCCTTTAACCTGCTGGTGCCCAGTGAGACAAACTTCCTGCACTTCACTTGGCATGCAAAGTCCAAGGTAAGCGCTGCCGGCAGGCCACGTGACAGGTCACCCAGTCTGCAGAGGCGAGGGCTGTCCCTGAGGATGGGCCTTCTTCTCCACAGAAGGGTCAGTGGTGGTATAGAGCACTGGGTCTTTTCAGGTGTATAGCTGACAGATACAGTCTTGAGCCTGCTCCTCTGAAAGGAGCATGGCTGAGCTGGCTGGCTCTTCCACACACACTTGGTGACTTGAACTAAGTTTCTCATTCACAGTGGAAGTGCAGCTTCCCACGTTCACCGTTCTGAGTCCCCCTGGTAACCATAGATACTGAAGGGGGCCCTTATCAACTTCTGCCGTTTATGTTTTGGTGAATTCTTCACCTCTGACTGCCAAGGGACCTTATGTGCTTGTTCCCCAGATTTGCCAGATGATACTGTTTGTACCATTTACTCCCCTCCCTGCCTGCCTATGAATCCTTGAGCTGTTTCAAAGTGCATTGAAAGCATCATGTCCTCTCTCTCCTAAATCAAAACCAGGAAGTTTGGTGTTCTAACTCACAGCACTCAGGTAACTGAGTTCTAACTCACTCATCAGGTACCCTCAGCATCTTTATCACTAAGGTTTCACTAGAGACTGATGTTGTTTCAGTTTGTGTCAATCTGAAGTTTTGATGCCCTGTCCATGGGCTTCAGCCTCAAGTTGTTGGGAGTGGAGAACCTGTCATGGTGGAAGCTAGCTTGGAAGGGTCGTCTATGAATCTATATGCTTGCAGAGGGAACACTGAAGGGACTGGTATAACTCTAATTATCTGGTAAATTCCTCTCCTCTCCTCTCCTCTCCTCTCCTCTCCTCTCCTCTCCTCTCCTCTCCTCTCCTCTCCTCTCCTCTCCTCTCCTCTCCTCTCCTTCCCCCCTCCCTCCTCCCCCCTCCCCTCCTCCCCTTCCCCTCCTCCCCCTCCCCCTTCTTCCCCTCTCCTTCCCCCTTCCCCCTCTCCTCCCTCCTCTCCTCCCTTTCCTCCCTCTCCTCCCTCTCCTCTCTTTCCTCCCTTTCCCTCCCCCCGCCCCAATCCTTCTCTCTCTCTTCTTGAGGCAGGGTTTTACTCTATAGCTCTGGCTATGTGTAGACTCAGCTGGCCTTGGACTCAGATATCTGCCTACCAAGTTCTGGGATTAAAGGTGTGCACCACTACACCTGGCTAGCAGCATGTATTTAACTATACATTTGGGCTTCTTCTTGATGATATTACAGTCCCCAACTCTAGTTCTTAGGTCCTAGTATCTGGTGATTTTTGGCACAGCTGATTAATTGCAGTTTGTTTATTTAAAAAGTTAATCGTATGAGTAGGTAGTACATGGATATGATGTAAATTCCGAAGCCTGTAAAGGTATACAGTGAAAAGGAAGGTTTTCCGTTGTCATAGGGAGCATGCTGAGCAAGCCCATCTAGATCTCTGTCTTCATCAGGCATTGTTGCCTGAGTCTTGTGTCCTAAAGAAAGGTAGTGTATGTGTGTGTGCAGTGTGCACATGTACACCTAAGTGCTTCCTGCTTTCGTGTAGTGTGGAGTTGTGAGCAGTGTGTCCTGGTAAAGGGGCACTGTTCCTTGTTCCTTGGTGTTGTTTTGTGTGTTCCCCCCTTCAAATAACTGTATCATTTTCTCGCATAGTTGTGCTCTGGTCATTCTCTGCAAGAGGAAACTGACACCCAGGTTTGGGAAGGACTTGCTTAAATGAGTCTGGAGGCTGAAGAAACAGGTGCTAGGGGTGAGCTCACATGGCAGTCACCCGAGAAGGCAGGCGTAGTAAGGTGGGGTCTCTTATCACTTGATTCTGAGATACAGTCAGACTTCAGAAGGAAGGCTGTCTCTCTCAGTTTCTAACACTCTGTCAGAATCTCTGTTTGGGCTGTTTGAGCTCTTGCCAGAAGATGAACTGTTGGCTTCCGAGATCTCCACACTCGCCAGTGTATCACTTGAACACTGCAGGCATTTTAACATCAGTGTTCCCACATCAGAGCTTTTGCTGGTAGAGTTCTCCAGTGTGTTTACGTGACCGGTCTTGCCAGAGATTTTAGTTTCCTCAGCGGCTGGAGCTGTGTGTGTCTTTTCTTAACATCTATGTCACGCGTGCCTTGCTGAGTGGTTGAGAATGTGTTAATTGTATTTTAAGATGGGAGGAGAACTCTGGTATTGATTCTCTCACAGGAGTAGACGGCGAGGCGGTCTTAACAGATAATTAGTTTCTTGTATGTTCCAGAACATTCCCCAGTGTTCAAGAAAAAACATGCAACTGTGTCTGCTAAGTGTCAGTAGATATGCTAGAGAGCCAAAAGGCAGAGGGAGGCTCAGTAGGATGTGGCAGAGGACTCCACCACCCACTCCCTTGGTCTCCGTCCAGGAGATTCTGCGGGGAGCTTGTCAGAGCTCCAGCAGCTGCCTCTGGGGGCCAGCCTGCTGTGTCCCAGTGGAGTGAAGTAGCTGTGAGAAAGGCAGTTCTGGCAATTTCAGAGAAATTAAAAGGCCGTTGACTGTAGGCAAGCACATTCACTTTAGATGTGTTCCAGAAGGGGGTTGCTTTATTCATCATCTGCCTCTTCACACAGCCATGTGTTCCAAGTAAGGAAAAATACCAAACATGTTTATTTTTTAGCTTATTCAAATATTTATATTTTCTCTAGTTACTTTTCTGAAGTATTTTGGCTCATTTATTTTCTGATAAACAGCTGCTGCACAGATTTGCTTTTGGGGGGGGCGCAGGGTAAGGCTGTGGTGCACTTTCTAAATAGATCTCTTTCTTCCAAGGTGATCGACAAATGGCATTCCTTACAGATCAGTACACACCAAAGTTGAGACAGTTGTATTCCAGTGATTGGCACTTTCTTCTCTGACTCCAAAAACTACATTAAAAAACAAAACAAAACAGCTGTCCTCAGGACACCAGTGTGAGGGGGGAACTGCCTTCTGATGCTTCCCGTGTTCATTCATCCTCCGTCCAAAGGAAGTCTTAGGCAAAGGGCAGGCTTCCATGCTTCTTGCCTTGGGTTCCTCTGAGCCGCTGCTGATTCTCTCAGTCCTTCCCTCAGCCTCTTTGCCACCTCTGCCTGTGCTCCGCTCCTTGTTTTGTCCCCGCCACTTGCAACATCATTTCCTCCCTTTCTCCCTTTCCCGTGTGCTTAGACTGAGATGGCCCTGCCACTCCTCTTGCCGCTCGCCCTCGCTCGCCCTCGGCTCTGCCGTCAGAGCCCTCTCTTTGCTTTCCTAGCTTTGGTCCCCGGACAGCTGTTCCTCTGCTTATAACCAGAACGTCGTAAAGGAGACGGAAAGGTTAGAGCAGATGTCCAAGAGGGGCACTGAGGGGCGCTGCTGGGGTAAGGAGCTTCAGGAAGAGCGTTGATGCCGTGGACAGACAGACAGAGGCAGCAAGCTGACGTGGGCCTCAAGCACAGCTCAGGCCCTGGCACTAGAAACGGACGTCCTGGCAGGGTCTCTGGGGAGAGGCATCGAGCCCATGTGATAGAAGTGGGGTCTCTGATTCCCTGGCAGGAGGCAGGGACAAGAGGGGGAGCTGGATGTGGCATCAAGTAACTCACTTCCCAGGTGAGAAATCCTGGCTCCAGGATGTCTGTTAGCTAGGAACACACACTGTCCCAGTGGGGTGCCTGCCTACCTATGAGAGGGGGCTCCCCTATGTATGTCAGAACCCACAGACAGTATCCCAGTGAGGCGCCTGTGTTTATCTGTGAGAGGAGCTTGGCAATCAGGTAAGCTCAACTCTGTCTGATAACCCTATAACCTCAGCCTTTGAGGTTCCCAGATGGGTATGCCTAGTAGGTAGGTAGTTGGAGGAAAAGGAGAGGGAGAGACAAGTTGAAAGGTTTATCCTTGGGACTGGAGTGCAGAGGGTTGATGTTCTGATAGGTCAGCCTGATGCTGAAAGGAATAAGAGTTTCTCCTGGACGTGAAGAAGCCGAGCAGGTAGCGTGTGGTGCACCAGCGAGGAGCACGGGTGAGCTTGAAGAGGAGCAGCCATTGAGCACAGGGCTGGGGGGGTCATCCTGTGCATCATCTCTTCAGCAAGCTGAGCCAAGGGTCATGGGGTTGCAGGCACTGCCATGCAAGTGTGAAGAAGAGGGAGTGAACCAGCTGAAGGTGTCAGAATGACTGTGTCAGTGATGTCCCTGCTGGGGCACAGGCTGTGGGAACATGAAACCCGGCATCCTGGCTGTGCTGGGAAGGAAGGAAGTAGTTTAATTGACCACTGCTTTCCCCCTCTACAAGCGCAGCCCTCGGCTCATAAACATGCCTCGTAAATGTTGTCCGACTTAGAGTAGTGAGCACAAAGAGCTGCTTTTGCAGGGACCAGAGGTGGGTGGTCAGAGGCAGTGCTGGCGGCTTGGTGGTCAGAGGCAGTGCTGGCGGCTTGGATGGAATGGACAGTATTTTTGTGTCTGTTTTGGACATAGAGAAGTTGAGTGGTATGTCAGAACGAACACTGAATTTCAGAGTTAACAGAAAGATGGGAGGAGACGGAATGAGCCAGCCTTCGAAACCTGTGTAGAGTCTTGTGTGTGACATGTGAGTGGCCGAGACATGCACTGAGTAGAAGAGAGCTTCAGAGTAGAGGGGCTGATTTCACGCAGGACGTCTAGAGAGGGCCTTAGAGCCTGGCAGGGATACTGGCCACATGTGCAGACCCAGTGCTCAGGTCTAGAAAGTGGACATGAGCCAGAAGAGGAGGAGCCTGAGGGGAAAGCCACACTGAGGGAGAACATGAGGGAGATGAGAGTATGAGAGGCTGTGCAGCCAGTGGGGTTCCTCACACCAGGAACAAAACCAATCCCACCAGTGCTGACAGCTCAGGAGGGTTTGCTGCAAACCCTTGGGTTGGCAGGAGGCTGATGACCACAAAGGAGTGCAGCTTGGCAGTGGGAGAGGCTGCCGAGGCCCTAGGGTCCCGAGCCAGTGTCACAGGCCTGTTGTGTCATCAGCTTGGAAAAGTTGCTCATTTGTGCAGGTCACGTGGCCTCCTGGTTCTAGATCCCATGCTGATCTGTCTCAGGCACACACACACCCGCCCCCGGCTTTATGGTCCTGTGCAGAGATAACGTGCCATACCTTATAGTCAGTGCATCCTCTTGAGGTTTTAGTGCTGGAAAGCCCAGGGTACCTAAGTGATGGCTCTCTAGCACCCCTTGGTGGCAGCCATGGCGATGTGATGAGCTGAGAGATTGAATGCTTCCTTCCAGACTGTTGATTTTAGGGGAAAGGGTGGTTCAGTTCCAGGTACCAAATGGACAGTAGCCTTCAGGTTGAATTTCTGTCTGACTGAAAAGTCCTAGTATGATTTCAGTTTTATTATTTTTATTTATTTATTTTTGAGACAGGGTCTCACTTTGTAGCCCAGGTTGATCTTGAACTCACTATAAAATCCACACTGGCCTCAAACTCACAGAGATCCATCTACTGCTCACGGCTGACTGCTAGAATTAAAGGACTGCTCTTGGAATCTTTTTGGGAGTGGATTTTTATTCCACCTGTGAATAGCTTTCATACTGCTTAGTTAATGAACTTACTAATGAAGTCTTTTTCTGTTGTCACAGGTATAATGTTTTATCTCTCTTCATTTTGCAGGTTGAATATAAGCTGGGATTCCAAGTAGACAACTTTGTGGCTATGGGCATGCCCCAGGTCAATATTTCTGCTCAAGGGGAGGTCCCACGCACTTTATCAGGTGAGCCAGGAAAGACAGACTTAGCGTACTGCTTTCAGCTGCCTCCATCCTATCCCTACAAGGATAGTTCACTGAGTGCCGGGCCCTCCCACATCAATCGTTAATCAAGAGAGTGCCCCACAGACAAACTCAAGATTCCAGGGGTTGGGAGGCAGGGGTTGGGGAAGTAGATGTGTAATTATTATTGTCATCTTTATTGTCTATTTATTTTTAAAGAATGTTGTAGGGCTTTTCCTGGCAGTTTTATTTACCATAATTATTGGCACAAGTTTAGTGAGGCTTTAAGACAGATCTGGGGGCAAGTTAATTTTTGAGGGTCAGCAAGAGTTTCAGAAATATCTAAATCTCTGATCCACTACTCATAGATGGTGGAATATCTTTGAAATTTGTAAGAAAGGAATCATAAATTAAAAAGGCAAAATGTTCTAAAATCTACTACTTCGTCATTAACATTCCTGATACCTCTAGAAGCCAAGCCTATTTAGAAGGGCAGTGTTGTTTTTAATTCATAGCCAAGAACATGTTAGCTTTGTTTATAGGTTTATTTTTTTTTTTTTTTTGGTTTTTCGGTTTTTCGAGACAGGGTTTCTCTGTGTAGCCCTGGCTGTCCTGGCACTCACTTTGTAGACCAGGCTGGCCTCGAACTCAGAAATCCGCCTGCCTCTGCCTCCCGAGTGCTGGGATTAAAGGCGTGCGCCACCACGTCCGGCTTTATAGGTTTATTATAATTTCCCCCAGTAACAATGTCTTTATTTCCTAGGGGTACTGCTTTTGAATGGTACAATTTTTATTTTATTTTATTTTTTAAAGATTTATTTATTTACTTATTGATTCATTTATTTATGTATATGAGTACACTGTTACTATCTTCAGACACACCAGAAGAGGGCATTAGATCTCATTACAGACGGTTGTGAGCCACCATTGTGGTTGTTGGGAATTGAACTCAGGACCTCCGGAAGGACAGTCAGTGCTCTTAACCACTGAGCCATCTCTCCAGCCCTGATACAATTTTTAAATGTGGTTACTAAATACACATATGACATATACATTTTCCACAGAGAGTACTTCTAAACATGTCATGCACCTGTCTGCTCATACTATGGATATAGTTGTTATTGGTGGTGTGCTGATGTGTATTTTTGGCCATCTGTTATGGCGTGGCTCCAAGCCCAACAGGAACTCTCTGGCACCCAGTTCAGTGCAGCTTTGGTTTCCCTACATTTTCTTAGCCAGACAGCAGGAAAGGCTTTCCCTGCCTTGGGATACAATGATGGCATGCTTCATTCTGGGTATCTCATGTCTGCCCTGCAGGCCGCAGTCCACACGGTGTGGTCAGCACTACCTTCTTGACATTCATACCCTTCACGTTGCTAGGAGCGATGCACAAATGCATTTGGTGCTGCACAGTCTTCCCTTCCGTGGTGTAGTTTTGTTACTGTTGCTGTGGAGACTGGTAAGCTCAGCCGAGTTTGCCTCGTGATTCTTGAGATTCAGTGTGTTGGAAAGCAGAACACAGACAACAAACTGATATTAAAAACAAAGTCACAAGGAAGGCTCGGAAGTAACTGTCCCTTCATCTGTGTCCTGTGCTCTGCTTCAGTCCTCTGGATCTGCAGTGAAGGAAATGCAGGTGTCCAGAGCGGTGGTGAAGGGGTCTCCGGAAGCGCCTGTCTGATCCGCTTGTTTAGATGTGCTTGTTTATTTTATTTGAGCAGAAATAGATGAAAATGTTGTATAGCATTGATCCTAATCTTTAGGACACTAAAGTGTTTTCTCTCGTTTCTTTTAACAGTGTTTCGGGTCGAGCTTTCCTGTACCGGCAAAGTCGACTCTGAAGTCATGATTCTAATGCAGCTCAATCTGACAGTGAATTCCTCAAAAAATTTTACAGTTTTAAATTTTAAACGAAGGAAAATGTGCTACAAAAGTAAGGAATTTATTTAACAAAATGTGTTTCATGTAGCTAAGAGGTCAATAGAAGACTGCATTTTCTGTATAGAGATTTAAGCATGACCAAGTCTTGATTATGGTTCTGAGAAAAGCGCATTCGTGGATGAAACTCCGGGTCGGCCTCTGGCTCTCCATCCCATTGGAGCTCTGTGGGTGTTTGCAGAGCGAGCAACACAGAGCCCAGCATTCGCTCGGTGGGCTTGGACTCTGCAGGACCTTTGTGTTGGGGGTCACATGGGCCTGAGTTGAACCTTATCTCTGTGTTTTCAGGACAGGGGAAATATTGCACCTCTGCGGGGCTGAGATTCTTGTCTGTGAGATGTGCGTGTTGCTGTTTCAGAGAGGTTTTAAAGGGTAACAAAACCTAGTCCAGAATTAGGAAGTCACGTGTGGGCACTTAATAATTAGGTTTGACTTATATCATCCATTACCCAGGAAATCGCCATAGATAGTAGTGAGTTCTAGAACACCAAGGCTGAGGTTTGAAATGTTAAGATTCTGTTTTAAGACTTAAATATTTTATGTATATGAGTACACTGTTGCTGCCTTCAGACACACCAGAAGAAGGCATCAGATCCCATTACAGATGGTTGTGAACCACCATATGCTTGCTAGGAATTGAACTCAGGACCTCTGGAAGAGCAGTCAGTGCTCTTAACCCCCGAGCCATTTCTCTAGCTCCAATTTTAAGATTCTTAAAGGTTTTCTAATCTCCATGTAGCCTAGAGATAAAATTCCCAGAATTTACAAATAGGTAGAATTGTTTACTGTTTAACGTAGAAACTGTAAACTCAGTGGATGTTTCCCGTGATCTATACACCTTACACGCGCTAAACCCAGCTTTAGGTGGTATGGTTTCAAAAAGTCTGAGTGGCCTGACCGAGGTCAGACAACGTGCTGCAGCCTGTGCTCTCCACTGCTTTGTGAAACTGTTTACAGTTTCCAGTTGAAATTAGCAAGTGAGTTACAGTGGCAGATGCCAAGAGACAGGCCAGAGATACAGGCCAATTAAGAAGCTATATTGCATTGAAAAGAGACATTTTTAAAATAAAAAAAAATTAACACCCTTAGCTTTAGTTCTGTGAATTATATACCTACTTCAATGTAAGTGTAAAGCCTGTAGAGACTGTAGGGACTGTAGAGGCTTTACTCCAACCTAATCTTTTTGTGATTGGCATGAGGACACTGGTCCTCGAGAGTGGGAGGCCTCCTAGGTTTGTATAACTACTCAGTGGGGATGGATGGATGGATACAGGGTGGGTGGATGGATATAGAACAGATGGACGGATAGGTGGATGAATGGATAGATGGAAGGATAGAGAATGGATCAATGGAGAATGGATGGATGGAGAGTGGATAGATGGAAAGAAGGATGTATGTATAGGTGGATGGATAGAGAATGGCTGGATGGATAGAAGATGGATGAATGGATGGAAGGAAGGATAGAAGATTATGTATGTATGAATGGAAGGAAGAAAGGATAGAGAATGGATGGATGGATGGATAGAAGATAGATGGATGGAGGATTAATACTAGGGTTGGACCTAAGGTGTGCTAGGAGAATGCTTTTCCATCGAGCTATATCCAAAACTCATATTTTAGAATTTTTATTTTGAGACAGGGTTTTGCTAACTTATCCAAGCTGGTTTTGAACTCACTATGTATCCTAGTCAAGCCTTGAACTTGTGTTTCTCCTGCCTCAGCCTCTGAGTAGCTGAGACTAAGGTGTGCACCACCATGCCTGACTTGTGGAAACTGACCCATTTGAGATTTAATGTATATCACCATCTTAATTTGGTGGTCATATTTTGTGCACTTGGATTGTGTAGTTTTTGTTTCCGACTCTTACTTTTAACGTGTGATTCTGTTGTATTTATCTGGTTTCCTAGCCTATGGCACTTAACTGAACTAGTAAGCATCCCCGAGCTGTGTGGAATAGCTGTTACTCCCGGGAGGGGGTTCTGTGTCTTATGGGTGAGAATTACAGGTCAGGAAGTTTTCTAGAACTCCAGAGCCTTTCCCCGCAGCTGGTGGTGCGGTTTCCATGACGACAGTATAAGTTGGTGGGTTTCCCTACACTCTTTACCACAGAAGCCCATCTCATTGGGAATCTGTAAGTGACTGGCAGAGACTGTCCCTTGACTAGTGACTGCACTGATGGCAGGACGGCAGTTCTCATGATCTTACTGCAGACAGCTGTGACTTAGCTCACGCAGTGTTCAGCGGTATGTTAGTTAGTATGTAAGGATTGTTACAGAAAACAACCTCTAAAGTGCTTTTTATTCCTCTTTTGATCCAGAACTTGAAGAAGTAAAAACTTCAGCCTTGGACAAAAACACTAGCAGAACTATTTGTAAGTGTCACTGTGTTCGCGTTCTCCACCCTGTGAGTGTGAGCATGACTGCGTGAGGCCTGAAGCCAGGTGCCAGCGCCAGTGTCAGTGTGCTGTCTGGTTTGCAGAGTGATATGTAGACCAAATGAAGCTGTTTGAGAATTCAAACTTAAACATACTTTATAGGAAGCTAACAAATACCTTTTAGAAACAAGAATTTATATTGTGGTTTTTCTTAGGCAGGACCAATAAAGGAAAGGATATTAAAAAGTTAATGTGAGACCTCCATTAGCAGAGTGTTTAAGAATCTGACTTGTGGCCTGGGCCGAGCCCTTAACTAATTTCATCTAGGTGAAAATGAAAATTTGCATCATTTATTCTATATTTTATTTTGATATAGCGAGATGACTTAGTTGGTAAAGTGCTTGCTCTGTAAGCATGAAGACTTGTTCCGATTCCTAGCACCCATGTAAAAGGCAGGTGCTGCGTATACTCCTGTAATGTTGCAC
This sequence comes from Mus caroli, assembly GCF_978045245.1. Classification (NCBI taxonomy): domain Eukaryota; kingdom Metazoa; phylum Chordata; class Mammalia; order Rodentia; family Muridae; genus Mus; species Mus caroli. The sequence continues at coordinate 101,641,690 of NW_028227266.1, forward strand.
TGTGGGGGATGGGAAGGTGGGAGAGGGGCAGAGGCAGGCAGATCTTCAAAGCCTCCTGACCCATCAGCCTAGTTAGCTAATGCATTCCAGGTTCAGTGAGAGATTCTGACTTAACAAGCAAGGTAGGAAGTGATAGAGGAAGATACAGAATGTCAGCCCCTGGTCTGTGCATACACGTGTACACACATATGCACACACATAAACATCTGCGCACACACACACACACACAGGGGGAAAGACAGACAGATAGACAGACAGACAGACAGATGAACACTCTGGTTCAGGCTGGTCTGGAGATCTGTATGTTGTTGAGGGTAACCTTGAGTTTCTGATTCCTCTTTCTCTACCTCAGGAGTGGTGGGAATTGAACTCAGGGCCTCACACATGCTAGGTAAATACCTACTAACTGAGCCACACTCCCAGTCCAGGCATAGATTATTTAAATACACGGAGAAAAAAAATTTTGTTAGGTCAGTTAGATTTATTTATTTGTTTACTCTTGGTATTGATTATTTTATACACTATTAACAAGCTTCTTTTTTCTCTTATGAACACATTATGGTATCATTAGCACCAAATGATCTTTATAGAAATAGATAATATTTTCAGGGGAAAGGTGCAAGTATACTGAAGTTCAGAGTATGTGCTGTGGACATTTATGTCCTCAGTAACTATTGCATGTGTTCTTCCGTGCATTGCTAACTCCGAATTTGATGGATAGGGGATTCGAGTTTTAAAGCACAGTCTAAACATCACATCATTTGACCCCTAAGTATGTCACTGTAGGTCACTTAAAAAGCCCCTAGTTACCCAACACACCCACATGTTGATTTATCACATATAGCATCTCTTCTATCTAGTCTGTGTTCAGACTTACATAATTGTGCCAAACTATCTTTCTATAGGTTCCTTCTTCAAAATCAGGATCTAAATGGAGCCATGACACACACACACATCACCACCACCATCTCGTCCTCCTCTTCCTCTTCTTCTTCTTAATTTATTTTTTTATTTTTTATTTTATTTATTTTATTTATGTCAGTACATTGTAACTGTCTTCAGACACACCAGAAGAGGGCATCAGATCTTATTACAGATGGTTGTGAGCCACCATGTGGTTGCTGGGAATTGAACTCAGAACCTCTGGAAGATCAGTCAGTGCTTTAACCGTTGAGCCATCTCTCCAGTCCCACACCACTTCTTTTTTTATTACATTTTTAAAAATTTTTTTTAATTAGGTATTTTCTTCATTTACATTTCAAATGCTATCCCAAAAGTCCCCCAGACCCCCGCCCCCTCCACTCCCACTTCTTGGCCCTGGTGTTCCCCTGTACTGAGGCATATAAAGTTTGCAAGACCAAGGGGCTTCTCTTCCCAATGATGGCCGACTAGGCCATACACCACTTCTTTATTAGTTGATCAAATTGTCTTTTTTTCCCATAGAATTTGCCAAAGTAAACATTCTTCTTGTGTTATTTAACCTGCTTTTAACTCTTTCTTATAACTGGTAGTTAAATTTTGTACTTGATTAGATTTAGGACCACTTCTTTTGGTAAGAGCAATTCACGGGTGTCCTGAGTGCTTCTTATTCTTTGTTTTAGCACCTCAGAGCACCGAGCGTCTGCCCTAATGTAGGCGTTTGTTTGTTTGTTTGTTTGTTTGTTTGATTGATTGTTTCTGTTTTTGTTTTTCTCTGTGTAGCCCTGGATGTCCTGGAACTCACTTTGTAGACTAGGCTGACCTTAAACTTTTTCTCTCCTCTCCTCTCCTCTCCTCTCCTCTCCTCTCCTCTCCTCTCCTCTCCTCTCCTCTCCTCTCCTCTCCTCTCCTCTCCTCTCCTCTCCTCTCCTCTCCTCTCCTCTCCTCTCCTCTCCTCTCCTCTCCTCTTTTCTCTCTCTCTCTTTTTTTTAATTTAAATGCTCACAAGGTATTTCTCACTAAGAACAACGTAGGATGCTCTTGGCCTCTGTCTCTCTCTTCCTTGCTCTTTTTCTTCCAACTTTTATCACTCCTATCCAGCATTTATTGAATCTGCAGTATACTAGCTGGTGTGACTGAGGCGGAGGATTGAACTGAGAAACAGCCCCAGCCTTTAAGGACTTAGAGTGTTCCAGGGGAGATAGGACAGCATGGTAGGCTGAGTGAGCAGGGGAGCATCCTGAGGAGGGACTTGTCACTGCCTCTGAAGGAGAGCGACAGCAGCTAAAGGAAGGGCAGCTGTGTTCTGACAGGGTAGTGTCAGAGAGGAGTAGGAGCAGAGCTACACCCGCTGGAAGCTGAGTGGCTGGGCAGAGTGCGGGCGGACAGCCTGCCCAGTGGACCTGTCTGCTCCGGCCAATGCTTGGGCTGCAGTGTCCATCCACGCAGGCTTGGGGCTTTTCTACCCCTCCTGAGACGTTTCAACAGATACTCCTGGGAGTCTTGTTTTCACTTGACCCAAATCTAGCTGTCCCACTTGCATTAATCTTTTAGATTTTTATTTACTTTTTGTTTTTTTACTCCATGTTTAGTTGTTTGGTTGTTGGTAGCTTAGGATCCTTCTGCTCAGCCTTCTTCCCAGTGTTAGGCTCCCGAGCTTGTGCCACTGTATCCAGCCTGAAAGAAGCCTTGGTTCTCCTTTTACTGTTTAAAAAAAAAAATCACATGTGTATACAATGTATTTTCATCTTATCCACTCCCCCTATAGTTCCTACTAGGTTTCCCATACACACACACAATCCCTGCCTGCCTCTGTGTGTGTGTGTGTGTGTGTGTGTGTGTGTGTGTGTGTAGTATGCTCACTTAAGCATTCAGTTAATTTTTCTATTCCTGTGGTGTTTCCTAAAATAATGTAGCTGGGTATAATCATATTTAATCAATAGAACCCTTTTAAAAAATCAAAGAAGCAAAATTATATTGATCAAGAGAACTGTGCAGTCTGCCCAGCAGGGTGACTATTAACTGTGTGTAGCTTTGAGGCTATAAATACATTAACACGATATAAAGTAGAATACAGTGAAGTTATTCTGGTTGTTTTTCATATCACACAGTTAAGGTAGCAAGTGGCTTCTGTGCTGGGCGGTACATTCCATCTGTTTCTGCAACTATGCTATAGAACATAGCTTTACTGAAGGACATGAGTGTCTTGTATACTGGGGTGTTTTGTATCTACCACTTGTGAGGGTCTGACTGTGGTTCATATTAACCAGAAATTTTAAAGTCTTAAAACGATAACAAAACCACCAAAATTTGTGTGAGTACCGCACTGCGGGTATCTGGTTTTATCAAAGGACGAGTGTGATGCAGTGCAGGCCTTCCCGTGAGGAGCAGGGCACTCCCCATGTTAGGCCACGGAGCACCTCACTAGCTCTGTAAAAACCTGACGTGCCTCTCATTTCTGTTTCAGATGACCCTGTCCATGCAGCTCCAACGACTTCCACGCGTGTGTTTTACATCAGTGTAGGGGTTTGCTGTGCAGTGATATTTCTTGTAGCAATAATATTAGCCGTTTTGCACCTTCATAGCATGAAAAGAATTGAACTGGATGACAGGTACTGTTGATGTTTTGGGGAACATGTTACTTGCATGTGCATGAGTGCCCCTCCCCCCACACCCCCTCCCCCCCATCCATGCACTCTGTGCAGGAGAGGAGGGAGAGTGTTGAAGCTCAAGCCAAAGAGGAACTCAGATGCCTCGGTTATTACTGCCTTTATGTTTTTATCTTCATCTTTTAAAGTTTGTGGAGTTATAACCTGGGGGAGAAATAAAGGTCAGATATGTTTTTCATGTTTGTTATCCTGATTCGCCTCCAGGTCCAATTGCCTTTTCGAAACTATTCCTTCCTTCTACGTCCTCCTGCCCCTCCCCGTCCCTCCTTCCCTCCTTCCCTTCATCCCTCCCTCCCTCCCTCCCTCTTTCCCTCCCTCCCTCCTGCCTTCTCTCCTGACTTCCCACTTGAGTACCTGCTGCACTTTAAAGTTTCTTGGCTGACCCTAATGTGTAGCAGAGTAGAGACACTCTGGGTAGATAATTACACTAAGTGTTGGGACTATAAAGATTAATGATACTCTTCATGGTATCAAGGTTCTTTGATGTTAACCCATAATTATAGTATTGAATTGATGATTGTGGTATGCATAATATAGTGTGGGAATGCAGAAGGTCCTGGCTTAACCCGGGTGAGTCACACACATTATAGCCAGACTACAGTGAAGGGTAAAGATGGAATGGGAGATACGTGCTCATAACCCACAATCCTTAGCGACGAAAGGCATTCTCAGCATTGTTTTTGGCTTTGAACTTTGAACCCTTTCTACCTGTCTCGATCCGTAGTTGCAACTTGTCAGGTGACGCTGCCCTTTGAGAGCTTTTGTTCATACTGGGGCCATGGGACTTCTTGCTAATCCAGACCCATTCTTTGTACTCCAGATCCATCACCGTCTTTCCCACAACTAAAATATAAGCTTTTTCCAGGCAGAGAGGAGGAGAGACCCTTCTCTCCCTAAACTCAGCCCTAACACTGTACAGTAGAGCCATGATATCAGCATTCCCTTTATAAAAGATCTGGGAGCTGGTTGGATCCAGCACTCTTTAAGTACTTTGGATCCAGTACTCATGACTTAGTCTCCACTGTGCTCCTTCCCTTCCTTGAGTCGAAAGAAGAGAGGAGTGAACATGGCGGAGTGCACACAGGCGCTCTAACCTGCTTTCTGTTGCCGTGATAAAACACTGGCCAAAACCATTGTGGAGGAGGGATGGGTTCATCTCAGTTCACACTGTCAGGTCACCATCTATCACTAGAGGATGTCAAGGTAGGAACTGGAAGGCTGAACCATAGGGCATGGCTGCCACTGCCTTGCTTCCTTAGGCACTGAAGGCCCACCTGCCTAGGGGTGAAGCTCAGGGTCGGCTGGACCCTCTCACATCTGTCATTAACCAAAACATCTCGTTTACATAGTCACGGGCCCATCTGATCTGGGCAATTCCTCAACTGAGACTCCTTCATGAGACTCTAGGCTGTGTCAAGTTGGCAGCCAGCTCACTAGGGTAGTGGATGCTGTGTTTCAGAGTGTACACTGGGATCATGGAGTTCATTGATTTTACAGAGGAAGAACTGGCATTTGGAAGCAGTTGAAGGGAGAAAAGTGGCACTAGACATCCTGTAAACAATTTCGACAGATGATATAAATGATGAGAGTTACGGAAGAGTAGAATAGTCAGAAGTCATACTTTGTGCTTTTTGTTTTTTGAGGCAGGGTCTCATGTAGCCCAGGCTGGTCTTGAACTTTTGATTCTCCTGCTCTACCCCCTAACAGGCACATACTGTTATATACTCATCGAGTTGAGTTTTCCTTGACTGCTGATGTGTGTGTTAAGGCCATGGGTTCACACAGGCCAAAATTGTGCTGTAACTCATAGATTCCATGAAGCATACGTGTCTTCCTGCTAAGTATTCAGCACTCATAAGCAAACTCTCTAGGTTTCTAGATACTGTCTGAATAAAAGCAATTATATGATTGCTTGTTTTCAGGGCACAGCCTAGTAGTTAGGAGCTAGCCTCTGGGGCCAGGCCATCTGTATCTGATATACAGCTGTTCTATTTACCAGCCTCTCAGCCTTCTCACATGTAAAGCAGAGATTGTGGGCTGTGAAGAAAGGATGCTAGAGGGGTGGGTAGCAGATCTTAGCCGTAGCTACATGCAGTAAGTGCCCATGCCGAGTTCATCCCCAGAACGATACAGTGGATAATCTGGCGTTCCCATTATTCCTGGCTTGCTTACAACACACCAGGCAAGCTAATGGTGGTGACCAGGTTCCTATGCCGTGCTCTGATAGCACTGGAGACACCTGCTGCTCCTCTCTACACTACATGGTTGTGTAATTAAGACTCAGAGACAGATGTAAAGACAGACTTGTGGGATTGTAGCAATACACCAGTACAAAGCAGGAGGGCTACATTCTGCCATTTCTGTATTGTAGTTACATCAAATGCTTGCTGCCTGACAAGCTCTGTTCCTCGGGAGGCTTAGTGGTGCTGTGAACTCTTGGGAAGAGCCAGTGTTCTGTTACATATAAAGTTTCTCTGGAGGCAGAGGGTATAGCTGTCTGAGACGTGCTCTCAACAAGGACACATGGAGTTCACGCATGAGGCTTTCCCTCTCTCCCAATACAGCACATTGATCTGTAGTCCATTACAGCAGAGTCTGCCCTGAAGGGGCTGAGTGGTCTCCTGCAGAGATCGGTCTGTAGCTGCTCTCTCTGTGGTCTCCCCCTCAGGGAATGGAAAATCCATTCCTCGAGTATGGGGTGCTTGCCTGTGTTATTTGGTAGTATTTTCTTTTTCTCTTCTACTTACTGCTTCCTAGCACCTCACTACCTTCACCATTAGGGTGGGAGTGGGAGCTTTTTGTTTTTTCTTTTCTGTATTTGTTTTTACCCTTGCTGTCGTAACAAACTGGCATACATAGTAATATACAGAGTCTTAGAGTCTCCTCCTCCTCCTTCTCTTCCTCCTCCTCCTCCTCCTTCTCCTCCTCCTCCTCCTTCTTCTCCTCCTCCTCCTTCTTCTCCTCCTCCTCCTTCTTCTCTTCCTCTTCCTCCTCCTCCTCCTCTTCCTCTTCTTCCTCCTCCTCCTCCTTCTCCTCCTCTTCCTCCTCTTCCTCCTCCTCCTCTTCTTCTATCTTCTTCTGACATGGTTTCTCTGTGTTTCTCTGTATCTCTGTAATTTGCTCTGTAGACCAGGCTAGCCTTGAACACAGAGATCCTCCTGCCTCTGGCCTCTGAGTGATGGGATTGAAGGCATGCGTGAAGAATGAACAGAAGCAGAAAAGTCAGTTACTACGCTCAACCGTTACCTCCACATCACGTATCAGCAGCTGGAGTCGGCAGCAAGCATTCTGCCCGGCCCACGTCTTCCCAGTCCATGGGTGTGGCTTCTTTCACTGAATAGCTAACCCACTGTGCTTTGGGCTCTCTCGGGGGTCCCAGTTTGCTTCCTGTGCTGGGCACCGGTGTAAGTGTTGGGGAGGTGGAGTGAGAAGGCACTTAGCTGTCCCCATGGAGCTTGTGGTCTGCCCAGATGAGACGTTCAGCAAGAAGTCCCAACTGGAAAGAGGGTGGGAAGCTCTGTGGTGTTCAGTGCTGCCTCCTCAGCAGCAGAGCACCTCCTGTCACTCATAGACACTTGATAAGTATTTATTGAATAAAATATGAAAATAGACAGTAAGATTTATTATTTTGAAGATCTTTGTTTAAATTCTTAGCTTATCCTAAATCTAGGTGCTTTCTTGCTTATGAAAATCAAATTTATTTAGGCGAGTCATACGCTACTAAATGTTAGTAAATATACATTTTAATCTCTTTCCTACCTCCTGTGATGGTGTCGGGCTGTCTGACTGTCCTTGCTTCTCTTATAATAGTACGTTCGGCTCCAAAGAAAGTTTCTTGCTCCACTGTTGCTTTGCTCTTCTTTCACTTGTTCACTTCTCTTAAGGAAATGAAACTCTGACTTAACTAGCCATCAAGCTCGACGGCTCTCAGTCACTTTTAGCTGACGCAAGAGCACCACCTACTGTTCAGTTGTCAAAGTTTACTCACCCGGACACATTGTCGCTTGCAGGGAATATCTGAGTTTTCACATACATCATACATTTGAGCCTCACATCCTGTGAGGCAGGTCTCCTCAGTCCTCTTCTGTGGAGGAGCTCCTTATCTGTTCCCCTTCTGTGATGCAGCCCTTCCCTCCTCTGTACTGAAGACTGGACTTCTAACAAATAGGACTTTTAGTCACATCTTTGCCAAGTACTCTGCAAAAACATGTACCTGACGGTCACCGTTCTAAGGTTGGAGACATGATGCGCAGTATTCCTCATGATAAAAGAGTAGTCGTTTATAAATGCATGCCCGAGAGCCAAGCAGTATCCTCAGTGATGTACTTAGACGTCTTCCGCGTAAGACCCTTTTAGCCGTCTTGTTGGGAGTAGCTTTATGCTTCCTTCTATCCCCACAGAGTTTGAGGCTCCAGAAGGATTGAATACTTTGCCTAAGCCACACAGCTGGTGATGTGGGCAATTATGATTTACAGGTTTATGCGCAGCATTTGCTTATGACCAACTACATATGTAAACTCACATAAATCACCATTTAATAACTTCCAGAACTCCGACCACACAATGGCCTCACAAATCTTTGTTACATTCTATGAATTGAAAGTCCCCTCAGCAGAGTTGCGGGGAAACAAAGCTGACTGTAAGCTCCCAGGAAGAAATAACAGTCTGAAATGTGAGCGCCTCCAGGGAAGGAAGGCATGTTGAGGGCACATTAAATGAACAGGCATTTCACGTGGAGATTGTACTGTGCAGAGTGGCTCCTGTGTACACATGCTCTCTGAATGTTTATTGGAGGACACCTCTATCTTAGTACTTCAGCCATGACAGTAGGTCATTCTAAAGTGTGTTAGCGGTAAAAGGATACATAGCCTCCAGAACTCACTACTTAGATGTCTGTACGTTTTTCACATGTGTGTTTGGGCTCTTGAAATTGGCAAAATACAAATCCATGTGTAAGTATCCAGATTATATAGCAGGTGGTCACCAGTTTCATTGTAATCACTGGGGTTTGAAACTACGATGATAAGGTACAAACTATCAATCAATCACAAGGTTCTTCATATGTAATAGTGGGCTCCACCACCTCTGTGGTGACAGGAGTTCTGTCTGGCTCTCTGGTTTTACTCTCTCTGCTTTAACATCTCCACGGCTACAAAATTAAAAGGAATAGGCCAGTGAGATTGAAATGTGCCCCAGGGTGACCTGGGACAAGGGTTCTACCCATTGAAAAGATGGAAGAATATGCTTGGGAACTGTTGATTTAGAGTAATTACAACACGTGAGTGACAAGATTTGTGCCCACCACCTTCAGGGGCTCCTCTTACTTAGAAAGTATGGGGTAATGTGATGTTTCAAGTTCTAGAGATTTCTGAGAACCATGAATTCTAGTGGCATGGGAGGGGTGAAGAGGGACAACATGTATGATTAAACAGTGAGCCTGTGAGGACACCCCTGCCCCCGTTGAGCATGGCACTCTGATTTAATCTGTGGCTACTTCATCTCAAGTCCATTTGATTTGGGCCATTGCTGAAATGAACTTGTTTTTCTCCTTTTCTGAAAGCCAGTTCAACTGAACAGCATGGGGTCTTTTCTAGACAGCCGAGCCATAGTTCCTGACATACCCTGTGTGAGGTTCAGAATTGCTCTCTGAGCACGTCTACCCGCACTCCTGAATAATTTTGCTCTGATGGCATGCCCTCCATCGTCACGTCCCTCAGGAATCCAGTTTGGAACGCTGATAGAGATGCGTGCCTTTATTGCATTGTTATCTCGATCAACTTATAAAGCCACATGTACCTTATATGTATGGGAAAGACATCTCTCACTGAGGCTCACTAATCAAGTATTTCTGTCTTCAAATTCTTTGCAGCATCAGTGCCAGCAGTAGTTCCCAGGGGCTGTCTCAGCCGTCTACCCAGACGACCCAGTATCTGAGAGCTGACACTCCCAACAATGCAACTCCTATCACCAGTAAGAGTCAATTTAATCCTAAAGCTGTATGCTCTCTGTCTGTGGTTAGAGTATTTGTGGAATTAATGTAATGTACCAGTGTGTAACTTGTGTAAAAGTTGGTTTGATCTTCAATTTTTGTTTTTTAGAGCACTGAGTAAAAAAAAAAGTTGGGGTATTTAAAGTAAAAATAATTGCTAGAGCTAGTTTTGCTGTGGGGAGATTTCCATAGTTAATTTTATTAAAAGAGCTAATAAATCAATTTTATACAAATCCAAACTGAAGGTTTTCAGGTTAGTTAGATGGAATAAGCTAATACTCTCATGGGGTACATAGAGACTTGGCATTGGTTTTACTCATCTGATGTTGGAGATAGAAGCCAGGGTCTCCAGCATGCCTGCTGTACTGTGTCAGGAGCAGTCCACCAGTCCATGCTGCTGTCTTCTAATCCTAATTCAAGTTTCGTTACCATTGGTATGGTCTGCCTGTCTATCTATGGTTTTTCAAAACAGGGTTTCTCTGTGTAGCTCTGGCTATCCTAGAACTTGCTTTGTAGACTAGGCTGGCCTCAAACTCAGAGATCCTTGCCTCTGCCTCTGCCTCTGCCTCTCCTGCCTCTCTGACTCTCTGACTCTCTGACTCTCTGACACTCTGCCTCTGCGAGTACTAGGATTAAAAGTGTTTCCCACCACAGCCCAACTTTTTTGTGGAGGTGTTTGGAATTTTAATTCCTTTCCTTTCCTGTCCCCTTCTTTTCTTTTCGTTTCGTTTCGTTTCTTTCCTTTCATTTCCTTTCCTTAACTTTCTTTTTCTTTTTCCTTTTCCTTTTCCTTTTCCTTTTCCTTTTCTCCTTCCTTCCTTCCTTCCTTCCTTCCTTCCTTCCTTCCTTCCTTCCTTCCTTCCTTCCTTCTTTTGTGTGCCATGCTGGAATCAAACCAAAGGGCCCTCACACATGTTACAAGTACTTTACCACTGAGTGACATCCCTAGCTTTTAGTTTCCTTCTTTAAAAAAAAAAAAAAATCAACCTGTGTGTCTGTGTGTCTTTATATATATGAGTTCTAGTGTCTACAGATGCCAGAGGTGTGGGATCCCCCTTGAGCTGGAGTTATAGTTAGTTGGAATTGAACTTGGGTCATTTGGAGGAGCATTGAGTGCTCTTAGCCACAGAGCCATCTCTTTAGCCCTAATTTCCTTCTTATTAGCAGAATTTTGTTTTTTAGCTCAGGTTGGCTTGGAACTCTAGCATGTAGATTAGATTGGCCTTATATGGGCCACCATTACCAGCCCATTTTTATTTTCATACACTTCAGGGTTAGGAATTTTGGGGAAAGTTTTTTTCTTTTTTCTTTTTTTTTCATTCTTTCTTTTGGTTTTCTTGAGATAAGGTTGCTCTGTGTAGTCCTGGCTGTCCTGGAACTCGCTCTGTAAACCAGGCTAGCCTCAAACTCAGAGATCTGTCTTCCTCTGCCTTCTAAAGGCCGGGATTAAAGTTGTGCATTATTACTGCCCAACTAAAATAAATCTTTAAAAAAAATATTTAACTGACAAGTTATATACAGTGTGATATAAAATATGCATGTAATAATGTAGTTGTTATTGGACTATACTTTAGATATAGTGGGGAATCGGTTAACGCACTCCCGGCCGTGATGAGAATAGATTAACCTTCTGAAACTGTAAGCAAGACCCCAATTAAATGTTCTCTTTTATAACAGTTGCCTTGGTGATGGTGCCTCTTTGTAGCAATAAATGGCCAAGACGGGGAGGAAGACAGCCTTGATCTAATGTTATTACCAAGAGGATGTCAGTGTAAAGAAGGCTACTGATGTCCTATAATCAGTAAGCCTTTCCAAGGCAAGACCTGAGCCAGAGACAGACAGACAGACATGCCTAGGCCTGGCATGGGCTTTTGAAACCTTAAAGCCAACCCCCATACCTCCCAGTGACACACTCCTCTAACAAGGCCATACCTCCTAATCCTTCTAATTTTTACAAACAGTGCCTGGAGACTGTTTAATTATGAGCCTGTGGAGGCCATTCATACCCAAACCACCACACTCTCAGTGCCCTGCGGTGGTTTTTCTAAACTGTTTCCAACAAAAAGAGTCCAGCGTGTTAGGAGACAGAGCGGGTTCCAGGTGTGGGTCAGGGAATGAACGAGACAAGTCTGAGACATACGATTGAGCAACATATCCCACTTACCAAGGATGGAGCCACTCATACAAGAGAATAATGACTGCAGTGATTTGGAACAAAATATGTGTAATAATCCATAAATGTATAATGCTTATAATTGCTCAGCATAATTATTAACTGGGGCTCCATCAATACCTTAGTATCTGACAACTGGCTGGATGAATTATATTGCAGGGTAATGAGGTAGCGCCGGTTGCTTAGAACAAGCATTTCCTTACAGAAGGCTCCCAGCTAACGACTGTGAAAGGAATGGTATAATTAGACAAGAACATTTAATAAAATACTTAGTCTAGGAAAGACCATCATTGATGAAAGCCCTAAGCACAAAGGAAATGGAGGCTTCACCACTGGCCAGTCAAATCCTTCCCTGGATCCACTGATAGATAAACTTAGCAGTACAAAAAAGTGCAACACCCAGGTATTTTATACCCAAGGATATGAAGTTCCAACCCCCAAATAATTAGCCTGGATTTAATCAAGGCTAGAGCTTGGAGCTGTCTTGTAATACAGAGACAGGGGAAGAAGGTGAAGGACATGCCAGAAGCAAGGAGGGCAGTTCTGCATCATTGATTGTGGCAAGAAACAAGGGGCATCAAGAAACCTCAGAGAAATCGGAGCAGCACCTTTGGTCACTCTCAAGAAAGAAAGGCGACCAGCCCTTCGTGAAAATGCTGTGGTAGGCAGGAAGGTCATTTCTGCTCAGAAAAGGCAAACCTTTAATGTTACTTTTAGCATTGATATTAGGGCTGTCCTTACTGATGGATATGACCTTGTGAAAGAGACTATATACCAATGAAAATAATTTACATATTAAAAATTTGTTCTTAAGGTGAAATTTACCTATTTTTTTGTTTTTCATTGTGGACATTATCACAGAGAAACAGGTAGTTCATGTATCAATAGATGCTAAAACAAAACACTGGAAACCTTTAACTTTTACATGTATGAGTGCGTTGCTGTGTGTGTATGTGACCATGTGCATGAAGTCTCTGCAGAGGTCAGAAGAGGGCATTGGGTCCCCTGGGACCAGCCTTTACAGCAGTTGTAAGCTGTCGTGGGTACTGGGAATCCCACCTGGGTCTGTCTAAGAATATCAAGTGTTCTTAAATACTGAGCTTTCTCTTTGCCCCACCCCCAACAAGTTGTCTTAAAAACTCAATATAAATACAGTTGTTTTATGACTAAAAAAGGAAGGCCAGACATAGTGGTACACACTTTTAATCCTAGTGCTCAAGAAACAGAGGCAAATAGCTCTCTGTGAATCTGAGGCCAGCCAGCTCTACATAGTGAGTTCCAGGCCAACCAGGGATACATAGTGAGACCCTACCTCAAACAAAACAAAATAGGAATAACAACAAAAGGGATGGGGTGTAGTGGATCATACCTATAATCCCAATATTTGGGAAACTGAGGCAGATCATAGGTTCTGAGCCAGCATGGGCTGCCTAGTGAGACTTGTCTCAAAAAGAAAAAAAGGGGTGGGGGCAGAAAACAAACTTAAATACTGGGCTTCGAGAATGCTAACGAGAATGGTCAAAGTGAAGATGTAGTTTATCAGAAGTGATGCTTTTCAAACTTCTTTGTATTTGAAAAGATCTTTTGTCACGTGATTTATTGAAAAAATCTTTTGGGAGGGAAAACTAGAGAGGGATTAGAGTCTGTTATTCAAACCTTGTGTCATTTGTCTCAAAGGCATTCCAAATGACAATAATATTTTTAGTATTTCTTGTTTTAGCATTTGGAAGTAGTAGTGTCATAGATGGCACTGTTTTTCCTTAATTTTTAAAAAATTTATTTTTATTTTATTCATACTGATGTTTTGCCTGACTATATGTCTGTTGTGAGGGTGTCGGGTCCCTGGATCTGGAGTTAGAGACAGCTATAAGCTGCCATGTGGGATTTGAAGAGTAGACAGTGCTCTTAACTGCCGAGCCACATCTCCAACCCCTTTCCTTAACATCTCTGATCTGTGTGTATAGTTGTTTGTTTCATTATTCTTTGCTATGACTTAAGCCCACAGGCTGGGGTGCCTAGGTGAGCCCAGTGCCGCAGTAGGGTATTTATATTGCTTGGTCTGGCTTTGTTGGCTCCTCAGGTTATCCTACCTTGCGGATAGAGAAGAACGACTTGCGAAGTGTCACTCTTCTGGAAGCCAAAGCCAAGGTGAAGGATATCGCAATATCCAGGGAAAGGATCACACTGAAAGATGTCCTCCAAGAAGGTACTCGTGCTCGCTACAGTTTCAGTTCTGTTAAAAAATTGTCTTCATTTTCTACTTCTTTAGACTTTATACAGTGTCGTAGCAGCTTTGATGAACATCTTGATTTTGAAGTGTGATAAAACAGACAAGTATTTGTGACCTATAAGTGTATTTTATCCTTATTTCACGTGGTCAGTACCCAGCACCTGTATTTACAATACTTAAATTAGTTTATTCTCTCATGGCTTGTGGATGATCAGGTGTATGGATGGGCATTGGGGTTAGGCTCAGCGTTTGTAGCCTTGAGTGACCTTAGAGAAATTACACAGTATCTCAGAATTTCTGTAGCGTTCACACGAGTCTTGATCACTCTGAGACTAGCTGAGAGGCGACATGAAACGGTACATGCAGGAGACTTCTCATAGTTTGTATTTGACATGTCCAGGGCTCTTTCCACCCGGTCTTGCAGGCCCTTGCTCTCGGCTTTGAGTTTTAGGTCTCGATTAAGGAGATGGTGAGATCGGAGGACAGAAATTAATAGTGAAATACTGCATCACTCGCAGTTAGATGGCAGGTGCTTGTTTCCTCGCTGCAGTTTGTTCTGGAATGTGTTTGGTCCACACAACTGTTCTGTGCGCTGGGCCTCCTGGAAGCTAGCCTCAGCTAAGTGAGGACCTAGGATGCCTTCTGAGAGAGTGGCGCTCAGTTGACGCAGACTCTTATTTCTGTCTGTTCTTCAGAGTAGGAACACTGCTCCTGCGGTCGTCTGCTTCCTGACTCAGATAACTAGACAGATCATCTGCAGTCTAAGGAGAGAAACCAGGCCAGACAGCATTTCCTACAGAGTTAGTGGTTATGCTTCCAATTTCCTGTGTTTCCAAACAGGGTGCTCATACTTTGAGGAAATTTGGAGCCATGTTTTCCTTGATAATTTTTGGAGCCATAATGGTTTTTTGTTTGTTTGCTTGTTTTTTGTTGTTATTGTTTTTTAAGAACTTTGGCTTTTAGGAAAGAAAACATGACTGGCTAATATTTTGAAAAGTGGTGAGGTTCACTGGAGATCTGACTAAGTATAAATCAAACACTTTTCATCTGTGAGAGTGGGTGAAGTTAAAAAGAGATAGCTAGATATCCAGATACGGTTACAGGGTGATAAACGGTTATGCACCCTGACCTGTGGCAAGGTAATCTGGGTACACATGTGCTTTAGTGTGGGGTTTGCCCAGTTACTTTTGCCTTTAAAGTTTGTGTTTGGAATATCTAAAGGGGACTAGGTATGGGGAAAAGGAGACAGCAGCAGGGGTGGAAGGAAGGACCAGGTCTGTCCTGCTGGGCAGGGGTGGAAGGAAGGACCAGGTCTATCCTGCTGGGCAGGGGTAAAAAGAAGGACCAGGTCTGTCCTGCTGGGCAGGGGTGGAAGGAAGGACCAGGTCTATCCTGCTGGGCAGGGGTAAAAAGAAGGACCAGGTCTGTCCTGCTGGGCAGGGGTAAAAAGAAGGACCAGGTCTGTCCTGCTGGGCAGGGGTGGAAGGAAGGACCAGGTCTGTCCTGATGGGCAGGGGTGGAAGGAAGGACCAGGTCTGTCCTGCTGGGCAGGGGTGGAAGGAAGGACCAGGTCTATCCTGCTGGGCAGGGGTAAAAAGAAGGACCAGGTCTGTCCTGATGGGCAGGGGTGGAAGGAAGGACCAGGTCTGTCCTGCTGGGCAGGGGTGGAAGGGAGGTACAGAGACTCGGAGGTGTTTGGACATTTCCAGGCAAAGATTCTCCAAACCCTTCTGCCTGCAGCACCGATGTCACTCAGACTCTGTGACTCAGTGGGACCTTCCACAGGAGCACGAGTACCTTTAGCACACACAGTGAGATATTAAAGCCAAGGTGTGTGTAGTGTCCACAGTAAAGCTAAACTCTTTTCAGGCATTTCTTTTAAATTATGAAAAAAAAAAAAAATGGTCTTGTGCGAAAGAATAGCATGTCAGTAGTCTTTTTCTTTTTTTTGAGGATCATCTCATTAGAAAGCCTTTTAAAAATTAAAAGTATTTTTAGCAATCAGGAAATTACTAATAAATCTGTATGGATTTTTGCATTTCTGTTTTACACTGCTTTGCCCCTCAGGAATGTCATAATTTCTTTGCTGTAAGAGCTCCTTAGGAGCACACTTGGCCCTCAGTGACCTGAGAGTTGGGTTGCCTCGCCTGAAACTGAGAGGTAGAGGCACCGAGGCCTCTCTGAGCCAGGGTTAGCGTTCCTCACTCTTTCATCATTGAAGTCTGCATCTCAGAAAGAGAGGCCGTTCTCTCCCTCCGTCGTTGCTTTGAGGCAACTACCAGAGACTCAGATGCCCTGGCTGGCACCTGTTAACTGCGACAGCACACCTGACCGACTGTGTTACTAGTTTATTTAGAGAAATTAAGGAAAATAGTCTCAGATACTTAGTCTAGCTATAGGATTTCTCAAAGCAACCTGCTTTGTGGGCTTGAATTGCTCTTAACAGCTTTAGTCCGGTTTATTCTGGAGCGAGAATGAACAGCAGCCACACCTGTCAGCTTAGTCAAGTTACTAGAAAGCTTTGTGATACTGTGAAGATTATCATATGGACTCATTAAAACTGTTATTTTTCCTTTTAGGTACCTTTGGGCGTATTTTCCATGGGATTTTAGTAGATGAAAAAGATCCAAATAAAGAGAAGCAAACATTTGTAAAAACAGTTAAAGGTAGGGATTTTTACATGCTGTTTTCATAAGAGTTTTTGGTTTGTGTTTTTTGTCTATCACTCAAACTAGCAAAACTCTGTCCCCTGTCTCAGTGTGTGCCAGACCTTTGGAATGAGTCTATATTAGTGTGACTCACAGGCTAATTTTTGCAAATTAGGTTTTTCTCACCAGGTATAGAAAATAGTTTTCTAACTTACTAAACATTTATTAGAAATGATTCCAACAGTAGTTAAATTGCATAATTGCATGCGCTTAACCTGTCTGTGTCTAACTTTGAGGGTTTTTTCCCGTTGAAACTCCCTTATACCATCCTTAATCAGATGTAAGAAAACATTGTCATTAGTTTTCTTTTCAACACATTTATAAAGAAGATAACGAGCTGTGCTCAGATCCACAGTGCCTCATATAGATATACATTGCTTACCTTTTGTTCTCTCCTCCACTTGATCTCTTACATGCTGTGTAGTGCCCCAAGAAATGCCTGTTTCTTCAACCCTTACCCTGACTGCCACCCTCTACCCTCACCCCTGTGTTAGGTAAGCAGGTGTTCATGTACATGTGTGCATACATGCATACATGAAGAGATCCCAGGAGTCAGCCTTAGGATTCTCTAATCAAGTGTTATCCACCTTTTTGTTTTCTTTTTAAATTATCTTTATTTTGTTTTATTTTATTTTATTTTATTTTATTTTATTTTATTTTATGTATATGAATGTTTTGCTTGCATGTGTGTATTTGTACCACCTCTGGGCCCCTGGGAGGGTGTTAGATCCCCCGGAACAGACGGTTGTCAGCCACCAATGGGTAGGTGCTAGGATTTGAACCCAAGTTCTCTGGAAAAGCAGCTAGTACTCCAAACCACTGAGCCATCTCTCCCCAAATCCACCTTGATCTTTGAGATCTCTCTCTCTCTCTGGGACCTAGGGCTTTCCAGTTAGGCTAGGCAGACTGGTCAGTGAGCTCCAGAGATCCACCTGGATCTGCCTCCACAGTGCGAGGGCTGTAAGCACGTGCTGGCGTGCCTGGCTCTTCTTCATGACCATCAGATTTGCTAGGAAGGCAAGTGCCTTACAGACCTGTCCTTCTCTCCAGTCTAAGGAGTGCTCCTTTCTGAGAAAGAAATTAAGCATTTGACAGAGATTGAGAGGAAATTATTTTTGAGTAGAAGATGTAAAATTTTTTTGAGATTTACAATAACTGTTTCTAAATGTACTTAAAGGAGTAGGTGGGAAGGATGGAGGGCTTATGTATATTTTTTCTAAAATTTTAGGTTTTACTAGTCATAACTAAAACATCTAGAATTTACTGCCTGTAGTTTAACAAAATTGCCCGTTTAGAGCTTCTACAAATCCTTAAACCCCTCTGCACTCAAACGGTTCAACTTGCTATTTTGTTTTGTGTTTGTTTCCTCTCCTTAGCTCCCAAAACATTTAATATTTTGTTAGACGATAGTGGGCTTTCTGACTAATTTTGAAGGATAACTTACATGACTCTTTTTACATTTTACTCTTTATAATTATAAGGTTTGAGCCACAAGTATTGTAAAGGAACTGCTTTTTGTTTTCTTATTTTTCTTCAGGAAATACTTTTATTTTAATGGCAGTACTTTTGGATTTATAAAATACTCTATGCATCATAGTGAGTCCTGAATTCAATCCTGAGTTAGTGTGGAAAGGAAATAATAGTGATAAGAGAGCACAGCACAGATCCTGCAGCTCTGTGATAAGCCTTCGCTTCTGTGCTGGAGCTGTGGCCACCATGCCCCCCTCCACCCCCAACCCCCGTAACTACTGTGTTCTCCCCGACTGGAGGGAAACAGGAGCGAACACAGTGAGCCCTTAGCACCCAGCCATGGCTTATGTGGGGCTGGGAACATGCTGGGGGCATGCAGTGGTGCTCGTTTGCATAGGCCACATGGCTGAGTTGCTCCATGTTTATCTTTTAGAGTATTGATTCTCAGTTGATGTTGTGTACTGCTGACAAACATCCCTCACAGGCTTGTGAGCATTATTTCATCTTAATGCGTGCTGCACAGATAGCTCAACAAAGAATAGGTTTTGGGGTTTGGGGTTTTGTTTTAGAGAATGCAAATTTTTTTATGGGGAAAATTGGAGCCTTTTTTTTTTAAGTTTAATAATTTTGTTCAGAGATCTAATAGACATCCAGTGTCAATTTCCAAAGACTGAAGTCAGATATGTCACCTGGATCAACACCCATGAATTTAGATACTAGAAATAAAATGGAGCCAGGCACAACACACAGTGCTTAGGAGGTGGAGGCAGGAGGATCAGAAGTTGGAGGCCACCTTAGGCTACGTACTAAGACTTTGTAACAGTGCAGCAAAGTGTGAAATCTAAGTTCTCTCATCCCCGGAGCCCACAGAAAGCGTGTGACATGGTTCTTCCCACCGTCAGGGGACAACATGGTCCCCAGGTAGCTTTGATTTTCCAAGTAATTTTGTTTTAAAATGTAATGTGCCTTATGGAACCTTACCAGATTCTGTCATCTGCTCCGGAGTTTCTGTGAAAGCTGACGTCTCCAGCCAGGGCTGGAGGCTGCTTGTAACTTACAATGAAAATTGACCCTAGATAACGAAATGTTAGTGTAACACATACAGTATTAATCACGGCAGTGGTTTTTGTTGTTTTTACTACATAGACCAAGCTTCTGAAGTTCAGGTGACGATGATGCTCACCGAGAGCTGCAAGCTTCGAGGTCTGCACCACAGGTGAGAGCGAGGCTGCCCTTCAGCACCGAGCACAGTGCGACTCCGCACACTTACTCACTTTTTAAGAATGTTATGTCTTGTTCAGAACTGAATTCTTTTGGAAATTCTTTATTTGTTTTCCTTCTGAGTATAAAGGTAAATGCGTGCTCATTGAAAGCAACTTGCAAACAGCAAAGGACGAAGACGGTAGAGAACAGGATGTAAGCTATGTAAATAATAAATGTGCACAGCTAAGCTTTCTAAAAGAGTCTCTGTATTATGTGCCTGTCTCCCTTTAACAAATATGATAGAGTGATGCATACATTAAAGAAAATTGCTACAAAAATTTACATCTATGGAACACCAATGCCAAAAATAATCAACTATCCTTAGATACAATGAGGTTAATGGTCTGCCATGTATTGTTGAGTGTGCACTCATGCGTGTGTATGCATGCCCGTGTGTGTGTGTGTGTGTGTGTGTGTAACTACCTGAGATCTTGTATCTAGAAATAGCCATCTATGCATTTGTCTGTAGAGATATTTTACAATAAATTAGGTATCTCAACACTTTAGTGTGTTTCCAGTGTACTTTTAAAAAGGACAATGTTTTTTACCTTTAATAAAATTAATTTCTTTATGTAACAATAAAAAAAAAACCCGTTTCTAGGTTTTCATGTTGTAACTATAAATCCCTGTCCCCATTTTAATAGGCCACTTAGTGGTTTACTGAATAACTGTACCACATTTTATTTAATTTATCTCTTATGTATGCTCTTAAAATCATAGTATGATTTCACAAAATGTACCTATTGGAAGAACTTTTAACAACTTCTTCTAGACCAGGAATGATTGGGGACAGCAGCATCAGTATCAAGGCAAAGTTTTTGCATGTTTGTTGACATAGTTTCTATATAGCCCAGGCTCTTCTGGAACTCACTATTTAGACTCCACTGTCTCTGCCACCCGCGTGCTGGTATTATTAAAGGCACTTTCCACCAAGCTGAGCTGGCAGTCTGGGTTTGTTTGTTGGTTTGTTTGAAGCATCATATAGAGAGGTCTAGGAGGTGGTCATGACACCGACCCAGAGTTGGAGGGGTGCAGACAAGTAGATACCTGGAGCTCATTGGGCAGCCTAGCTGAACCATTGTGTTCCAGGCCAGACAGAGACCAAAGTAGATAGCAGTTAAGGAAGGCACACGATGTTGACCTCTATGCACATGCTTAGACATGTACATACTTATATATTCCTACATGTATGTACAAGTATTGTGTAGACTCTGCTTAGTTTGTATGACTACTGAGAGTTTCACATATCTGAAAAGTGAACCCTGACTCTGCATGTTAGAAGGGTCTGTGGACTTCTGGGAAGGACGTGTGATGTGTGCAGAGGGCACCATTGACTTCCATTTGGACTTGGGCAGTTACTGAGCTCTGATAAAAGTATGAACACACAGAAATTTCTTCTTTTCATTTTGTTTTTACTTTGGTTTTTGATGACCTAAAAAGATGACAGCCACATGAAAATGAGTTCAGCGGTAATGAAAATGAGACAGATTTTTGGCATTGTGGTGGTGTAAAGAAAATAAGCCAAGAGGAGAAGACAACTGTTTGGACTGAGATTAAACACAGCATAATTCTTGGCTTCTGATCAGCTGAGATGAAGGTGACATTAGAGTCTCTAAGTCTCAGAAGCAGGGGGAAGAGAAAGCACGTTGTTAAAAAGCTCTTTTAGTCTCAGATCCCAAGACAGAGGTTTGCATTAGGTTCATTATTTAATGTAGATACTGATAATATAAAAGTAAATATTCATTTTCTAAAACATCATTGAAAAACGAGGCTTTTGAAGAAAAAGTTGAACGCAATATTGAGGAACAGTGAGGTTATTCCTTGGAAGAGTTGAATAATTTAACTCAAGAATGTTGCCTTCAGTTGGCCAGATTCAGCCCCAAGAGTAGAAGTCCTCACTTGTTGGGAAATTGACAGCACCCCCCCCCCCAGGCTATATTTGCTTTAAGAAAGGAAGGAAGGAAAGGAAGAAAGAAAAAGAGAGGGAGGGAAGAAAGAAACTAAGTTATATTTGCTAAAAGCCAGAAACATGTCTGGAGCTTTTATACCCTTTTTAACAGTGTTGTGAGTGAGTGCTTGATGCCAACGCAGACTCTAGAGGAAACACCTTCCGGCTGATCACTTATGCTCCTGGCCAGTTCCCTGACCCCGTGAAGCTGTAACCGTCAGGACAGAAGCACGTGGCAGGAGTTAATGCAGACAAAGCCACAGACTTTTCCCAAGAAGGAGCTTTAGATCTACCCTAGCCCTGTGCATACCTTGGCTGAGCAACCTTCCAGGCAGGCACTTACATTCTCTCATGCAGCTTTAGGCTGCACTGCTTCACAGCATCTGCCACGATGGGCTAGCAGTCCCAGACACCTCACAGAAGGAGAGGCGAAGCTCGCCAAAGCAAGTTGGTCAGAGTTCATGTCATCTCGGCTGTGAAGTGACATTAAGATCCCTAGTTGTGTCAGTAAATCTGCTAGTATGCTCTATTCCCTGTAGTCCTCCATCTGACCACACGCACTTGTTAACGGAATACCCATGGCTGTGTGCTTGCTTGCTTCAATTTCATTCACTAACTGCCCGTTTGTACTTAGGATTCAGGTTGGTGTAGAATAATAATTTAAAAAAAAAAGTCATCTGGTGTTTTGTTTTTTTTAAAGATTTATTTATTTATTTCATGTGTGTGAGTATACTGTAGGTGTCTTCAGACACACCAGAAGAGGGCATCAGATCTCATTACAGATGATTGTGAGCCACCATGTGGTTGCTGGGACTTGAACTCAGGACCTCTGGAAGAGCAGTCAGTGCTCCTAACCGCTGAGCCATCTCTCTAGCCCAAGAGTAATCTTAAGATCAGTACCATAGAGTTTATTGTGCAGGCTCAGTGCACTCAGCAAGAAATGTCACCTGTTTCAGGTGTCACCTTTTCATTGGTTGTAGTCTGTGAGTCAGGTTTGCTTTGTGTTTTTACATTCTGTGATACGGGTTAAGACTCACTGACACGTTTGAAAGCATCTTGAAATTCTATTTTTTTTTGTTAGTTTTGGTTTTTCTTCTGGAACTTGTAAGAGTTTTCTCATACTTTCTCATAATTATGCTTGCCTAAATTAAAAAAAAACCGCTTTCATTACTTCATGTCTGAAAACCCCTAGGCCTGGTTTTTTTGTTGTTGTTTTTTTTTTTGTGGTTTGAAGTCCCCATTAGCCCAGGATGCCCAGTGATGGCTGGTACGTGTTAATACACAATGACATGCAGCTTTAGGGTTGTAAGCATGCTCAGCATGGGAGGCAGTTAGGCCCAGCCCCGAAGCCCTGCAGCCCCACCTCGGCTCCGCCTTCTCACCTCTCCTTTACCTCCATCTGTCCATTCTTCGATTTCCCAAACCTTTCTGTTTGTCCTCCTTTCTTTTGTAAAATGGGCAGTGAAGAAAAGTCATTTATTCTTGGAAACACTTTCATAAAGCTTATTACTATTTCCAGAGTTTTTCCAGGTTTGGTTTTTTGTTTTATGTATATGGGTGTTTTGCATGTTATGTGTGTATGTCTGTGCACCACATTATGCAGGGCCTGACGGGGGGGGCAGACGAGGCATTGGGTCCCCTGAGACTGGACTTAGAGTCAATTGTGAGCCACCATATGGGTTCTGGGAATCAAACCTGGTCCCTCTGCAAGAGCAGCCAGTGTTCTTAACTACGTAACCACAAGAATAAAGATTTTGGTTTTATTTATCTTATTTGTTGTGTCTGGACAAATGCCATTAATTCTGCTAAACAATTTCAGTCATGGGTGAAGGGACAGAGATAATCCTTTAGGGTTAAGGAAGTGGCCAGCTCACCTGCTTATCCTGAAGCAGGGTTAGCCCTGATTGATCCTCTAGGTGAAGCTCGAGTTGGAGTGTGTGTGTCTGTGTGTGTCTTTCTGTGCGTGTGCCTGTGTGTGTGTCTGTGTGTGTGTCTGTGTGTGTGCCTGTGTGTGTGTCTGTGTGTGTGCCTGTGTGTGTGTCTGTGTGTGTGCCTGTGTGTGTGTCTGTGTGTGTGCCTGTGTGTGTGTCTGTGTGTGTCTGTGTGTGTGTCTGTGTGTGTGTCTGTGTGTGTGCTTCTGGAAAGGAGGGGGCTCTGCAGTCCTTCTGCATTCTCCTTTATCCTCTGAAGGAAATGACCAGCAGCCCAGGGGAAAGCACAGGGGCGTGGAATCTGATGACACCTGAATTTTCTTCTCTTTATACTTGATCTTTGTCCATCGGTTCTTAACCACTCTTCAGCTGTAATGCTAAAGTCTTTGATGTGTCCGTCCAGTGCCTCTTAGAGACTGATACTTCTTGCAGTGGGGACACTCTTAGGACATAAAGGCCAAGCAGAAACTTACTGTCATCTCACATGTCAGAGACAGCGCCTCTTGGTACATTTCTGCAGCTTTCCCTTTGTCTTTGTGGTTGTCCTGTGAATGTGTGGGTTGTGCCTCAGTTTCTTTGAATTCTTTTCATTTTTTTAAAGATATTTATTTATTATATGTAAGTACACTGTAGCTATCTTCAGACACCCCAGAAGAGGGTGTCAGATCTCATTATGGATGGTTGTGAGCCACCATGTGGTTGCTGGAATTTGAACTCAGGACCTCTGGAAGAGCAGTCATTGCTCTTAACCGCTCAGCCATCTCTTCAGCCCGCTCTTTTCATTTTTTGATCGTTCAGTTGTAAGGTGTTACTTTGTCATTCTTGGGCATCCGTAGTATGTGCAACTTTTCAATGTTGATATCCTATTGACTCCTCTTGTTAATGCACCTTTTTATGTTTCATATTAATTCTTTAAAAAAACTTTTTGACATTGGTGTTCTGCCTCCAATTGTGTCTTTGTGAGGGTGTCAGATTCACTAGAACTGGAATAACAGTTGTAAACTGCCATGTGGGTGCTAGAATTTGAACTTGGGTCCTTTAGAAGAGCAGCCAGTGCTCTTAATCCCCAAGCCATCTCTCTAGCCCCCATGTATTCATTCTTTATGAAGCCATAAAGAACTAATAAATAGTGCTTTTAGGGTATTGTTATGTATGTGTTTCAAAAATGCATTAAACGTAACAACACAGGAGGTGGCACTGAGTATGTAAATTGAGTCTATGTTATTTCTGGCTTAATAGAGAGGAGGTAATTATTTAAATACTTACAACCTTGGGGAAAATGAGTTATTTTCATATATCAGCTGGAGTGTCATTACACAGGAGGATGGGACGTGTGTGTGTGTGTGTGTGTGAGCGCCATGAGAAGTAAAGTATGCAAGATTGTTTAGTGCACTCTTGTTTATTGTGTACATAAGAATTGTTTGAAATCCACATGTTACAAGTTTGAAAACTAAGGCCAAGTGGGGGAGGGGAGCAGGGCCCCCATGCACTCCCATATCCAGTCTCACAAGCATGCACAAACACACACACACACACACACACAGAGTGAATCTTGTTTTCAATACTCAGGTTCCAAATTCTACTCAAACATTTGACTTTGTGACAGTTTCAACCTGTTGGAGAGTTTTGATGGTCCCGTTTTATTCAAAGCGGGGATGGGGCCTTTTTGTTTTCCAGCGTGACAGTAAAGTCAGTGGGACAGCGTGATGATGAGCTCCTGGCCAAGCCACCATCAGCTGTCTGCGCCTGTCCTTTAGGGCGGGGATTTAACATGGCCGTCAGCAAATCTAGTACAAAGGGATTCATTCTGGGTAGTCATTTTTAATTCTACAAAGAAAGCTCATACTTATGAGGACTTTTCACATCTGGTTTAAGAAGTAGGCCATTTGTAAATAAATGTTTTAATGATAATCTTTTTAAGTGTGTTTGGAATTTCATTTTGCTTTCGATTATCTTTATTACTTTTTATTTAAGATAAACCAGTAAGGTTTTAGATTCCACTTGCATTTTTCCAAATCTCTTATTATTTTCTAGAAACCTCCTTCCTATTACTCATGTGTGCATAGAAGAAGGAGAAAAGCCCATGGTGGTATTGCCATACATGAATTGGGGGAATCTTAAATTATTTCTTCGGCAGTGCAAATTAGTAGAAGCCAATAATCCACAGGTGAGAAAATTTCCCTAAATGTGAAAATTTCCTAATGTTTTTGCAAGTAGATATTAATAACTATACACATAGTGTCTAAAGATTAAAAAAAAAAAGACGTCAGAATGAACCAGGAGATATTTAGAAGCTGTCGATTTAGAGGACCGTGAAGATGGCCTGTGGTTCATTCATAATCACCTCTTATGCCCTATGACAGCAGCTCAAAGTCCCTTCCGGAGTAACTTCTGAAGATGGTCTAGGATTTCCTTTCTTGGAATAGAAATCCTAGCAGAGCGGTCTGACCATATGGTGCCAGCAGCACTGAAGGTTGGAGGTCAGGATCATGGGAGATAATCAGGACTATCCTTAAAGTGCCTGACCGTGAGACGCCACCGTTTAACAGTTTCTCTCTTGTCACTACCCGTGTGCTTACTGTGAACCTTCATCAGATTCCAGACGTGCTGTGGTAGTGGTCAGAGAGTCTGCTGGGCGCTTTGCCGTCTGCTCTATTTTCTGTTCTTGTTAAATTGATTTTAAGACTTATAATAGCATACTTCTTATAGTTAATAAGAAAAACAAACTCAGATCTGCACTGAGTATTTGACTCTTAGTGTATAGGATATGTCGTTTAAGCTGAAAGACTCTGGTTCGAACCATGTAGTTAGAGGTCGTGGTCTGTGCGTGTCACCAGGGGAGGGACTTCCCTGCCCAGCCTGCAGCGCCGGCGGGCATCTAGGGGCTCTAGGAGCATGTCTGCAGAGAGACTTAATGCTGCCCCCACCCCAGGGTGGTGGTGGTGGTGGTGATAATCTGATAAAACCTACTACTACAAAAGAAAAGAGCCAGTCATTAGAGAGACACATGAAAAAGATAAGTGTCATGGATAAAGTCGCATAGATGGTAAATCCCGCTACCCGACAGGAGCTTTTGTAATGGATGAACAGTATTCCGTGCTGCCAGAGCACATCTTGGTTGAGAAATAGGTTTTCAAAATCTCAGTAAGTGGGTGCAAGGGAGTGTTGTGGGGTGGGACTGTAGACTCAGGTAATCAGATCCCAAACTAGTTCTGCAATATCTACAGACTGTGTCATTTCTTTTCCTCTGTTACCACAGGCAATTTCCCAGCAAGATCTGGTCCATATGGCTATTCAGATTGCCTGCGGGATGAGCTACCTGGCGAGGAGAGAAGTGATCCATAAAGACCTGGCTGCTAGGAACTGTGTGTAGGTGTCCGATGCTCCCCGGGCTTGCCCTCTGTCTGGGAGTCACGGGGCACACAGACTGTGGTGATGCAGCATCTTAACACCCTGCTACCTTCTATGTTCATGTCTCTCTCTCTTCAGCATCGACGACACTCTTCAAGTCAAAATCACAGACAATGCCCTTTCCAGAGACTTGTTTCCTATGGACTATCACTGCCTAGGGGACAACGAGAACAGGCCAGTGAGATGGATGGCTCTGGAAAGTCTGGTTAATAATGAGTTCTCTAGTGCTAGTGACGTGGTAAGTACTGGAGCCCAGGTCATCAGCATGTAGAGAAAAGCTTTCTGTTCCACTACACTCAGTGTTTTGTTCTTTTAAAAATCTTGGTGCTATTCCTTGAAATTTTCATCCCGAGAGCCTGTGTACTTAGCTCCCTCTTGGCCCACTTAAAGCAGAGCAACCGGCCCAAATCCTGTGTTCTCCTTGCTCACACCAGCTGAGGCAGCACCATTCCCACTGAGGGGCTCTGAGATTTAGGGAGCTGATGGCCACTATCATCTCCCTTGCACAAGTCTCAGGATGACGGCGTGGCTACTAAAGGCAGAATGGTTGCTTTCTGAGCATGGTCTCTTCTCAGTCTGCAGCCTCTCTCATCTGCAGTCCTGACACTGTTCCTGTTAGGTGTCAGCGTAGTTCTTTCTCCTCTTCCAGAGCACAGAGTTGAGCCCTTCTGCTCAGTGATGTGCTTCCAGAAGCCGCATCTACTCGTCTGTTGTAAGGTTCTGTACCACTACTATCTATTCTACTCTAGATCATAATCAGCCCAGCCTGGGAAGGCAGAGTGAGGGGATCGTGAGTTCTAGACCCACCTTCGGTACATAGTGACTGTGTATCAAGAAAGAATGAAAAAGTAATGTGTTTTTTGTTTGTTTTGTTTTTATCTCTTGACTGTTGCACACTGTAGCTGGGTATTCGGAAATTAGATAAAAAGTTTGGCTATTAAGGTCCCTAAATCATCATTTGACAATACTACATTACTTGTAAAATAATTGGGATTTGATCTCATGTTTCAACATCAAAGAACTGGGTTGATTGTGTTTGGGCTTCTGACTTATTTTATTATTCAGAGCTGCCTTTCCATTTCGGTTTGTATGTTTCACACATCTCCCTTTTAATAGTGGGTTACTGACACCGGTCTTGCTCGTTACTTACATTGATTAGTGCACATGCTTTTTCCCCGTGTATTGATTTTGCTGGTTCTATAACAAATTGCTCAGGGCTCAGATATAAATGGACTAGACATTCTAAGTGTATATCATGCCTTATAGTTTTCATAATTGTTATAATTGTATTCAGTTTATATCTGAGAGGAAAAAGAGCCTTTTGTTGGACTAAAAAGGGGAGTATTGTTGAGGTTTGGTCTTTTGCTATGTACTGTAAGGTTAAATATCAGCTCCCAAGGCCTGGTAGATCTCAAGGACTAGAGAATCTACACATAGAACCGACGGACAACGCTGTGACCTTGCCCCCAAGTCATCTCTGATTGGGGAATAAAGATGCCTACGGCCTGTAGCTGGACAGAATTGAGATGGGCAGGGCTCAGGGTTTCCAAGCTTGGGGTTGAGAAAAGGGAGAAGGAGGGAAGAAGGAAGGGGCCATGAATTAGGTGAGTCAGTCCTAAAAGGACAACCATGAGGACTGGCAGTGAAGTTACGGGCAGCCCAGATGGAGCATTATTACTGGGGAAATAGATTCTAGTCGTGTAGAGGATAGATAGCTGCCCAACTCTTGGGCTGACTAAGTCTTGTTATGATAATAAAAGTTTCGTGTATTTTATCTGGGAACTGAATGATCAAAGGCGGGGTAGAAACCCCGACTTGAGATTAAATAATTACAGCAATATTTTATTGCTAAATTCCTTTTGCATAACAATAGTACTTGGTTTTCTTATAGGTCTGTGGTCTATTTAAGCTAGGTTCTTGGCCACCCAAGCAGTGTTAGGCATGGGTTTTGTCTCATGGAGTGGGCCTTAAATCCTGTCACCAGAGGTGGCACTTGGTGGAGAGATGGCAAGTTGGAGGATTCGCTCCTCCATTATTTGGTGACTCCATTTATATTTCTTTCATATATGTATGTATTTTAAGAAATCTCTGTTGTAGGTTTCCATATGACTCCTCAAATGGCCCTCCTTCATTTTGTTTTGATCATTGTGAGTCCAGTACTGGACATCTTAACAGAATTCTCTAAATTTAGAATACCAACTCCCAGTTCAATGAAGTTCTCCCTCATGACAGCCCATGCTGGTCTTGAGCATGAAATCTTGCCTCAGCCTTCTAAGTGCTAGGATTACAGGCATGTGTTTTGTCTTATTCCAAGTTCTCTTGAATTGAGCTTAGCATATCATTGTAAGAATGTCCCTTCATTAAATTTAACGTGGCTAACTCCTAAAAATGATCAAATTTTTCCCTTAAATTCTTCCAGACGCATTTCATATGCATACATACGCCCTATAAGTATCTTTTGCCTTGAATACTTGGAACTAAAAGAAATACTTAGGTCTTTTCCTGTGACTATGATAGCCTGTTAGTTTAAAATTCTGCCATCAAGTTGGGGCATCGCATATTGTTTCAAATTCTTAAAGGTTATTGTTACATTCTAACATTGGGGTTAAAAATGCTAACAACTCCATGAACACATGTTGACTTTGCTCTCTTTGGGTGGAGGTGGGATTCATATTCGTTCTCTCTCTTCTCTCTCTCTCTCTCTCTCTCTCTCTCTCTCTCCTAGGCACAGTTTCTCTGTTTAACCCTGGCTGTCCTTGAACTTGCTCTGTAACCAGGCTGGTCTTGAACTTAAGGATCCATGCAGCTCTATCTCCTGAGCACTAGGAGGTAGTTGTAAAGGTTGTACAGTGAGGTTGAAACTCAGTCTAGAGGTAGTTGTAAAGGTTGTACAGTGAGGTTGAAACCTCATTTCTAGAGGGTGCTGAACAGTTTTCACCATCATGCACTAAGAACTGTAGCCCTGCTCCCACTGAATCTGCACATGGGAAGTGCACACTTGCAGGTGTGTAAGTGCACACTTGCAGGTGTAGCTCAGGACCCCTTTTTCTCCTTGAAAGAACCTTATAGTTCTGCAGTTTTGTAGTTAAGGAGTCTTCATGATTTGCTTAGAAACACACTGGTTGGTTGTTTTCTCATAATAGTAACGCATTGCCACTTTGGGCTTTGTTTCTGTAATTCTATCTGGAAACATCCAATATGTTGGTACATTAAGATTCTAATAACGTTAACATCAGCTCTTAGCTGTCAGCTTAGGAAGTACACACAATCAGATCCAGCTAGTTACGAATGTCTACTATGCCAAGATGTGACTTCACATAGGCACTCTGAAGACGCCTGGGTATTGTTCTTGTTCTCTGTTTTTGCCAAATGTAGGCACAACTTCAGATTTCTGTTACGACTTTTTCCCCTTTATTTGAAAAAATATATTTTGATTGATGCCTCCTTTGAATTATTTAGATAATTATAGTAGCTAACACAGTTCAGCTGTCAAGAGTCTGCCACCGATTGAGTGGTGAATGCAATCAGGAAAGCACAGTTGAGAGTTTCATGTTGTTTTTCTCGTCTTTGTGGTACTACATTGTGTTTAAAAAGCATTTTCTTGGGAAAAAAACAATCAAAGAAATGACTCCCATGCTAATCTTATCAGCATGATTTCTGGCACTCGGGGGTTCCTTTTTAAGGCCTGTGAATAGTTACTAGGCCATAGAGCAAATCAAATGCATCCCATGTGCCTGCTGTTTCTTTCTAGACACCAGTGGACATTGTCCTGGGAGCAGAGTCTGCAGTCATTCAGAGCCTGCATCTGCAGCATGCTCCATCTTGCTCCAGTCCGCCAAGCGCTCTAGTGGCCATCGCCAGATACTGAGTAGGCTCAGTCAGGAGACTCACGTACAGCAGGTGGTGTCTAAGGGAAAGCTGGAGTTTCTGAAAGATGCTTCCTATTTTCCAAAGCAGAGAATTCTTTCTGTCTCATATTTTCCATTACTAATTTTAGAGTAGGGCTTAGAAGATCCTCAGTAGCTAGTTGTGTGTTTGCTTCATGGTTGCAGATTTTATACACCAACAATCTTAGACCTATTAGTATCACATTCACATTAAGAGAATTAGTGTAGGGACAGAAGAACAATGTAGACATGAAAGGATCAGTTTAGACCATGGCTTAGGAAATAGAGATTTAAGATGTAATGTTCTTGATGTTAGGGTCCTGCTTCGTTGTATTGCTCTAGCGTTGGTTGTCCTGGCGTTTCTTAAGAACAAGGAGTACAGGGATCACTTTAAGAACAGTTGCTGTATTTCCAGACATGGTCGACTCCCCTGGCAGTGTTGTCTGCAGTACTGCTCTCTCAGGATCTCACGCGTCTCTGAGCATCTCTCCTCTGGAGTGCTTTGGAGATGTGCTCCTGCTCTCTGCGTCGTCTCCCTTAGAAGACCCCAGGATTCCGATGAAGCCCTGTGCAAGTGTCTGCTGGTGGAGAAAGTGGCGTGAGCAGCCAGTTCTGTGATAGTCGTCGGTTGTGTGTAGGTCTGCAGGTGTCTGAGGACTGGTCACACCAGCAGCTGCAGATGCTAACTTTGGAGGTTAAGCAGTGTCTTAGAGGAAGGCGGGTAGACCCAGTAGCGCAGGACACAGGCTGCATTCCTCCAGCTCTGAAGCCTGGGGAGTCCAGCATGAGGGCACTGATCAGCGTCCTGCTTTCTGCTATTTCTTCACATGGCAGAGGGAAGAGTGGGGTTTGCTGAGGTCTTCATAAGACTTTATAAGCTCCCATTCCTGGGAGCTCCACCTTTATGGTGTTAACTCCTTCCATAGCCCCACCCGCTAGCTTTTTCACACTGGGCATCGGGAGTTCAAAATGTACACATGGTGGAGGCATGGTGGAGTCTCTCATGTTCTGCTACTGGGCCTCCTAATTCACACCCCTCATGTAGTAGATTGCTTTCATTCCTTCCTGACATTCCTTCCTCATTTGCCTAAAATCAGTCTCATCAGATCTGAGTGAGCCTCAAGGTATGATTTATACTCAGGTGAATTTGTTTTCAGCTCTGAGTTTAGGAAAGGAAGCAAGTTACCGACTTCCAGAAACGCAGTGGTGGGACGGGTTCAAGTCGGTGCATCTGTCTCCTAAAGGGTAAAACAGGAAGGGAAAGCCAACACAGCAATGGAAAAAAAGCCAAACCCAACAAACACAGTGCACCTTAGACTCAAGCAGGTCTCTAACTCAGTGCCTTGCCATCCAGGACCCTGGTCCCTTCATCAACAGCTGCCCATGAAAGGCAGGGCAGAGCATGAGAGTATCCCGTCACACGTTTCCAGTGAGTGCTAAGGTTTCGTCTCAGTTAACTGGCTAGGGGCGATTGCTCTGCTGAAGCCTGTCTGGCATTTTAAATTCCCAGAGGAATCACACAGAAGCTGCCCCATTCAGTGACCTCAGCCTCATACGTTAAGATGAAAACAAACCATGCCAGTATATATTGTTCATTAAAAAAACCTAGTTTGTGTCCTTCATTTTAAATAACAAGATCAGAAGCTATGTCTCTTGGCGCATGTCTGTAGTCTCAGCACTTTAGGAAGTTGGGGAAGGGAAGTTGTTGGAGATTCAGGCCAGCCTGGGTTACAGAGAGAGACCTGCCCCCCACCAGTGCCACCACCACTCGCAAAATAGAAACTAGCATTCATCTGCACCTGTTACTTATACCTCTTCCTGTCAGACATGGCCTGATGCTCACTGGTGAAAGGACAGCAGATTCTGAAAGGCTTTGCTGTTCTGGCAGTGCTGCCCCTGAGCACATGGATCGTGGGTGAACAGGTGGGAAATGCTACCCCCTGAGACTAAGACTATAACTTTAAGAACACCCAGGACTTCTAATGACCAGTAGAAGCTGGAATTAGGAAGGAAGGGATCAGCTTTTACAGCAGTATTTAATGTCATTCCATTATAGATTTTTTGTTTTGTTTTGTTTTATAGATTCTGTTAAAAATGTGGCTATTGTTCACTAATATAGGTTGAATAGCCTTCATCCAAAATGCTTGGGTTTTTTTTCCCTAGATTTAATATATACATACATACATATGCTGTACAAATGGGACTCAAATCTAAACGCAGGTCTGTTTTGTGTAATATTTTTAATGATTTTGTGCATGAAACAGTTTCATGGCATGGAAATTTTTTATTGTAGTGTCAGCTCTACAACTTAGATTTTGGTGTGTTTTGCATTAGGGATATTCAACCTGTGAAAGGCTTTTTTTAAAAAAATCCATGTTCTTTACACAGTGTTTCCAGGTTTTGTTTGTACTGAAACAGTAACCTCCAGCTTTGTGCTTTGGGCGTGGATGTGCTGTGTGCCCCACCCAGCTCTGCCCTTTCACTCACTGAGATGTGTGCTTGGCCAGCCACAGGTTTCACCTGCTTCCTCACCTGGTAACCTAAGCTGCCAGCGGGAGGTTCTAGGGTTTGTTGTGAAAACTGAATGTGATTGGAGGCTCATTGCGAAGCACTGGTGAGAACCCTTTAGCTCCTGCACAGGTGTTGCCCCCTCTCCCCAGCGTTGACGTGAACCCAGGTTCGCAGGTGGCAGCAGGTTGTCCCCACCGTGCCCTGGACAGCAGCATAGCCACAGCTCTGGGTTGGTAGTGGAGCCTGTCTTCCACTGCTCGTCCTTCTCATGAAGGGAAGGCCTGAGTCAGCCGGCCGGGCCTTGCAGTGCCTCTGCTTAGGCTCTGTGCTTACTGTTCATCTCCTTACTGGTTTTAAGTAACTCTGACTTCTCCTCAGCTGGACAATATCTTTTCAGGGTGTTCCTAAAAGTTGTAAATGATGACAACAACACATTGTCTCTCTGTGCATGCTAGGGTTCCATCCCTAGCTCTGCAAAATAAGCAGATCAGAAACCCGTGACTGCTTATATGTTATGTAATCTGCATGTCTCGCTTACTGAGTGAATCTTCTGTCCATGAGTGGATGGATGTTCTGTCCATCTAGGTTGTTCTCCATTTCCCACCATAATTAGTTAACTTAGGGGTAGCATGGTGAATAGCCAGTGAGAGAAATGGTTTTTTTGAACCGACCTAGTTACTTAGACCAGATGATACAAATGTTAACATTGAAGAATTAACGCATTTTAATGCTTTCTTTTCTACACCAGCTAGAGAAAGTAACCAGTATGGCAGCTTTTGTTTTATGAGCAGTACTCACTTTATTTAGGAGTTTGACCAGTTTCTATTTCTGACCTGTCTGTAGTCACCAGCACCCAGTTTTAGAATGTTCCCCTCATTGTGCTGCTGTCCTCTCCTAGTGGGCCTTTGGAGTGACGCTGTGGGAGCTCATGACTCTGGGCCAGACGCCCTACGTGGACATCGACCCCTTTGAGATGGCCGCTTACCTGAAAGATGGTTACCGAATAGCCCAGCCAATCAACTGCCCCGATGAACTGTGAGTGTTTTGGATCTCAGACATGAGCCTTGATGCATTTACTATGTTACTATAAAGCAGGAAAGCACGTTCCTACGTTCACCCAGACGCCCCCCTGGGAGACTGATGAATCTTCAGACAGGACCGAGACCTTGTGGAAAACAGCAGTCACTTTTTAACCCGCTTGGCCTCTTTTATCAGGGGTACATAATCTTGATTACTAAAAATTGACCTGAGAATCTAATACACCAGTGAGGAAACTGATAGGGTGCCACGCCAGTTACCTGAGTTTTGTTTAAACAGATGAAAAGATACAGCACTTAGTGAGACCTTTCTTGAGATCCAAATGCACCCGCCAAGGCAGTGCACGTCTGAGACCCTCCCACAGGGCGAGCGGACAGGCAGGTCCCAGGAGCTCGCTGGCCAGCCATTGTAGCTGCATCTCTGAGCTCCAGGTCCAGTAAGATACTCCTTCCGAGTAAAGAAAGTAGAGGACAGAACTCAGTGCTGACCTCTGCTCTCCACAGACATGCACAGACACATGCATACAACCACACAAACATGCACATAGACCACATGACAGTACACACAGACATGCACAGACAGACACCTTTCTCATCCTGGCCTTGCCTTCCTTCCTTGCCTCCATCATGGCGGTGGGGTACACAGGGGCTGGTTGGGATGGTGGGCACAGCAGTGTGTTGTCTACAGAGGCCCTAAAAGGTTTCCCTGCCAGTTTTAGATAGTAGCTTTGCTGTAGCTCCAGGAGTCTTAATTTCAGGTAACACCTCTTCCTAGTTCTTCCTCAACAGTGTCCAGGACAACGCAGCAGCCCGTTGTTCTGACTGTTCTGTGTATTTACACAAAGCTCTGAACTTTCTGAGTATTGTATTCTCATGAAGAACTGAGATTGCTGTGTGTAATCCAAATAACTTAGCTTCCTTTAATCCTGAAGCTGCTAACATAGTACAGCTAAGCGATTGCTCATGGCTGTCCTCCCCAGCAGCCCATTGAACAGAGCACATAACTGGCAGGACGCTGACGGAGGCCTGACACATTTCCATGTCACTGCAGGTTTGCTGTGATGGCCTGTTGCTGGGCCTTGGACCCTGAGGAGAGGCCTAAGTTCCAGCAGCTGGTCCAGTGCCTCACAGAGTTCCACGCTGCCCTGGGAGCCTACGTCTGACTTCTCTCCCAGCTCCACCACTCAGAAGAAAGTGCCTGTCTGTCATGGATGCCCCTCGTGCAGCGCAATGCCTGCAGGGGCACACTGTCTCCAGGTCACCCAGCCTTAGCAGTGCTTCCAAACCTCAGCTTTTAACGATGACGTAATAACGCAGAGTGTTTTCTAGATACCACTTTTACTAGGTTGAACCAAAAGGGGTTTTGTACATTTTTTGGCCAAAAATTTTTTTAAAATATAGTGACTTTGGACTAGGGGGTGCAGTCTTTTTAAAAAATAAATAAACAGTTTTAAAAATTATTTAGACACAGATATTTGGAATAGCTGTCTTAGTGCCAACTGCTTTTATTTTTAATGTTTTACTTCATTGAAGTAATGTAGGTGACTCACCTTTAAAGCTATTTTAATATTTTGGTCACTACTTTTGGGAGTGGTTTGTCTTCAAAATGCGGTACTTTTCTTAGGAAAAACAACATTACAAAGGTGTCTGGTTTGCCTTATACGAAGAAAGATAGTATATTAGGAAAAGGAAAATTGAAAAAGTAAAAAGAAAAAGAAATTACAAAGTAAAAATAAAAAAAAGAACATATCGCCCCCGCATGGAAAAATCGCTTGTTTAGTGACCATGGCTCTGCTCATGTTTGGGGAAGCAGGTCTGAGTTCACATCCCAGTCAGCTTTCCTGTGAGCTGGAAGAAGGCTGGGGCAGGCTTGTAGAAAACAGTGGTGACCTTATTTATTTTTGCTCTCCGGGGAAGGAGGGGACCCAGTTCCAGACAGTGACCCCTCTCTACTGCTGGGGTTCCCTCTGTGCACGCCTGGGCGGAGCTACGCACAGAGCCGGCGCTTCTGTTGTTGTGGGTTTGGGGGGTTTTAGTTTTGGTTTTTGGTTTAAATTGGTAATTTTTACGCTTATCTTCAAGGCTGGCTTAAGTATAAATTGGTTTTTTAAAAACACTTGAAAAATTAAAGGACTCATTTTATATGCTGGTATTCAAAATACTGCCCACTTGTGTGACTGTCGGTTGTGTCCTGAAAGTCTTGGAGTCACATTTTATCCCCTGAGAGCTTGACTCAGGTTCCAAAACCCTAACAGAAGAGCAGCTGACTCTGCTCAGCCGCCAGGGCCTGTTAAGAAGTTGGATGATAACTCCTACAAGGAATTATCATGGAGAGTCTACATGTATGTAGCTACACACAGGTTTGGTCACCTGGGCCTGTGAAGTGACTGGGCCTGCAGCTGCTGCCTCTGTGTCTGTCCTCTCAGGGTTGTGAGGGAGAACATGGGTCTGTCCTATTAAAATAAATCTTGTGAATAAAGAGAGTATCTGAAAAGACAGCTTCCACAGTACAAGGCTCCAGGAGGCAAGCCAGGAGCTCAGTGTCCCGCATAGGGCGTCCTGCATATGGTGTCTTGTTGATGATATGCTTTGTCCTCAAATGTCTGGGTTTTAAAATGCCTCCTTTGAACCTTTTGTAACTTAAGACACATTGTTAATAGCCTGCATCTTAGAAGGGATTCAGTCAACAAGTACTAGTGTGTGTACTTCAATTCAGCATCCAGTCAGCCAGTGTGTACATTACCTACAGAGAGCAGCTCAGCTTCCCTCACCCCTCTTATCCAACACTCAGTGCACTCTTGTTTCAGATGAGAACAATGTTTAGAAATCACAGTTCTCTGTATAGAAGTTGTTTTAAAAGTCATTGTTCTGGGGCTGGAAAGTGGGCTCAGACTGCTCACAGCTCTTCTAGAGCACCTGCGTTTGAATCCCTCTGGCCTCCACAGGCACCAGGCATATACATGGTGTCATAAACTCATGAAGGCACATACTCATATACATACGTATGTATGTACCCATATATATAACATGTGAGTATGTATACCCATATATAACATATCTGAGTATATACGTATATTCATAGATCTAGACAGAACTGTTTTAAGGTAAAGTGTGGCTGTCCCGGTTAAGTCGCACTTCTGTTTCCCTTGGGGGTTTGCTACCTGTACACATGTGCATGCTCTCTCGTTTCAGTAGATTGTTCTACTGAACTATGTGGAGATAGTGACAAGGGAAGAAAGAAAGAGTCCGCTTTCCACGGCCGATCCTCCTCCAGTGATTTGTATAGCTTGTGAATACTGCCGAACACAGCCCCCCACATCACTAAAAATGTAGGTTTTTAAGAAGCAAATTGATGGAGTGCAGGATGCGACCATAAGCTGTCTCTGCTGACAACACTAAAAAGTTTTTTTGATACAGTATCTTGCTGTGTAGCCCAGGCTAAGCTCAAACAAGTGCTAGGATAGTAAACACCACCATGTGTGGCTAAAAGTAAGATTTGTTTCTAAAGTAGTAAGGAGAGCTCCAGGATTTAAAACAAAACAAACAAACAAAAAAACAAAAAACACAGCTTGACCTTGACAATCATCATCATTAAGCAAAAACCTAAGATAAAATACCATGGTGCCTTAAAGTTACGTCTGGAATCCATGTTTCCAGTTATCTTTATATTTTGGCCTTCTGTTTTGTTGCCACCAAGAATTAGCACTAATACTAGATAGGGGCTTGCATCGTAGTCATGGTGACTAGAAACTATTCACTCCACAGATGCTGAAGCCCCTGAAGATAGATGGCTCCTCTCTAGGTCTGTCTCTCTCTGTCTCTGTCTCTGTCTCTGTCTCTGTGTGTGTGTGTGTGTGTGTGTGTGTGTGTGTGTGTGTGTGTGTGTGTAAAAGCATGAGGTGGATGTTAAATTTCTTCCTATCTCTCCATCTTAGTTTTTGTCTGTCTGTCTATCTATCTATCTATCTATCTATCTATCTATCTACCTACCTACCTACCTACCTACCTACCTACCTACCTACCTTTGGCTTTTCAAGGTAAGGTTTCTCTGTGTAGCACTGTCCTAGAACTCACTTTGTAGACTAGTTTGGCCTCGAACTCAGAAATCTGCCCGCTCTACAGTGAGTCCTGGGATTAAAGACACGTGCCTTAGTTTCTTACGACAGAGTGTCTCATTGAAACTTACCAGTTTGCTAGATAGGCCCCGGGGATCCAGCTGTTTGTGCTTCCCCAGTCCTGGAAGCCACCACACTGCTTCTCTACTTTGGTGGGTGCTAGGGATAGAATTTAGAACCTCTGGCCTGGTAAGGTGGCTCACTTTCTGAAAGGGCTTCTGATTAAACCTGATGACCGGAGTTCAGTCGTTAGGCAAGAGAAAACTGCCTCTTGCAAGTTGTCCTCTGACCTCCCGTGTGTCGTAGCATACATGCCTGTGAACATAAACAGATGAATATCATAAAGAGGATTATGACAATAACTCAGTTTTCTGTCCTTGCATGACAAGGACTTTACTACTTGAGCCATCTCCCCAGCCTCATGTTCTGTGATAGGAAAATGGGAATACCACTTAGCTGAGTCCTTGTGTGAGGATGCCACTAACGTTCTTGTAGGATGTTTCTGACAGCATCTCGCTGGAACTGTATCACATGGGCACGCCTGGCTATGAAACATTCTAGGAAAAAAGCATTTTAAGAGTTATTTTATGTGTGTGGGTGTTTGCCTGTGTGTATGTATGTATGTGTGTATGTGCACAGTGTGTGTGTCTGATACCTGTGGAGGCCAGAAGAGGGTGTCAGATCTCCCTGAAACTGGAGTTACAGATGGTTGTAAGCCATCTTGTGGATGCTAGGAATCAAACCTGGTTTCTTTGCTAGAGCATTGAGTGCTCTTAGTTACTGAGCCATCTTTCCAGCCCAGAAGTTGTATTTTGTAATTTAAAAGTGGCTTTGCTGAGATATAATTAACATTGCGCCATAAACTAGATGGGTTTTGATATATTCAGTGTTGAACGGTCATTACCACAGTCGAATTCAATTTGTTTCATTTTGGGTTTTGTCATATGGTTTTATTTTTGAGGCAGGACCTCACTGTGTAGTCCAGGAGGTTCTCAGACTGTGGCCCAGGCTGCTCTTGCCTGGCAGCCTTCTTGCTTTAGCCTGCAAATGCTGGAAGAAAGGGGGACACCACTGTGCTAGCTCCCCTGTTGAGATGTGTGGCCCCTAGAAAAAGCCCAATGCCCATTTGTGGTCACCCCGCTTCCTTTCTCACTCTCAGCTTCCGGAAGTAACTGATTTCCTGATCTCTATTCGGAACTTTGCATTACATGGAGTCATGTGGTAAGTGGTCTTTTGTGTCTGTTGTCTTCTACTTAGCACATGGTCTTCAGGGTTTCCATGTTGTGGCATGGCCAGCAAATGCTTCGTTCTACTGAAAAGTATTCCCTTGTAAGGATATGCCACATTCTCAGTTGACACTTGCTTGGGGACACTTGAGTTTTCGTTTAATCAGATCGTCACCTGGAAACAAAAAACAAAAAAGGAGGCTTTCCGTGGGTAAGGGTGGGGAATGGCTGTAGGTGGCTCCTAGCAGGGTTAGCCACAGTGTAGAGATGGACTCTTGACCCAGCTTCCTTCAGCACTGGGTTTCGCACTCCACGAGTTGTCAGACTTGAAGGGAAGCAGGGTGAGTCTAGGAAGATTCAAGTTAGCAGAGACCACTACTGAGGAGAAAACTTGGTCGGAGCCACCATCTGAGCTTTTAACTTCTGGCTCCTGGTCCTGAAAGCCCTACAGTACATCATGGCTGCTGCCACTTTGACCTCTGCTCTTTTTGTACCAACCTGTCCTCGGGCTTGCAAAGTGAAATTTGTTCTCTGTACTTGGTCTATAAAGTCTACCTCAGGGTGCTTTCCCTTTGGCTCTGACCTAAACCACCTAGGACCTTTGGCCTATGGAAATAATGTAGAAATCAGCCGTATGCCTCTGCAAAAATTGGAGGTAAATGGGCTTAAGCTTGTGTCTAGTGATACAAATCTTGGACTAGGTCTTGAGTCTTTATCTGCATGTATAAGAGGTTTGTTAACGTTTTCTTTTGGAGACCAAATCTCATGGTATAGACTAAACTCTTATCTCCTACCTCCTCTCCACGAGTGTGTTTCAGCCTCCTGGGCAGCGTAATTACAGATGTACAGTACCACGCCCAGCTCGACATTTAATTTTAAATTAACTTTGTGTGTTGTGTGTGTTTGTGCACACACCAGGCGTCAACATCAGATGTCTTCCTC
This sequence comes from Mus caroli, assembly GCF_978045245.1. Lineage (NCBI taxonomy): Eukaryota > Metazoa > Chordata > Mammalia > Rodentia > Muridae > Mus > Mus caroli. The sequence continues at coordinate 101,682,118 of NW_028227266.1, forward strand.
GGTGGCTTTCCATTACATCATTTTTTTGAGGCAGATTCTCTTACTGAACCTGAAGTTCAGTCTAGTCCGATTGACTGGGAAGCGGACTCTCCTGTCTCTCCCTCTCCAGCCACACTTGACTTTTCTGTATGTGCTGGGAATCAAACTCAGATCCTGGTGCTTCTGTGACCAGTGGGCTCGGGGGTGTTAGTCAGTGTTTCTCTGGCTTCACATAATCACCAGCGTTACTATTATGAGGAAAGATCCTTTGGCTCCATCTTGTCTGGAGCCAGAATGGCCTTGGCCTGACTGGGTCAGGAAGCAGAGTGCGTAGTGCGAGTGTTTTAAGTTTTGTGTTGGAGTCTCTAGGCAGTGTCCCTCTGGCCTTGGCTCCTCTTTTCCCCTCAGGACCCACAGTTGCCTTCACTGAAGGAGAGGGTTGTGTATTCTCGTCACCTAAACAGATTCTCGGTCTGTGATAAATGCTCCCTTATGGTCATCCTCGCCCCTTCTGGGAAGGCAGGAAAAGGAAGAGACAGGGGCCTGGCCTGCTGGACTTGGTGGGAAGCTCCCCGTACCTCCTCCGCTGGCCACTCGGGCCTCTGCATGCTCTAGGCTGCCCTGCTGGCTCACGCTTTGCATGTCCCTATTGAAGGAACACTGATATCTTTCCACAGGATGTGGCCCTTAGGTGCATTAAAACAACATAAGATCGGGAAGTAGATAGAAATACTGGATTTTCCCATCACCGCCTCAGTGTAGTGCTGTGTTGTAGAGATGGCAAACTGATAATGCAACTCCCTTGTTTTACAAATGAAGGAAATGAAAGGCGCTTTTGGTTGCAAACCTAAGATGTATAGCAGGCTGTTTCTTATGTTGGTGTATTATAGGAGGTGGGTGTGCTTTTCAGGAAGGAAAATTAATTTGGTAGGACACTGACTAACAAACACTCTGTTAATAGGCATTTTTGTTTGTTTGTTTGTTTCCTGAACCCGTGAACAGAGTGCTATAATTGGCCAAAAACCTTCAAAAATGATGTTGCTGGGAGGGAAGGTTCCAAGGTAAATGGGCAGAAGTGCCGTACGGGTCTAACGTCAAGAAATTCCGACTTTGGTCTGGAGTAATAGAAACTCAGTAAAAGGCTCACATCAGAGATACACCCACATGTGTTTTAGCCGTGTTTGTGGTAGGCAGATGTTGCCACCGTACATCAGGCATGGTACTAATCACCAAAAGCCCTACAGAGTGGCCTTACTCCCATTTTACAATTGAGGAAATGAAAGTTGAGCTTAGTTGTGTAAGTAATGAATGCTGTGTCCTAATCCAGGGAGACTGTCCCCAAACCCTGTGCTACTGAGACGGGAGGAACAGGTTTGCAAGGGAGGCAGGACACCTTAGGAGACCCTGCTTGTTGGCTCCAACGTTTCTAGTGATATAAAAGGTAGTGTTAGTGTTTGGAGTACCAGGTTGGGGATGGGCTACGTAGGAACTTGAAGTGTTGTAGAGGGAAATTAAAACGGGAGCTGCCTAGAAGCAAATGGCACACAGCCAGTGTAAGTCACATTGGGGCTGCCCTGGTTGGTCAGCGCATTTTTCTTCAGAAATTTGGTTACAGTGGAGTCTGCTATAACAAATGGTAGTTAAGTCATTGTTTCCTTCTTACATGGTAGTCCAAAGGGAGGAGGGTGGCTAAGGACCCGCCATCCTTTCGCCCTGCCCTTCCTATCAACAGCCATTTTAATGTGGCTGCATGGCCAGCGCTGGGTTCCAACCACATCACTGCGGCTCCCAGAAGAGGGAGCCTTTATCAGTAAGTGATAGAAAGGCCACCAAGACACTTCTGCTGATATCCATCAGGAAAGACTTGGGCACCAGCAGCAAGGACGTCATTTAGAAAAGAGTCTCCCTAGGCAGCTGGCTGGGGGAAAAAAAAAAAACAGTTTGCAAACAGTGGTCTGTCAAAGAGAAATGAGAGAAGAATCAAGAAGCTGTGTTTTTCCGGATAGGTATGAAGCTAGCAGCACTCTGGAGTGTAGGCTGATAGGGGAAAGGTGTTACCTGACCATGGGCTCCAGTTAAGTATCTGGTCCAAGATACTGAAGATCTGAATACCTTGGGCCTAAGTCTCCAGAGTAAATCTTGGACTGAGACAGAAAGTAGATGAATGAGAGCTGGCATGTATGGCTAGAGGAGAATCTGGATTTGAGCCCAGAGTGTCTTCGTTCCAGAAGATAAGCTAGCTCCCTTGCAGTCATGGTGTGGGAGGCAAGGGTTTGGAGTGGAACAGGCACAGCATGGTGTGGTCAGAAGTGGTATCCTAACAAACAGCACCCTCTACTCTATGTTGGCTTGCTCTAACACAATACCTGAGGTGACTGAAGGAAAGAGAAGAGTGTATGTTCGCTTACAGTTTTGTGGAGGTTTCAGTTCACACAGGACCAACCCTCTTGCTTTTGAGTTAGTAGCAAGGCAGTATGGAATGGCAGGGCACACATGGTGGACTAAATAGTTTCTGTATGGGAGCCAGAATCCAAAAGAGAAAGGAGACGCGGAATGCTTACTTGAAAGGCATACCCCCTTTTGACTGGAAGGCCTCTAAGCAGTCCCCACCTCCTAAAGGCTCTACCCCCTTACAATAGTGCCTTCAACTGGGGATCAAGCTTTAACACATGGACCTTTGTGGGGACATTAGCCTAAACGTTAGCATCATCTGGTCCCTGGCCTTCTACCTCACATATGGTTTCTTTTCTACTTTATCACACATACGCACAACCCGCCTTGTGCTTTCACTTGTGATCTCGTCTGTAATGGTGTTCCATACCTACTGCAGTCTAGCAAAGCTCCCTGTTCTTGAAAACCCACCTCTCAGGTCCTTCAGTATCCTTAGCCTCTGCTTGCAGTCTGACCACCATCAAATCCACACACACCCACCATCATCAGGTTATTTATAGCATATAAGTGTTACTTGAGCAGATGGGAGGCCATCTCACATTTAGACCACAAAAGCAGCAAGCCTGCTGTAAGCTTGGGTGTGTTTTCTAAGCAGCTGGCTATGCTAGAGGCCCCTTGGCCCTCTTATCACCAGGACTATCCAGTTGGCACCCCAACTCTTGTCATTATCTTCCCCTCTCTCTTGCACTCTGACCCTGTTCCCCACTCTCATCCTCCTCTCTAGCCGCTCCCAGCTTTCCTTGAACTCCGTCCTAGTCAACAGCTCCTCCTTCTTGCTGGACAGAGTGTTCCTAGATATCCTTTCTGTCAGAGCCTCCCATGCTTCTCCTGGACCCCTCAGACTTGTATGCATGGTTTTCTCTGCCAATGACTTTCTCAGCTTCCTGCGCCCCTCCCTCCCTGCCTTCTTGTTAGCATTGAGTTACCACTTCTCAGTGAGTTGCCTCCACTCCACTCAGCGTCTGCCCTGACATGGGCCCAGGGTCCTTCCTTCCTGGGGTAATGGCTCCCTTTGCGGGCCCCAGACACCATAGGTGTCAGGTTTAGTGACATTCTCTCCGTGGCATGTGTCAGCATATCATCCTTGAAGTGCCTTCTGTAACTTTGGCTTTTCAAATCCTACTTTGAATAGTTGTTCTTAAACGCTCCAACCTCCCTTCTAGCCCACCACCCACCAGAGGTAATGGGAAAGAAAGCTTATTATGATACAGGGGCAGTGGGCCTGTTTAGAAATTGTTCTTTGAAGCAAATCCCATCTGCGTTGTCAGGAAACCAGCAGTTCAGTTCACAGGAATCAGCAGCGGGCAGCTCGATCCACTCGCAAACACTTCACCAATATAGCAGCAGTCCAACCTAGCAGTGACAGCCAGGCCTCAGGCAAGGCTTCACCAGTCAGCAGGAAGGAGCAAGACCAGCAGGGACACCAGAAGTTCTTGGCTGTGCCTCTCCCAACGAAGCCAAGATCAGTGAAGACTCGAGAAGAAGGGTTGCACAGCAAGCCGGCGTCACTGTCCATTGAGTCCTATGTATGCTCCCCCCAAACATCATGTGTCCTACACAGGCATGTGTCCTACACACGTCTTGCCTTAGCACATAAGTCTGTCTTAGCAAAACTCCCTATGGGTCTGTATCAGCTGACATCACTCTGCAGATCGGCCCGTGGAAGCGGCAAGAAGCCACAGGAGCCTCTCAAGTTCTTTGGTGCATCTTTCTCTGTGGAGTCAAGATAAATGGTGCTCAACAATGCACGTAATGTGGGCCAATACGTGTGTGTCCTTAGCGAAGAATTCTTCATCACACATCCTTTCATGTGCTTGCTTCAGTAAAATGTCCTTTCACCTGTGTCTGCTTCAGTGAAACATTCTTTGACATAACTGACTTTCCAAAGAAAACCACGTTTCCACTTCAGCCTTCCTTCCACACTTAGTAATTCTGCGGCTCAAGCGTCTACCTCCCCCCACCCCAGCCCCCCAATTTTGGGTTCCTATGGTTCCGATGTCAGTCTTGAGCACCTGCCCGTCAGGTCTTTTCTGTGCTCAGCACCTCTGCAGGACCATCTGGCACCCCTCAATCCCAACATTGAACTTAGTCCCTCCTTAGTCTCCACAGGGCCACCATGAAGCCACCCTTACTGCTTCCTAGTGCTTCCTGAGTTATCTGTGGGTAGAACTTGTGGTCTCTTGCCAGTTCTCTCCAGACTCCATTGCCCCAGCCAGCTTCCCTCCTCTACGCCCACATTGGTTATACATGGTTTTTGATTATCTGTTTTGATAATCACTCAGGCTCTGAAAAATTGTTATGGGAGATAGTTTTGTTCATCCAGTGATACATAGGACCATGTGAACTAAGAGGTGTGTGTGTGTGTGTCTGTGTGTGTGTCTGTGTGTATGTCTGTGTGTGTGTCTGTGTGTGTAGGGAATATATATGTGTGTGTGCTGTCTATTGTTGTCTTTCCTGAAACAAAGGGCTACTCCACCCCCTCTGCAATTTCCTTTAGCCTAGAATTTATTAAACATTACTTCTCACTGAGAAAATACACTTATGGAGTTCAATATTCTGAAAGTTTGTATTGGCAAAAAACAAAAACTAAATACACTCCAAAGGCTTAGAGGAATCTATCTAGACAGTTAGCAAACCTCCAAAAAAAGAGAGATGGACTTTTATCCTTAATAATGACCTTCAGAGGGAGCCATATGACGCTGAGCATGGTGGCGCATGCCTTTAATCCCAGCACTTGGGAGGCAGAGGCAGACGGATTTCTGAGTTTGAGGTCAGCCTGGTCTACAGAGTGAGTTCCAGGACAGCCAAAGCTACACAGAGAAACCCTGTCTGGAAAAACCAAAAATAAAAAATAAGAAAAAGAAAAGAAAACTCGTGTTGTAGGTTCAGGGCCGCCCCAGGGAAGGTCAGCCAGCAGTGTCGCCTCTTCGGAAGCATTCTAGGTGATGTTTTTTGAGAGAGCCAATGAAGCGGGACATGACTGATATCAGGTCACAGGCCATTTCCTCAGTGGCACCCAGCCCACAGGCTGCAGCTCACCCCCAGCAGGCACCCTGTGGTCTCAGGCCTGGAAGCAGAGATCAGGTCATATGCGGAAGTTTCTGCTTTCACAGGAGAGCAGCTCTATGGACTGTGTATGTAGGCCGAGTGATTACGGGGCCGGTGTGTGAGTGGTACTGTAAAGACAGGCTGTGGGAAAGGCTCCTACCAGGAGGGTTTTCATAAAAAAATAAAGACAAACCCCTATACATGGCTCCCTGTTGAAAACTCGTGGCCTGGCTCCTCCATATCTCAGAAATCAGGTTCCTTGTCACTTTTTTATTTTATTTTTTTTGTAGTGAAATGAGTGCAGGGTACCTTGTTACATAGTTAACAACCACAGTTTCTTACCAGGCACAGGCTACTAGGAAATTCCTTTGAAATTGTTGACTGAAGTTCTACTGAAATACACTTGTGAACTTACTACAATAAGCATTTGATTTCTTTCCTGTTTGAGAGGAAATGTCAAACTCTGAATATAGGCTAGGGATTTATGGCTGGGTCAATAAAATCTTAACAGTGAGGGAAAAAAAAAAACCTATTTTTGAAGGCTGGTATGGCCTTTTCCTATTACAGCAACCCTGCCTTTCAGGGTTATTTTAAAATACCATTCCTCATGTTCACTCTGCCTTCAGAGGGACAATAATCAGCTGTCTGCCTCAGCTCTTCCTTATCCACTAACAGAGAATACACTTAGGTCTTACAATTCAGTGGTTGTTTCTTTAATAAAGGCTGCACTTAACTTACTTAGAGACAGAGTCTGTCTCATCAAGCAGCTCTGGCTGTCCTGGAACTCCCTTGGTTGACCAGGCTGGCCTTGAACTCACAGAAATCATCCTGCTTCTGCCTCCCACATGCTGGGGTTAAAGGTGTGTGCAACCACCGTCCAGCCCCATAAATTGCTTTTGTCAAGAATATTTTATGACGGCAGAAAAAGAAACCTAGACACTGGCCACCCTCTATCCTCGCCCTGCCCCACCCCCAACCCCCGACCAATAACTTAGGCCCAGGAAGGCTTGTTTTCATTTGTTTGTTTACTCCTGCTAGGTCAGGTTCCTTGGGTCACTTTCAGTGAGGTGCTTGGAATCTACACCTTGCCTTGAAAACCATCTTGAAAGCCAGCCATAGTTACACATGTCTATAACCCCGAAACTCTAGAGGCGGAGGGAGGGAACCTATGCCTTTCTTTTTTTTTTTTTTTTTTCTTTTTTTAAGATTTATTTATTATTATATGTAAGTACATTGTAGCTGTCTTCAGACACTCCAGAAGAGGGTGCCAGATCTCGTTACGGATGGTTGTGAGCCACCATGTGGTTGCTGGGATTTGAACTCTGGACCTTTGGAAGAGCAATCGGGTGCTCTTACCCACTGAGCCATCTCACCAGCCCGGGAGGGAACCTAATGGAGGCCACCCCAAGCTACAAGGAAGCCTCGTGTCTCACCAAAACAAATAGAAAACACAAAAGGGAAAAATGGCAGTTGGAGAGAAGAGGCTAACCCAGCCTGAACATTTCTGGGAATTCCAAGCCTGGGTTAGGAGCATTCCTTTCAAATAAAGACCTCAAGCTTCCCATGGCCGTTAGCATCCTTGTCCAAGATCACTGCTGCTCTGGTTAGCATCTGGAATGTCTCCACAAAATGTTCACATGTTGAAGGTTCAGTCCACGGCTGCTGGTGCTGCCTGGGAAGGTTTAGGAACTTCAGGAAGTGGCGTCTAGCTGGAGGAGACCGATCACTGGGCATGCCGCTGGGGAGTCTGTTCACTTCTCCCTAGTCTGTCTATCTGTCTGTCTGTCTGTCTGTCTCTCTCTGAGACAAGTTTTATTCTGCACCTTAAGCTGTTCTGCAGTTTTCTGTATTACCCAGGCTGACCTCAAAACCTCCCAAGAAAGCCAGCATGCCTGGCTCCCTTCTTCACTTTCAGCCTCTTGTCATTCTGGAGCTGTAGGCGACACCAGAAAGCATATCTTTGCTCTCTATGCTACCAGATGTCTGGACCTATTGGTATGTTTTGTGCTGCTGTGGCATGGTATGGCAGGAGGGGGTGCTTTAGCAGACCCATGCTGAGGCATTTCTGCCCCCCCCCCCCAGGTACCAGCCATACGATGGGTCTAGTATGAAATGAAGTTTATTTGGGGCATGGAGGGCAGGGGAAGAAAGCAGACAGAGAGGGATGGAAAGGGACAGGAGAAAGAAGGGAAGAGGCTGACCAGGAACACATGGGGTGGGGGAAGTAATGGGGTGGGGAGGGCAAACAGTCCTTTTATAGCAAACCAGGCTCCTACCTGACTGTTGCTAGGTAACTTGGGCAGAGCCTAGAAGAGATGCTAACACCCTCAGCCTGTGCTTTCACATCTGCCTCTCCTAGGGTGAGAAAGCCTGAGAAAGGCCAGTCTGGCCCTTGTTCCTTCTTGCCTTCTCAAGGATTGTGTTTTCTATCTATTAGATCTGTAGTTTCAAACCGGAGTGAACATCATAGCCACCCAGAAAGTCTGTTTAGACCCAGAGCCCTGAGCCTCACCCTCGAGTCTGGGATGGAGCCTGCCTGCTAGCCTTTCCATTGTGCCAGGCTGCCGCTGTGTTAGTCTGAAAACCACAATGGCCACTGTGCAACAGCTGCCAGCTTTTCTAAAGTCTTGAGAGAATTTTTTATAAACCTAGAACACTTATATCAGAATTTTAGACATCTTTATTTATATAAATATATCAGTATTTTATATTATATATATACATATATATATACACACACACACACACACATATATATATCCTACATAATTCCAATGTGTAGCCAAACTTGATAACTGATATAATAGTTCTTTATTCTTCAACTTTTGTTTATGAGAGACAAACAGACAGACACAGAGAGAGAAAGAAAAAGAGAGACAAACAGACAGAGATTAAGTGAGCACAGCATGTGTGGGCATGTGTGTTCCATGGTGCATGTGTGGAGGCCGGAGGACAACTGTTAGTTAGAAAATGCCCCACAGGCCAATGTGGTGGGGGGGTGTTTTCTCAGTTTCCTCTTCGCAAAAAACTCTAGTTTGTGTCAAGGTGACATGAGACTAGCCAGCACACTCATCCTGATGATGAGACATGATCAAGAAGTGATGGGGGTCGGGGTGATTTGCAGATGATTCCGTAATGAGCCCAGAAAGGGGGGGGGGGAACAACCATCTATCAGAGTACATTTAAAATATTAATAACTAAGAGACCTGGCAAAGAGAATTTACCTAAGTGCCTTACTTTCCAATAGATAATAGTAGAATTAAAGACAAACAAACAAACAAACAACAACAAAAACCGAACTGGGCAAAGATAGCTTTTAAAACAGCCAGATAGAAATAAGGAATAAACAAGTGAACGAATGTGCAGCACATGCAGGGCTTAGCAAGCCAAACCCAGCTCTGATTACATGGTGATGCTGACTGTGTTTCTGATGGGGAGATCCAAGATCATAAACACGTCACTCCTTCACGAGTTTGCTAGTTACAACACGGACTTGGCAAACGCCTTCTCACATTTATCAGGAAGAGAAACCGGTCAGTAAAACAGTGCACATGGCAATTCTTCTGTGTAGTGGTAATTTTGGCTAACCGCTCTGGCTCCTAGCGGGTCCCATGCGAGCACCCACCCAGGAGCTATCTGGATTTGCAAATGAAAGACACACACACACAAACGTGCGCGTGCGCCAGTTATTTTAAAATGCCTTGACTAGCTCAAAGGTTGGGCATTTCTAATCCTTCCCACTGCTAGAAAACACTTGGCTCTGGTACTCCTGAGTTAACATGTTGGGGAAGTGGCCCATGTGGCCTCTTTCCCTGATTCTCACATGTCGGCAGACTTTTAGGTCTGGTCTTCCTTCTTCCCCATCATGGCCATCTCCTCCTTTCTCCCCCACCCCCCTTGGTCTCACCTCAGTCTACCTGCCCAGCCATTGGCTATATGGCAATTATTTATTGCCAATCAAATCTAGCTGAGGGCAGAGACCCTCAGCTTCTGGGAAGAAGGCGGCTTTTGGAAACGGAATTGAATCAAGACAGCATTAGAACCAATTCCTAACACTTCTGTCTTGGAGCTTAGGAAACTGAGACACAGAGGGCACATTTCCCAAACACTTCGGGGACATGACAACCCAGGAGAGAGAAGCTGATAGAGGGTTGAGGTGGGGCACTGAGAGAAGAGATCTCCAGTTCACAGAGTTTAGAGTTTCTGTGATTGCATTGGGTTGGTAGTCATTGTTACAAGATCCTTAAAACCAGAACTGCCCAGAGAAGTGACTAGTGACTGTTATTCTAAAATGGTTGGAAAGCCAGGGGAGCCAGCCTGCTGGAGATCGGCATCTGGGAACCAACCGGAATAAGAGCACTTGCTCCGTACCTGTGTTGCTTGTTATGGTAAACCGCTTACAGGTGATAAAGATCCCTGAGAAGTACATGGTGCTCTGAGGTTGAAAAATGTGTTAGCTGACCCATGTCAGCGTCAGAATGTCTGGGCAGCATTGCGGGTGGTGGGGACCCCGAGATCGGCAGGGCTGGTTTGCAGAGAGCGTTCTGTTCTTCTGAGTTCACAGACTTACAAAAATAGCCAAGTGTTCTCAGTGTGCTCCATCCCCACTTTACATAACTGTGAGAGCTGAGGAGTTTTAGTTGAGCTAGTTTGGGAGTTTATGCAAGTGGAGGGCTCAATGCCTCCTAGCGATGGTCCAACTATAGCCTCAGTGACAGCACAAGTCTGGACTCATGAGTGCTGGCAATGGCTTCTGGTCGTCATGAGAGCCTGCTTTGCTGGAGGCCAACCTGAGGCCTGAGAGGAGAGGTCATGGGATGAAGACTTCTCTTCCTCTCCCGAGGGCTCTGAGATCTTAGTCAAATCCCACGACCACACCAAGTGTCCTTAGTGAAGACCGGCTGCACTGATCATCTGGGTTATATTGAATTCAGTGTGATGGTGGAGCAGATGGTATTCGCCAACTTTTCCCTGGGGAGTAGCTGGAGAACCTAGTGGGATGGACCTGTGGGCTTGGAGGTAGACCTCACCTGTTTGTCCTGTGGACTAAATCTATGCTGAGCATACAAAATGTTAGATGTATCCATGTAGCCTCCACCCCCAAATCTTTAGACAAAGGCCAAACCCAAAGTAAAAAGGCTGCTAGGCATAGCTGGGCAGATCCCTGGTATACAACGCAGCCCAGTTCAGGGAGCTGAGAGAAGGGAGGATTGAATAGAGCAACATGCACACATGATGGCTGGCTTTGTTACAACCCAGAAGACAGAACTAGCTGTGAGACAGAACAGGTACTCAGATGGGCAGGCCGGCGGGACTTCCTGAGGCAGTGTGGCCTGACCTTGAAGGACATAGCAACATTCCCATCAGGAACCCCAGCCCTTTGCAGCGCAGCCTCTTGAGACAAGGCCTTCTGCGACAGTGAGGAGACAGTTGCCACATCTGCCACGCCTTAGCCCTAGAACGAAGCAGTGCTGTTGTTTCCTTCGGCTGCAACCTGTGCTTAAGATAGCCTGGCTCTGCGGGGCCCAGGAGGGCTGAGCTCAGTTCATAGGAACCACGTGCTCCAATGGGAAGATTACCCAGAAGAACACTGGCCTGGAAAGACAGTTCTCAGCACTCGCCTTCCCTTCTGTGGACACTCCCCACAGGCATCAGTCTCAGACTGTCTTTCTCTAAGGCCCCGGGGGCTATAAAGTCTATGACCGGGATGTTGTGGGACCACAGCCTGATGTGCTGATTTCTTCCTGGGACAAGTACCTAAGGACCCAGCGTAAAGTGTCTTCTTACCTCCTCAGATCTTCCTATAATCCTCTTGGCTGAGATAGCTGGGTTCTTGGCTGCGGGGAACCATAGATTGGAATGCTGTGGACTATGTGGGGAGAGGCCTCTTAAGGAAACAGGTGCTGTAGATATCATCAACAGCTCGAGCAAACCAACACAGCCAGAAGGAGTTGTCTCAGGATGCCCGAGTTGGGGATATTCACAGAAGGAGAGAGGGCGAGCTCTGGGGACCTCTTCCCACATCTGCTGTTGCTGGTGCGGTTTCACAGCTACCCTAACCGTCTTGTGCCTGAAATTCCATTTTTGTGCTCATAAGACCTTAGCAGCCTCATTAACTTGGCAGTGCACACCTTGCTTACCTGTTTGGAATCCTGGGCTTAGTTCCCTGGCTCTAGCAAAGTGTGATAGGACGCTGAGTTTCTTTGGCCGAGCCTTTGTGGCTTCCATGGTCCCAGCCACATTCTTTCCCTCCACTGCTATCACCACTGCTATCACCACCATCACCAACCTAACTGCTACAGGGCCTGACGGGAAGCCAGTTGGAGATTAGGGAACAGATTGGGGCTTCCCCACAGGCCCAAATTCCTTCAGGCAACTTCTTGTTGAGCCTGAAGACTCCGGTAAACCTAATCAACATTCCTGGGCCCCAGTGAGCCAGGCTATTGCTTCAGGCTATTTGCCTCATTGTCTCCTAGCATTGATGTCATCAACCATGTGATCTTCCAGCTTGTTATCTCTAATAAGATAATAGTATATACTACCATCACTAGCCACTATCACTTCTACCAACTGTTGGTCCTCTCTAGCCCACCAAGCTGCGTGATGAAAAACACCCGGATACAGGACAGAAAGCCCGCTGCTACCTCATCTGCTTTGTTCTCCTCCTAGCCAGTCTGAGAAGCCCAACTCTCTGGGGGGCCGGGTGTGGAGCACAGCCCCCTTTTTTTTTTTTTTGCCTTTCTTACACGTGAGCCCTTAAAACTGGCCACGTGCCAGTCAGTCATCCTTGTCTCTGTCCAATCCAGAGTCCGCCCCCACCCCACCCCCACTGCCTTGTCCCTCCAAATAATAAAATCTCTGTGGTGAGAATCTGGTGTCCAGGTGTGGTCTATGCTATATCCGGGTCACTGTATCAACTCTCTTCTCCCTCCAGACTCCCTACTGGAATTGACCAGTGCCAGTGTCCACCAACTCATCTATTTAAATATTCCTTCCCCTGCGGATTCCAGCTGTGGCTTGTACCTCCGGGCCTTTCCTATCGAGCTGTGGACCTCCAAATCCACTTGTCCATCTCCTTGATTTTCAGTACAGCTTGCTCTGTTGCTTCATTTCTATGATGGATCTAAGAACAGTGGTTGACATCCAGTCTGATCCTTTTGTCTGAGGATGAGAGAAACAAATGATCTTTGTGTCAGACGGGGAGAGATGCTCAGAGGTTAGGAGCGCTTACAGCTTTAACACAGACCTCGTGCACAGGACCTGAGTCTGATGCCATGCACCCGCATGGTGGTTCACAACCATCTGTAACTGCAGGGAATAAATGCCCTCTTCTGGCCTCTCTGGCACCAGGCACACATGGTTCACATCCATACATGCAGGCAAAACCTTCATACACATAAATAAAAATAAACAAGTCTCTTTTGAAAAAGCCCTTCTAGAAAACAAATATATATATATATATATATATATATATATATATATATATATAGATGGCTTTTTAAAAAGGCCTTTTGAAATTCTCTAAACATAGCTTTGTCATTTTCTCTGGACAACTTAAGTGGTTTGGACACACACTTACACACTTGTGCAGCCATTACTGGAATCTAATTACAGACGACACTCTTTGTCCCAGAAAAAAAAAAAAATGTACTCATGTCAAAGATGAAGCCAGGTTAAATTTTTCAAGTGAACAACAAAAGGTTGTTTTACTCTTTAAAAGTGGGTGCTTCTTAACTACAAAGAAAGGGAGGGGGGAGGAAGGGAAGAGAAAGACGTGAAAGAATGGATTTACTTAAAAACTTGGGGCATATCAACCATCAGCCAAGGAAAGGGCAAGACTCACAGGGCCCAACCTTTCCCTGTGCACTGTTGGCTTTGTATAGACTCTGGAAGACTGACATCACTGCCTTCATCACTGCTGACTTGACCCAGTACCAACGGTTGATGGCTCCAATTCTGTAGTCACCAGCTGCCGTGATTCCCCACCATGATGGACATTTATCCCCTAGGAACCATAAGCCAAACAAGCTGTTCTATAAGTTGCCTTGGTCATGGTATTTTTATCACGGCAACAGAAATGTGACTAGCATGTATATCACTATCTTTGTATATTTCTGTTCAAAAAATGCCTTCCAATTCTTTTCCCACCTTAAAACTAGTGTCTTGCATTCTTTTCCTGCTATTATGATGAAATGCTCTAAGGAAAGCAATTTCAAGGACAAAAAGTTTAGTTTGGGTCCCAGAGGGTTACATACAGTCCATCACAGCAGGGAAGTCCAAGCAGCCGGAGGAGCTTGAAGATGCTGAGCACGTTGGGTCACAAGCAATAAGCCGTCAGCCGTGAATGCATGGTACTGCTCATCTCCCTTATGCAGTCTGGGATCCCAGCTAGGGAATGGCACGGCCCACAGTAGGAAGGGCTCCCCTATCACTTGATGTGATCATGGCAACCAAGGGCCCACTGGAATGTCTGGAGGTCCATCTTCCAGGTGCCTCTGGATTGTCAGGTTGACAACTAACACCAGCTACCACAATTACTTTATTTATTTCTGAGTTTGTGATTGTTTTGTTTTGTTGAGACAGGGTCTCTCTATGTAGTCCTGGCTGCCCTGAACTGTCGATGTAGAGCAAGAGGACCTCCAACTCACAGAGACCCAGCTCCCTCTGATTCTCAAGAGCCAGGATTAAAAGCACATATTACCACACCCAGCTGACTTCTTTTCTATATCTCACAATATGAAACTTCTGTCAGGAGATAATTTGCAAATGTTTTTCTCAATTTGTGGTTGCCTTTTTATTTATTTGATAATGTTCTTTGAAGACAACGTCTTTTAATTTTTAATTCACCTAATTACTGATCTACTTTATTTACTTATATTTATGTGATGTGTGTATGACAATGTTTCCCGACTTACTCTAGTTGCTATGTCAGGATTGCTAAGCTTACTCCAGTGCTCCCGTCTAAGAATTTTACAGTTTAAGTTCAATTCTAAGTATTTTACAGTTCTTAACATTTACACCATGATCCACTTAAACTAGCTTTTACTTAAGACCTGAAGTGAAAACTCTAGGTCCTGTGCATATCTCATTATTTCCAATGCATTATTTGTTTAAAATAATTCTATTTTTCTTTCTTGATTCTCTTGACTGAAAAACTGAGTGGATCCCTTTTTGACTCTTGTGTTGATCCATATGCCCATCCTTTTGCCAACACAGTTATTATCTTACTACCATATGTAAGTTTGCATGTGTGGGAGTGCACATGGTCTGGGAGGCTGGAGGTCAACCCCTAGGGTGTTGTTCAGGGGCCATCAGTCTTGGGCTTTGGGGATATGGGCCTCTAACAAGCTAGAAACTCTTGGGATGGCTAGTGTTAATTATCAACCTGACAGACTCTAGACTCTGCCCTCCCAGTGTTGGGGTAAAGAGCATGTGCCAGAACACTCGAATCTTTATTTAGGTCCCGGGGATTGAACTCACTTCCTCATTATCTGTAGGCAAGCGCTTTACCAACTGAGCCATCTCGCTAACCCATATAGTAACTTCTGAAACCAGAAAGCATGAGCCTCCTAAGCCTTTTGCAAGATTATTTGAGATATTCTGAGCCCCTTGCATTTCTATATGAATTTTAGAATCAATTTGCCAATTACTGAGTGGGGGGGAAACCCAACTAGGACTTTGCCTGTGATCACACTGAATCTGTAGATCTAGATGAGGTATTTGTACACCCTCATTCACTGTGAGAGCAATTGAATGTAGTATATTTAATTTATGTATGTAATTATGGAATAGATCAAACAAAATTTAATATTTGTAAGTCTAATTTACTTAGAAAAAATCCAAATAATACAAAGAAAAAGTAGTAGAGTTATTAAGAGTTTACCAAATTTGCTGGCTACAAGTTCAATATAAAAGAAAGCAATACCATTTATATCAAGAGGGCTGTATACAAGGTCAACATACAAGAATCAATTATATCGTATATACTAGTATTTTAGTTAGGGTTTCTATTGCTATGATGAAAACACCATGATCAAAAAGCAAGTTGGAGAGGAAAGGGTTTATTCAACTTAAATTTCCAGATCATGTAGTCCATCACTGGAGGAAGTCAGGACAGGAACTCACACAGGGCAGGAACCTAGAGGCAGGATCTGATGCAGAGGCCATGGAGGGTGCTGCTTACTGGCTTGCTTCCCTGGCTTGCTCAGCTTGCTTTCTTATAGAACCCAGGACCACCAGCCCAAGGATGGCACCACCCACAATGGACTGGGCCCTCTCCCATTGATCATGAATTGAGAAAATGCCTTACAGCTGGCCTCAACTAAGACTTCTTTCTCTTTGATGACTCTAACTTGTGTGTCAAGTTAACACACAGAGTCAGCCAGTACAACTAGCAATAAACAATGAGCTTTGTTTTGTTTTTCGAGACAGGGTATCTCTGTGTAGCCCTGGCTGACCTGGAACTCATTCTGTAGACCAGGTTAGCCTCTGCTTCCTGGATGCTGGGATTAAAGGCGTGCACCACCACCACCCAACTAGACAGACTCAAACAAACATGTAGTAAAATTCAATTTATAGTAAGGTCTCACTAGCCTTTTTCTTTCTCATGGTCTCTCTGCTTCTGGGCTCACAGGAGGCGAGCAGCTCTGCCTCTTCGAAGCCCTTTCTGCCGAGCTGTGTTTCCCCACAGACCCACAACAGTGGCACCAAACAATCACGGGTCCAAAGAAATCTTAACTCTTTCTAAGTTGGTTTGCTCAGGGGTTTAGTGCCACAGTGATGGAGGAAAAATGACTAACAGAAGGAATGTATCATGAACTTCTCTACCTGCACACCTGTTAATTGTATCATATAGTCTTTCTTTTAGCTTTTTAGATGGAGAAGCAATTTACTGACTAGTTTCTTGGTAACACAGTAACATCCCAATCTTACATTCTGTGGGTAAATGCAACTTTGTCACCTTACATCATTTTTATGCTTACATCATTTTATTGTTGAATCTGATACAGTAGCATTTTTTGAAAGGATGCTTTTGGGGGGAGATTCTGTTCCTGGGATAGTGGCCCCTAGTTTCTCTCCTTATACTTTGTCAGGTCATGGTGTCCCGGTTACGGTATCACCTCCGAAGGAAAAGTGTTTCTTCTTTTGGATAATGGAAATATTTTTTGTTTTTCTTTTTCTAGAAGAAGGCTAATAGGTACTGGAATTGTTTATTTCTAGATTAATTAGTAACTTAGATCTAGAGTTTTCTTTATGGCAAGCTCTATGACTACTGATTAATTTCTCAGAGGATGTAGGACTACCCTAGCATTCTATTTCTTCTTGCTATGGGTTTATTTGTTTGTTTGTTTGTTTTGTTTCCTCTAAGAATTTCAAAGTGATATAGTTTTAATATTTACTGTGTTTTAATGTCTATGGCATGGTTATTTCATCTTTTTTTTTATTATTTTATTGTAGTTTTAAATTTTCTATTCTTCTCCGGGCATAGGTGGCATACGCCTTTAATCCCAGCACTTGGGAGGCAGAGGCAGGCGGATTTCTGAGTTCGAGGCCAGCCTGGTCTACAAAGTGAGTTCCAGGACAGCCAGGGATACACAGAGAAACCCTGTCTCGGAAAAAAAAAAATTCAATTCTTCAACAATGGATCTTAGCAAAATTGATCACTTTTAAAAATTCTATCAAATAATAGTTTTTTTGTCCTTCATATTGCGTATTGTTTCTTTGTATTCATTTGAATTAATTTTATATCTTTTCCTTATCCAAAATATTTACCTTTCGTGTTTTTAAATATATTTATTGTAGTCATTGTCTTTTCTGTCACATGTTGCTTTAGTTGAATCCCAAGACTTCGCTGTTCATTTTCATTGCTATGCAAAATAATGTCTGATTTCTAATGTGATTATTTAACATATTGGTTATTTATAAGTGAATTAATTAATTAATTACCAAATAAACAAAAATTTCAGTTATAGTTTATCAATTTCCAGAATAATTACATAATGACTACAGAATGTTTTTTAGTCTCTATTTCTAGTCACAGAAAATGTGTTGTTTTTTTATGGTTTTAATGGTAAATTTTAGCAAGTATTCTAAGTGTGCTTGAAAAGAATGTGCATCAAAATGTGCCCGTTGCTACACATTTGCTAATTGCATTGCTCAAATCAGCTCAGAATCTTGTTGATGATGGTATCCTAGAGCTGTTAGAGGTACAATGAGTTAAAAATAGTCTAAGCCAGCTTCTTCTTTCTTTCCTTTTTTTTTTTTAAAGACTTATTTATTTATTATATGTAAGTTCACTGTAGCTGTCTTCAGACACCCCAGAAGAGGGTGTCAGATCTCATTACAGATGGTTGTGAGCCACCATGTGGTTGCTGGGATTTGAACTCAGGACCTCTGGAAGAGCAGTTAGGGCACTTAACCACTGAGCCATCTCTCCAGCCCCTTTCTTTCCTTTTTAAAAGAATAATTTATTGCTCTCTCTCCCTCTCTGTCTCTCTCCCTCTCTGTCTCTCACCCTCTCTCATTCTGTCTCTCTGTCTCTGTCTCTATCACACTCTCTCACTCTGTCTCTCTGTCTCTGTATCTCTGTCTCAGTGTGTGTATGTGTGTGTGTGTGTGTGTGTGCTACATATGTGCAGGTGCCCATGGCAGCCAGGACAGGGTGTTAAGTCCCCTAGAACTAGAATTATAGGTAGTGGCAAGCCACTTTATAATGGGTGATTTAGTCACTTTCTGTGCCTGTGCATCCATTACTTTTAAGAAGTATCTTGTTTGCTACCGTATGACACTTAATTGTTAACCTGTTTCTACATAGCTCACATCTGAGTTCTCACTCCATGCCCCAGTGCTCTGTATCTATTTCCTTGCTCTCGTCTGGGCACGTTTTAATAAGCAGGGTTTCAATTGTACACATGTGTGTTGTTAGTCATTCTTCAGGCAATCATAGCCGTCTTTGGTTTTCTGAAAATGAATATTAATCAGCATCTTCACCCACTCCCTGGGCAGTGGCTCTGCAGCTCTCAGATCCATTTTTTCCTTTCCCATGGTTCTCAGGCGCAGGCTGTTCCACGGTGAGACATTTCCTTCACAGCAGTTAGCACACATGTGATGGATGAGGGGTGATGTCAGAATAATCCATAATGTCTATTAGTCTGGGCACGATTTGCCCCAGTGCATTCGTGCATTGAAGCTGTAGGAGGCAAGCTTTCTTATTATTAAAAATGGAGTCTTAGTAATATGGGAAGGCCTTTAGAGAAAAGGCAGAATCCCCTGTGTCAGTGTCCAGAGTCAATGCAAAAAGGGTCAGTAGGTGGCTTCCAGCGCCTCTAGGAGGTTTGATAATCTACTCGGGAAGACCACAGTGTAAATGTAGAAACTGCAGAAATACTTCTTTATGAGTTATGATAATGTTTGCTTGATGGAGAAAACTACTTGAATGGACTTTTATTATTTATTTACCTTTTTTAACACGAGAGAATTTTACTTCTTTTCTGTGTGTCATTTTATGAATTTCAACATAGCCAGAGGTTCAGGATCGTCTGTGCCATCAGGACACATAACATTCAAAATGTCATTCCATTCCCTCCATGTTGCTTTGATTTTTGATTTTAAAAAACAAACAAACAAACATTCAGTTTGATCTTCTGTTTTTGAAAAAAAAATGTTTGTTTTTTTTTTTCACTTGCTGATAGCGAGATTTCCCCCCTTGTCATTAGCTTGGGGCAATTGGGTGAGACAACTTCCTGCTGCTTCCTTTCTCAATTCACCGAGTTTCAATCTGTACAGTTAAAGTTTTACACCGTTTGGAAAGAGTTCAGCTTCTCGTGTGTGTGTGTGTGTGTGTGTGTGTGTGTGTGTGTGAGAGAGAGAGAGAGAGAGCGAGCTGTCAGTTGTGTTCTGGGCATTTTGAATCTAATATGTCAGATTCCTTCCAAGTCTGCTTTAAGTTCTCTGGAATGCATTGTTCTTGGCTTTTAGAGTTAATCAACTCAGTTGGGTTTTGCCTGCAAGTTCCGACCCAGCTTCCGGTGTTTGCGTTTTGAAACGAGCTCCGTTTTCAAAACTTTGCTGTTGCTAGTGAGGTGCTCTACCCTGGCACAGCCAGCTCCACCCTTCCTGTGATACCCAGATGTTTTGGTGGATTTTAAGGTCATATCCATTCACTCACAGTTAGATGTAAACATGAGATTCTATAAGCAGTATTATTATTGTATTATATAATATATAATTATTAACATAATTATATAATGTGTATTCCATAATATACTATATATGTATAATGTATAAAACATTCTATTATATCTTATTATATATTTATTGGTATATTATATTACTATATACTATATTACTGTATACTATAATCTATAAGTGTTGTGGGGCTCTGCACCCAGGCTCCTTACTCTTTGCACCCTTCCTCTGACGTCCTGTTTCCCAGAGCCTCTCTTCTTGGTTTTCTGGCTATGACTAAAGCCCCTCTTTTAGTTTCCTACTTCCCACAGCTGCACTCCTGGTTTAGGCCAAAACGCAGAAAGACAAGAACAATTTGGAGTTTCTCATCCTCTGGGGACAGTTTTAAGCACTTTAATAAAAGAATAATATTCCTGGGGTACAGAGATGACTCGGTGGTTAAGAGCACTGGCTGGTCTTGCAGAGAACCTGGGCTTGACTCCCAGCACCACATGGTCGCTTACAACTCTGTAACTCCATTTCCAGGGGATCTGACTCCTTCTGACCTCCTCAAGTACCAGGCGAGCATATGCTGAACGTACATATGTGCAGGCAAAACAGTCATAAAGAAAAAATAAAATAAACCTAGTTAAAAACTAAGTAGATTGCTCCCCTTCCGAGTCTTTTCCTAAGGACTGTCTGGTAGTCACACTTGCTTATTTTCCTTTTGAGTCGGTACCTTTTGTTTCTTCTTTTCACTAAAATTTCTGATATACTTTTTGGCTGTTACTTGTTATCTGATCTGTATGATGAAAATACTTGTCTCCTAGTCTGTCAGGGTTTTTAATTACATTTATTTGTTTGTGGTTTTCCTTTTTTTTTTTTTTTTTTTTTTTTGAGACACAGTCTATCTATGGACAGGGCCCTAACTGTCCGGAACTCACTATGTAGACCAGGCTAACTTCAAACTTACAAAGATCTGCCAGCCCCTGCCTCCCAAGTGCAAGGACTAAAGGCACATACCACCACAGTAGGCGAAAAACCGCGCTGGTTTTCTCTCCCAATTTTTGTAGTGGGAATTAATGAATTCTTTTCTTCATCCTTATTTTTTAAAATGATTTCATGTATATGGGTGTTTCATCTGCGTGTGTCTGAGCAACCTGTGAGTGCCTGGTAGACATGGGAAGCAGGAGAAGATGTGAAATCACTGGATCTGGAGATACAGATGGTCGTGAGGCGCCTTGTGGATGCTGGGGATTGAACCAGGGTCCTCTAGAACAGCAAGCAGTGCTCTTAGCCACTGAGCCATCTCTCCAGCACCCCTTTCCATCCCTCCCTTCCTTTGTCCCTCCCTCCTTCCTTCCTTTCTCTCTTGACAGATGTCTCAGATGGCTGACACAGTCCCATGGATTGCACCCAGGGCCTTGTATATGCTGGGCAAGCCTCTGCCGACAGAACTTCATTTCTAGCCACGGAGAACTCTCTCTCTCTCTCTCTCTCTCTCTCTCTCTCTCTCTCTCTCTCTCATCTTCTAACTATAAATAATCTAAATTTTCTCTGGGTCCCTTTATAGATTTTTTTCTGGCTTTGTTTTATATTTAGTTCTCAGTTTCTCCCAGAGTTTTGATTGATGGAGGGATAATTGCATTGATGAAGGCGAATTTATCCTACCCTTTCTTCTATATCCAATTGTTCCCAAACGACTAGATATTAAATCAAATATTACAAATATTACATAGCCTGCTTGTTAGCATCAGCCATGATGACAGATACCTATAATGCCAGCACTTGGGAGACTGAGGCAGAAGGATCCTGAATTTGAGGTCAGCCTGGGCTACATAGTGAGTTCTGGGGCCAACACAGCAGTACTCTACCTCACAAAGCAAAATGAAAAACTCATCTGCCATACCACCTTTAATAAATTCACTTCTCTTTTATGTGTCAATTTGTGGGAAGCCACATGAGCTGTTGCAGGGTGACGCTGGCTACCGCTGGCCACCACGCATACATAGGCAGTAAAGTCTTTTTTTTGCCAAGATGAGGTTTTGAGAATTAACCAAAATTAACCAATCAGATGAGAGAGAAGTTAACCAATCAGATGAGAGACAAGTTAACCAATCAGATGTAGGCATGCAAATGAGGTGGTAAGCATAACCCAAGCACAACCAATCCAGGTGTGAGACACGCCTCTCCTAGGCCTATATAAGCAGCACCAGTTCTGGGCTTGGGGTCTCTTCGCCTCTACAATCAAGCTCTCCCAATAAACATGTGCAGAAGGATCCTGTTGCAGCGTCATTCTTGCTGGCCAGTCAGGCGTGCGCAAGATCAATTCAATTCTGTGTTTTATGTTCACTTTAACTAGGAACTTATTTATACCCAAATCAGCATTAAACACACATTTATAGCTTGATTAATATGCTTTCTTATAAGATTCATTCTGCCCTTATGGATTTTTAAATTTTTACTTGATGAGCCCAGGATCTTATGTCAGTCTAAAATACTTTTTTGAAAAAAAAAAAAAAAAAAAAAAAAGGATGTGTACCAAATATGGACATTTTTTTTTTTTGCCAGTATCCATTATACAGTATAGCGACTACTTCTAGCATTTGCATTAGGCATAGTAAGTAATTTAGAGATGGCTTCAATAACATGAGAGGACTTGTAAGAATTATATGCAAACACTCATGCCTTCTGTAGAAAGGACTTTGAGCTTCCAAGGCGTAGGAGAGAATTCTGGAGCCAAGCCTAAGCAACATTGCAAGGACATTTTAGAGAGTTAGCATGGTGACATATATCCATGCTATTCAATGCCATGGTGACTGTCCATTATAACAAATTACCTTTTATATACAAGTTATTGTTATCGTTATATTTATTATTGTGTGTCTCGCACACATGTAATGTTATCTCATGTGCACAGTCAAAGGACAGCTTGCAGGAGTAGTCTACCTCTTCCCACCGTGGGGTCTGGAGATCAAACTCAGATCCCCAGGCTTATACAGAAAGGGCCTTAACCCACCAAGTCATCTTGCCAGCCCATGTCCTTCAAAAATGCAGTCTATTTTACATATATATAAAGGAATGCCAACAAGTCTAAGTAGTATTTTATAATAATACTTTTAAAGGCCCAGAATTAGAAGTCTTACAGATTTTTGGAAAATGGAATAGTAATTTTTCCATTATATTTCCAAACTCATATCTGTGTCAGGCTGCCCTACCTCTTGTTCTGAGTACGTGGTTTATTTTTACGGGGCTTTCCAATGTATGTGATTTTATTGCCAACAATAACAGATAACTTTGTTTGTATAGTCTGGACAGACACGCCGCTTCTTCATTCCTGTTTGAAAACTGTCTAGGACAGTTCTCAAACATTAGCGGGGACAACTTCCATCCGCCCTCTTCCCATCAGAGGGCTTCATTGGACCTTGTCTCTCTGTTTCTCTGTATTCTTTGTGCTCTACTTATTTATGTATATTTGTGTGTGTGTGTTTTAAGCTAGCCTTCTAGTTCCATTCTTGAGTCGATTGGCCCAATTTAAGGGTTTTAGGGCCTCACAGATCTTTCTTATCTCTTGTTCTTGGTGTTATCAGTCTGAAGAACTGCCGTGGTCACGTGACGCTCTGTTCAGCGGTACTCAGACTGGCTTTTTTGCTCCGCAGTCCTTTTAAGCAGACCTTTAGAGGCAACCTCAGATAATCCATGACGTTGGGTGTAAGGTCCGTCTTTTTGTTTTCCTTCTCAGGGAGGAGCTACACCTTGGTAGGGCGTCTGCCTGGATAACCTGTGCTGTGCCGTGTAGAGGGAGGGGCGTGATCGAATCCACCCATCTCCGAAAGTGCCCCTCCCTCTTTCACTGGAATGAGGTTTTGGTTTTCTGACAGCCAGTGTGCCCGTAGCTTCTCCTTGTTCACTGGCGTTCTCCCAAAGGCATTCGGGCCCATGGCTTGTTACTAACTGTGGCTGTGACTGTGGTTGTGGCTGAGGCACCCTAGTGCGACATCTTGTTCGTATCATTTCCCTCAAAGTGTTCAAATAGTTTCAAAATAATTTTAAACATGATTTTGGGCGAGTTTTGTCTTTTTTTTTTTTTTGTAACCTAAAAATAACAAGAAACAGAAGATTATTTTTTCCATATGCTTGTGCCTTGCTATAATTTTATTACTAATTTGTAATTATGTTTAATTACCATTCATGAATATGGGTGGGGCTTAAGAGATTTGTAGTCTATTATAGGATTTTCTTATTAGTTTATTATAGGATTTGCTATTCATGCCTCTCTTCATCATTTCCTTCTAGATCACCCAGGGTGTATTGGTACAAGTGTCCAAATCGACATTTATCAATAATAGATCATAAGGAAGATCATTTTAAAACAATTCCTTGACACTTATTCAAGACAAAATTATACTAATGGGATGTGTGTATAGAGGTCTAACACACTCCAGTGTGAAGATCTAAAAAAAAACGGTTAAATACACACTAAGAACTGTCAGTGAAAAAATTAGTCTTTTTTTTTTTAATTACATAATTAAACCGATGTGTTTCTAAAAGAGCAGAAAAGCACAGTAGCGTCAAACTCGAGCCAAGGCATCTCAGTGAGACCTTGTCGTCGTGTGTAGTGTGCACAGTGCAAGGTGCAAAGCTTCCGGGAGGTTGGAGGTTGCCCTGTGCAGCGTGGGTGAGCATGATCGGAAGGGGTGAGCGTGATCGGAAGGGGTGCGCATGATCAGAAGCAGCTTGGGTTTCATGTCGTGTTGGCTTGGGGTTCAGGTTTAGTCCGTGTGCATTCAGAAACCTTTAACCTCGGCCAGATTTTCACACCCCCCACAGTGGGTTGTGTGACCTCAGGTGGGGTCATGACTTATTTTCAGAAGCTTTGCTATAATGCTAAGTCTCGTGATGACGCCAGCTGGTTGTCATTGTTGTTTGTTTATTAGCGTGTTCATTTTCTTTTGAGTAAAATCTCCCAACTTTATCTTGGTTTCCCTCAACTTTGCCTTTTAATTTTCTGAACCATGACCTCTTATGGTAAAACTGCCTGAGCCCTAGTTCCTTAGAGACATTTGAGGGAAGCTGAGGAGCGCCCTTGAAGTCCTGTTTCTGTACTAACAGTAACACAGTTGCGATGCACACCTGCGATCTTCATCTGAGTATGAAACATGTTCAGGTGTAAAGGCTTATAATCGCTGTGTGCTCTTGTTACTGAGTGTAATCTTTATTACATACCTTATTTAATGTCTCATTAGGCTTGTTATTAGATCCCATTCCATGTCACTATGTGGCCTGTAACTTTCTTCTTCTTTTTTTTAAAGCCTTTTTTTTTTAATAGGATATTTTCTTTATTTACATTTCAAATGTTATCCCCTTTCCTGATTTTCCCCCTGGAAATCCCCTATCCCATCCCCTTGCCCCTGCTTCTAGGAGGGTGCTCCCCCACCCACCCACCCACCCACCCTCTCCCACCTCCCCACCCTCAGTTCTCCTACACTGTGGCAGCAAGCCTTCACAGGACTAAGGGCCTCTTCTCTCCCATTGATGCCCAACAAGGCCATCCTCTGCTGCATATGCAGCTGGAGCTATGGGTCTCTCCATGTGTACTTCTTGGTTGGTTGATGGCTTAGTCCCTGGGAGCTCTGGGGGGTCTGGTTGGTGGATATTGTTGTTCTTCCTATGGGTTGCAAACCCCTTCATCCCTTTCAGTTCCTTCTCTAACTCTTCCTTCAGGGCCCCTGTACTCAGTCCAATTGTTGGCTGTGAACATCCACCTCTGTATTTGTCAGACTTTGGCAGAGCCTCTCAGAAGACATCTATATCAGGTTCCTGTCAGCAAGCACTTCTTGGCATCCACAATAGTGTCTGTGTTTGGTGACTGTATATTGGATGGATCCCCAGGTAGGGCAGTCTCTGGATGGCCTTTCCATCAGTCTCTGCTCCACACTTTGTCTCTGTATTGCTCTCATGGGTATTTTGTTCCCCCTTCTAAGAAGGACTGAAAAACTCTTTCTTTAATTCATGGACCTGTTTTTCTATGTATTTCTAACTTTCCATTCAGTATTTCACCATCTCACACACATTTTTAAAATGTTCATTAGTTTTAATTATGTGTATGCATGTATGCCAGTGTGTGGGTGTGTGGGTGTGAATGCAGGTGCTTGCCAAAGCCAGAGGTCACACACACACACACACACATGCACATAGGTATATACATATGCACACACATACACATATACACATACACGTATGCCAGTGTGTATGTGTGAATGCAGGTGCTTGCCAAAGCCAGAGGTCACACACACACACATATGTATATACATATGCACACACCCCCACACACATGTCAAAACACAGTCCAAGAATGGAACCGTGTGAGAATTCTGAGTGCTTGGGAGAACACTCCAAGAAAACAAGAATCTTGTGGTCTCAGTTTCTTCAGAACACGGACCTGTCCTTGGAATGTGTTTCCGTGCTCCTCCCAGGTGTGGTGGACAGGAGTGAGGTTACTGCAGACTACTCATTACTGCTTGCCGCTGGCCTTCAACTAAATGTCTCTAGGTTTCTGTGGAAAAACATGTTTTTGCCACATGTGGCTTGTCCTTGTGGTTGTATACAGCTCAGCCTCGTGAGAACTTTACTCAGGTGACCCTTCTCAACCCTCGGAGTATAAACTGTCTAGGAGTCTGAGGAAAAAAATGGTTATTGCATGAGACTTAGTCTGCCTGATTTATTGGCTCCACTCTCCCAGGTCCGACCACCTCTAGAGTAACATGTACACACATATACACATGTATATTTAATTTAATTAATTATTAAATTAATTTAATTTTAATTTTAAAATTTTAATTTAAAACTTCTCCTACTTTAATATAATATTCTTGAAGGAAAAAAAAAAACAGCGTAATGTTCACCTTTTCAAATACAATCTGATAGTCTTTTTAAAATAGCCAATATCGATAATTTCACGAGCCAAAGAACACAGGTGAAATTTGGTTTATAGTTACTGTAATGAGGGCAGAGACAGCACCCTAAAGTTCCTCATGGGGTGTGGTCTCCTGTGTTGTGACAAAGGCCTGTTCAACTAGAGCTGTGTCCCTGGTACTTTTTGACGTGTGAGCGCCAACACAGTAAAAAGCACTGGCTCCCAGCTTCCCTTTCGAACTGCTCTGTCTCAATAATGACTCCTCCTTGTGTGCCAGCTAGAGATGTCTCACTGTGTGCCAACTTGTGATGTCTCACTGTGTGCCAGCTTGTGATGACTCACTGTGTGCCAGCTTGTGATGTCTCACTGTGTGCCAGCTTGTGATGACTCACTGTGTGCCAGCTTGTGATGTCTCACTGTGTGCCAGCTTGTGATGACTCACTGTGTGCCAGCTTGTGATGACTCACTGTGTGCCAGCTTGTGATGTCTCACTGTGTGCCAGCTTGTGATGTCTCACTGTGTGCCAGCTTGTGATGACTCACTGTGTGCCAGCTTGTGATGACTCACTGTGTGCCAGCTTGTGATGTCTCACTGTGTGCCAGCTTGTGATGGCTCACTGTGTGCTAGCTTGTGATGGCTCACTGTGTGCTAGCCTGTGATGGCTTACTGTGTGCTAGCCTGTGATGGCTTACTGTGTGCTAGCTTGTGATGGCTCACTGTGTGCTAGCTTGTGATGGCTCACTGTGTGCTAGCTTGTGATGGCTCACTGTGTGCTAGCTTGTATCTCTACTTTCATCTCTTTGTCTCTTGCTTCCACAACTCTCAGTCTCCATGTCTCCATGTCTCCCTAACTCTTTCACATTCAGTCGAGCCAGATATACAGGTCAGAACAGTGACTATTACACAGTGAGCCTGGAAATGGGAGCGGGGACTGAGATGGAGGCTAGAAATTGGTCTGAGCAAAACTCTCAGAGATTATCCCAACATGGCAGTGAAGAAGAATAACAACAAACACAGCCTCCCACCTCCACTATTCTTCATACTCCCGTGGCAGCTGGAGCCTAGTCATTCTCTCACTGTGGGGATTTGATTTGTGTGTCTAATGAGGACCAAGACAATCCAGTTCTTCCTTTCTGTTCTTTTTCCACTTCCTTTTGTAGCCTGCTGCCTTTCGAGCTGCAGACCTAGTAGTGCCTTACGGAGGCGAGGGAGAGAGGACACTGAGGCCTTGGACCAGAAAGCAATGCGGATGTGGGGAGACTGTTAGACTCTCCTATGCATGGTCCCATTGTGTGAAATGCCTTCCATCTCCACCGCACAGCCATGACACATACATCTATTCTTGTTTACTTATTATTGTAGTGAGAAGGGCAGATAGTTGATCACCTACAGGATGATACAGGGCCAGCCTAAGAGGCAGTTATGAACCACTGTGGGGCTCTAGAGGATTGGCAGCAGCAGACCCAGCCTCTGGCACTCCCTGGAGGACCAAGGAAGATACTGGCCAGTCCTTAAAAGGTGAGGGAACATTGCTGGAGGACGGAGGCAGAGAAAGAAGGTGTTCTAGGCAGACTGCACGGAGTGGAGCAGGGCTGGATTAGGGCAATGTTGAGAGGCAAGCAAGAGGGACTAGGACTGTGGGTTGGTGCACAGCACCTGGGCTGTGGTCTGGCTTTATGTCCCTTGCCACCGTGCCTTCCCTGCATTATTGGGTCTAGGGTCTCTGTCATCAACAGGTGAGCAGACTCTCAGAGTGCCTTTGGCTATGTCAGCAGCAGCTGCTCCTCTTTTCAGTGCTCCTTCTCCTGGTCCCAGCCCTCTAACCTAGTTATCAGCTGAGGCCCCTCTCTAGACACTTTAGTTTGTGAATAAGTAAGTTCCCTCAGAACATAGAAGCCAGGGGTGGGATGTAGCTCAGTGGTAGAGCACTTACCTAGTAACACAAGGACCCTGGGTTTGGTCCCCAGCACTGGAAATAAAACAAACAAAAATAAATAGAACCAAACTAAAAATCTAAAAAGTGATCTTTTAAAAGAGAGAGGGAGGTATTTAAGCCATGTCCGTCCGTCTGCCTGTCTTATCTTGTGCTGGGGATCTAAGCCAGAGCCACATCAGTGTCAGGCAGGCACTTTACCATGGAACTTAGTCTGTTTGCTCATTTGTGTCTGTTGCTAACAACTTAAAGTCTTGATGACTAGACAAGCACCTGCCTGTGCTGACTAATTCTTATGAGACCTTGACACAAGCTAGGATCACTGGGAAAGAAGGGAATCTTAATTGAGAAGCTGCTTTCATAAGATCGGCCTGTGGGCAAGCCTATGGATAATTTTCTTGAGGTTGGTGTTAGGAGGGCCCAACCCATTATAGACAATCCCGCCCTTGGGTTGGTGGCTCTGAGGTTTATAAAAATGCAGGATGCGCCAGCCATGGGGAGCAAGCCAGTGACAGCTCTCCTCCAAGGCCTCTGCTTCAGTTCCTGCCTTCAGGGTCCGGCCTGAATTTTCTGGATGATGGACAACAAATCCTAAGATGAAATAAACCCTTTTCCTCTCTGAATGGCTTCTGGTCATAGTGTTTTAACACTGCAATAGTAACCCTAGCTCGGACACTGATGGTAGCCATTGAGAGAAGGAGATAGAGGAGACTTGCCACACCAATCTACTGCCTGGGTGTGGAGAAGCGTCACAAGACCTCTCTAAACAGGAAAGAAACACCCAGGTTTGCAAGAGGATATGTAGGAAACAGTGAAACTTAAGTCAATTTGGAAGGCTAATGAGTGAGTAGTCTATATTCTAACCATCCCACTGGTAAGTCTCCCTTTCTGATGACTCCATTATTGTGTAGGGAAAGCAGAGAGTAGAAGCATGCAGGTGGAAATCCCTTTGGGGGTGGGGTGGGTCGGGTCGAATGACTCACAGGGGTCGCAAAACAGATATTTACACTAAGATTCATAACAATAGCAAAATTACAGTTATGAAGTAGCAGCGAGAATAATTCGACAGTTGGGGTCGCCATAACATGAGGAACTATTTTAAAGGGTTGTAGCACAGGAAGGTTGAGAATCACTACCCTATAGGGTTCCCAGCTGCCTGCTTAGGTGTCCCTTTGGTTTGTTCCTCAGTGTGTGCTCTGCAGCCTGGTGCATCGGCATCTGGGTATTGCCTTTTAAATATGAACTTTAACTAGCTCCTCAGCTGGAGAGTCTGCTCATTAAAATCCTGATGTATGGTTTTGGAGAATGTGGCGGGAGTTGCTACATAGTGCACAGGTCTTGTTTGTTTTTCTTTCTTCCTTTCTTCCTTCTTTTCTTTCTTTCTATCTTTCTTTCTTTCTTTCTTTCTTTCTTTCTTTCTTTCTTTCAAGCTCATGCCATCTTCATATTAATCTTTTCTCACCCTGCTAAGACAGAGCTAGGCTGTCTTCCCTGCAGAGGGGTGAGATGTCCCTTTAGAAAGGGGCAACCAATGGCCCATGCCTTTAATCTCAGCACTCAAGGGTCAGAGGCAGGCTGACCTCTGAGTTTGAGGCCAATCTGGTCTATAGCGTAAGTTCTAGGACAGCCAGGATTACACTTAAAATAAAAGAGCCAAAGTCTTAGGAGCTAAAGGAATGAAGCCTGCCCAGTGCTCACACACTCCCAAGGTGGGACGTCACCCCACCAGTCAGTCAGTAGTCCCTAATGGGGATCCTTCAGAGACACCCCCTCCACACAGGATCTTGTCGTCTTATACAGCATCTCTCCTCTCTCTGCAGCCAGGACGTGTGTGCCACAGAAGAAGCAGAAGACAGAGACAACTCAGAGTCACTGGTACACTCCTGTCCCCTGTGATCACAGCAGAACACTGTGGAGAGTCCCTCTTCCCCTTAGGGATACCCAAAGCACAAAGCTATCTGCCTGATGAAAGCTGGAGAGATGGCTCAGTGGTTAGAAGCACTGGATGCCCTTCCAGAGGGCCCATGGTTTGATTCCCAGCACCTACATGGTAGCTCCCAATTATCTGTAACTCCAGGTACAAGGGATCTAATGTTCTCTTCTGGCCTGTGAGGGCACAAGGCACACATGTACGTAGGCAGACGTGCATACTGGCAAGGCATTCACATACATAAAAATGTTTTGATAAAAAAGAAAATGCTTCCTCCCACTACAGCTGTTAAAACCAGACCAGAGATGCCAGGTCCCTTAGAGCTGGGGCCCCTACAGTGTGTCCATCCTCAAGCGGTTCTGGTAAGTGCCTGGAGTGTTTTACTACTACCCAAGCAGCAAAAGTTTCTAGAAAGATCCAAGCATGGCAACAAGGGACATGTTGGGACCCTTCTTTAAGTTCAGTGCCCATGCATCTAACACAATGACCCTGGTGGCACCTTGGCCTGTTTTTAGAACACCATAGGGAAGAATTCATCTCTGAAGGGGTTTCCTTTGGAATTGCCAGGCACATACTTGGGGTATAGAAATGTATCTCATATAGAAATGTCTCTTATGTGTAAGTGTAGATGAGGGGGCAGGAAGGCTTGGGAAACTCACCCCCAGGGCAACCCACCTGGGGTATTCAGCAGCCTCCTGTTGTTTCTAGAGTTGATAGGGTCAGAGCCTTGGCCCTGGCAGCCCTAACAAAATCGGCAGGGCTACCTGACCTCAGTCAGTCAATTAAATAGACAAATAAACAAGGACAAGCAGAGAAAGGTGATTGATTTCATGTGGCCACACTGGGAAGAGGAAAAGGCAAAGATGACCCCCCCCCAGTCCATCTTTGGGGTGCCAACATGAAGCTGAGGTTTAAACAGAGGGCAAGAAGTCTTTGTAACTAAGCAGTCCCAGGCAGGGTGTGGTCCGCCCCATCCCTGAGCGGTCATTGGCTCCAGTCTCTCATGCAAGGTGGTCTGGCAAGTTTCCCAAACTATGTGAAATCTCTTCCCTGGCTGGCTGGCACCCATGCTTTGACTTTTCCTTCTTCCAGATGAGACTCCTGGAGAAATGCCCATTTCCTGGGACCCATTATCTGCATAGTCTGGAAAGGGCAGTGATTGCCTCTTTAGAGCTCTACGTGCCTGTCAGGACCATCTGGATGCATTTCTGAGGCCAGCTGTGTCTCCAGCCAGTTCTGTACAGGGACAGATGCAGCTGAGCTCCTCCAGGACCCGGTGTGATACAGAGCTGAAGAGGGAGGAACAGGCCTGATGGGTCCCAGGTGCATTCTGTTGTCCCTTTATTCTTGTTTCTGGTTTTTTTCTCCCTCCACCGCCCTGGGACTACCTCCTCTCTACCCTTTCTTCAAACTTGGGATATTAGTTACTTTTATCACTGTGACAAGAATGCCTTACAAAATCAGCTTCACGGAGGGTTGATTTGGGTTCAGTTTGGAGGTGCAGTCCGTCATAGTAGGGAAGGTACGGAAGCCGTAGCAGACACAGCGGAGGTGTGGTGGGGGCATAAAGTGGCTGGCTGGTCACATTGTGTCTAGAGCCAGGAAGCAGAGAAAGGAATATGGTACCCTGCTGCCTTCCTCTTCTGTCCCTTTTATTAAGCCTGGCATCTTAGCCCATTGGGTGGTGCCACTCACATTTATAGCCCATAGGATGGTACCTCCTCAGTCAGGCCTTACTGGAAACCTTCTCAAAGACACCCTCAGAAGTGTGTCTCCTAGGTGATCCCAAATCCCCGTACACTGACAACAGAGGCTCACATGACACTTGGTGAGAAATGAAGTGGATTTACATCTTGTCCCAGGAAAGGAAGTGAATTAAAAGACACTGCTCATCTACACAAAGTCTTCTTGTCCCCCAGGGTAAATGTAAGGACGAGGAGAAGAAGGAGGAGGAGCAGGAACAGGAACAGGAAGAGGAGGAGGAAGGGGAGGAGGAGCTAGAGGAGGAGGAGCAGGAAGAAGAGGAGGAAGAGGAAGAGGAGGAGCTAGAAGAGGAGGAGGGGCAGGAAGAGGAGGAGGAATGGGGGGGGGAGCGCTCTTGGACAGGGGACTGTGGTGTTCCCATGCTGTACAGATAGCTGTTGGCTAATTCGCTGCAAGTCCATTAGGTTAGAGCCTGTATGAGAGCCTCTGGACCCAGCATGGTACCCAATACACGACACATATTCATCCAGCGTTACAATGACTTCATAACTAAAGACCTTATGTCACAGCAAAAAAACGTAAGGGGCACTAATGGAAGTACTTCTGCCTCCCAGCCCAGGTGAGGGGGCAGGGGCCCCTCAACCTTCTCTTCACTGAAACCAAAAGCCCTGTTCTAGAACCTCTGTCATGAGTGACTGTCCTCTGAGGCGAACAAATACCACCTTGGGAAATTCAGCTGGGTCCCCTCCCATCCCCCACCCCCAAAAGATCATCCCAATTGGCACAGTTTATGCAATAGAGGTCCCCTACCACCCAGCAACTCTGTGTGTGGCCTTAAGGAGAAGCTAGAGCATATCAGCTGGGGAAGGCTAAGAAACCCTTATCCTTGTTGGGTAAGGCTTTCCAGATGTGTCTGGGAGGAACACTGCACCTCTGAAAGTAACCCCCCAGTCATTTGTCCTTTAGAGAGATGTCTGGTGGAACCCTGCCTAGGTTTGTCATTGAGACCTTGGGAGAAATGGTAGACATTGCGTTATTTTCCCTCCAGGAAAGGGATTTTATCAGGAACCTCTCATCACTTAGCCTCAGGCGGTTGCTTCCTTCCACATACTGTGTTCTGTTGCACACAAGTTCTGGCTGCTTTCTCAAGACAAAGACTGGCGTTCCAATCCATCAACATAGACCAGAAGCCCTTCAGTGTCTAGACCATTAGTTGACTCATTCCCTCCCCCCAGTCCCCATTCTATATTCATTTACTCAGCATGCACCTGGTGTCCCAGGTAGAGAGACAGACAAGGTCTGCAAGGGCCTCAAGGCCTGGGCAGCAGATGGACACGGGAGCCAACGGGCTCTGCGTGGTGCAGTAGTCAGTTCTTTCCCCAGCCTCTGAAGTGGTCCGCCCTCAAAAGTATTGAAGGAAGAGCATATGATGATTGATTTTCTGTTTCAACTTAACTAGGCTAAGGGATGTCCAGAGAGCTGGTTAAACGTTACTCCTAGGTGTGTCTGTGAGGCTGTTTCTAGAAGAAACATTTGCGTCAGAGACTATATATATAATCCCCCTGGCCAGTATGAGTTCCAATACACTGAGATTCAGAATAGGACCAAAAGGCCCATGAAGCTATCCTCCCTCGTCTTCAGATACCAGCACCCTGGTTCTTAAGTCTTGGATTTAGACTTTAAGATACTCTAGGTTCTCAGGTTTTAAAACTCAAAAGTATATCAGCATTCCTTGCTCTCGGGGTTGCAGGTCAAAGATCATGAGACATCTCAAGCGTTGGTGACTGTGTGAGACAATCTTTCCTAATAAGTCTCTTTCCTCATGTCTAAGTTTAGCCTGTTGCTTCTGCCTTTCTCAAGAATCTTAAGTATGGCAGGGATAGGTAGGCAGGTGGGCAGATGCGAAGAAGGACACACGGACAGTGCTGTAAGACCAACACCAAGCAGTCGTCTTTCAGAAATTCTGTGCAGGATGAGTGTGCATTTCCCAGTGTTCTCTGTCTCTGGATGAAGCCTTGAGACTAGCTCTGGCTAATGTAGTATCACTTCCTGGCCCAGTGCCTAGGCTAACCCCACAAACTCTTTTGCTGTTATTGTTGTTGTCTGAGACCGGATCTTTCTATTATGTAGCTCTGGCTGTCCAGGAACTCAGTATGTAAATGAGGCTGGCCTCTAACTCACAGAGCTCTGCCTGCGTCTGCTGGGACTAAAGGTGTGCGTCACCATGCTTGACTGTGTCATGAATTCTTCAGCTGCTTTCAGTCTTTTATCTCCCTGAATACCAACCAATGACCTAGCCAAGATAACCAAGAAGTCACAAGCTAGGAGTGACCATTCAATCAGGGCGGGGGGGGGGGAGGGGGATCCTCACAAAACTATATAGCTCCTTGACCTGTAAAAAGGTGATTAAAGGCAGTGAGGGCTTATTGGGATAAAATCCCAAAATATAAGATGCTGGCTTAGTAGTGGGTTGTAACAGTGAGGGAGCTGGTACTGGAGTCTGGAGAAGGGACCCTGTTGTCAAAGGCAATTGTTTGGTAGAATTAGTACTTTGTCAAGAAGAGAGAGAGTAAGGGCACACACTACCAGGCCCTCAGGAACAGGAAGGAGTAGGGTGAGCAGCGTGCTGGATAGTGGTTACAGATGTTATTGTGTGGGTTGACAAGGCATGGCAAGAATGTTGCTCACTAAGGAGAGAACCAGCCATTATCAAAGTAGAAGTACAATAAAATTGAGACACTCTAAAATAAGAGTGGAGTGGAGAAATGGGAAGAGTATTTTGAACCTCTAAGAAGGAATAAAGTGAGCTCTGCATACCAACGGCTCAATAACACATATTACTTAATGAACATAAATGGATTAAAGTCTTTTTGTTTGTTTGTTAGTTTTGTTTTTAGTAGAGCTTAGAACCTTGGCTCTTACTGTGGTACAAACAGGAAATAAGAACAGTTTTTGGACATTGGAGTTCATTGTAATAAGGCTGTGCTTGAATGTCCCTCACATCACCAAAGGATTTTTACCTCCATAGTAGCTAAGCTAAGAGTTGACAGTTCTGCTGTGCCAAGGAATGAATTGTAGGCTCAGTTTTTGGATACAGATTTCCTGCTATGGTCAAAGCTATTTGACTTGAGTGATTGTCGTCATTCTCAGCCTGCAGGGAACAGGTTACATTCGTTTAGGAAATGGTGTGTGTATTAAGATGCTCTATCCATGAAGTCATTCATCAACTGTTTCAATGAACAACTGTTTCTGCTTGGAGAGGGTAAGATTCTGGTTCATTGGCTGTGAGGACTTTGAAAAGCACACGGCAAACATTTTAATTTGGCTTTTTTTTTTTTTTTGGTCAAAATGGGTAGGCCCTGAGTAGCTGTGGTTCTGCTGAGAGACAGCAAGTGGTGGACGTGAGAAAAGAAAGACAACGTTAAGTTTCGAGAGCATGAGGAGAAAGAATGTGTTGTGATTAATACCCGGAACCAACTCAGAGAAATTAGCAGTTGAGTAAGTGCCTGAAGGAATTACAGTTCATAATCTACCCAAGCCACGGCCACAGTGCAACAGAAATGGCTCTGTCTGTTCAAGACAAAACAGACATCAGCGTGATGGTGGTGGAAGAACGGGAAATGAGCTTGGGCCACTCATTTCTCCAAGCACAGAACGTTTTGGGATCTCCTCTTATCTCTCAGTTGCCAAGGTGTTCACAGCAAATTCCAAGAAAACAGGCCATTCCCAGGGGACTGAACAAGTTGCCTCCCCACAGCTTTTGACTCATAAGGTCTCAGGACATACATCACCACATGGATGACTAACAGAGTCTTCAGGCTTATCCCATCAAAAGATGGATATCCGAGACTCCCAATGCTGAATAAGATGGATTAACAAACGGACCAAGTTTACTTCCACCCAAAACAGACAAAACTTCTTGACAAATATGTAACATATCTCTCTTAAAGCATTAGACATCAAGCAATTAGGAGCTGTAATCTCTAACGCAAGAGAAACGGCTGGCTGAGGTGCATCTCATCATGACAAGCTCATTCCAGAAGGACAAGCTAGGGAGGACTAAGAGAATCTCCCTAAGCTGAGAAGATAGGACTGGAGCCTACGAAGGCTTGATTTTGCAGAGGACATCCTTAGCAAAGAGAGGCTGTAGGAAGAAAACTCTAGGAATCTACAGAGGGTCTCTCAAGTTTGTTGAGCCACACAAGGCAAGTAGAGATTACCCCACCCCACACCCCCCAAAAGACCAAAACGGGGAAATCTTTGTAGCCCAAGGAAAGAAAACATTCTAGCTGTGTGGACCAGAATGGAAACTTTTATAGTCAGGCAGACAGACTGCGTGGTGCCTGCTTCAGTGACCAGAAAAAAATTAGCCCCAGACTAAATGCTACTCTGATTTTAATATAATCACATTTAAAAGCAAGTCTTAAAAGAATTAATCATGGAGTTGGACAGGTGGCTCGGAAGTTTAGGGCATGTACTACGCTTGCAGAGGACCCAAGTTTACTTTCAATCCTCCTATCAGGGGCCTTGGCCCTCCCACCCCATAACTCTGGCTCCAGGGGATCTAATGCTATTTTCTGGCATTTTCTGGCCTCTCTGGGCACCTGTACTATTATGCATAAACCCACACAGAAGCACATAGAAGTATATACATAATGAAAAATATTTCTTAAAAAAAAAAGAAACAGATTTAATCACATCTCATAACAAAGTTCAAGCATGTTTATAGGAAGACCAAAACATGTAGTCCCTGGCAAGGTACTATTTACATGCTGGCATACACTCAAAGATGATCAGATTTGAAGAGATGTGGAGAGATATGATACTCCATGCTGAGAAGCGGTTACCAGTTAGAACTAACCCAGAGCGTGCATAGATGATAGGATCAGTGGGCGGAGACCCTCACACATTCCTTCACTACACCTCGGGGAAGACAGATGGAGGAGCAACTGAATATACATACAAAAGAGCTCTAAGATCCAGACTGAATGTACAGGCATGCAAATGCCCATAGCTGAGGCTTATTTGATATTAGATATGGTGGATTGGATATGAGAGGGAGAAGATAAGGAAACTGAAGACACCTGGAAACACAAGGGAAACACACATACACACCAAAACAACAACACTCCCCCCCCCAAAAAAAAAACCCCACAGTGAGCTCCGGGGTAACAGTGAACACCCCAAGGCACATGTCACTGGAGACCCCAAAGAAGTGATTCTGTAAACTACTGACTGTGGAAACCACATTAAGCACTTTCTTGATGCTCCAAAAATGACATAAGACAAGAAGTCTGAACCGTAGCCCAAGGGAAGAAAGATAGCGGGTGGCTTTCTTGTTGGAATCTAGGAGAGCCAGAACAACATTCTTTTGTGCAGAGATAAGAGTGTTTCTTACCTACTAACAATGTTTTTCAGTAATGGAGAAATAACCTTTTCAGGTGTATATATAAAAAAAAAAAATCCCAAAAGAAGTCGTTGCCAAGTGTGAACTTGCACTGCAAGAAAGATCAAAGAAGTCCTTGGGACAGGAAGGAGTGTGCATTTGCGCAGAGGAATGAAGAGCCCCCCAGGAACGGCCATGTCCTGAACATAAAAGGGAGCTCTTGGGCACGCTGAGCCCTTTAAGAGGAACTTGTTTCATTAAAAGAGAAAAGTATTAGCTTTTTTTTTTTTTTGGTTTTTCGAGACAGGGTTTTTCCTTGCAAACTCAGAAATTTGCCTGCCTCTGCTTCCCAAGCGCTGGGATTAAAGGCGTGCGCCACCACTGCCCTGCAGTGTTAGCATTTCTAACTGTGAACAATGCTGGGCCTCCTTTTCTGACCTGTACATGGTTACTTTGAGGCTGTGCATCCCTGGCTCTCCTCTCTCTCCTCCTTCCCTCCCGCCCTCCACTTCCTCTCCCTCAGCAGTTGGCCTTCTAGGATACAACTCGCCAACAGATACTTTGTGTTCAATATCCTCAGCACCATTTTCTTTTCTTTTTAGAATAACATTTTAAATTTACTTTAGGAAAATTTTATACATGTAAACTTGGGTCATATCCAACCCCCTACTTCCTCCTTCCAGCTTTCCCAAGGATCCACCAACTTGTCTGCCTTCAAATTTCATGTCTTTTTTTTCTAATATTCTTTCTTTTTTCTTCCTTCCTTCCTTCCTTCCTTCCTTCCTTCCTTCCTTCCTTCCTTTCTTTTTTCTTTCTTCCTTCCTTTCTTTTTTTTTTTTAAAGATTTATTTATTGATTATATGTAAGTACACTGTAGCTGACTTCAGAAACTCCAGAAGAGGGCGCCAGATCTCGTTGCGGATGGTTGTGAGCCACCATGTGGTTGCTGGGATTTGAACTCCAGACCTTCGGAAGAGCAGTCGGGTGCTCTTACCCACTGAGCCATCTCACCAGCCCTCTTCCTTTCTTTCTTTTTGTTTTTTGTTTTTTTATGAATAGCCCTATGCATTGAGTTAGTGCTGACCTGAGCCCGCCCTCACCCTTGATGGACTCCTGAGTGGTTCGTTCTCTAGCAGGACGTGTTCAGGCAACTGTCCACATCAGCTCTTCCTGGCTTTTCTTCCTCTTCTCTGGATCTTACTTTTTTTTTTTCCACCCCTCTTTGATATTCGCTGAGACTTGGATTGGTCAGGAGGGTTGACATGAATGACCTGTTTATGACCGAGAACTCCCAGTCACTAACTCTCAGCACTTTAGCCAGTTATGAATCTCTGCGTTCATCACCGTCCGCTGCAGAACCGTCTCTGACCGAGGCTGAAAGCATCACAAACTTATGGGCATAAACCTCAATATTAAGAAGATAGTTTGACAATATGACCACTTTCCAAAACTCCACCAGTGAATTCCCTCCCTAGGGCCTGTGACCTCCACACTCAGAGGCTTTTGACGGGGTTTCTAGTACCACACATGAATTCACGTCTGTGGAGAAGGTCTCAAGTCCTGTCGCAAAAGGGTTGCTTACCCCAATAGCCTTCATACCACTATTGAAGCAGTGGGCACATCTTGCCTCAAAGTCTGATGTCAATGCAAATTTAAATGATTTTAGGAGTCTGTGTCATCCCAATAAAAACAGCTACCATCAAGAAGACAAACAGCAATACTCAAAGAAGATGACGTGTGCAAAGAGAAACCTCTCACTGCTGGTGGGAGTGTAAGCTTGTGTAGCCATCATGGAAATAGTGTGTGTAGATTTCTATAAACAAACAAACAAACAAACAAACAAATGACAGACAGATAGATAGATAGATAGATAGATAGATAGATAGACAGACAGACAGATCCTTTGTATAATATTATACCATTTCTAAGCACATATCCAAAGGATGTCTTATTCTACCACAGAGGTGCTCACTTCTCTATTTGCAATGGCAAGGAGATGGAGATAGCTTAGATGTCCATCAACAGATGAGGGATTAACGAACATGTGGTATATATATGCAACGGAATTTTATTAAGTCATAAAGAAAAATGAAATTATGAAAATTTCATGGAAAATGGGTGGATCTGGAAGTTATTATATTAACTGGGATGAAGACAGAAAGACAAATACCACATGTTCTCTCTCAGAAGCGGATCCCAACTTCTAATTGTTATACCGTGTATTTGTGTGGGACTGAGTGTAGATACAGGCCATAAATTGAGATGGGACCCTGAGAGAGACAAGGAGAGTTGAAGGGAGAAAGACAGGGAGGGTAAGAGAGCATTTGTGATGTGGACGTGGAAAGGGAGCTATTGGTTGCGGAAAGATACCACGGTGGGCCATGAGGTGGGGGAGGGGAGTGGGGAAGGAGGTTCAGTCAACACTAAGTGTGTATGAAAATGACATAAGGAAACTCATTACTTTGTATGATGATTTAAAATCTCCCTTCTCCTTTCTCAAAAGAGAATTGTGTGTGCTGACATGGAAAATATTTATGTGTGCATCTGCCTGCAATTATCCTGTCTTGCAGAGAGAAACAGTGAAGCCACTTCGGCTGTCCTGTGCAGAGAGCATGTTCTGCCCTTCCCAGCCAGCATCTCAACATGCTTGACCAACTGACCACAGCAAGGAATTTCCCATTACACACTTAGTCACATGGATGCTTTGCAGCACTTAGTAGTTTAACTCCACCAATGATGTACTGGCTTAGGAACAGTGTGAGAAAGCCTACAAGTGTAGATCCTCTGAGTGATCGCTCAGACTCACAAAGATTATCTTCTGTGAGCCCCAAGTAATAATAATTTCTGGCCCTCTGCTCAGTGTTCAGTGTGTCTGAGAGCAGAGACAACCAACTTCACTCCATCTTTTGTGTAACCCCTACGTGACACTTAGGAAAAGCAGCTAGGTAGCCCCGTGACATCCCCAGCCCTGGTTCCTTCTGCCTCCCAGGAATGTGAGGCTGGAGGCATTCCTCAGGGTCACCAGTCCCTGCCCTTATGAAGCAACAAGCCATTCCTTGGTGTTTACAGAGCAAAAGCCACAGTTTGAGGGCAACTGTGATGTAGAGACAACAGTGAAAGCAAAGAGTAAGTCCCATTGTCACCTTGCTACATCTGAAGAAGGGACATCATTCCTGGAGGAAATTAGCAAAATCAGGACCCTTTAGCCCTCACTGCCAGGCTCCCCAGGTGCTCCAAGCAGCAGCACCCACCTCCCATCCCCCACCACTACCCGGTGCGCTCAAGCCAAGCCCTGCCTGCCCATGGGC
Source organism: Mus caroli (assembly GCF_978045245.1). Lineage (NCBI taxonomy): Eukaryota > Metazoa > Chordata > Mammalia > Rodentia > Muridae > Mus > Mus caroli. The sequence continues at coordinate 101,722,939 of NW_028227266.1, forward strand.
AGCTACAGGAAGAGACCAATAGCATCCTTCTTCAGGCACTGCTGGCCACAGAATGCCAGGAAGAGGCAAGTGGAGGCAGAAGCCAGGATTGCTCACATCCAGAAAGAGAAGGGGTCAGCTGGGTGAAGCTCCTCTGTGGCTAATGTCATCATAGGGGCCAGAGTGCAGGGGCTTTGTATGGATGTCTCCTGCAGGCTTGATCTCAAGCTTGATCTCAGTGGCTTCAGGGAAGGGTGTGCTGTATATATTTGTGTTTGTATATACAATATGTTTGGTGCACACAGACTAACACTGGGTTGCCCAGTGGTTAGCGTAGCTGCTGTGCAAGGATAGCATGTAATTTCATGATGAGATCCACTTAAATGAATTCTTTTATGTGTATAGGTGTTTTAACTGTGTGTATGTCTGCATCATGTGCACTCCATGGAGGCCAGAAGAGAGCATTGGGTCCCCAGGAACTGGAGTTACCGTTGGTTGTGAGCATTGTGGAGGCTAGGTTCTCTAGAGGAGCAACCAGTAAGAGCCTGGGTTCTCTGGAAGAGCAACCAGTGCGCTTAACCATTGATCCATATCTCCAGGCCAAGTGTCCCATAGGGTTAACAAAGCGGCTGGCATCAGAGGCAGGACGATGAAGGTTGGTCACCGGCCTCCACATGCATGTACACATATATGCACCTGCAAACATCCACATAGAAACACACAGACCACACGGGCAGAGAAGGGATTTAGTGCCTACCCAGCACTGAGCCTCAGAGACTGCTGTGTTCTCATCACTGTCACTTCCACTGACCTCCGTTCATTCATAAAGACAATTACTATCTGACGGGCAAGAGACTTGTCAAGCACCAAGCACGAAGAACTCATTGAAATATTTTACAGACTGTATATGAACATACCCATTTTAAGCGTACAGTTTTATAGATGCTAAAATATGAAACACCGGGATAAACACAGTCCCTGTCAACATAGAATTTCTTCTTCGTCCCCAAGAAATCCCATAATCCCCCGTGTAACGTCTTTCCCCACCCCCAGCCCAGCCCTCAGTCACTGTAGGTTTATTCTGTTCTTATGGAGACCCATATAAGCGAATGAGTATATATATATAGTGTGTGTTCTTCGGTGTCTGGCCTCTTGAGCTCAGCATAACGTGGTAGGGACTTGGTAACTGGTTGTTTGGATGGCTGAGTAGTATTCCATGGTAAACTAGACTACACTTTGCTTATCCCTTTGTCTACTGAGAGATAATCGGGTTAGTGGTAGTTTGGAGGGTATTGCAAGCACAATTCTTTCTTTTCTTTTCTTTTTTTTTTCCCTTTTTGGTTTTTTGAGACAAGGTTTCTCTGTACAGCCCTGGCTAACTCACTCTGTAGACCAGGCTGGCCTGGAACTCAGAAATCTGCCTGCCTCTGCCTCGCAAGTGCTGGGATTAAAGGCGTGCGCCACCACTGCTCAGCTCACAACAGACACTATTTTAAAATATTTTTTCCTAATATGTAGCTTGGTTTTTTATTTTCTCAATAGTGTTTTTGTTGTTGCTGTTTTCAAAAATGGCTTCTGACTGTGATAAAATCTAAGTGACCACTCTTTCTTTCTTTCTTTCTTTCTTTCTTTCTTTCTTTCTTTCTTTCTTTCTTTCTTTCTTTCTTTCTTTCTTTCTTTCTTTCTTTCTTTCCTCTCTCTCTTTCTTTCCTTTTTTCTTTCTTTCTTTCAGGTTTATTTATTATATATAAGTACACTGTAGCTGTCTTCAGACACACAAGAAGAGGGCATCAGATCTCATTACAGATGGTTGTGAGCCACCATGTGGTTGCTGGGATTTGAACTCAGGACCTCTGGAAGAGCAGTCAGTGCTCTTAACCACTGAGCCGTCTCTCCAGCCCCCACATTCTTTTTTCTAAAAAAATTATAGTTTTGGCTTTATATTTGTTTTTATGCTTTTTCTTTCAGTTTTTGCATATAGTCTTAAGGCAAGAATTAAAGTTCCTTTATATTTCTGTTTATAGATATTCAGGTATCTTGCTTCATCTGAAGAATAAATTATATTCTTCTACCCACTGAGCTTTTAGAATTCCTTATTGGGTTTTTTTTCCTGAGCTTCTATGTGGTTTTATTTTTGCATTGATGTGTTGGTTCGTTTTAAAGTCAACTCTAAAACCAACATGTATGGGTGTTTTGCTTGCATGTATATCTGGGCATGCAGTGATCACAGAGGCCAGAAGAGGGCATATGATCCCCTGGGACTGGAGTTAGACACGGTTGTGAACCGCGTTGTAGATGCTGGGAATCAAACCCCAGTTCTCTGGAAGAGTAGTCAAAGCTCTTAACTGCTGGGCCATCTCTCCAACCCTGGTTTTAGGTCACCTAGATAAAAACTAGAGTTATTTGGGAAGAGGTACTCTCAACTGAGTTTGGGTAAAGGCAACTCTGTAAAGCATTTTTTTTTTTTTTAGAAAAATTAATGATTGATGTGGGAGGATTCAGCCCACTGTGGGCAGTACCATCCCTTAGGCTGGTAGTGCTGAGTTGTATATATAGGAGAGCAGACTGAGCAAGCTGTGGGGATCAAACCAGTGAGCAGGATTCCTCCACAGCCTCTGCTTCAGTTCCTGCGTCTTGCCTTTAGGTCTTGCTCTGGCTCCCCTTGATAATGGACTGTGATATGGACATGTAAGCCAGACTAACCCCCAGTACATGTCACTTTTGTTCCTCAAGTTATCAAGACAATCAATACCCCGATTGAGACAACTCTCTGATCTGTTTCTCTGATCTTGGGCCTTGGATTTGCAGCATATCTGAAAATCAAATATAACACCAAGTCTGCCAACAGATATATTTCTTAAAAGATTATTTGTCTATTGTAGGTCCTTAGCATTTCTATATAAATGTTGTTATTCGTTTGCCTATTTCTACAAGGAAAACCCGTTTGAATTTTTATTAGAATTTCATGGGTCAAATTGGAGATAAATTGATGTTTTAGCAACATAAGACCTTCCAGTCCATTAACATGGCATATATCCTCATTTATTTAGATTCTCTTTAATTTTTACTAAAGATTTCACATAGTTTTCAGTGAATAGGGTTTGAATAGACTTGGTTTAAAATGTTTCTAAATAGTCCATATTTTTTTTAGACTACTTAGGGTCTTTTTTTTCCAGATGTTTATTGCTGATAGACAGAAATATTTTGTGTATTGACTTGGCCTTCGGTAACCCTTCTTAATCCTGTTATTGCCAATAGTAACTTTCTAAGATGAACTTAGGATTTTTTTTTAATTATCTGCTTTTTGTTGTTCTTGATTTTTTTTAAAGATTTATTTATTTTATGTAAATACACTGTCATCGTCTTCAGACACACCAGAAGAGGACATTGGATCCCATTATAGATGGTTGTGAGCTACCATGTGGATTCTGGGAATTGAACTCAGGTCCTCTGGAAGAGCAGTCAGTGCTCTTACCCGCTGAGCCATCTCTCCAAAAAATCCTTAGGATTTTTTGATGGCTACTGTTTGCAAATAAAGACAGTTTTACTTCTCTGTTTCTAGCATTTTCATTTTCTTTTCTATTGAAATCTAAGTTGGAATACATCTGTCTCCAGTTCCAAGCCCTTCAGTGATTTCATTCCAGTAATATATAGTCAAAGACCTTATACTAGGTCCTCTGTCTAGGCTGAGGGGACCCAGTGACACTCCCCCCTGCAAGGACTAGACTTTGGGGTGGTAGTAGCTCAGGCATGAAAACTGGGGGAGTCGTTGGGAACAGACAGATAAAGGAAGTCATAGTCTGCTAGTGTGGAGTTGCCCTGCCCTCTGGGAAATGTATTCTTATGCAGCTAAACTCTATCTCCTCCTTGAGGTAACAGGACAGTCTTAGTCAGGGTTTCTATTCCTACACAAACATCATAACCAAGAAGCAAGTTGGGGAGGAAAGGATTTATTCAGCTTACACTTACATGTTGCTGTTCATCACCAAAGGAAGTCAGGACTGGAACTCAAGCAGGTCAGGAAGCAGGAGCTGATACAGAGGCCATGAAGGGGTGTTACTTACTGGCTTGCTTCCCCTGGCTTGCTCAGCTTGCTCCCTTATAGAACCCAGGACTACCAGCTCAGGGATGGCACCACTCAGAATGGGCCCTCCCACCCTGATCACCAATTGAGAAAACGCCTAACAGCAGGATCTCATGGAGGCATTTCCTCAAGGGAGGCTCCTTTCTCTGTGACAACTTCAGCTTGTGTCAAGTTGACACACAAATCCAGCCAGTACAAGAACCTTGTAACTAGACACAGACCAATCTCAAGGGAACACTGGACACATAGCCAGTTCTCACAGATCAGGCAAGTGAGTGATGGGGACCTCCTTCCACCCCAGGGTTTGTATATTCCAGCCATCAAGAGGACAGCCATCTCTAAATGCTCCTGGAGTGAGATGGCCCTTCAGCATGCTTGGCCTGGGTGGGTCTCGAGGTGGGTGTCATCTGGCACCAACTGGGAGACAGGGGCAAACCTGATACTGCCGTACCTTCACACTGCATTTAGGGGAGGCCTTTCCCTGAATGCCAGGCCCACAGTGATGGAGACAGCCCTGCCTTTTATGCTCATCCAGTGAGGAGACAGAAAGAAAAGTCACCACAGACATAGGGTGGGCAGGTACTGGGAGAAAATTACTCACCTGGTCTTGGGTTATAGCAAGCAGTTAGAAAAACCTTCCTGGGAAGTGATAACCCAATTTCTAAGTTAAAAAAACAAACAAACCATGGTCGGAGAGGTCACTGATTCCTTTAAGGGTGGAGGCAGAAACTTTGAGGATTTCCTGCAGGTCTGATAAGCTGGGCTTTGTCATCCACTTCCCACCACGCCTGTGCCAGTGTTACCTGGCTGTTCTGAGTGAGTCAGAACCTTGACTCAAGCAAGCCATTGGCAGCACAGTGGATCAAAGACTGTCCTGAGGAGTGTTGGGCATCCACTGTGTGTCCCATATACTGTTCTTGGAATACACCTTTCCAGAATTCTCTGTAAGGCTGGCATCGTTACCTTTGATTTAAAGTATATGAACCGAGGCTCAGGGGTCTCACTGTGTGCCAGGCTAGCCTAAAGCCAAGCCTAGATTTGCACACATGTCTGTCAGCCTCCAAAGTGTGAGAGCCCTCCTTTCTTCCTTCTTGTTCTCAAAGGCGTACCCCAAGTCAACAACGGTGACATTTGTGATGGCATCCTCATGGCCTTGGGCCTCTAAGTGTGACAAAAGCCCAGGCTGTGACTCAGACAGAGGCTCCCATGCCTGCCCTTGAGCTTCAGTGCCCTCAACCCCCTCAGACATTCTCACTCCCTGAATATGAAGTTCAGTGGTGAATGTTTACAGTGAGTAAGACCATGTGGGTGAGTGAGCCCGTGTGCTAGTTATATGGAAACAGACTGAATCACCTCCTTTCCACCTCCCTGACACAGGTCCGGCTCGGGCTTCCCTTAGCACCACTAACAGGCACAGAGAAAGACAATTTCTTACATGCTCGCTTTAAACTGCAAGGCAGTCAGAGCCACTAACCCCAGGCTGCAGAAAAAGAAAAGTAGGCTCAGATAGACAAAATTATCTGATCTGGGATCAGACTGACCTGAAAGCCCACCTCATATTCCTGCACCCCAACCTGCTTTTCTCTATCCCTTTCTGCGATGCGATGCCGTTGGGAGCCAGGAGGCAGAGGCTCAGCAGCTCTCCCAGACCATACAGCCCCAACCTGCGACTGTTTTCCAGACTGAGTAATTCTGCCGCTTGCTGGGCTACACCTTACCTGGAGAAGAGCCTTTTAGCAGGACATGGTAATGTATGGCCCATGGCGACAAAATTTAAGGTCATAAGGTCACCGCAGTGTCATGCCCTAGCTCCTTCATGTCACTTTTTCACATTGCCCATCAGGAGGAGTTGGGGAACAACCAGAGCCCAGAGGAGATCCTCCATCCTGGCTACGTGCTGCAATAGCCAGAAAATTTTTATAACTCATCAGTGCCTGGGCCACACCCCAGAGACCTAGAGCGGGTCAGAAATCTTGACAGGTTAAAAAGTCTCCCTTGCACCATTAACTGTGTGGCAAGCCACCCAGGTTGAGGGTCCCTTGCTACGCGGTGCAGTCTCTGCCGTTCCCACCTGTCCTCCTGAGTAAGTTTGCTCATTGTAAGGGATCAGAACTCAGCATAAGGACAGGACCTGGAGGCTCTGCAGAGTGGACCACTGATATCTGCTCTCGCTGACTAGGTCATCCAGGGCAGAGGCACCTCTGAGAGCTTTGCTCTGAGAGATTTTCTCATCCCTGGAAGCTGAGGAATTTTGGTACTTTGGACCACTTTCCTTAGAAATCTGACTCTATAGCTCCTGGAGGTTGGCCAAAGGTGGCTAATTTTGTAGCTATGGAGCCAAGGGCCAACGGAGTGGGGCACTTCCTGGAAGGCTCCCAAGGCAAGCCTTTCTGGCTCCTATTGATTCAACCTCTGCCATCCCTGCCTCCCAGGCAGGCCTGATACTGCAGCTGGGTCCAGAAACTAAGAGATAACGGGTAACACACTTAGAAATGACAGGCATCGGAGTGGCCTGACTGCTATGTGCAGGATGCAGAGTTGATGGGGAGGCCAGCAGGTGACACAGTGTGTGCATTTGCAGGTGACACAGTGTGCACTTTCACCATTTGGATAGAAGCGCTCTTGCTTTTTTGGCTTCCATGTTCATGAATCCAAATCCAAGGCTATCCCCACTCCACCATAAAGAGAGCGTGAGTCTAGAAGGTCAAAGAAACACTGGGACTCCTCTTTGGGATCTGAGTGCCTCTGGGCGAGATACACCCAGGGTGGGTGGACCCACAGGAGATTTTCCTAGGGACTTGGTGTCCCTGGCACCCTGTCCTTCGTGACTGGGCTGCCACAGTAGCAAGGGATCAGTTGAGAGTCAGGGAAAGGGGACACTAGGCCTCTGGAGGCGGTGCTCTGCCACCCCTTACACTCAGAGACCTTCATCTGGGGATGGGGTTCTTATTGGAGGGCTCCTCCTCTCTGGTGGCAGACTGGAAGGTCACAGGTAGGCACCCAGAAGGTTCACTTCCTTTCTTCCTACCTGGATGGACCTCTGTATAAACTGACAGCATGACCACTCCAGGTAGGCTTTTATTGTAGGAGAGAGAGAGAGAGAGAGAGAGAGAGAGAGAGAGAGAGAGAGAGAGCACATTTAGTCTAGGCTACTCCCCACAGTTACCTGGCAACAGCCAGGTGTGCCTGACTCACTATAAAAGAGGCTGCTCTCCCTCATCTCTCTCTCTTGCTCTTCTGCCCTTGCTCCCTAACCTTCCTCCCCCTCTCTCCCCATTCCTTCTCTCTCTCTCTCTCTCTCTCTCTCTCTCTCTCTCTCTCCACATGCTCATGACTGGCCTCTTCTCTCAACTCCCCTCCCTATGCCCTGAATAAACTCTATTCTATACTATACTGTCATGTGTGTGGCTGGTCCCTCAGGGGAAAGGGATGCCTCAGCAGGGGCCCACAGAGGCACCCCTTCCCCCACACCTTACCTCACCTCCACCAAACACATTCCGTCTCTCTTTAGTTTTAAAAGACAGAACAGAGAGAAGGAGTGAGAGAGTAGAATAGCTATAGTCATCTGTAAGAGTCCAGAGCAGAAAATAGCAGGGGAGAGAGAATAGAGAAGACATGATGAAAGGAGTAGGGGACAGCACAGAGAGGAGAAGGAGGGAGATGAGGAAGGGGGTGGGGGACAGACAGAGAAGGGAGAGAAGAAGAGGGGGGAGGAGGGAGGGAGAGAGGGCAGGGGAAGGAGGGAGAGAACATAGTAGGGGGGTGGGGGGAAACAAAATGCCAGGTTAAGTGGAGAATGAGTAGCTGTGGGGGAAGGGAAGCCCAGGAGCTGGAGGAAGTGAAAAGGCCGGGAAGCTAGCGTTACCTTTGAAAGGGGTGACAGATACTAGCAACACGGAGCAGACCTGGAGGCCAGCGTGTGCTTTGGTATGCTAATAGGCACCACAGGTAGCCATTTGTCCCTTCTGCCACTGGTAAGGGAAATGGCTCCTTTTGGTAGAGGGAAACCAGGTTCATCAGTCCTTGAGAAATACTGGCTTTTATCTAGTCACGGGAAACCCTCCTGTGGTCCAGGCTGAGCCCATTTCTGGCTATTTGGACTGCCTTTGGGAGTTCGGGGAGTTGGAGTCTCCTCTGGCTCTAACAACCTGCTTGTGTAGCCTGCCCAATTTCCTGGGTATGAGTGTGGATCCTGGGGGAAGAATTTACAACCCTGTTACCAGGAAGAGCTAGAAACTTTGAAACTCTGACAGGGACTTCCTGTAAGCCATGGGGCTCCTAGAGCCAGCCTTCCAGAGCCTAGAGTCCAAGAACCCTCTCTCAGGCCTGAGCGGTAGATGGGGCTTCGTTAAGATTGTGCTCAGTTGGAGGTCCTTCAAGTATGGCTTGTAGGTCTGTGTCTCAGCCAGGGTTTTCAGGGTCTGATGATTTTTTTGTGTGTTGAATTCCTGGGCTCAAATGATTCTCTAGACTCAGCCTTTGGAGTAGCTAAGACTGTAGGGGTGTGTCATCTCACCCTTGTTCTCTGAATGAGTGACCCGGGAGGGGCTGAGTCCCTCTCCGAGCTGCCCCTGGCGCACACCATCTCTGAGTGCCGGCTGACCATACATGTCAGCTTCTAGACTCCTCCTGTCCCCTTGCCAAGGCCGAGATAATTTGGAGGTCACACGGGCCAGCGACTTTCCTCTCTGCCCCCTCCGTTCCACGTGTAGCTCCTCACTCTCCCAGCCACAGCCATAGCCAGCCAAGGATTGCAAGAGCCTGGTGGTAAATTCCAACCCAGCTACCCTCCTTATCAGGTCAGAAGTTTACAGGATCTATTCCCTTGCCTTCCCAGATAGGTGTGTCAAAAGTTTAACCTGGAGATCCCAAAGACGGAATTCGAGGGGGGAGGGGAGGACCAATGAGAAGAGCCCCAGCCCTTTGATGCAGGAAGACTGGGATTGTTCTTCATGAGCAGTTTTAGAGCATCAACAGACACCATCCCCATTCTGCACTGTCACATGCTTATGGCTATGGGGAGGGTGCTATGGAGGTCAAGAAGGGAGGACCAGAGGTGGGCGCAAGGATGAGGAGGCTGTTCCTGACACTCCCTCCATCAGAAGGGTTCTGGCGTGCAGCTCATTGACATTTAAAACATCTGATGTCTTCTGCTGGGTTGACAGTAATGGTAGTTTTACCCTCTCTTTATGTTAATAATTTCCAGAAAGTAAATTTAAAACAGGCCGTCGGCTTAGGTATAGACGGGGGACAAAGTATTCCCAAATGTGGTTTAGGAAAGAGGTAGCCTCAGCCTTTGCAGAGTGGACTTCCCTTCTCAGACAGATGAGAACTTTAATTCTGCTCAACACATTATCGCCATTTAAACATTTTTCTTCAAGGGTTTTTTTTTTTTTAATCTGAGGAGGAATAATTATTTTGCCTAAAACCACCACTTTCTACCATGTAAAAGGTCTAACATGAATGGTGAAGTCTGTCTGCAGTGTGCCGTGAGCAGCTTTAATAATAACCATCTGCCCAGCCTTGTTCATCTCCAGCTCCCTCCCTAGCCTCTGGTCATTGGATTACGGGAAGGTCAGCTCTAGACTTGAGGGCTTTCATCTGTGAATACTTAGTGCTCTAAGAAATAGGGCTTTCTCTTCAAAACCAGACACGCACGCTAATACAGCAGCATAGAGAGTTAACTTTGGCTTCTGAGTGTCATCAGGTTCCCCTCCGTGATTAAACTTCCCCTGCTGCCTCCTTACAGGCACGTGTGACTGTGCAGCTGTGTGTACCCCAAGAGCAAGAGAAGAGCGTCAACAGTCCTGCGCTATTCCTCTCAGCCACACCCCCTTGAGATAAGTTCTCTCACTGAACTCAGAACTCCACTGAGAGTCAATGAGCCTCCGTGTCAGTAAGATCTTCCTGTGCCTGTCCTCTACCGAGCTGGTTATTGGTTAATAGGTGTCCACACCGGCGTTTTCCTCTGGGTTCCAGGTTCTAAACTCAGGTTCTCACACTTGGACACCAGATGTTCTTACCCATTGAGTCACATTTATCCAGGTCCTACTTGTGTTAGAATGGCGGCTTGTCCAGACAGATCACACCAGGCCAGCACAGATCCACAGGGAAAAGGTTTATTGGAGGGGGAAAAGGACGAAGGGGGGCAACGAAGAAGAAAGAGAGAGAGAGAGAGAGAGAGAGAGAGAGAGAGAGAGAGAAAGTCAGGGGGTTCTGCCTTTTATTTGGGCTGCGATGTAACTGTTCACACAATTGCGTACAGGTGAGGACAGGCAGGTGAATGGAAGACGGTTGCCATGGCAACAGATGCAAGTCCCTGTTGTCTATGGGTGACGTCATCATTGTAATTGGAGGTTTGCTTCTGATGCCAACACTACTAATGGGTTTTCATAGATGATTTGTTGAAACAAAGTTTGGACATCGATTGTGCTTGGTTAACACGCCTCAAGCTTCCTTGAGACAACCATTTTTTCTTGTAATACATTTGTTTTTTTAAAAAATCATATGTCCTGCAGAATCTTTCATATCTTGACCTTGTTGATTGTACCCTCCTGGTGCCTTTCATGTGTTCCTCTGGTCTCTCTTCCTGACAACAGTAGTTAGATTTGGAGGTTTCATCAGACCCATGGTAAATTCTCTGTAAGAAGTCGTTGACAGCGAGATTAGTCTTTATTCTAGCAAACATGTCCTTTTTTATTTTTTTATATATATTTTTTATATTTTTGGTTTTGTGAGATATTCATTGCAAAGTTTTTTTTTATAATCTCTGGCTTTGAGTTTTAAATGACATCCGTGGGCCCACATGATGGGTAAAATAAGGGTGCTCACTGCCAAGCTTGACAACCTGGGTTTGATCCCTGAAACCCACATGGTCTGACACCTGGAAGTTGTCCCTTGACCTCCACCTGTGCACTACAACACACACGCCCACACAGTCAAATCAATCAATGTACAAAAGTGTTGACGTCATCCCAGAATGCCATGGTCCATCATTATGTCATGACATGCAAAACAGTGGTTTTTAAACTCTGCCAAGCACTTCTGAATTTATTACCTAGGACTCTTCCCTACAGCGAATGGCTAGACCCTTGGTGACCCTGAAACACGGAGGGTGGAGGAGCTCCAGATAAACCTTTGCCTCCGCTTGTGTCCCAATACCTGTCCCAGGCCATTAGTGAGAGGTGTTAACCTCTGAGTATCTTTCTGAATGCCACCAGGCTAGCCTGCCACCTTTGTGGGTGCCAGCTGAAGATTTGTGAGGTCCAAATCAGAGGCGGTGGACTTTATCACTGAGGTCAATCGTGAGTCTGATGTTCACACCGATTCTCCCCTCTTCCAAGTCTCTCCAGGGAGGGATGGTGTAACCCAGGCAGGTGCTGTCTATACAGTGGGGTTGTGTGGCAGCTGAGCCACACTGGACCTAGGAGATCATTGAGAGATTCACCTTGGCTCTGAGTATGACATTGTTTGACCCAACATAATTACTCTATGCACACATAACTAAGATAGCCAGTCTGGGTAAGGTGGGGACAAGGCTGGAGAAAAGCAGGGGTGCTGGGCTTAAGTCCTGAGCTTCTCGAATTATTATCCAAAGGCACAGTTATTTTTAAATACGTTTGATGTATTTTATTCTGTCGAGGTCATTTAGCTTGCTGGTGCTCAAGTGTCCCTTATATGACTGGTGGGAGCCTTTGATGTGGCTCCTGTACCCTTTTGGTATAGTCACAGTGATCCTGCATAGTCTTCCAGTCTGACAAGGCCTTCTGGCCTCACCCTGTTCAATTCCTACCTCAGAATTCATATATTTCCTCCTTTTCGGCTATTGGTGTTTAGATATACAAAGTAGGTTGAAAGTGTGCTTTTAGGTTAGTATCCATTCTACGTCCTAGGGAAATAAGTATTTATTTTGAAATATAGAACTATTATTTATCATATTGATATTTTAGATTAAAATTTCAGATTATAGGGCTTAACTTTAAATTTTTTGTTTTCTTAAAATTGTGTGTGTGTATGTGTGAGTGTATATATGTGTGCATGTTTTGTGTACGTGAACATGTCGGTGTGCATACATTTGTATACACACGCATGTGTAGGCTCGAGGCTGATATTGGGTTTCTTCTTCTATCAATGTCGTTTGTTTGTTTGTTTGTTTGTGTATCTAAGACAAGATCTCACACTAAACCCAAAGCTCACCAATGACTAACTAGAGTGATGGTCATCCATCTTTGAGGATCTGTTTCCTCCATGTACCTCCCTTCCAGACCTCTGAGCCCCCAACTCTAGGGGTTACATGTGTGAAGCAAACCTGGCCTTTTCATAGACGCTGGGCATCTGAACTCAGGATGCTTGCATGACAAGCACTTCACCGAATGACCCTTCTCCCCAGCCCCTATTCCTCTAGTTTTTACATAAAAGATAACATACTGTCCATACTGTCTGGGCAGTGGTGACACACACTTTTAATCTGAACACTCTGGAAGGAGAGGCAGGCAGATCTCTGAGTTGGAGGCTAACCTGGTCTACAGAGTGAGTCCAGGACCGCCAGGGTTACACAGAGAAACCCTGTCTCAAAAAACAACAGAAAACCAACCAAACAAAAAAGATAACAGGCTGTTGCACTGTCTCCCACAGGCTGGAGGTTTGAATCGTTGCTGACCAATTTGTGGTGTTATTTTGAAGACTGTGTTGCCTTAAGTGACCGGGCTGGAGGAAGCAGGCCATTGGATCAGGCCTTTGGGGATTATACCTGGCCCTGGTTCCAGCCTGAGCTCTGAGCCCCCTTGTCATGTGATAGGTGGTGACTTATTTGCCCTCAGAAGGAGCCGCTCCAGATGTGCCTTCCCTACCTGAATAGATCATAATCCCTCTGAAATGGTGAATCAAAATAAATTCTCCCTCCCTTAAGTTGGTTCTCTCAGGTACTTTGGCCACAGCCACGAGGAAAGCAGCCAACTCGCATAATATATACATGGTCTGCACCTTCCTCTCTGTTTCACATTAGATGCCAATACATTGTCCCTCTTTCTAACTCCATCTTGGCTCTGTATTGCCTGGTCATGGTGGGTGGGGGCTATTGGGCATTCTCCTGTGATTCAAATGTGTGTTTCCAGCCTTCTGCTATTACAAGCAGCACTTTAAAGAATGATCTGACGATAAATCTGTTTGGATCATTTGCTGGTAAGTCTGGGACTAGATTCTTAGAAGTCCAGTGTAAGAGTGACCAGTGCATATTGTAAGCACAACCCTAAGGTTACCGGGTCCTGTGAGGTCTCTGAACCTCTTATTGTAAATGAGCCTTGCTTGCTGACAGGAGGTGAAGGCTGTCTGGGGGTGGGGGTGCTGTTCATTTTCTGTCATAACCTTTCACAATAAGCCTTTTATTTTATTTCTTTTTAAGTTAGTTTATAGTTCTAACATCTGTCTCTCCTCCCTTCCCTTAGAAGGATGGTAAATAAGATCTTTGACTTTTGAATTGTTTTAATTGCACAAGTCATGAGTCATGAATAGATCTAATACAAAAACAAAAAAAGAGTAAAGGCTAGTGTAATTTTGTTTGCTATCATCATCAAATTTCCTTCCACACTGGGCTGGTTAGTTTTATGTCAACATGACACAAGTTAGAGTCATCAGAGAGGAGGAAGAGCCTCAGTTGAGAAAATATCTCCATGATCTAGGGCTGTAGGCAAGCTTCTGGAACATTTTTCTTAAGTAGTGATTGACAAGAGAGAGTCCAGCCCATTGTGGGTGGTTCCATCCCTGGGCTGGTGGTCCTGGGTTCTATAAGAAAGCAGGCTGAGCAACTCATGGGAAGCAAGCCAGTAAGCCGCACTCTTCCACCGCCTCTGTATCAGCCCCAGCCTCCAGGTCCCTGCCCTGTTTGAGTTCCTGCTCAGGCTTCCTTCAGTGATGGACTACAATATGGAAGAATAAACCAAATCAGCCTGTTCCTCTCCAACTTGCTTTTGGCCATGGTGCTTCCTCACAGCAGTACAAATTGTAACTAAGAGAGACAGGGTTGGGCCTCGCCACTTTCTATCACTGAATACATCATCAAGAGTGATGTGATATTTTTCTTAATATTTTCAGTATATCTGAAATTACTTATTTACAGCAATTTAGGTGTATGAAATAACCTTTTTACTTAATTTTAAGGAGAGTACAAAGATCTTTCAAAAAAACTTCGTTAGGTTGCCCAGGTTGACCTCAGACTTACTGTGTAGCCAAAGCTGGACTTGAGGTTTTGATCCTCTTGTTTTCACCTAAGTGCTAGGCTTGCAAGCATTTGTCTCCATCCTTGGGGTTCGGGAATCTGTCTTAGTCATGTGACCAAAGACAACAAGTACTGAAGAGGGTGTGAAGAAATGGATCCTCTGCACACTGCTCATAGGAATGCAAAGTTGAACAGCCATTATGGAAAGCAGTAAGGTAGGTAGGTCCTCAAAAGGTTTAAACATGAGTTAGCATATGGTCACACAACCTCTCCATTGAATATAAACCCAGAGGAGGTGGAGTCAGTGTGTTTAAAGAGACACCTACATCCCAATGCTAGTTGTAGCACAGTTCATAAGAACAACAAAAACAAACAAGCAAACAAAAACGGCAGCCATTAACTGATGAGTGGGTGAAGAACATACAGTCTGTAAAAAGTGAGAAACAAAGAACTATGTCATTTGTCAAAAATGGGCCTGGAGGTGGTCATGTTATAGGAAATAAATTAAGCACGCAAAGGAGGGTGTTATATGAAGGTAATTCTTATGTAGAATCTATGAAAGCTGCTTTTATAGAAGTTGACAATGGAGTGGTAGTTACCAGAGAGTACAGGGGGAATTGGAGAATGTTGATCAGTGGATTATAAGTAATGGTTGAGAGGAGTAACATGTTCTCATGTGCTATGACACAGCCATGTGACCATAGATAACGATAATGCACTGTTTATTTAGAACCATTAGAAGGGATTTTCACCATTAGCTAGTGAAGGACTAAAGATATAGCTTGTACTGGCTAGTTTTGTGTCAACATGACACAGGCTGGAGTTAACAGAGAAAGGAGCTTCAGTTGGGGAAATGCCTCCACGAGACCCAGCTGTAAGGCATTTTCTCAATTAGTGATCAAGGAGAAAAGGCCCCTTGTGGGTGGGACCATCCCTGGGCTTGTAGTCTATGGGTTCTATAAGAGAGCAGGCTGAGCAAGCCAGGGGAAGCAAGCCAGTAAAGAACATCCCTCCATGGCCTCTGCATCAGCTTCTGCTTCCTAACCTGCTTGAGTTCCAGACCTGACATCCTTTGGTGATTAACAGCAATGTGGAAAGTGTAAGCTGAATAAACCCTTTCCTCCCCAACTTGCTTCTTGGTCATGATGTTTGTGCAGGAATAGAAACCCTGACTAAGACAAATTGATACCAGGAGTGGGGAATTCCTGTGAAAACCTGACCATGTTTTGGGGAGGACTGTGGAAGGACTTTGGAACTTTGGGCTAGAAGATCAGTGTTAAGAGCTCTGTGGGATGTTGTGTAGGAGCTTGGAAGATAATGTTGAGAACAGTGCAGAAGATGGAGGCCGGGCTTGTGAAATTTCAGAGGGAATATTAAAGATGCTTTTCAGGGCCATTGTTACTTTGATTGTGAAGATTCTGCGGTTCTGATTAGCTGGGGCTGAAGAATCAGCTGTGATTAACAAGATACCTTAACTAGAAAAGTGAAACCTTTGTATTACTGGGACTATTGATGCTGGTTAGCTGGAGCTAAGAAATTAGCGGTGATTAAGAAGAGACCAGCATCATTGAGGTGACATCCTCTGGGAAGTGTTTTCTGAGAGCACAGAGGCTGTGTTCCAGAGATAGCCATGGTTGTATCTTGTGCTGTGGCTGGACTTAGTAATGTGTAAGAGTTACCCAGGTGGTAGTGGTTCTGAAGGCATGAAGGGGTCACACAGAGCACCTGAGGTTCAGCACTGTGAGAGGACATAGAAGGCTATTGGTAAAGGTGCAGCCTCCATTGCAATTGATGGCCCAGGACTGAAGGGGTCATGAAAAGGAGTTGAGGCTTGGCACCAACTATGAGCCTATGAGAGGCTATTGTTAAAGCCAAGTTACAGTGGAAGACAGCAGAATTTTGGAGATGCCAGTACCATGAGATGGCTACCAAGAACAGCAGCAGCAGTGTAGTACAGGTGGCTGGAGCCTAGAAGACAACATGTGTGCTACAAAGGGCATGGCTGGAGAAGTGACCCAAGCCCTTGGAGGAGCCCAGAAGATTGTGAGTTGAATTCCAGACATTGAATGGTTGGAGATTGATTTTTGTTTTTGATTGTGACTGTGCCCTGATATTTTTCCATCTTGAAGGAAGATTTTTAGTGAAGTCCACAGTTAAGAGACTTTGAATTTTAAAGTACTTTGAATTTTAAAAGATACTGGATATTTTTAAAGGGATTGAACTTTTAATATATAAAGACTGTGGGATTTTTAAAGTTGTTTAGATCTTGGGGATGAATAAGAAACTAAGGGTTGAGGCTTACTAGTGATGTGTTTGTGTATCAAGTAGACAAGGGGTCAATTGTACTGGCTAGTTTTGTGTCAACTTGACACAGGCTGGAGTTAACACAGAGAAAGGAACTTCAGTTGGGGAAATACCTACATGAGACCCAGCTGTAAGGCATTTTCTCAATTAGTGATCAAGGAGAAAAGGCCCCTTGTGGGTGGGACCATCTCTGGGCTGGTAGTCTTGGGTTCTATAAGAGAGCAGGCTGAGCAAGCCAAGGGAAGCAAGCCAGTAAAGAACATCCCTCCATGGCCTCTGCATCAGCTTCTGCTTCCTAACCTGCTTGAGTTCCAGTCCTGACATCCTTTGGTGATTAACAGCAATGTGGAAAGTGTAAGCTGAATAAACCCTTTCCTCCCCAACTTGCTTCTTGGTCATGATGTTTTGTACAGGAATAGAAACCCTGACTAAGACATAGCTTGTTGACAGAGTGCTGGCCTAATATTTGTAACAACCTAGGCTCAATCCTCAGGGAAAAGGAAAGAAAAAACAGAAATGACAAACATTTGTGGTGATACATATGTTTGCCCAATTTAAAAAATTGTACCAGGCTGTGGCTATAGAATGTTTGCTTAGCACATAGAAGACCTGGGGTTTGATCTTCAGTGTGTGTGTGTGTGTGTGTGTGTGTGTATGTGTGTGTGTGTGATTCATGGGTTTAAGTCTCATACAGTTACCCTGAATATGTATAATTTTGGTTCTATTGGTTTAAAAGCAAACATTTTCAAAACACAGGTGGTATAAAAAACTAAGTATTTGTATCAGTCCTAGGTAAAGTGCAAGGCTTTGTTGACACATAGACCTGAGCCCCATTCTTGCCTTCTCATCAGTTGGTCAGGTGACCCTTGGGGAAGCATTAGTGGAAAGGGAGGGGTGTGTGAATACATAGAAAGCCCATGGCTGAGTCTGGGAGTCATTGCCTGGGAGAGACAAGGACCACCAGACTTTTTCGTGCCAAGCACACACGATCCTTTTGTATTCAAAGGTCTGAGTACAGGAGACATCGAGGCTAGCACTAAAGGACTAGCCATAGGTCAAATAACTTGCCCCAGTTTCCCCTGAACTTCTCTGGTTTTAGTTCTGAAAGTCCCTGCTCTGGGAACCCCCTCTGTCCTGAATAAACCACAACAGATGACTTCCTTATTGGAGAAAGAGACCTGGATTGAGGGATCCTGAGACCCCTCAACCGAGTTGGAGGCAGCTACCTCACCCTTGTCAAACATTCATGTAGCCCAGCGGCTCTCAAACCTTCCTAATGCTTCGACCCTTTAATTACAGGTCCTCATACTGTGGTGACCCACAACCATAAAATTAGTTTTGTAATGTAAATATCTGTTTTCTGGTGGTCTTTAGCAACCCCTGTGTAAGGGTCCTTTGGGCCAAAGGGGTCATGATCCACAGGTTGAGAAACACTGACACAGCAGAAGAAAACAAACATAGCTATTGTTGCCGAGGGGACTGGTATTGTCTTGAAGCTAAAGTGGAGCTATCACCTTGAGGAACCAGTGCCTGGTTCCTTTCTCCTGTCTGTGGCTGGAAGCAGACTTAGACGCGGTCTCTGTGGGGTCTAGGGAGATAGTTGTCTGTAAATTGTTTGCTTTGCAAGCACAGGGATTTGAGTTCAATCCCCCAAGCCCCTGTAAACATCTAGTCTTGGTGCACACTTAGGATCTCAGTGTTGGGAGGCAGAGACAGAAAGGTTCCCTGGGAATCACCGGCTAGCCCATCGAGCACTTGGCAAGATCCAGGCTAATAAGAGACTGTCTCAACATAAAAGAAAGGTGGATAGCATCTGAGGTACACCACTGAGGCTGTCCTCTGGCCTCCGAATGTGTGCTTACACGTGTGCATGCCTGTGGACACACACACACACACACATACATATGGCACATAGATCTTTGGCCTCTTGGTAGCAATGTTAACTGGAAAGACAGCTAATCTCTCTCAGGCTGACGAAGGCTAGTATTTTATCAGTAATAATGGTGAGGTATGCATCAGCCTTTAGCTGTTCTGAATTATGGCTTTCAATATAAGAAAAAGCGATCCCTGGTACTGAATTTTCTCATCCTTATTCACTGGGGGTTAGTCATGCCTTCAGAATGGCCAAGTGGGAACCTTGGGATTTGGCAGCCTGGGCTTCAGGCCTCAAGGCAGGAGTAACCATGCCAGACTTGGGTCATTGATGGAGTTTCTCCACTCCGATTATTTCATCACTTTTATGAAATCACAATGTCCTTCCATGGATTATTAAGTGTCCCCAAGATTGCCAAAAAGGAGGCTACTCAGCCAGAAGGTTGTGAGTTGTACTGGGACCTCGCTATGTCCCCAACATCTTGAGCTTCCAACTCCCTGCTCTTTTACTAGAAACCAAGGAACAGGCTTGGGTGTGGCTCCTCAGACCCAAGGGGGGGGGATTTATAACTTGAGTCATGCATTCTAAATCCTATTAGTTGCCTCTGAAGTGTAACTTCACTTTCCAAATAGCATAGTCAACCTCCAAAGCCTGGGTTTTCATCCCTGCGAATGGGAAATGAGTGTAGTCTCCCGTGGCCTATTACACACCCTTTGTTCCCTTTTATCTGACCATCCACTCACATTTCTTCCCCCTCCAATTTCAAGTACACTTGTTCTGCCCCCACCCCCACCCTCCTGTGGGGATGTGGGACCACTTGTGGCTTGGTACCCTCCTGACACAACATAGAACTGATTTCCTTCAGAAACGAAGCCATTCCACCATCAATGACCCAAGGTGATCCCTCTCTTCCTACTTAGACACAGCCCAGGGTAGCACCAGGCACAGGACTGCTTACTGGGTCTTTCTCTCCAGAGACCTTATTCTCCAAGACAACACCAAGAGGGTTGAGCGATGTTTACACTTGAACCCACTCAGTATAGCTCCCGGAGTGGTGCAGAAGCAGCCTGTCTGCAGGCTCTGGCCTCCTGGCGGTTACCGTGTCCCTTCCACTCTTAAGGCTCTGCACAAAGTCTTCCAGAGCCTGGGGTGTGCTGGGTACTGGGGAGGGTGGGCGTTGCTGGGTGAAGAAAGCCTGTGGGCAGCCATGATTGACGACTTGCCCACAAAAAGCCTGACTCCTCCGAGCCTGGAAATTGAAAAAGGACAAATTTTTTTTTAAGTTAAGTGCTTCTTTTCTTTATGCAGTGTACAGCCCGATACAAAACACAAAGCACATCACAGTAAAATGTTATCAGTCTTCTGTTCCCATCCCCCACCCTCATCCTAGTTTCCTACAGATTCGACTCACATCCATGAGAGTGAGGGGTGAAGTAATGGCTGGAAGGCACAGCCTCCTCAGACATCTTCCACATGCAGCCCTTGTGACCACAACTGAGCATTTCTCTGTGGTTCAGATAGAAACAGGTAGGTATGAGGTTTTGTTGGAAGAAGCAGGGACTCACTGGAAAAAAATTGTCTGAAGGTGAAAGGTGATCTTGGGCACTGGTGGGCAGGAATGGCTGCAGCCTGTGAGTTGTCCCATGGGTCTTTAGCACTGCAGCCCTTTCTATTGGGAGACGAAGTAAAAGCCACACAGAGGTTTCAGTTGAGGCTGTCTTTGTGATGTGTGCATGTCTTAGTCAGGGTTTCTATTCCTGCACAAAACATCATGACCAAGAAGCAAGTTGGGGAAGAAAGGGTTTATTCAGCTTCCTCTTCCACATTGCTGTTCATCACCAAAGGAGGTCAGGACTGGAGCTCACACAGGGCAGGAACCTGGAGGCGGGAGCTGATGCAGAGGCCATGGAGGGATGGCTTACTTCCCCTGGCTTGCTCAGCCTGCTTTCCTATAGAATCCAAGACTACCAGCCTAGGGATGGCACCACCCACAATGGGCTAGGCCCTCTCCTCCTTGATCACTAATTGAGAAAATGCCTTACAGCTGGATCTCATGGAGGCATTTCCTCAAGGGAGGCTCCTTTCTCTGTGATAACTCCAGCTTGTGTCAAGCTGACACACAAAACCAGCCAGTACATTGCATGACGCTGGTACCTGCTGTCCTGTGCGGAGTAAATGGGGTCAGGAAAGCAGATCTTTTCCATCCTGTTAGCACAAAGGCCCAGCACACAGTAGGCATTCTGGAAACCTCTTTCTGCCCATGCCCACAACACAAATACTGCAATCTGGCCAACTATGGGATTGCATCCTACCTTGCCAGTACTTGCTCAGGAAGCAGGTGTGTGTGTGTGTGTGTGTGTGTGTGTGTGTGTGTGTGTGTGTGTGTGTGTTTTGGTGCTTTTTTGTTTCTTCTACCTGGAGTACTTTGCCCTCACTAGGAGGAGTTTAAGCTCCCTCCATGAACTGCTAGGTATGAGAGCTACAGCTGTGGATGATATAATGTCCAGCCCTAGAGGAGCTTCTGTCATGGGGAGGAGGGTGAGCAATAGCCAGATAGCTGTGTGTCCGCAGTGCCAGTCCACAAATGGCATAGCAGACCAGGATGCAGAGTAGGGGTACCTGCCAGTAATTTCATCAGGAGGGACTAGGTAGGACTCTGAAGAGGACAGGAAGGAGGTGGGTAGTGGGCAGGCCATGTCTAGGAGCTGATCCTAACTAAAACCATCCAACCAGAATGGCTGAATGTGCTGGGAGAGGGGGTGGCAAGAGACTGGGAGCAGGAAAAAGGAACCTGGAGTGCCAGGAGATGGAGGAGCAATGGGGCAGAAGTATGGGGGTACAGGTAGGGCAGAAGTGGGGGGCTGGGCTTTACTCTGAGATATGGGAAAGGTCTCAGGGGGCTACAGCATCCCAGGTCAGTGACAGCATCAGACTTGAGGACAAAGCCATTTGCTCTGCAGCTGTGTAGAGACTGTAGAGGTTGAGGGCAGACACAGAGAAATACTGAAGAAGAGGCCCCAGCAGTGACTGGGCCTGGGGAGGATAGTGCCTTGGCTAGGGTGACCCTGGATGTCGTGAGGGATGATCTAATATGGGCAAGATCCAGAGACAAAGCCAGATGGATGTTATGATGAGTAAGATGTGTCTTATCCACCCATCCACCCACCCATCCATCATCCATCCATCCATCCATCCACCCATTATGACAGACATTGGTGGGATCTCAGACTTTGCCTTAAGTGCCTGAAGGTACAGGGAACAGCAAGACTAGCCACACTGGTGAGGTCTGGGTTTGACTGAAAATCTCCACAGCAGTTGCATCTCAGATATCCTGTATATCAGATATTCACATCATGATGCATAACAGTAGCAGAATTACAGCTATGAAGTAGCAATGAAATAACTGCATGGTTGGGAGTCACCACAACATGAGGACCTGTATTAAAGGGTCACAATGTTAGGAAGGTTGAGAGCACTGTTCTACGTCAACTTCAGATCTCCACAGTATGCATATACATGCATGCATGCCATACATGCACATATTTTACACACACACACACACACACACACACACGGAAAAGGAAAAAAAAATCTCAAAGAATTGGTCAAAGCAGGCTACTTATGTGTGTTCTTTACAGTCTAGAGTCATGATGGGGCTTCTCAGAGGAGAGGAGCAATAGCCCTCCCAACCTCCGTAATTGGGCAGCTGATGTTGCTAGGTAACCAGACTCAAAAATGTGAGCAATAGCCCCTTTCCACCTCCTCAGTGAAAGATGAACTATGTAGAGACCATGAGAGATGGAAGAAGGAACCTGCTCAGGACAGCCAGCACTAAGGGCGATGCTTACATTTTAGCAGGCTCCGGTGTTCTTAAGTACACTTCGCCCATGTTGAAAGTAGGTCTGAATTCCTGAACCTTGCAATTGAGACCTGACTGTGAGTTTACAGCAAAAGTCAATACTTAACAAATATAGCACCTGCCAGAATCTATAAACTGCCTTCTGATTCAGTATTGAGAAATTTAATTTAAATAGGTCATAAAGAAATGGGGCAAGAACCTGTCAGGAGTCCTAAAAGATCTCTCTCCTCACAGGAGACCCTGTTGATCAGTCAGGTGAATCCTAGATAGTTAGGGACTTGGTGTTTTCTTCATGAATGTGTCTTGAACCACTGTCAAAGTCTGTGTGTGTGTGTTGGGGGCAGGGGGTCTTGAAGCTGTGAGGAGGGTTTTTCTGTGGCCATATCAATCATATTGAGAATGATTGAAATGTCTGTTCTTGACACCTGAGTGTCTGTCCCCTCTGGGAGCAGGGTGCAGATCACATGATCCAATACAAGAGCCTTCAAAGTGACAGCTGCCCTTGGTTAGGGGCAGGATGAGGAGGACATCATTCATCTTGTCACCAAAGCAAATTCTTTTCTATACACCCTCACAAGATCTCTCTGGGCGCCCCAGGGGGATAGCACATAATCTCTATCCTCAGGGAGTTCATAGACAAGCAGAGACCACGATGTCAGTGCACCGTGCACTGACGTGACCAGGGTCACCGTATCTTTCATTGCTTCATTAAGTTCCTGGGATAAATCGAGAGAAATCCCTTGGCTGATGCACTTGCCTTCGAGGGATTAGATCTTACAAGTTTTTTTTCTACAGTTGTTTTTTTTAAGTTTTGTTTGTTTGTTTGTTGTTTTTTTCGAGACAGGGTTTCTCTGTATAGCCCTGGCTGTCCTGGAACTCACTCTGTAGACCAGGTTGGCCTCCAGCTCAGAAAATCGCCTGCCTCTGCCTCCCAAGTGCTGGGATTAAAGGCGTGCGCCACCACGCCCGGCCCTACAGTTGTTAATAATGAACTTCAGTGGGAGTGAGTTGGGGTTACTAGTGCCCACAGCATACAGCCTGGCCTAGCCCATCTTAGGGGCCTGCTGAAGTTTGGGTGGACATTGCACTGAAGGGAGAGACCTCTGTGCCATCATTGGGTGGCAGCTCTTGTAAACTGGGTAAGATGAGGGGTCACTCAGAGGAGTCTCTGGAAGGCACCGTGGGCATGCCTCATGCCTGTTCCTGTCACATGGCACAGCACCATGTGAGCTTTTCCTTCCTAGCTTTAGTTACTGTGAGTAAATGGGTCTGAGCACAGCACACTGGAATGAGGCTCTTCCAGTGTAAAGTGGGTATCCACAGCTTGTGGGGAGCTAAAGCAGCTTGTGGAGAGGTTCCAGGCAGGCTAGGGGAGTGATCTGGATGGCCCTCAGTCTCCCAGGGGAGCTGGGGGACAGGGGGGCTTTTGATGTTAAAAGCCGCTTTGGAAGAAGTCCGTCATTTGCTCCTGGACTATGACATGCGTGGTAGGAGGACAGAGGATGGCAGAGGCAGTAGGGCTTGCTTCCAGGATGGCCCACCTCATCAACCTGCCTCTAAAGGAGGCGAATGGACCTTGGAAGCCCTGACTGGAAGACAGGGAATAAAGGGTTAAAGGCCACATTCATTTGAAGACTCTTTTAATGAGTAACACCTTTGCCCTTGAGACGCCCACCTCTAGAACTAGATGATAAAGCTACTTTCTCTCTGTGTGTGCAAGGTGTACCCTGAGAGGTGTGTATCTCTTGGGCTCCCTTACAGGGTTGCAGATTGAAGCATCTCGAGTGGCCACCAGCCTGCCTGGCCATAGACCTTTCTATCTAGATTTAAGACAGAACAAAACAAAACAAACAAACAAAAAAGTTGTTTGTTTTTTAAATCCATTTTCCTTAGGACCAGCAAGATGGGTAAAGGTGCTTACTGCCAAGCCTGACAGCCTAAGTTCAATGTGTGGGACGCACATGGTAGGAGAAAAGCAATTTGTAACTTCCACATGTGGTACACGTGTGTGGGGGGTGTGGGAGGGGTGCATATGCACCCGAAAGTACATACAGAACAAGCACACAAAAATCAATAAATGTAAAAATATAAAAATGAATCTCACTTAGAAGCTTAAGTGAACAGTGATTTATTAACATAGTTTTATTCAAGGTCTGTCAGAGAACAATAAGGTAGTCTATTAAGTTAACATAGACACTGGAAACCCAGGGGGACAGGAAGCAGGCAGTCTCAGACCAGCCTAGACCTGCAGTGCCTTCTCATGTATTGATTCTCTCCATCTCAGCACTATCAGGTGCCAGGTGCCCCAAAGTCACTGGCTGGCCTGAGCCTTGAAAGATATTTACAGGAGCACTGATCTCTGCCAGACACCAGGAGTGGCAGCCACTTTGTTTAAGTCAAAAATGTTCCCAGACATTTCCCATGTCCTCTTGGGTTACAAGATTACCCCAGTCAAGAACCACTGCTCTCTATTTTGAATGAAAAAAAAAAGTATCAATAGGGATCTCTCTCTCTCTCTCTCTCTCTCTCTCTCTCTCTCTCTCTCTCCTGCCCCCCTCGTGTATGTATGTGTGTGTGTGTGTGTGTGTGTGTGTGTGTGTGTATGTTCACTGTTCCCAACACTCTTGGAATTCCCATGGATTACATAGACATTTTATTCTAAGGTGGGCCTACAACCAACCCACCGTACAAGTTATTAAGTTGGTAGTTTTCAATGTACTAAAATTTGTATGTAACACATTTGAGTGGGTGTGTTGTTTTTATTACAATTTTTGAGGAGTAGGAAAATCTTCATGTTAGAAACATTCAAACCAAATGTTGGCACATCCCTTGAAGCCCTTTGAGAGTCAGTTTGGAGCCAATGGTGCTGGCTTGGATCTGAACATGGTCACAGGTTAGAATGGGAGGGCAGCCTAGCCATTGCCCCTGGGACCCCTTGGCTCTGTCCAATACCGGCCTGAGGAGGAAGAAATTGTATGTACCGGCCTGGGAACCTCTCAGAGGGTTTGGAATTGAAGCAAGGAACTGAAGATTGATTTAGGGTGTGAGCCCAAGGGAAAAACAAGCCCCTGGCCCCAAGCAGCCCTAAGATCGAGCCCGAGATCCTGGTGACGCAGGGCCAGGAGGTTAAGCCCAGAATAATCATAATGAAAACAATCTGTTTGCACCATTGATGTTTCCAGAAATTCCTGGGAGCAAGTCCAAGGTGGAGAACCCCAACCGGAAGTGCTGCTGGTTGGAACTGAGAGGGTAGTGGTGGGACCAAGGGCCAGAAGAGAGCATCTTCCTCTGCTTCCAAGAACAGGGGCAGGGTGGGAGGGGAGGTGGCGGCCCCAGGGAAGCAGCGGCCAGCGGAGGGGGAAGGGGGTCTGTGAGCTGCAGAAACAACAGCTGGATTTAATGTTCTTGGAAACAGTCCTTTGCTGGAATCAATTTGTTCTTCCTCTTCTGAAATTTCAGGGCTGAATCCTCAGGAAATCTGCCTACAATGAGGTGGGACAGCCGACCACAGGCCACCTACCACCACGTCCACGGGGATATAAAAGACAGTAAAATAAGGCAAAGGTCTGACAGGGCAGCCAACTGTCTGCTTGTATCGCCACAACTTCAAGGGTAGTTCTCAGCAGGAGCCTGGCCTGGGGCTAATGAGGCAGAAAGAGGCCTTGCTTGATCTTAATGGAAGACACCCTTCTCTCCTCCTCACTAGGGCCACTTAGGGGAAATCCCATTCTTGTCCTAGGCTTGATCCATTACCATGTATCAGAACTTTTTTTAAAATTATTTTTATTCTATATGTGTTGGTGTTTTACCTGCATGTATGTCTGTGTGAAGGTGTCAGAGCTTGGGGTTACAGACAGTTGTGAGCTGCCAAGTGGGTGCTGGGTCCTTTGGAAGAGCATTCAGTGCTTTTAACCACTGAGTCATCTTTCCAGCCCCAGTGTGTCAGAATTTTGTGCTAAGAAAGACCTTGGAAAGCATATGGTCAGAGGGGTCATTGAGATTTTAGCAAGATGGCCTTTCTAGCTACCTTCCCAGGCTTCCTGCCCACTGGCTCTGTCCTCCTCTAAACCTGCCAAATTCTTCCCAGTAGTAAAGGTTCAGGGCTTCTAAGCTTGACCACCCTGGGTCTCCTTGGAGCCGTGGGTGTGGATCTGTATATATTGGGATTGTGTGGGCTCTAGTGTGTGTGAGTCTCTGCAGGAGGACACTCACCTGCTAGTACATATGTAGTGTTAGGCCCTGGAACTAGGGTAAGGCTTAGGGTGGGACTAGACACTGGAGTGAGTCTTGGGACTCAGGTTGGTTCCTGGAGGATTTTGGATATTAGATTGAAGGCAGGCCGGTCAGATAAGTCATCCCAGAAAGAATGGCTCAGGAAGAGGGACTTGGGAGGACACCCAAGGCAAAAGAAGTGAGCCAGGGAGCCAGAATCCAAGAGCACAGTTGGGAAACACCCACTAGTCCTTGCTGTCTGTAGGACTGGGTCTACATGAGGCGCAACAGCCATCTGGCCACCATCTGTTGAGTACCCACTGTATGTGTAGTGTTGTGCTAGGTTTTAGAGGCCAAGCTGGAGGAGATAGTTGAGAGTTCAGCATGAGTTCCTGCTTTCTGTTTCACACACACACAGGGACCCTGCTCTGTGGGTTCTAGAAGAAACAAGACATGGTCTATACCCTCTAGGATTCCCTGAGCTCAGGCAAGACTCCATAGGTCCATTACAAAATGGAGTGCAGTGGGATGTGGGAGCTGCCAAGGCAGGTTGTTGAGAATTGTACTTACTTTCTTATCCTAATCTTAATCTGCATACACCAGTATCCCAGGGCTGCAGAGCCAGGTCTGTGCATCATTCTACCTGAGAACGGGCATCCAGACTCATGGGATATACACGTATGTTTTCCTTGTCTCCAAGGAAGATTCTCAAAGGATGGCATCCCGAACAGAAGCCTGGGCCTCGGTGTGCTCTGGGAGCTCAGTGTTCATATCTTCTTGGGAGAATGTGGGCCTGTGTACCAGGGGCTTTCCATGGAGACCTCTGGCCTAGCCTGGTGTGAGAGTTCCAGCAAAGGGAAGCGAGTGCAGGCAGGGAGGGGAGGTCTTTTCTGATGCTTCTGTTGCTGCAGTTGGCTCCACCTCCATCTCTGCCTTGCTTTCCAGGTTACTCAGTAACTCTGTGCTGCCCTGCACTGAGTTGGGTTGGACTGGGCCAATGAGAGGCCATCCGACTAGTCAGTGAGGAGTGTGGTGGAGCTTCAGGCAGTGTTTCAGGAGAGCAGACTTCTTCCCAAGTGTTACAGCTCTTAGGACAGAAGCTCTTGGATGAACACAGTTGTTCTCACACACCTCTAATCCTTCCAGATAGGATTCTTATATACAGTTTGGGGGTGGGTCAGGGTCTGACAACAGGTTCTTCTCATTGGTTTGGTCTGAGAGCTTTGAGTAAACCTTATTTGCATGTGGGAGGGCTTGGTGCTGCGGATTGATGGCCACACACCTCTCTGCAGGGGGCTATGGGAGGCTGTAGCTGCAACAGGAGCCAGGGGCCCAGGAGTCATGATCAAACGCCTTCTATCCAATGCAAGTAGAAATCACCACCCACTGGGTCACCAGGGTTTCAGACCTTTGCTCCACTGGAGACCAGGCTGTCTGTGCACAGTTCACCGCCCCACAGGTGAACAAGACCTAGCACTCTAACTTCCCACACTGTGGGTGTTACCAGGTCCCAGGCAAAGAGAAATGCAGCCTACCAGCTAGCTCCCTTGCTTCATATCTAACGGCTGACCCCTTAGGCAGACCTTGGTATCTCCCTAGGATAGCAGGGGAGATGTTTTGAAAACGCCTTCCTTTTCCTGCCACCACAAAGTCCTCCACAGGACTTGATAGAGCAGGGTCCACCTTATGGTCAAGGCCACAGAGGCTGGGGTGGTAGAGTAGCTATCTCAGGAGCATGCATTGCCACTACTGTCTGCCTTTGGCAACTTCCCCCAAATACAGGTCATATGTGCTGTGCTCCTATGTGACTGACTGACCCATGTCCAAAACCAACCGTGGGGTTTTCTGAAATGTGCTTTGGAGTGGCCAGCGGCTTCAAAGGCTCCTGGCAAGGCCCTGCCCAGGAAGCTATGAGCCAGCACTTCCCTGGCTATGTGCTTGTGGCTGACCCTGGCCTCAGGGTCCCTCCCCTCCTCATTAGGGAAGGATGCTGAGGAGGGTGGAGTAGGCTCCGGAGAGAGCCAAAAACCTTCTGGGAACCATCTTAAGGGAAATGGATGCCCCAGAGTGGCTCTGCCCTCCTCTGGACCTTACCCACCCTCGGCTTCAGCAGCATTTGGTGCTGGAAAGAATGGACCTTGGTTCCTGAACCATGCAGAATAAAGAGGTCAGTACATTCCAGGGCTTGGCCTCTCTTCTTCTGTCAAATACTCTAGCAGATGGAAGATCTAGGCCTCGTCCTATCCTTAGATTAATCGGGGAGTTGTCAGGTCTTTCTCTGATGGACAGGGGTGTTGAAGAAGTGCTGTGTGGTGGGAACTGAGGCTAGACCCCCGTATCAAATGCTGCTGGGCTCAGGATCACTGCCTGCTCCCAGGGCCTGGCCACATAAGACAAGCTCTTGTTTTGGTCCTGTGGCTCTTAAGACATCTCTAGCTGTTTTGACCTTCTGTCAGGGCACAATGGTCTTCTTAAGTCCTTACACCCCTGCCCTTGCCTTCTCCTCTGCTAGGATCACCTTCTCACCCATCTTTCTCTTGATGACTTCTACACATTCCCCAGCCCAAGCCCTACCCAACTTCCCCATGATCCTATGTATGCATGGGAGGGTTGGTCCTTGGGTCCCACACTCTGGGTTTCTGCTCTTTTTGTCTTTCTGGAGCTTCATACTCTAGGATAATTCCAGTTAGTTCCCTTTCCTAGACAAACACAGAGTGAAGGTGATAGCCCCACTCTAGGCTTGGGCACTCAGCCCAGGCTGGCTCCGCCCTTTTCTGAGAGGATGGATTCTCTGTCCTTCCAGTTGCGCAGGCCAAAATCCTGGAGTCATCCTGACCCTCCTCCCCTTTCTCTCATAACCCACACCCAGATCCATTAACCAGCCCTGTCAACTTGGCCTTAAAATACTAGCAGAGGCTAATTCATGGAAGCAGGACGCAGCCCTGTGGTACCTGGAGTATGGGGTGAGGGGTGGTGACAGAAAGGCTTAAGGAAACTTTGGTGACGTGGAAGCCTAACTATCTCAGTTATGGAGATGGCCTCGTGGCTGTTATATACATTAATGTATACATTATGCTCAGCTCAATGGTTGCCACTAAGTTGTTGGTTATTTAAATCAGAGGTTCTTCATGACCTCTGCAGTTCTCGGGATAGATCTCTTTCTTCCTCTGAGCTTGCTGTACTGGCTGGTTTTGTGTGTCAATGTAATAAAAGCTAGAGTCCTCAGGAGAGAAAGGAGCCTTAGTTGAGGAAATGTCTCCATGAGATCCAGCTGTAAGGCATTTTCTCAATTAGTGATCATTGTGGGAGGGCCTGGTCCATTGTGGGTAGTGCCATTCCTGGGCTGGTGATCCTGGATTCTATGAGAAAGCAGGTTGAGCAAGCCATTGGGAACCAAGCCAGTAAGCAGAACCCCTCTTTGACCTCTGCAACAGCTCCTGCCTCCAGGTTCCTGCCCCACTTGAGTTCCTGTTCCGACTTCCTTTGGTAATGAACAGCAATGTGGAAATATAAGGTGAATAAACCCTTTCCTCTCCAACTTGGTTATTGGTCATATTGTTTTGTTGCAGCAGTAGAAGCCCTAACTAAGACACTTGCCCAGGTATAAAGTGGGATCCCCATAGAGTCTTCCAGCTGGGCCATCTGCATTAACCAAGCTTATCACGGCACCCTGGGAGGCTGCAGTGGGTGGGCCGTGTCTGTGTGACTCAGGTCTATCCCAGGACTCATCAGCCCTTCCGGTAAACGGTAAACGTGGTTTAGACCTAGCTAAGGGATTAGTTAGAGATGGGGGGTTTGCCAGGGCGCACAGCAAAATCATGCAGGGAAAATAAGGACACCTCCTTGGGTCTCTGCTGCGTGGAGCTCTCTTCAGGCTCCCCCAAACCTCTAGAGCTTGGGGAGA
This sequence comes from Mus caroli, assembly GCF_978045245.1. NCBI lineage: Eukaryota > Metazoa > Chordata > Mammalia > Rodentia > Muridae > Mus > Mus caroli. Next base: position 101,753,367 of record NW_028227266.1, read on the forward strand.
GGATCAGGGACTTTGATCAATATCCATATTTGACAGATAGGGAAACAGAGATCATCTGGCAAGTCCAGGCATCTGGGTACTGATAGAGCTTATACGGGAATGCAGACTGATAGATTCTTACTTCTTTCTTTCTCTCTCTTTCTTTCTTTCTTTCTTTCTTTCTTTCTTTCTTTCTTTCTTTCTTTCTTTCTTTCTTTCTTTCTCTCTCTCTTCTGAGACAGGATACCACAAAGTTGTCCAAGCCTTGAACATGAAATCCTTCTGCCTAGGCTTCCCAAGTAGCTTAAGTGACAGGCCTATGCTACCAGGCCCAGGTCAGGCTGCTATATTCCTAAGCTAGTATCAAGTCACTCCTTCCCTGACCCCTGTTTCTTTGTTTGCATAACATCTTTTCTTTCTAATGTATAACATAATTTACTTATTTATTCCAGGTAGTCTTCCTCCTTGGGAGAAGGTAAGATCCACACGGCTAGAGGTGGGTGTCTGTTCTCTAAACCGAAGAATTCCGAAAACTTAGAATAGCATCTTTCACAGGCCGGGCCCAGAACCAGTCCTTAAATAAATATCTTAGTCAAAGGTCATTGTTCTGAAGAGCAAGGACTTCTAGACGATTCTATTGCACTCAGTGGTTCACTCCAGCACTAGCTGCTTTATCTCATCCCCCGTAAGCCTCTGTCTTTTGACCTCCAAAATATGGTTTCCCAGAATTTTTACAAGTAGTGAGATGCCTAGCAGGAGGCAACTGTAGGGAGAAGGGTCTTTGTTTAGCAAATAAATGTACAAAGCAAAAGCAGGGCAGGCAGAGGAATGGCGGGCTTGATTTAGGTGTGAAGCCCTCAGATGAGGTATTTTCTTTTCTCCTTGTAGGAAAATGTTCCGGTTTGAGACCCAGGCATTAAAACTGTTCTGCAGTGGGAGAGGATACATGACACTCAACCCTGGTGACCCTCACTTGCTGGCAGCCAGGTTTGGGGGTCAACTAGTTCTTTGAGGACCTTTGTCTTCCTCCCTGTGAAATGGGACATGAATGTATTCTCCACTGACTTCAGGACTGATAGGAGGGTGAAAGTGCTCCTGAGAGCACTCTACGAGCACTGTGGGGCTGTGCCTGGGGCAGGTGGCTCCAGCTAACAGCAGGCCCACAATGCTGCCTGTCTGGTTTGAACAATGTGCTTGCTACTTGGGCAAGTTGTGTTCCCTGAAATTCATATGTTGAACTCTAACCCCCCCAAGACACTCCACAATGTTTCCATAATTGGAGACAAGGTCGGTCATTAAAGAGCCAGTGAAATTACAGATAGGCCATTAGGATGGGATGTAATCCAACCCCGATACTCTCCCTGTAGGAAGAGGAGTTTTGACATAGATCTTCACAGCTAATATCAAGATAGAAAGGTGACCATCAGTAACCAAAGAGCAAGAGAGATACCAACACCACTACCATCACAACCACCACCAAGAAACCTGCCCTATCAATACCCTCACCTTTCAGCCTTCCCAAGGCCTAAGCTGTCCAGTCTGTGGTACATTGTCACAGCCGCCAGGAAACCAGAAGAGGGACTGCTTACTCTTCTACCATGCAGACCCCCAGACCACACATTGCTGCCAACACCCCATCTCCAGGAACCACTCTCCTCCTGGATTCCAGAGTGAGGCAATCGCATGTCTGTTCCTGAGAGACCTGTTAGTTGAAGGCTGTCCTTAGGACACTGTACACACTGTTCCTGAACGCGACTCTAGGAGCATGGCTTTTTAGGAAGGGACTCTAGAAAGACTTTCATCAATTTATCAAGAGCTAGAATGTCTCTCAGCTCACCGTTTTCCGATGTCATTCAAATGAGTCAGATGAGTGTAGTTTGTTCTCTACAAAGGGCAGATAGGCACCTAAGTCCTGCACTAAAATCCCTCTTCCTTCCACCTGCCTAAGGTCTTGTGTAGCCACACAGAGCTGTTAGGGTTGGGGACTATTTCTGCACTCAGTGAATGCTGCATCCTGAGGGATGCAGGGACTCTCAGGTCACCCACAGGGGAGGGCACAGTATGAGCCAGCTGCCAGGCCTGTCCTGCTTTCTCTACTCAGTAGGCATCCCTGTTGGGCAGCTTATCTGGACACCCTCTGTTCTGATCTGGGCCTTGACTTAGTCATGAGATGTCACAGTGTCCTCTTACCAGGATTGCCCCATCCCCCATTCTGGATACGAGAGCTCTTTCAACTTCGATAGACAACAATACAGGCTAAAGGCCACAGGAATGAGCTCAATATATCATCACTATTGTGAACATTACTGACATCTTTTTGGAAGAGCGTCCAAATCAAAGGGTGGGGGCAGTAATTGTGTACAACCTGGTAGAAAGGAGCTTACTTTCCTTTCAGGATAAGGGGAAAAATAGAAAGAAAACAAGGCCACCCACATACATTCTATTCTTCTCAAAACTCCAGCCCTGCCAGGAGTAGCTGTGAGTTTTGGTTCATTGTCATGTGACGTCACTCTGCAGCCCCTGGTCTGTGTCTGTCTCATTATTTGACGCAGTCTTGATTTAAGAAAGAGGAGCTGCCAGGATCCAACCTGTCAATTACACTGTCTCCACCCTTTACCCCAAGTTCCCCTGGCTTTCCCTGTGTATCTGTGACACACCCAGGGGTCTGTAGGGAGAGTGGATAAAGTCCCAGGCCTACTAGTCTGAGAACCCTAAATTCAGCCTGGGGGGAGGAGCAAGCCCATCAGAACTGGTTGGTGTTCAAATAGCTGCTGTCACTGGGTAGTGTGCAGAGCCCCTGGGAGGTCTTCTGGGTGTTGGAGGAACATTCAGCTCTCAGATGGATGTCCGGTTCATTCAGGTGGTTTTAATGATGTTTTTCAATCCTTCCACCTTCCTATGTTACATCCCGTCTGCCCTACATCTGGATGTTTTCTTGTAGAGGCAGAGCAATGCTCAGATGTCAAAGTCTATGACCTCTAATCTGTTTGTACAAAAGGTCAGACTGAAATGGGCTTTTCCTGGCAGTTCCAAGAGTGAATTAGCAGCCTGTGTTTGCCGGTCTTATGGCTGGAACGACCTGGGTAATCCATCTTTCATCCTTCTGTCAGTGTGGATGGCTCCCAGGAAGGGAGATGATGGAGGTGCTGGCCTTGGTCCCCAAAAGTCTGAGAACTCTCTAGATGTCCTCCACACCAATGGCTGTCTCACCAACCCATGCTAGAAATGACAAAAGCAGCCCACAAAATGTTTGGACCTGCCCGTATTTGCTGTGGACACCATAGCACCCAAGTTCATTGGAATCTATTGCCAGGGACTTTTTCTCTTCAAGTTGCCTCAATAGACAAGGTGGGGGGTGGGCAGAAAAGCAAGCAGGAATGCATGTGTCAAAGATGTCGAGGGAGTTTCCTGGCTGTCACTACACACTGACTCGTTATTTCTTTAACAGCTTGGTCTAGTTGGCATTCAGAATCCCATCCTGGAAATCCTAAAATTCTGACTAATTTTGTAAAAAGTTAGAATGTGTTGGCTAGATGAATCTTACAGAGTCAGAAAGATGTACTCTTCCTGAATAAAGAGTACCAGTCATGGTCCAGAGGATCAAACAGTGGCTCTGACCACAGCCGAGGTGTCACTTGAGGAAGAAGCTGGCTGTCGAGACAGAGGGGTCATGGGCTCATCTGGGCAGGTGCTTTGCTCTCTTTACTTCAAAGTAGCTCCATGCTGGCTGACCAAATGCTTCTCCCTCTGGGACTTTCTAGTCAGAGACTATCTTAGTTACTTTTCTGTTGCTGTGAAAAACCACCATACCCAAGGCAACTTATAAATGAATGCATTTTGATTGGACTTATGGTTTCAGGGAGCTGGAGTTTATGGTGCCTGAGCAAAGTGCTGGGAACACCTGTGAGCTCACATCTGGATCTGAAAGCAGGAGGCAGAATAAACACATTGGCAATGGCACAAGAGTTTGGAAACCTCAAAGACCACCCCAGTGACACAACCCTGCCAACAAGGCCACACCTCCTAATCCTTCCCAAACAGTTCTACTAATTGGGGACCAAATACCCAAACATATGAGCCTATGGGGGCCACTCTCGTTCAAACCACCACAGGGACAAACAGAATAGAAAACAGAGGAGGTGGGGGTGTAGATGGAGGGATGAAAGAGATGCAGAAGTACCAGGAAGTTATGTCCCATGAGTGGCAGATCTGTCAAGACTTAAGTCACAGATCCCAGCCTAGGGGAACAATGAGATAGGCATTATACTCCTAATGGCAGAATCCTTCCCCTAGGCTCCAATAGGTTAGGCTCATATTCCAGAGCTGAACACATTACTCGTGTGACTTAGAGGAACTCACAAAGCTCTCCGGGTCTCCACAGGCTTCCAACATGGTTGATGGCTGTGGCTTATCTCCTCAGCTGGACTGTGAAAGATGATGCCCATAGATTCTCTGGTGCCTTGTCAGAAACGCAGGCAGAGCAAGTGCTTGACAAGCAAAAGCTATCATCATTGTCAACCTGGCCTTAGGATCAACCTCCAAACCCCAAGTCCTTGCTATAGGCACTGCTGATGTTCTGTTTGTCAATGGATCCATTTGTCCAGCCACCCATCCATCTGTCTATCCACCCTTCCTTCTTTTCAAATAAACAGCTTTGATGTGAAGTAACTTGCATGTCTGTGTTTCTTGCAGCTTGGAGGAGGCTGTTCAGAATGGAAATAAAAAGAACCTTCTAGGTGCATTGAACCCAGGTTACCACACCACTTAATCCATGTAGCCCTCAGAGGACCTGGGCTTCAAAATGTCTTCAGTATAAACAGGATAGACTCTAAATACTGTTGAGAGTGATGCCCTGGAGGCTAGGGTAGGGGACATTTTAAAACAAACTTTGGCAGGGTGCATCTAGAGTCTTGGGGCTTTCTGAAGGAATTCTAGAAGCATACTCAGTGACTTAGTGTCAGTTCAGAGGCCATCTACTTGGGGTGTGTGTGTGTGTGTGTGTGTGTGTGTGTGTGTGTATGCAATCTCTGTGAGTGGCTGGTGAGGGGACAGCTCTGTTTTACCTTCAGGAGCTCCAGCCACCAGGCAGAATGGTGCCGGCCAGGCCACATGGTCACTGGCCACAGAGCTACACTGACAGACTTTACAATGGCCTATTGCACCCAGGAACCAAACTCATTCAGGAACCTGTGCCAAAGTCCAAAAAGGGGGGAGTTCCAATGACTTTCCTGGGATCTCATCTCAAGGGGCACAAAGTGACCTTTGACTCTTACACCTGGCCAGTTCCTGGTCCCTTCCCTCAGTGAGGGAAGAGAGCCCAGGTTCCTGGTTCCGCCCCACAGCCAGGGAGGAGAAGAGGTTTCACTTTTCTTCTTGTCATTTTCGCTTTCAGACTCTCTTGCTGAACTGCTGAGGAAGAGAAGCCCAGGGCCACCGTGAGCAACGCTGGGTGGAGATGTCCCTGCCTCAGGAACTGGCCTGGTGATCAGCCTGATCCAGCTGACCTGGTAAGACAGGCTCTGACTTCACTGAGCATACCACACTAGCTCTCTGTGCACTTAAGAAAGCAATTTCCAAGAAGAGGTGTAACATGGTATGGATATTATGGCCCAGGCAAGGCGGCTGCCAGACCTAGCACTGAGAAAGGACATTAGCTGCTGGTTGGCCCAACCTCAGGTAAAGGAAGATGCTAGAGTCCAACCTCACATGTTAACATGTGAGTGTCACGGATTGCGGCCCCCAAGAAAACCTGGCTCCCAGAGATCCCCGTCCTGACCTTCAGTAGTCATGTCGTAACACCTGTGACTGTGTTCTCATGCCTGGCCAGGTGCTAAGAAGTTGCTGGCCACTCTCAGAGCATCTTATCCTGCAGGTCACATCTACTCTCTGGTAAATCCACCTTGTGGCATAGGCTATGAAAAACAGAACCAGCCTCCCCAGCTGCCCACAGCTAGTCTCACTGGAGTCTGAGCCTGGCCCTACACTCTGTCTTCCCAGGGTCTGCATCAGATCACATCAGCATACACAGACATAGACACAGATACACAGATGCACAGAGGCACAAACACAGGCACAGACACAGACACAGGCATAGACACAAACACACACACACACAGGCACACAGACACACTTAGACACACACATACCATAGATATTTCATACACATAGCACCACACACATACACACACTCTCATATACACATACGTAGGCACACACACACACACACACACAACATAAGTATTTCATATCCTAAGATGCCTAGTCTACTCCCAAGCTGCCACCCATCCCTCACGGTCCACCCAAACTGCTCTTCTCTCTACCCTCTGCCTATCCTCCTACCCCCAACCCTCCTTTAAAGGCACCCTTTATTGACAGGCTGTACCAACAAAACATGTCCCGGTGGACTCTTGCCATCCCTCCAGCTGCATCTCAGAGAAAATAAGAACAGGCTTAACTCAGGAGAAATGAAATTCCTGTAAGATCCACATCTCCTCCCATCAGGCACTTGGCATTGCAACCTCAAAGACAGAAATCATCACAAATTTTACGTACAGCATCTAGACACAGTTCACCAACTTCAACCTTCAATCTGTCCATTCAAATTGCCATTAATCTTTCCACAGAAATACTCCGTATGCCTGAGACAAAATATCAGAACCATGACATCTCTCCCTGGAATGAATTAAATTAAACTGAGGCTCCCTTAGAGGTCACTTGAGAATAGCTTTCCTGTCTCCTGCTGATCAAAGAAGCTTGACTGGAGGAGATGTTTATCAGTAGCATCTTGGAGATGGCACAAACAGCCTTTTGTCACTTAGTAAAGGGTCTTCAGGTTTAGTATTTTATTGTCAGGACATTTTGAATTTTAGACCAGCTTTTAGTATAAGCATGACCCCCCAGAATGGGATAACTTTAATGGTCTGCTATACACAACACAGAACATATGGTTTATCTGAAATTCAAATTGACCTGGCATCCAGTGTCTTATCCAGTGACCTTAAGCTCCTACATCCAAATGCTGTGCTATCAGGCATCAGGGGCTCAGCAAGGGAATCTGTTGCCATAGCAACCACTAAGCTTGTCAATGATTTCTCACTGAGGACAGAGCCAGGTTCTTCCTAGCAGTCACACCCTCTCCAGGGTTCTAGAAAGTAAGCTTAGCCAATACCCTGGATGCCTGGTCCTGAGGTCACTCTGGTGTCTTTATGTAGCAACTGCAAGCCTGGTAATGTTATAAGCTCATACTTCCAAGTTCCTTCTGTTTTCCTTTCTCTTCTTCCTGTGAACATGTTTTCCAGAAAGAAGGCAAGCCCCATCAAGAGAGTGGTGAAATCAACCATCCAGCGACTGTGTCTGAGCAAGGGCGACCCCTGTGAACACAGCGGGTATAGCTTCCCCACAAGGCCAGAGGTGGGCTTTGGCTCAGCACCATTCAGGATAACACTCATCTGTGGGTTAAATTACAAAGATTACTCCCGACATCATCTTCAGTAATGCTTCCAGTCTTACAAAGGGCATCAATGAGGATAGGCAGCCAGATTAGTACTCATTGAAAGTGAGGTATTTGCGAGTTTAGATTGATGTTGCTCATCCATCCTGTAAAACATGACATTTTGGGTTGATTTGTTTACTCGTGTAATTGTGAAAGGGCTTTGGCACGTATGCGGCTTCCAAATGCCACAGCTGTGGCAGGGCCTGCTTCGCTTCCCTGCACACACAGGATTTTGGAGACATGCTGACAGCTGGGGTGGACCTGTGAGGAGCTCAGGGGGCTGACTGGCACAGAGCATTGCTGAGAGCTGTCCTTTCCACAGCTTTTAGACCCTCGCCAGCCAGCTATCCTTCAACAGCAGACTTTGTTGAAACCACAGGCTGGTTAATGCAGAAACCTGCTGGGAGCTTTCTATTCCTTCTCATCGAGGTTTTTCCTTGAACTAGGTCCACTGTTGCGAGATCTTGCGTCTTTTTTTTTTTTTTTTTGTTTTGTTTTGTTTTTTTGAGACAGGGTTTCTCTGTATAGCCCTGGCTGTCCTGGAACTCACTTTGTAGACCAGGCTGGCCTCGAACTCAGAAATCCGCCTGCCTCTGCCTCCCGAGTGCTGGAGAGATCTTGCGTCTTTAACTTGGGTTGGCAAAGGGTCTGGATGGGAAGGCAGTGGACAGACCCTACCTTGGGAGATTTGGAGAATGCACACCATGTTCACCATCCTCAGTGTCTCGAGGCACTTGGGAATCTTATTGTAGATAGGCAACTTGGGCTGCAACTTTGGATCACACAGTCCAACTCCCGTCCCTGCTAGCTGGACTTGAACAATAGTAGTCGTTGGCCACAGCTATATATGGGAAATCTTCCATGCCCAAAGGCCGTGGAAGTAATAATATCTCTCAAGGAAAGCCACTCATTCCATTGTACTGCTTGATGTAAGTTTAGGTCTATAGAGGCTGGTGTTTCTATAGAGGATAATGAATTAAAACAAGCTAGAAAGAAAGATTTGGTCCCCACTCCCACATACCCATGCTTTACATCATGACACACTGCAGAGTGAACTGCAGACCACGCTGCTCTGCCGTATCTCTTAGCTGTTTTAAGGAACTTGGATGCATCTCCTAGCCTTGGGATGTGGGGACAATCTGGCTGCCATATCTGTCACCCCATTGATTGACAGGGTGGGTTTGACTGACCTGAGCGGCTAGGCGGGGGTTGCTTTCTTCTCTCACTGTTCCACGTGTGTCTATCCTGAAGCTATATGCTTGGTCGAAGAAGATGACCTTCTCTGAAGAGAGGAAGATTGGTCTCTGGTCAAGGGTACCAGTCAAGGGTATACAAGTAGCTGCATTCCCCTGCTAGGACTTCCAAACAACAAGGTTAGCCAAGCATGAAAAGAGACACAGCTCTGAGTGGCTCTTCCTCATCATTGCCACTAGGCCAGGAGCTTGATTAATATGTACTGATGGCCAAATCAACCCTTGAGAAACATATGCATCTCTTTTTATTGGCTCCTTCAATCGTTCATATCTCTGAAGCCCGGGGAATAAGGAGTACCACTTTTTGACTGAGGAATTCACAACGACAGGCGGAGATGCTCACAAGCATCCCCTTGCAGCTTCCTGAGCCGAAGTGTAAGGAGAAGCATCTCACTGGGGGCTCATCAGAGACATCAGTGGGAAAGATCGGTTTCATTCCAGATAGTCCTGAGGCCCACAGAGAAGGAATTTTAATTTATGTATTGCTGAGTGACACTGTCTACTGACTCCAAGTGACCCATCCTTTGTTCCCTGGCAAGCCAGACTGCAGGATAAAAGAGAATCTGTTTTATATCCATTTTGGTCCCTTATGAAAGGGAAGGGTGAAAAGAAGCAGAAAAAAAAATCCCACTGAAATGAGAGCAGCCAGGATCACCTTGGATCTGCTGGAGTGGACAGACTGTCCAGGAATGAGCACGCTCATTTATTTGCCCTGAAATTATTTATTAACCACCTTCAGCCAGCCAGGTGATGATGACCCAGGCCCTGCTGCCTCGACATTAAAGTATGGCTGTTTTGAATAATTAAATCAGATCGGATCTTTGGAAGAAAGCAAAGACCATTTTATTATAGCATTCACCAAAGAAAATAGCAAATACTTTTAAGCTTCCTCCAGGGAAACCTAATCCCTGCCCCCGCACTTGGTAAAATGTGAGTCCCTGTGCCTTCCTTCAGCCCTCTGGGTATCAGCCGCCTTCTTCCTGTGCAGATAGGATCAGCCCTGGGCTGTGGAAAACAGGGCAGGCATTTGGCACCGTTCTCGAGGTAAAGCCATGTGCAGACAAAGGCAGAGAAAGGAGCCGGTGACTTGGAGGCTGTGCCCCTGGGGAGCTTTGCTGACCTCTGTGCTGAGGGTGGCCATGAGTTACTTACATCAGCAAATGCCTTTACCTGTTTCTTCTCTGGGGCTGGTATCTTTCAGGGTGGATGAAGGTCTTTCTAGGCCTCAGCACAGTATCTGGGGACGGGGCAGAGGGGACTCAGGGATGCTAGAGGAAAATGAGAACCTAAGCTGGGTGCAATGTACAACACCGTGGGCCTCTGGAAGTGTGGCTTTGTGTCCTTTTAAAACACACAAGGATGAGGCCTAGAAAAAAATGCAACATGAGGAACCAGCAAAATGGCTCAGTGGGTAAGGGCATCTGCTGCCAGCTCTGACAACCTGCATACCATCCCTGGACCTACTTGGTAAAAAGGGAGAAGCAACAGGTTACACACACACACACACACACACACACACACACACACACAGAGGCATACACAGACATACACAGACACACTCAGGCATACACAGATACATCACACAGTCCAACTCCCGTCCCTGCTAGCTGGACTTGAACAATAGTAGTCGTTTGAACAATAGTAGTACACACACACACACACACACACATGAATACACACACACTCACAGGCATACACAGACATACACAGACACACTCAGGCATATACAGATACAGGCACACATACACAAACACAAACACAGACACACACAGACACACAAGCACAGACACACACACACAAACACAGACATATATACAAACACATACACACAAACACAGACCCACTCACAGGCACACACAAAAACACAGACACATGCATAGACACATGCAGAGGCATACACAGACACCTGTACAGGCACACACACACATAAACACACACACAAACACAGACACATACACAGTCACAGACACACAGACACACAGACACACATACACGCATACACACACACCACACACACACACACACACTTTTTAAAATGCAATGTGTAAGGACTCTAACTCTGGGGTAGGGACAGTCACCGACACTCATGCCTTGCACATGACTCATGCCATTCTCTGCTCTCGAGTCACAGCAGAGGTGAGCGAGAGTCAGCTGAGAAGTGAGGCAGGGGTGAATCCAGTCACTGAAACAGATCAGTAACAGGGGACTCACCTTTGTCAGTTAACAGAGAGGGTGAACTGCCCCTCCCACCTAGGCAACACCTAGTCCTCTTGTGCAGGCCCTGTAGTACTCATTGACAGTACCCAAAACAGCACGACTTCCTCTAAAATCAGGATGCTGCATTGTGCTTGTAGGACCTGCAGCAACCACAGCAACATCTGCTAACTTATCGGAGCTGCATTGACTCCACCTCAGACCTCCTGAGTTAGGGGCTCCAGGCAGGGCCCAGAGACCTATGTCTGAATAATCTCCAGGAGCTTGTAGTACACACTCAAACATGGAAGCTACTGTTCCCCACATGCCACCTCACTCTGAGGGATTTATAGCCACCTGGGCCAGGCCACGCACAAGCACAGCTGCAGACTAGATCTCAGGTGCAGCCAGGGCTGACAGAGTGATGCTTCCCCGGCCTGGCTGCTACTCTCTAGACTTTCTTCTCGTAATTTTCATTGCAGAGCTACAGGGTGTGGAAGGCGGTGGGGGATAGATGACCGACTGCAGCCTGGGTGTACTAGAGATCTAAGGGGCCATCTTCTCTAGGATTCATGACTCCTCTCCTCATGAACAGGGACAAGGAGATCTCAGAACGCTGTACCCATGCCAGAGAAGGGGAACAAACTGGGTTCTCATCATAAATCAAAGTTAGGCCTGCTGAGGGCAACAGACCTCATGTTACCTACAAGGCATGGAGGAAGAAGCACCAAGGCTCACAGAGAAGTCCATGCATGGTCACATGGAGCAGCGAAGTGTGGACTTGCCGTTATCCTCAGTAGGACTTCCAGGGACTGAGTTTGAGGAAGCCAGGAAAGGGGGTGGAATTAGAGGCAGCATGGAGTCCAAAGGTGGGGGCGGGGTCAGAATGGGCCACCTTCTCTACATCTGCAATGCTCCTGAGGAATGTCACAGTCTGAGAATGTCACTTGTACACTTGCCACCTATTCAGTTCCAGCATCATCACTGGCCCAGAAGCCCCTTTATCTGCAGGGGTTACCTCCGGGACCCCTTATAGACTGATCCCTGAAATGGCAGACAGTTTCTAGCTCTACAAATGTACTATACATATACTTACATAGCTACGATGAAGTTTAATTCCTAAATCAGGCACAGGTGACTCACCACGGTGACAGTAAAATGGAGCAGTTGTTACAACAGGTTGTAATGAAAGTCACAGGACTAGCCTCGGTCAAGCGATCCCTGGTCAGTTCATTACTATTTCTATTTCTGTGACAAAATGCCCGACGGAAGCAGCTTAAAGTTATCTGAGTGTTGTCTTTCCCTCCCTTCTGGTGAGATTGTAGAATGGAATGTCTTCCTAAAGAGATGGGGTAAAGGGGGAGAGGCAGGAGCTGTGCTAAAGTCTGAGGCACTATTAATCTTAAGTAATCTTGAGTACACGTCATTGAGCCAGGATGGTGCTTCTGAAAAGCAACTTAAGGAGGAAAGGACTTTGAGGTTTGGTTGGTTGGTTGGCTGGTTATTTGTTTGGTTCACTCATATTTCAGGTTTATGGTGTATGGTGATAGGAGAGTTACCATGGCAGGAGCACAAGGCAGCGGATGCATTGCATCCACGGTCAGGAAGCAGCAGTGAATGGTGATGCTTAGCCTGCTTTGACTGTGTATGCAGTCCACGACAGCAGCTCAGAGACTGGTACCATCTCAATGAATCCATCCTCATACAATTCCTCACAGGCACACCCAGAAGCTGAGGTAATCCAGGTGACTCCTCCCATGAGGGCCTGAAGCTTTGCCTCCTGGGAAATTCCACATTCTGTTAAGCCAGCAAGCAGTATCAACTGTCACAGGGTAGAAAGTCTGGCAGTTCTCTGCGAGTCATTGAGCAACAGGTGGCAGCTGAGCTCAGCTTGTGGGATATGAAATGAGAAAGGATCTGAGATGTATCAGACATGTTTCATGTACAGTTAACATGACAATATATTGTGTTGTTGTAAAGTTTATGAGGAATAAAAATAGACTATTATGACATTATAGCCCTTTTTCAGCTGTAAGTAGAAACTGTGGTGTATCCAGCATACCGCCTATGAGATGATGGTCCCATGTCCCCAGCAGGGTACGTGTGTTTCTCTTTGTCTGTTCTGAGCTGCAAGGATGGGCTGGTATCTCAGAGTTCCTCCTGTGCAAACAAGAGTCAAGATATGTACATAACTGGTGCTCAGCAAATATTTGTGCAAGGAACAAATAAACATGTCACCCAGGAATGTTCTAGAAGGGAGGTAATGTCAGTGTGGACAGCGGCTTGGACTTTGGAATAGGCCAGATTGCAGCTTGAGTTCCAACCCTGCCTCCAATCCGCCCAGTGAAGCAGATCCTGTAGTCAGCCTCTTCCAGCCTCAGTCTTCACCCCTACATAAAGGACACGAGGCCCACGGCTTCTCACCAGCTTGTTTTTAAAGGCAATATACAGCACAGTAGCTATGGAGGCAGGATTAGGTAACATGACCCGTGCTCACCAGGAGCTAACAGGAGTAGCAGACTCTAACTCACGATCTAAGGGGTGGGCTCCCCTAGGATGCAGAGGATAAATGTGAGGCTTGACAGTCACAGGAGCTAGAACATCAGCTTGGAGGCTACCTGGGTAACTTCCCATAGTGTACAGAAGCAACAGAGAGGAGTGGTGACTGCTCCAGAACCACAAAGGAGAGAGAAAGGCAGGACAGGACCTCGAGTGTCCCCCTTGACCCCACCTGAGGTGGGGACCCTGGTGATGCTTTCCATTCCAAAACTGGGTAGAGAAGCTGATGCATGTTCGGGAGACTGCTTCTTCCTTCTCCCCCTCCCCTCCTCCTCCTCCTCTTCCTCCTCACCCATCTCCTCCTCTCCTTCCTCCTCCTCTCCCCATTCTTTTTATCAAAGCCCATTATGTTTGCTTCATTATACAACAATGCTGCTAAGATTCAAAAGATAAAGAAAAATGAAATTATACAAGAGCAAAAGTCCACTAGATGCAATTATAATCTTAATACATACTTTACTGTTTCTCCTAGCCTTACATTGCCTGTCATAGCTCACGTGTGGTAGGTGTACATGTGTATTCGTGTGCACACGGATGTGTGAAGGCCAGAGCCCAATGCTGGGTGTCTCCTTCAATCACTCTCCACCTTAGTTTCCGAGATAGGCTCTCATGCTGAAACTGAAACTCACCAATTCAGCTAGGCTGGCGGGTCAGTGAGCCCCAGATCTGCCTCTCTCTTTCTCACCAGTGCTGGGATTACAGACACACATACTGCTGCGTCCTCCTGGAACAGCATTTTGAAATCACAAATGACACATATTATATATGAAATATATAATTTTAGAAATTTAAATCACATTATTAAAAATATCTAATAAAATTGTGTGTGGGTGTGTATGTGTGTTGGTGTGTATGTGTGTAGTTATGAGGATAACTTGGGGAAGTTCTTCTCTCCTTCTATCATGTGGCTCCCCAGGACTGGAGTTGGGTCCTCAAGCTTCATGGCTAACAGTGAGCCATCTTGCCCACCCAAATTGGCCTTTTAATTTGACATCATGATATAGATGTTTTCTTTGTTATTATAACTTTTTTGTGATAACTTTTAGTCCCGCAGATAGCCTATAGAGCTGTGTTTCTGAACACTTTGGATCCCCTCTTCTCCAGGGGCTGGGAAGTCTTGCCTCTGCCCTTGTAACCTCTCGGCCGTGAGTGCTTGAGGCCAGCAGGGTCTAGTGTGTCTGTAGTGTGTGAGACCAGAGAGACAATGGCTGTACTCAGAAGACCTGAGAGCCAGGTCACATTGACCTCTCCATGGGACCAGCCAGCCCTTGGCTTCTAGTCTTCTTTGAAATGGGATCAACAGCCTGCCTCAGAGAGTAAGTGCCAGGCAAGTGAGCTATCAGCTCAGCCCAAATCTTGGTTTATTGGATTTACCAGAACCTTCAGAAGCCAGCAGCAGGAAATGCAGCCCAGCAAAACTTAACCATAAAGAGAATTTATTAGCTCACAGAATTGCAAAGTCCAGATACAGTGACCCAGGAGGGACACAGAGCCTGGAGGATATGGCCGTGGGTCTCAGTCATTGTGGTCCTACCTGCCTACTTTTCTTGTCACACCTTTCTAGGGAACTTTCTTTCCCGTACTCTCCAGACCAACTTCTGTATTAGTCAGGGTTCTCTAGAGTCACAAAACTTATGGGTAGCCTCCATCTAGTAAAAGAATTTGTTGATGACTTACAGTCTATAGTCCAACCCCCAACAATGGTCAGCAGCAGCTGT
Source organism: Mus caroli (assembly GCF_978045245.1). Lineage (NCBI taxonomy): Eukaryota > Metazoa > Chordata > Mammalia > Rodentia > Muridae > Mus > Mus caroli. Next base: position 101,768,561 of record NW_028227266.1, read on the forward strand.
GAATGGAAGTCCAAGGATCTAGCAGTTGCTCAGTCCCACAAGGCAAGCAGGAGAAGAAGAAGAAGAAGAAGAAGAAGAAGAAGAAGAAGAAGAAGAAGAAGAAGAAGAAGAAGGAGGAGGAGGAGGAGGAGGAGGAGGAGGAGGAGGAGGAGGAGGAGGAGGAGGAGGAGGAGGAGGAGGAGGAGGAGGAGGAGGAGGAGAAGAAGAAGAAGAAGAAGAAGAAGAAGAAGAAGAAGAAGAAGAAGAAGAAGAAGAAGAAGAAGAAGAAGAAGAAGAGGAAGAAGAAGAACAGAGAGAGAGAGAGAGAGTACTGAGGACAGCACTCCCATTCCTGGCATCCCCAAGAGAAACATTGGCCTGTCTGCTTCATTAGAGGTCCCGGTGACTAGGCCTGGCCTATGTCCTTCTGCCTCAATGGTCATCCATTTACTTATACCTCCTAACCTGTGAGTGGGTGAGGGTGGTGGTCCCAAGCAGGGTTAGGAGGTGCTTTCATCAAAAGAGAGGAAGACTTGGGGAGGGGCAAAGAGTAGCCATGCCCTTCGCAGACTACCAGTTCCACTGTGGCTAGAAGTTCTCAGAGCAGGGAGCCCAGCATCCCCTGTGGGTTTGACAGTCACAGTCCTTTGTGATATGTTCAGAATCTTCCTTGGGCACTCTCTTCCTCTGCCAGCTCTACCCTAATACAGTAAGCATTTTCTCTCAAATGCCCAATGCCAAGAACCACACCCTCACACCCTCAGTCCCTGTGACCATGAACTGGGAGGAGGCTGGCTTTCAGTGACCTCATTAGGTGACTCACTCCACCTTCACAGATATGGTCCAAGGTGTATTACAGTCCCAGACCCAGTTGAAGTGTCCTGAAACAGGAAGAGGTTGGAACTCTGAGATGGGGCTGGAAATCCTTATCCAGTCTCAACGCCCAGGACCTATCTGTGTTCAGCAGGGAACAAAGATGTGCAGAAAGTACGTCTCCCATCACCTTGTGTGCTTGGGAGGCCAGGAGAGGCAGGTGCTCATTGGATCCACCCAGCTGAGTGTTCTGCAATGGCCTCCTGCTTTCTGCTCTTGTGTGCACTTGGTCCCTGTCCTGAAGTCTCACAAGTCACCTGGTAGGAAGTCAATCCAAGCAAGGCAGTGAGAATGTAATAATGGCAAAGCAGGGCACCGATCCCTTCAGAAGTGAGAAAGTCAGGGCTCCACACTAAGGGGCTAGGACCGTGGCAAAGATGCTGAAGGAGGGGAAGGTGGGATGGGTAGCCCAAGGCCCTTCCAGGAATGGAGGACACCACAGATAAAGGGAAAAGAGACTTCAGGCGCTGAGGAAAGTCTGAGGAACAGAGGTCTGAGAAGAGAGGGGCCCACCTAGATCCAGAGCCAGGGGACAGGGCACAGGCAGGGCACCTGCTGCAGAGAGGTCAGATGCTGATCTAGGTGTTTGTGGGAAATCTAGGAAGTAGGCAAGGATCCTCAGGCCTCCTCATGAGGACTTCTAGGTTTGACACAAGGACAGGAGGGGAGGGTAGGCGTTCTGAGAGAACCGAGGAAGCCTGTTGTCAGGAAGAGCTCTCTCCTTTCTGTGTGTCTTTTGTGTGTCTGTTTCTGTCTGTCTCTCTCTGTTTTCTGTCTGTCTGTCTATCTCTGTCTCTTTTGCATGCATGTGTGTGCATGTCTGTCTGTCTACATACTGCAGGTAAGACCCACCCTAGCATGGCTGGAGGAAGAATGGAATTTGAGGCTGGTGTAGACTCCGAAGCTCGCCACATGAACTTAGGGAGAAATTATGCCAGCTGTGGAGAGCACCTGGGCCTGGAACTATAGCCATCATGGGTTTGGAAGGAGGCTATGCCAGCTGTGGAGAGGACTTGGGTCTAGTCGAGGCAAAAATCAACAAACAAAACAAGTTGGCTGCATCCAGGGAGGGACCAAGAGGACAGCACCTAGAAGACAGCCACAGCTCCAACAA